>NC_135378.1:36433940-37058940 GCF_049243985.1 Paroedura picta
CCCCTTCAGTATTCTGAGATTTTGGATTTTTTCCAGAATTCACCCATAAATGAATTATAAATGTTCTGTTTTTATCTCTATAGCTCATATATATTAGAATCAAGGGGAGAAATAAATGTGTGTTTATGCTTAAACCTGATACTTTTTTCTAGAGACAGAGAGCAAAAAGTACTATTTTCAAAATCTGAATTAAAGTATTCCCTCAATAAAAAAAAATACCAAGTCATATAAATTTAATGCGTAGCATATTAGTGGGTATTCCTTAGAATGCTGTTATTGAGGAGATAATGTTGTGTCAATCATAATCCTCCATTTTAGTTTGTTTATTTGTTTTGTGATGAGTTAGGTTCACACAAGCGATCTTTCCAATACTAGAAAGCACTTGACAAATCACTTGGCTCGTTTATTCTTTGGAATGGCAGTATTAATTAACTAGAGCTTCCCCACACTCCTTGGTATGTATGCACAAATCCATGAGGATCAACAGCAGTTGCTAACTGCATGGATATGTCTCTGTTTCTATATCTCTCAATGCTACGTGATACGTTGCATGTGCTTGCTCTCTATGTTGTGGGCCAGTGTCTGTGTCGTTTTGTGCTTTCAGATAGTGGTGGGTGTGCTCGCAAACGTGCTGCCATGTCTGTCAAATTAACTGCTGTGAAGAGGGTTCAGAGTTCTCCAAACCTATTGACCGCAGGTATTACTGTTAACCGTAGAGTGCTGCACTGGAATGCCATTGTGTTATGTTTTTGTTAGTATTACAGCTGAAAGGTTCAAGATGGACCCCTGTCAACTATTATTGCTATACTTCTTCTGTTCCATCACCACTCAAAATAAAATATTGTTCAAGCACTAATGTCCCCACAGGCGTTTCCTGCATAGCTGTTTGTACAGTTTAGCATTGAACTGCCAAAATAAGTTTGCATCTGAACCAAAATTGGATGGTGCTCAGCCTTATAGCTACTCATTGGGTTCAGGACTAGAATGTGTGTGATACAAAAGAGTCTTTTAGCATGAGATCTTTCCACATCATGTGGCCCCACATTTAAATCGAACAAGAAGGGCTTGTATTTCAAATGGAATTACTTTTCAGGCAGGCCCCAGCTGTGACACTCTCATTTTAGAAAATATACTTTTGCCATACTGAGAGCTATACAGGGAATGTTAGAGGACAGAAAGGCCTGGAGGATCATTGTCCATGGGGTTGCGATGGGACACAACTTCGTACCTAACAACAAATACTGAGAGCAGTTTCTCAAAACACACACATATTTGCAGGATCTTGCTTAACAGCCCTACTGCAATTTGTAGTTTGGATTCTGACATCCAGTGCTTCCGATTATAATCTTCTTGACCACTGGAGTAAATCCACAGCACAGGGACTGGGTCAGTCTTCGCTTGGCTTGAAAGTCACCATTCATTACATCAGCAGATTGGAACCCAAGAAGTCAGTTTGTCTGGAAACACCCTTAACATTTCTCTAGCAATAATGGACCTTCCGTAAGCCCATCAGAAACAATCTCGCTTATACATTTATTATTTATTATTTATTATTAAGGAAAAGAAGAGTTGGTTCTTATATGCTGCTTTTTTCTATCTGAAGGAGTCTCAAAGCGGCTTACAGTCACCTTCCCTTTCCTCTCCCCACAACAGACACCCTGTGAGGGAGGTGAGACTGAGAGAGCCCTGACATTCCTGCTCGGTCAGAACAGTTTTATCAGTGCTGTGGCGAGCCCAAGGTCACCCAGCTGGCTGCATGTGGGAGAGCACTGAATCCAACCCAACTTGCCAGATTAGAAGTCCGCACTCCTAACCACTACTCCAGGATGGCTCTTAAATTTCTAGACCACTCATATTGTTAAAAATATAATAGCGGTTAAAAATCAATTAAAACAATTAAAATTAATTAGACCGTTAAACCGCAAGACGGTTGGTTGGTGATCCCCAAAATGGTTCTAATTGGAACAGGCAGTGAGCTATTAGGCTGCAGCCCTTATTGTTCATATTGTTATTCATCCGAACATCAAGACGAAGTTTCCTTGACTGAATCCTGGTGCCCCCACACCAGTGGTGGTTCCAGTTGATGTCAAAGGAACATTAATTGTGAGTGATAAAACTGTTTACATTGATTTTATAGCACTGTGTTGTGCATCACCCCAAGACAACTTTGTTGTGAGAGGTGGTATAGAAACGTTAAAATAAAAAAAATAATTAAGTAAGTACTCTTGTTTCTACTAGTTTATGTATTGGGCACTTTCATCTATTATCCCTGGGAATGATTCAGGTGGGTTGTCTGATGCAGTAGAAAAAAGTTGGAGTCCAGTGGCACCTTTAAGGTCAACAAAATTTTATTCACAATCTGAGCTTTTGTGTGCATGCACATTTCTTCAGATACAAAGATATGGGAGTGGCATCCCCCACCAAGAGGAAAATACCTTTCTGCTTGCTTACCTTACCTGAAAATACCTTACAGTGCTTGATTATACAGAGATCCAGTTGGCATAATCCCCCCCCCTTTTGAAGAAGAGAAATAAAGCTATGCCCTACTTATACAATGAGCAAAGATGGCTTCTGAGTAGTCAGGCACTGGCATAGTAGGCACTAGGCATGTGCACCCAAGAAAAAATTGGACTGTTTCAGGTTCAGAGCGGCCCCCCTCAGACCATTTAAAACCTGTCCGAAACAGCTGTTTTGAATTTGGGGCCATCCGAATAGTTTCAGACCTCTCCGAAACCTTTTGGCCATTAAAGTCAGTGGTGCCATTAAAGTCCATGGGAATTTTCGTGATCTTTGCCATATTCAGCCACCCTGCTGTCCTTCCACTGTGTAAAGTGTACAGCAGACACTGATAACTTATGAAGTGGGATCAAGTTTTATTTCGCGGGATTAATCTAATTTAGGTGTAAGTGTGTCAATATAAGTCATTTGTAAATTGTGCAGAGAAATTTACAGCTCTGTCTGCATGATGAAATGGAAAACTGCCTTGGGCTTTTCTGTTTTATTACTTAGAAGCTCAAATAGAACGGAGGGGGAGGAAGAAATCTTCATAATAGCTTTTATAAAACAACAGTGTAAACTTCCCATAGCACCTGTCAGTGAATCGTAAGATGGATAAATGTTGGAACAAATTTTTATAGGGAGTTTCAAGCTTTATGGCCAAAAATGGAAGCAGAGTGGCATTTTTTATATTCTGTATATACTGAGAACATTGGATTAAAATGCATTCCTTTTGGTTGTCAGAAAGCATAAGCTAAGTTTTGGTATTAACACGAAATTAACTATTACTTTTAACTCTTGGCTACATCTTGCTATAAAAGCCACCAATCTGGAAAATGTACCTCTATTTCAAATGTTTGCGGTGCCAAAATAACAGAAGCCATGCATTCTTGAAGGATTTGGGTCATTTTGTAATTAACACCAAAAAGTCTGGAAAAATGAAGAACATTAACATTGTGGTCATTATTTCTTCTTCTATACTTATATATAAAATTAATTATTTAGCCTAGCACAGCTAGACAATATATTCCATTATGAGGGAACATTTCTTGCTGCCACCTGTGAGTTTAATCTCTCAGGTTTCTATAAGAAGCAGCTTTTTCCACCGCAGGGCATCTTCCTGACCGTTTATGCACTGGAGGTTTCATGCCGGGCTGCAGGCTGGAGCTTTAGTCGTGGCAGGTTGCCCCACCTCTTCCTGCACTCACATGGGGGAGCATTTGGCCTGGTGCACCTCATCCGCCCCCGATTTGTGCTCCTGCACAGGAGCTGGGGCAGTAAAGTTCCCAGTGCATAAATGGTCCCTGTGAGGCAAGAAGTTCTTATGTCGGTGAACAGTATCCTATGATTAGTGAAATGCACCACTGTTAGCCAAATGGGTCTATGAGACCACACCCTTGCTGGTGTTATTAACATACTTTTAGGTGCAATTAGGGCAACTGACAAGAACCTGGGAGAGCTGAGGGCCCTGCCAGAGCTAGCAAAGTTCCATAGGGCCTGTAAAATCAAGCTCTTCTGCCAGGTCCGTGCTTGAGGCCAGGTTATCAAGTTTCGCTGTAACATCTAGCACACCAACTGGTAGGTGACCATGGAAGGTAGAAGGGATTTTGCCATTTTAGGATCTTTGGGATTAATGTTTTTAGGATTGGTTTTTTCAGAGATATTTTTTATATAACCTTCTTTGAGTCCCAGGAGGAAGGTGGGCTATAAATGTTAATAATAATAATAATAATAATAATAATAATAATAATAATAATAATAATAATAATAATATAGATACAATATAAGATGGTAAAATACAACTTTAAAATATTTAACACAGTGCTTAAAGCAGATGAGCACACAACATTCAGGTTTTTAAAAAAGCAGATTCCTCAAAACTTGAGCCATCATCTACTAGCACAAAAACTTCCCCGAATAAGAATGTTTTGTCAGTTCACTAAACATCCCAGACAAATTACAATGCAGTCCAAAGAATAGTTTCTTGGGGATAAGTAAATAAAATGGGACTTACCCTTGAGCAAACATGCTTCCTTTGCCCTTTAGCAGTCAAGCCATTCTACAGCCAGCCTACGGTTTCCTTTAGCATTTCTAGTTTGTTCATGTTTTTGACCAACATTCTATTTGCATCTGCTACATTCCAGCTTGGGAGTTTCTGAAATGTGATTGGCTGTAAAGACCAGAGGTCTGTAAAACTGGGCTTGACCAACTGGCTGGAACTGCTACCCAAAGAAGACACGGCTTACAATCCTGTCCTGAGAAAGGAAGTAGGAAAGCAGAAGACTGCTCCACTCCAACAGTGGGCTTTTAAAAGTAGAGCTGAGATAAACAGCAAGTATGACTTTTGAGTGGAGGGGGATGAGGAGCATATGAAGCAATGCTCCAGGGATGGGCTTTACCATTTCTGGACTGTCCTGCTAACCCGGTTTGCCTCATCAATTTGAGGTCACTTAAGGCTCTCCCAGACCATGTGTTCACCTAATTGCCATCTTCCTTATTGCATAGGTAATTAAATATGCACAGCATGTTAAATTGGAGTGTTTTTGTGTTGGACTGATTGGTTGGTGTCCAGAACCTGTTGTCATGATCAAATCTAGAGGGTGCTTTGGACAAACAGAGGAAGCAAAATTAGTCATGTGCCCTGACTCTTATACTTGTTTACTTAGAAATAAGTCATACTGAATTCAGTGGGGCTTACTCCCAAGAAAGCATGCTTTAAGATTTCAGCCTGAAAAGGAAAACTCCTTGATCGCACATGCTGGTGTAGCATTACTATTTGTTTTAAAAGGGAGTGTGAGATACGTGAATTGTGTTTGGCCAAAGTGTCGTAGTTATAACTTGCAATAAGTACATTAGCAGACTGTAGCAAACACTAAGTTGCATATTTTATTTTATTTTTTCCCTTAGGACTTGATTCTCAGTCTCCAGATTCAGGTAAATGCACTTTTCTTTAAAGGGGAACACAGCAACTTTACTTCTGAATGGAATGACAATTGCTTGCCTTTACCTGTCATGGTTTCCCTACACAGATGATACTAATATAGAGAAATGTCTAAACCTCTGACCTTCAGGGAATTGCTTTTCTGCCTGCCTCATATGCAATTTTCTCATTTTTATGTAATTGATACTGACTAATCAATATTTTTGCTCTTGTGTTAGCGGCTTGCTTAAGTTCAAACTGCCCAACCCAAATGACCTTAGGTTGCACACTACCACGGTAATAATTTAGAACAGGAAGTGCTCAATAGCCTTTTCAATTAGGATGCTGCAGGAAAATAAAGAGGAATTAACAGCTTTATTGGTTCCTAAAAGGATCAGTGAACCCAGTATAACTGCCAGTGATAAAAAGACATGGCCTTGACATCTGCTCCAAATCATACACTGAAATAATCACTTGCTTTTCTAATAGAAGGGCACAATCTACAGAATCATTTATGGAGTGTCCACTAGCATCCTTAAAATCTCCTCAGTAAGACTAGAAGGAAGAGAAATGCCACAGTTTGGTATTAATTTTCCTGTTCTCTTGAGGATGCCAGATGAGTACATTTAATTTTTTGCTCATTCCTCATCAGCGTCTGTCGGCAATTCCGCACCCAGAAAATATAGTGAAATATACCTTTCACTGATGCCATTTTTTGGCATTTTGCATGACATTGTCTGCATCCCAGCAGCAAACTGGCAGCTACATCCTCTATTTTAAAGCGCTAGTTGGGGAATCCACAGAAGTGGATTTCTCCCAGCCATGTAGCGCAAGCAAGAGGAAAGCAGCCAGCAGCCAGCAGCCAGACAGGTGTGGAGATAAAGCTGCAGTATCACTGCCTCCAGCACCCACCCTCACACCTGCCTCCTCCCTTCTCCCAGGGATGGGGATTTTTTTTTGGGGGGGGGGGGAAGCAAACTGCCAGAAGAAGAAGAAGAAGAGTTGGTTCTTATATGCCGCTTTTCCCTACCCGAAGGAGGCTCAAAGCGGCTTACAGTCGCCTTCCGATTCCTCTGCCAAGCAACAAATATGCACTAAATCGTCCAGGCAGAGCAACAACAAAAAAATTTCCCCACCAGTTAACACACAAAGTATGCCTCTCTAACCCCCTCCTCCCAAAAAATTGGGAACAAGGTTACTTTTTTAAAGCTTCAAGGCTCATAATTACAAAGGGGTGGCAGTAAAGAAAGAACTATGCATCTATGATTAGATGCATAGGCATAGCAACACAGAAGTTTTACTTTTTAAAAAAATTAGCTTGTATCATGGTCCCTTTAAAACATGGAGAAAGGTAATTGGCTGCCTGGCTTGATTGACAGGCAAAGGAGAGTCTAGTAGTAAACGTTATTGCATACAACCATAGGTCTTTGCAAACCCAAAACATACAAAAATAAAATGCATTCCAATAAGAATTCAACACACCAGTATAAAATATACACAATATACTAGATACTTGAGTTAAATAATCTATCTGAATTAAAATCTTTTTACCAAACATAATTAAAATGGCTAAAACCACCTTAAATAGCCACATTTGACAAAATAATATTGGCTGTATTTTTGTTTTGCTGCCATAGCAAATAAAGACATTCTATATGACATGTCAGAGTCAATATCTGACAGCAAAAATTTCAATTTATATAAGCAGAGTCAAGTTTTAAGCCACAGAAAGCTCCATCTAAACACAGCTCTAGGATGCAAAACTCTAGTATAAGAAGGTTTGAATATACCAGACAATAAAGAAGAGCGTAGGAGAATGAGGGCCACTCTAGATGATATGATGTGGGGAATGAGGAATTTACTGAAATACTAAGCTTTATGGTTTAGTAGGAATTAGAACTTGTGTTCCCTTGTTCTACCAATTGGCTCTAATGTAGAGCCTGTTACATAGAGAAATCTTAAAAGCCCACTTCTTTAAAAGAAATACAAACAGGCATGGGATTCAAGTGACTCCTGGAACCAGTGAAATCTACCCTTTGTGACTGATGTACATTCATTATAATTCTTATAATCATGTCAGCCTGTGCCATTATTATATAGCTTCCATCCATTATATAAAACTCATTTATTTTGTTCACATAATCAAAAGGATTCGTTATTCTTTAAATGTGCTTGGATTTTTTTCATATAAAAGCTTGGAGATCATTTAACAATGGGAGTAGAGAGACACTGAATGGAGACACTAGCAGCTCCTCTCTTGCAGCAAAAGGCTTTCGAAGTGTCCGTCCAAATCTACAAGAAAAGAGATCGCCAATTCAGGTAAAATAGCAGACATGCAGTACCACAAAAATGTAATGGTATTCCACGAAGTAATAGATAGAGGCAGTTCCATGCAGATTGTCTGATGTTTTTATCAAGCTTTCCTAACATGGTCTGTATTTGTTCGCTTGTGTTTTTGTTTGTGGCTGTACATGTGGCTCTTCTACCACGTTGGAGGTGCTGTGGCAGGTTTGGTCATGTAATAAAGTCCTTCCAAATAGCAAAGTATGAACTGAATGAAACATTCGTCAGGCTATAAAATGTATGTCTGCTATGTTTGCCTTTAGTCACATTAAAGGCTATTCTCTGTTTATTGTTTCAACAAGATGTCTTCATTTTTGTTAGAACAGACTGCTTCTAAACCCCCCCCCAAAAAAAACCCAACAACAACAACACAGTAGTGATGGAAAGTGCTGCCAACTTGCAGCCAATTTATGACAATCCTGTTGGGTTTTCAGGGCAAGAGGTCATTTGCCAAATTCCTGCCTCTGCCTAGCAACCCTGAATTTCTTTGATGGCTTCCTGGCCATGCTCATCAGATCTAAGACATTCAGATCTATCCAGTACATTATGCTTCATTTGGAAATGTTTAATCCATGTTGTTTAATAATATACTATCCTTGCAACCTGGAAAGCAAGTAATATTGATCTGAAAGAAAACTTTGCTTCATATGACTAGATCATGTGGTCCGTGCAATGGTCTTTTTATTAATAAATGCAATTTCTGATTCACCCTTCTCCAAGTCAAGTTGTGGTTTTCTGGCATGTTAGTGTAATTTGAGGTTTGAGTCAAACCCTTTGGCTGGATTTGTATCAGTCTCGATTTAAAGTGACATTCCTTAACTCAGTTTGTGTTCCTGCTAACATTTTGTTTTCTCTTTTTTTTCCCCTGCAATATTATTTTGTCATTGCTGGTTTTGTGTGGATGCTTTTGGCAAATAAGGCACCCCCTCTACCTCCTAGAAAAGACAGTCTTAGAAGATCTGGAATACCAAATCACAAGAAGAGTAATGCTAGCTCCCAGTCCATAACACCCAAGCAAATTAAGAAATCTTCTACTGATGCTGACTGCTACTCTAACAAGAAGTCTCTTCACAGCACAGTTTGTATTAAAAATTCTAACACCAGCATTTCTTATACACAAAAAGTAACTAAGCCCCTGGCCTCAGTTTCCAGCACAAAAACAATAGCTGGCATTAGAACTACTGTTCGCCAAGGCCAGAAACAGCAGTCCCAAAAACGCAGAGTTTCAGCAATGAAATTAACTCGGGCTCGAAACACATATCGTAGTCTTCCATGTGATGCAGAACAACAGGCCCTTGAAGCACCACCAACTCCTCAGAGGCCCGAATCATCTGCCTATAACCCTGTGCCTGAGATGCACAAAGCATCCTTCTCCATTCAGATAGCTCCCATCCCTGATAACAAAGCAGAGCCTGAAAGCCAACAGCATCCACCTAAGCTGTCTTCAGACGCTTCAAAGATGCTTCCAAACAATATGCAACCAATGTCTACAGTTCGTTCCACACAGTCCACAGAATGCAATGTGGTATATTACGTTTTTCTCTCCCTTTTATCTTAGATCTTTCCTGTATCACCTAACCGTTTTCTCTCTAGTATACTCACCTGGCTCTCATTAGTGGCCACAATTCCTGGGTAAAACTACCTGTTTCCATTTTGAAAGTAACATTTGCACTATCAATTTATTTGTACTGGTTTTAAAAATATCATTCTGATCCACCTTAGTACAGGAGGTGAGGTGAAAAAATGGATAACATCAAGAACAGATTACAACACTGTTCTAGTTATTGCAAAATTATGTTCTGTAAAAACAAAGAGACTCCACTGATTATGATGCATTTCTAAATAACACTGCTTGGGGGTAATGGGACTAGCCCGGATCTAAGGGGTCCCAAGTGGCCATCTACGCAGGCACATAGGTTCTTTTGCTATTCTCTTTTATCACAGCTCCATGCACCCGGAAAAGCTACCCTCCAGTATGCCATTCCACTGGGTGCACATGGCTGCTGCCAGAAAGGTTAATAAACCACTTCCTCCCTTCCCATACTCATGGCAGCACTACCATACTTGACTATATTTTTCTGGGCTTTTTTGGGTTCTGCCTAGTGTGCTGTCATTGAACCAATGGAGTAAGAATTCTTTCACTTGTTCCTGCATCACCACAAGGGAGGTGCACAAATTCCCTTTTCATTATACCAAAAGCCCAATGTATGGCTATACAAAGATCCTCCTTTGACTGCTTCCCAAGGCAGAGTGGTATACAGTACAAATGTCTAAGTCTCCCTGGAATTTGTTAAGTCACTGATAAAGCTGTGAAGTGCTAGGGATTAGGTGTTAATTACATCTCCAGCGATGTGTTCACACTTCATCTGGAGCTGTTCAGAAGTCAGATCCAAGTCTGAACAAGCTCCCAAAGAGATCTCTCTGTGCCGCAGTGAGAAAAGACTAAAGAGAGTGTGATTTTATAATTCCAGTCATTCTGCCACTTTCTCTGAATCCTTATATTGTATTCTTTACTGTATCCCTGTTTTGGTGTACAAAGTTCTTTATTTGTCCCATTTATTTTCATTATGACAATTCTTATTCCTGAGATCCCATTGATTAAAGAAGTGAAACATGGCCTTATGGTTACTAAACATCTAAAATGATTTCAAAAGGATAGTCATATTAGTCTGTTACAATAAAGTGACATTCCTTAACTCAAAAACAAAAATCCAGCGAATCTTAAAGGCTAAGAACATTTAATTCAGTATGAGTGGCTCATTTTCTTGAAGCTGTAACTCATGTAAACTCATATTGAAATAAAATGTTGTCTTTAAGATGCCACTGGTTATTTGTTTTGTTATCCATTGATCTCTATGGACGTAGAAGAATGTTACCCTGTGCAGAATTGCACTGAGTGTCTCCTGCAATACATTTGGTAGAAATGTTGGTTTACCTGTTTTCAGGGGAAAACATGAGATGATTTATAGAAAAGTATTCAAAAAGGACTCCAACTCAGAAAAAGATAAAGATTTCCAAAGTGGAGTCCTATTCTTTGTTTGCTTTCTTTCTGTGTTCATGGTGGAAAAGGTAACTTTGCCCAGGCAGAATGGGGAGAAAGATCTGTCCATGTGTTTATGAGCCAAGAAATTTGTCTGTGACTTGTAATGAATTGTAGATCTTTGTGGCCCCATAGCGGTTAAAGAGCGTGGTGTAGTGCCTAAAGAATGGTGGACTCTAACCTGGAGAATCTGACTTTATTCCCCATTCCTCCACATGCAGCCAGCTGGGTGACCTTGGACTAGTCATGGTTCTTTAAGAGCTATTCTCACAGAGTAGGTCTCTTAGAGCTCTCTCAG
Source organism: Paroedura picta (assembly GCF_049243985.1). NCBI lineage: Eukaryota > Metazoa > Chordata > Lepidosauria > Squamata > Gekkonidae > Paroedura > Paroedura picta. The sequence goes on from NC_135378.1 coordinate 36,445,038, forward strand.
TCTTACCTACCTCACAGGGTGTCTGTTGTGGGAAGACAAAGGAAAAAGTGTTTATAAGCTGCTTTGGGACTCCCTCAGGTAATGAAAAGCAGGATATACAAAATAAGCTCTTCTCTTAGTGAAGCTATAGAAAAGCAAAAGTAATTTATATTAATAATAATAATAATATCATTATTTGCATAATTTAATAGACTGGGTTTTATTTTTTTATGTATCCAAAGAAAAGCAGAATTTTTGGAGGAATATTTACTTCCAGTTTGCAGAATCTAAGGGCAAAGGGTAATTAATCATTTTTTCTAGACTATCAGCCCTGTTCCTTACACAGTGGTCAATCACTTTGGAAACTGTGCTCTCTTCTCATTAGATAGGAGATGGGTGCTGGCCCTGCCTCTGTAGGAGGGATGAGCCATTCCAAAAGGTAGTTAACTCCTGGAAACTCCCCCATGTGGCCTTCTTTGCCAGTAGAGAACAAATAGAACAGATGGGGTAGTCAAACTGCGGCCCTCCAGATGTCCATGGACTACAATTCCCAGGAGCCCCCTGCCAGCGAATGCTGGCAGGGGGCTCCTGGGAATTGTAGTCCATGGACATCTGGAGGGCCGCAGTTTGACTACCCCTGGACTAGAGCATAGCAACAGATACAAGCTAAGTGTTTGGGAACTGGGGAAGCTGCGCTTGCAAAAACTCTAGGAGGGCAACTCCTGTCTCTAGGAAGGGAAGCTCTTGGCCAAGCTTATAACATAGCAAGGAACCTCCCATTCAAAACAAGGAATAGAAGTTTTTAAATCCTATATGGCCCTTAGGATCTCAGACGAGAGATAAGAGTGGACCAAAAATAAAAGCCTGTGTGCTGATCTTCAGAGGGACTGTTCCAACTCTGGTGGTTAGTTTGGGGGATGGAGCTGGCTTCAGCCATCATCCTGACACTGCTCTGCAAAATTAGAGTGAGAAAACATTTCACAGTGCCAGCTGCAAGTAGATGCACAAGATGAAACCCACACATCAGGACTCAGGCTCATGATCTGATGCATAGCTAGACCTGCAAGCAGGAACTCTCATTTCAAAAATTTTTGCATTTAGCTGTGAATGGGGCATGGGGAAGTGAAAGCTTTGGGCTTCTCATCCACCATCTTTTCCCCACTGGAAATGGTGCTGGAGGTGCCCTGATAACTCTTTCCTAGGGCATCAGGTATCCATCCCAGGTCAAGGGAAGCTATAGGAGGAAGCAAACAGCCCCCCAGTACCATTTCTGGTGACAAAACTGTGGGCCTTCCCATAACCTTGATCCAGAAATTACAGTTGGTCCAGAATGTGGCCACTCAGATCCTTCCCTGGAACCCTTGGAGAGGCCACATCCAGCCTGCCCTTCAGCTGCATTGACTTTGGTCAAGTTCCAGATCAGGTTTAAGGTGTTGGTTTTAACCTTTAAAGCTTTATGCCGTCTGACCCTGGTGTATCTGAGGGACCGTATCTCTGAATGTGTCCCCAGAAGAGGACTCCCGTCATCACATTCCAACTTGATAGTGAACCCCAGCCCTAAAGAAGTGAGATTGGCCTCAACCAGAGCCAGGGCCTGAAAATTAGTGTAGCTATTGGCCTTAGCTGCAGCCTGGTGGAATGAGCTGCCAGCAGGGTTCGGGGCCTTTTTGGAGCTGCCATAGTTCCCAAGGCCTGCACTTTTCTGCAAGGCATATGATCAAGGCCAATGACATCAAAATGTGCCCCCCTTCACCTCTAACCCCCTCCATCTGAATCCTGGGAATACAATCTAATCTTTGAATTACTTCGACCCCATGTTCTTCGGGGGATAACTTTGAAGTGTTTTCAACTAGGAAATTTTATTTAAACTGTAAATTGTTTTAATAATTGTAGGCAATTTGTATATGGTTTTAATTACTGTTAGCTGCCCTGAGACTCCTGTCAGAGAGGGGTGTCCTAAAAATCAATTAAATAAAACCAAGGCCTGTTTGCAGCCACACAGAGAATATTTTAAAGATGAGTCCCTGCTTGAATGTATAACGTGAGTCAGGTCAGGAACCTTAATCATGACACAGGACTTTCATATCATGTCTCTTGGCCTTTAGTTTTACAGTCCCATGGTGATTTGCATTCTAGGGCAGTGGTTCCCAACCTTTTTATCACCAGGGACCGGTCAATGCTTGACAACGCTTGACTTGACAGCAGCAGCTGTGCAGTGCCACGCCGAGGGGGAGCCCCAGCCATGGCAGGTGCTGGAGAGCACAAAGGTGAGCCAGTGGCAAAGTGGCAGGGCAGCCCCCAAGGAGCAGCCGGGGAGGAGGATGAGGAGGAGCCTTGGGCCGTTACCGACTGATCCATGGACTGGTCCCGGTCCCTGGCCCGGAGGTTGGGGACCACTGTTCTAGGGAACATATTGCCAGATATAGTACAAACATTGTTCTTGGCAATCTCTTGGTAAAATAGAAGCTGAAGGCCTATTTTTTTTCTTCTTTTAAAAGCCATGAGAAAAGATCATAAGCCTGTTTTGCTTCCTTGCTTGTGTTGTGCATTACAGCACAGGTCTTAGGTTCATGGTCCTCTTTGTACACTATCGGTGATCAAGGCCCATGTCACAGATTACAGCAGAAGCAGGGATGCAGAAGTTAATTGTACAGATAATTGTTAATTGTACCTGAATCTTTCCATGTGAAAAATCAGATGGAAACTCTCAAGACATTGCAGAGGAGCTGAGAAAATGCATATATTATTGTCAGTTGCATAATTACGAAACAGAGGCAACTTACAATTTCAGAAAAGAGGGAGGGGAAATGTTAGGGCGCATCTTGCTGGCTGCACATCATCTCAGCTGCAAGTGCTTGAAGGTGTAACAACTGCATGAGCTCTTGTTCACAAGCTGGAGATCAATAGCCAAAGGGGTTTTTGTACCCTGACATCCTACAACAGCCAATCTAATAAAGCAGGATCTGCCCAACATATATATTTAAATTATATTGTTAATTTTATCTGAATAGTCTATAAACTGTTTGGGATATTTTGGGAGAAAGGTGTTTAACACGGAATTCTTGGTGGGTTTACTAGCAGGAATTCACTAAAGAATGTGAAAAGACAGGGCTTTTTGCTTGAGAGGCATAGAGAGTTTCCGTGAGAACTGGTGTTGGCTTTACAAATAAACGGCTTGATTTCATGACTGAAAATGTTTTAAATGATGCACTTGATATATTGATTCAGACTTAATTTTGTCATCTGTGGGTTGTTGAGATTCTTAACAAGGATACTGGAGGTCATCAGTGGGATTAACAATTCAAATAAATAAGCCAAGTTTCACTGCAAAAACACAGTTTAGTGTAGCTATTGGCCCTACATTTTTATATCATCAGATGCTTCCCGATAAGAGATGATAAAATATACACATGGGTTCAAAGTCCCATGCTATCTTATGGCTAAAAGTCAAAAAAGAATGTTATACCTTATTTTGCACATTTAAATTTTAAAATTTAGCTGTGAACAATGACATTTACAAGGTATTTTTACCCATTTGTGTGTGTGTTCCTGGATTTTGTGTGCTCTGTTCTCTTTGTGGCAATTAACAAAAATAAGTTCACTTTTTCCATCTTAGATTCTTAATTGTGTTTTGATCTTTTGAAGCAAGGCCAGCAATTTGGTGTCTCCATGTTTCCCATGGGCCTCTGATATGAACCTCAGAGTAAAATTTGAAACTGCTGTCCCCACCAACTTATCATGCACACAAAAATTATTCACATATTAATATTAACATATCAATATTAATGTTCCATTCAAACCTAAATACCTAAAGGGATGTATCCCAGTGTTGAAACTTGAAGTAAAGTAATGCAATAATAATATCTCAGTGTGCTTGAATATTAAGGGGATTTTTGGTTGTTTTTTACACATTTACCTCTATTTCACGAACCGTATCTTTTTCATGACTTTTGTCTCCGCTGTTCATATGATGATGATTCTTTAGGAGCAGGACCTGCATAGTAAATATGATTTCCTACATCCCAGAAAATTGCTGTGATAAATGTCCCAAGACATCAGATATCACTATGGGGAGGTATATTGTGATCAAATTTACTCAAATGATGTAAACAGTGGAGATTTTACTACTAAACGGGAGGGGTGCAGTTTGAAAGGCCACACAATCTTATTTTGCCCTGTGTATGAAGTAGATGGTATATAGACCATAGTGTGTGCTGCAGCGATTACAACAGCTTTTTTCAAACTTCGGACTGTCGAGGAGCCCCTGGAATAATTTTCCAGGCTTTGAGGAGCCCCGGAAGTGGTGTCAGCTGACCACACCTCCTTGCCACACACCCCAGAAGTGACATCTACCCACATAAACAGGCAGGCTCAAGTAGGACTGAAGGTGGAGAGACAGGAGGCGGTTTAAAGCAGGAATAGGCATGCAGGCTCCACCCCCTTCCAGGCGCAGACCCCACAAGAGAACTCACACTCAGGAGGATGGGAGGGGGAGCAATAGAAGTGACTTAGCTTGTGGCCGAGTCCATTAAGACAGGAGAGGGAAAGGCCACACACTTCCTCCAGAGTTCCCGCAGACCCCTGGAGGTCCCTGTACCCCTGGTTGGGAATCCCTGGATTAGAGGATGGTTAGTAGACTTGGTAACAAGTAACCGACCATGGTAGGCTCATTGGCTACTGCAGTGATTCTTAAACTGTGGGCCACAAAGCACCAGCACTACTTGATACCCTTTTGCTAGTCTGCAAAAAAGTGTAAGAAAAAATTAACTGAATAAAAGGCCCAAAGAAACATTTCAGAGTAACCAACGTTAAAACTCATTCAGCACTCTGGCCTAGCTGTTCAGAACAAGGTAGTATGCCAGGGGTAGTCAAACTGCGGCCCTCCAGATGTCCATGGACTACAATTCCCAGAAGCCCCTGCCAGCGAATGCTGGCAGGGGCTTCTGGGAATTGTATTCCATGGACATCTGGAGGGCTGCAGTTTGACTACCCCTGTAGTATGCAATCAGAAAAGAGAAAGTGATGCGTTGCTAGGTAGGTGGGAAATAGACATTGCTTGCTAGCATTCGTTCGGTATCCCTGAGAAACTCTAAACTCTGCTATTTATTACCTGAGCTGAATTTTAACTCTGAAGTCTTTTAAGTAGCCTCCCATACAGGCTGTAATGTTAGTGAGTGTCTGCAAAGAAGCAGGAAAACCAAATAGAAGATTGCAAATTTAACCGTGCAGCCCTAACCATGACTCACTTCCATGTCCATCGAAATCAGTGGAAAGGGAAGAGTGCAGCTGTCCTTAGGGCCTCACTTCCAGAAGCGTTACAGTAGTAGCATGTTGCATAAACTGCAGGAGATGGAAGTATATATGATAACAATTGTTACCACTCCCATTATTGTTAAAATTTTGCTGACTTTCTGACAGTGGCTGGTTTATCCGAATTACTCTGGCTTCCTGTTGCAAATGAAAGTAGTTTCAGTGTGAATCTTTTCAAGTACTGAGGCCACAATCATAGATCATAGATCACAATCATAGATCCATTCCATTTTGCACATGGCTATTAATATTGACAGGGAGATTCCAGAGCAGGGGTGATATTTCTTACCAGGGCTATCTTGGTAGGCTCCAAACCGAAGATGGGAAGAAGCACTCTGGCTGCTGCCTTGTCTGTACCCTGGCCTGTACCTGCTGAGTTTCCCCAGTGCTCCAGAATAGCTGAGTTTAGGCTTGCAGTTTTGGTCTGTGTTTAATTTTATGAACTCCTTGACTGTTTAGTATTTGGGTGTGGGGGGAGGTTATATGCCAATTTCCATGCCTTCTGTATAGGTTGGCCTCATTCCACTAGCTCACACTTATGCAGTGAGAGATGTTGTCTGACTTAATCTTTTAGCAAGAGTCAGCCACTGACTATCAGATAGAGCAGGGGTAGTCAAACTGCGGCCCCCAGATGTCAATGGACTACAATTCCCATGAGCCCCTGCCAGAAAATGCTGGTAGGGACTCATGGGAATTGAAGTTCATGGACATCTGGAGGGCCGCCGTTTGACTACCCCTGAGATAAACTATTTGTTTTACACTTGTTGCTAGTGGAAACAGGTGGGGTGGGTCATGTGGTCTTTTATAGATATGTAAAACAGTTTAGGGGCCATGACCTACGTGCTTGTTTGCAACTGTAGCAGGAAGAGGATTCTCCCTCTTCCCTTTGAGAAGAGATCTGCTTTAGGTAGAGAGAGATCCATCTTGAATCTTCATCATGTAACACCATAAGTGCAGAGCTCCTGACTAAGCTCTTAGGAAGCAATATATTTTTCTTGTTTTATCCTTCAGTTTCCCCTACCCTGTTAGCTGGTAAAATAGGCTTTTTACATACTTCAGTGCTGCTTTGTCTGGTCTCATCATTTTTATATTAACTCTGCTACTTTTACACAAAATATACTCTGCTATGCCCAACAGATGTGCATGGCTGCTGACTTTTATGAGCAAAGAAACACCATGTATATTTTATTTATTTATTTATTTATTTATTTATTTATTTATTTATTTATTTATTTATTTATTTATTTATTTAGAGTTCTTGAAGAACACAAGCCTCTTCATAAACATGAATACACCTAGTGATAGGCCGTATAAGATCATGTCCCTTGCATATAAATTTTATAAACATTACTTGTTAGTTACATTTGTATATGGCAGTATTTATGGTAATCCTTATTAATGTGGTAACAGCCACACTTGTCTGGCACAGAGAACCAGCTGGAATGACCTGATCTCAGGAGCGTGGGGCCAGATAGAGTGGGAGGCCCAATCAAGACAGTTGCATGAGTCTGACTTAAAGGTTATTGATTGGGTAAGGGTTGGCTGTTAGGTGTGGGGGCAGCCCTACATGGGAAAGGAGTTCCTTTGAGTCGGTGGAGGTGAGGGAAGAGGGGTTGGCCGGGACCCTTCCCTGGCTCCCAGGTGGGAGGCAACTCCTGGGCGTAGATTTAAGGGCAGTACTGTGGGCAGTAATGGGAGGAGGAAGAAGTAAGGAGGAAGAAGGAGTAAGGTAGATAAGTGAAATACTGCAGGTGGACTCAACAGTGTGTGGCTAGGTGAGAGGTGGCTGGGTGCAGGGAGAACACTTATAGAACTTGTTGGTGTTTGTGCTCTTTGGCGAAGGTCATGGAGTAGTGTCCTCTTTCCCTCTGCCCTGGTGGCTGCAACAGGCCAGAATGAGACCCGGCTTGCAGAAGCAGTACAGTCTGATTTGTATGCCAAGTGTGTTGCAAAATGTTTAAAAAGATATTTGCAGACATTAGATTAAAAGACCATACCAGCAGCTACAGGAAAGCTGCAGCATCGAAAACCATTTTTAGGACACTAGTACTAGCTTTGATTTTGCTTCCCTTAACGCTAGAAAGGCTCAGCAGCCTCTCATACCTGGATTAGCTGTGGAAATTCCAAGTGTGGCTCAATGATAGAAGATGTGTATTAGCCTGGTACCTAAAAGAAAGTAAATTAGGCACCAGGTAAGCCTCAAAGGATAGGGGATTCCAAGACGAGGGGCCACCACAGTAAGTGCGCTGTCTCTAGGTGCCAGCTACCTCACCTCTAAAGGCTGGGGTCCAGAGAGCAGAGCTTGAGAAGGGTAGTCCTTCAGGTTCCCAGGTTCAAGCCATTTAGGGCCTTAAAGGTAAAAACCAGCATTTTGAATTATGCCCCAAAACAGAGGGGTAACCAGTGTAGGTCTCCCAGCACTCAGGTGATACAATCCTTGTTACCACCCCTTGACAATAGCCTGGACATATTGGACTTGGTGAAGTTTCTGGACCATTTTCAAAGACAGCCATGGATCTGATCAGAACATGGATCACTGTGCCCAAAATCATACTTTTTAAGGCATGGTCATAGTTGGAGAACCAGTTAGAGCTGATAAAAGGTACTATGTGCCAAGAAGGAGATTTGAGCCTCCAACTATATCCCAGGATCTACCTATTAAACTACAAACCTGTTCCTTCAAGGAGAGTTCAACCTCCTCCAAGACAGGCTGGCTTCGCAGTTCCTAAGCATATTCTCCATTGACCAACAGCACTTCTATCTTGTCTGGATTGAGCTTCCATGTACTGGACTTCATCTATCTTACTATCACCTTCAGGCACCTGTTCAGAACTTCCACGGACTCTCCTTGCTTAGCTGTTAAGCTGAAATATGGTAGTTAGGTATCATCCTGATATTGGTAGCATCTCACTTCGAATTGATGGGTTAATTGTCCCAATAGTGCCATGTGGATGTTAAATAGCAGGGGTAATCAGATGGAACCCAGTGCACAAATGGGCGAAGCAGAAGACCCACATCGCCACTTTCTGAAATTGATTGGTCAAGTAATAATAGAACCATGGAAGTACAGGGCTCCATACTCCAAGCCCAGTTGGACGGATACCATGACCAATATTATCAAAAGCCTCTGAGACATTTGGGAAAATCAATAGGGATATACTCCTGTCACTGTCTGAGCAAGGGTTAACAATCAAGGCAACCAAGGCTATTTCTGTCCCAAAACCAAGCCTGGATCTAGTTCAAGATGGGTCCAGGTAATCCATTTGCTTCAAAGCTGCCCAAAGCCGTGTACCTCCACCATCCCCAGAGCACCTTGCCCAAGAAAGGAAAATTAGCTGTAGTTATGTAGATAATTTGGACCAGGGATGCCTTCTTCAGGAAGATCTCACAACTGCCTCTTTCAAAGCAATTGGAAGCTACACCCTCCTACACAGAGGCATTTATTACTTTCTGGACCCAGTCTATCCACTGTCCAATGTAACATAATTAGGCATGAGGGTCAAGACCATTTTGAAGTGCCTTGTTCACTTAATCAGGCCTCATTCAAACAACTAAGAGCAGACTGCTGCCATAATATCTTGAGGCTGAACTAGTCCAGTTCTGGTATCTGAGCTATGGCAGATGCAAGCAATTTTATCTGCAAAATATATTGCTAAGGAATAACAGTGGGTTTATATGTTTTTCAAATCAACTTCCTCTGAGATTTTAGATAACAACCTCTTCACAACCTGAAACTCCTCTGGACAGCATTGACCCAATCATGGTGGAAAGCTTACTTTGCTGCCATCACTGCTATAGAGCAGGCAAAATAACACAGTATTTCCTGTTTTCAGTCACATTTACTCTGAACTTTTCTCCATTTGTGCTCTATCTGCCCAACCTCTTTATCATCCAAAGCACACCAGTAGATCAAGGAACATTCTGGACTTGATGGAATGAGAGAGGGTGCTCTAGGGCAATCTTTTCACAGCCCAGGTCATCTGTATATTTCACAGGTCAACCAGGACTGCAACAGGAGAGCCAATTGTGGAGACCAAGAAATCCCCAAGAATCATCTGGATCCATCAATCTTCTGGGGTGAACCATCCTGATGGTCTCCTAATTTGGATTCTAAGGGTTCTTCACTGTGGACTTACTTTCTTCTCACATTCCTTCCGGGTCCAATTTCCAACTCTCTCCAGTCCACTCTCCTATCATTAAATAACACAGATGCAGAAACTGCCAGATATTACTATCATGAGGCAGAAGTCCCAGCTGTCCCCAGTGTCCTGGCCTAATCAAGAAGCTGCCTCTTGTGCACATCAACTTGTTCTCTGTGCGTTAAGAGTGACATGCAGAAATATAGAGCTTCGCCTATCTTGCCTTCCCTTCTTCATAGCCCAGACAGTTTGGTGCGTTAGATCAATTGATGTACAGGCAAGCATGGAGCACGAAGTGGCATGGAACAGTTACATGCAACATTTTATGGGTCTCTTGTTCTTTGTATTGTTGGTGAGTGCATTGATTGTCCCTCAAGATGGCTGTCACTTTCATTAAGTTGTCTCCTGTTCAGTTGGTAGTATTTTTGGAGTAACTGGGTATTTTGACAGCTTCAATAGTAACCCTTCTTTCCCTCAGTCCCTCCTGTCTTCCAGTTTCTAAGAGTCCTGTCCCTTTACATTGTACATGATGTATGCAGCAAAATCCTATGAATTTTTGGTCAGAAATCCCACCAAATTCAATAGGGCTTCTTCCTATGTTGGTGTGCATCAGATTACGAGTTTAGTAATTTTATAGTGAAAGACTGAAAATATACATCAAAAAGACAAAACAATCTCCTAATTTCCATGGATGTGTAGACTATGGAATACTTTGATTTGTGCCAAACAGGCGGGTGCAGTTTTGTGATTTAAAAACCTAATATGCACTGTAGACACTTAATTTGAACATTTTCTCAAACAATTCCAATCTTGGAAACCAACATGAATGTTTATTCCAACACACTGCAGTTTCTGGCATTGCTTCTATTAGTACTAGATAAATTCACTGTTTTCTTTTGTAATACAGAGTTTGTTTGTTTCTTAATCTGTCTGTAAACTTCCTAAGACTGCTAGACTGATAGAAAACATGTGTGTGTTTTTCCTTATATTCCTGCACACAGCAAAGGGGTAAGAAGAAGGGTTTTGTTTATTTTTGTTTTAATTAAATTCAGTAATGTGTTTTCTTATTTTTTGTTTGTTTGTTTCTCAAAACTCAGCTTGGAAACCAGAAAGTAACTGCCAATGTGATGGAGGTAAATGCTTCACAGACCCACAGACAAACTGCAGCTGAAGCTTCACCCCAGCCGCCTCCTTCTCCTCTGGTATCGATTAACAGACCCTCTCTCTCACCCGACAGTGGCACCCACGTCACACCATTTGTCTTGCCAGCCCGTGATGATTTTTGGCCTTCACGCTTTTATAGAACCCTAGCCCTTTCACGGTTTTCATACACGTACCCTTTCTTAGATCCTGACAGTATCCACAAGACCGAAACAGCCTCTGTCATGACAGACTCCGCCATGAGCGAGTATTCCTCTCGCACGGTGAGCGAGTCCTCCACTGCCATTCTAGATGAGCTGCAGAGTTGTCACTATGATACTACTGACTGTTCTGAAACACCTTCCCCAACTCTGAGCCAGATGTCTGCCGGGTCAGATGGCACCACCTTAACCACCACTGCTGCCAGCTCTCATGTAATTATCCTTCCTCTTTCCTCCTCCGTTTTGTTCAATCAGGTTTCCAACATGGGGGCGGGGGAGTATCCTAATTCTTTCTCACCCCATATATCTTTAAATAAGTGTGCTGATAATTGGTTAGTCAGGTTCTGTAAGGTGATTTTTTTTTTAGTGTAAGCTTTATAACTAGCATAATATAAAGGTAACTGAAATGTGAAGCTGTGTTTTTTTGTACTACGTATATTCAGGCAATGTATATCAAACGATATATGATTATAGGGTTTCGGTTTTTAGGAAGAGAGGTGCCATTCAAAATGGCCTCTCCTGTTGGAGGACTTGGAACTAGAATTCCATCCTTCAAAGGCAGATAGGTTGTGGAAACAGATAAATTTGGACCTGGCAGTGTTGGTGAGCAAACAGGAAATACACTTTCTGTTCCTCCAGGATACCTTCTCTCCCAAAACACAACGTATTATAAGCTGTTCTTGCTCCAACAGCAAATGTATCTCAGGTGGGAGGAGATACAAAAGTGTTATTTTTGTCCATGGTAATGGAACTGAGGGGCAGAATGCAGTTAGGCATATATACTTCTTGATTGCTTTGTTATTCTCTTGCATTGAAACAAGGATTGCCAACCTGCAGTTGGGTCCCTGAGATCACCTGGATTTCTAACTGATCTCCAAACTACAGTGATCAATTCTCCTGGAGGAAATGGCTGCTTTGAAGAGAGGTCCCCCCTGTCCCCAACCACCACCCTTTCCAGGTTCAACCCCCATATTTGCAGGAATTGTCCAACCTGGAGTTGGCAGTAACATTAGAATGGAATTCAGAGAGGAACCATGGCTCAGTGGTAGAGCATCTGCTTGACACCCAAGTGGTACTATGTTCAATCCCCTGCATCGCCTGTTAAAAGGATCAAAAATGGTGGGTAGCGTGAAAGACTTGGCGACCCACTGCAAGTCTGAGTAAACAGTGCTGAGCTAGAGGGACAAAAAGCTTGATTCAATATAAGACAAGTACATGGGTTCAAGCTTAGTATAGTGGTTAGGAGTGCCAACTTCAAATCTGACGAGCCAGGTTTTGATTCCACAGCTGGGTGACCTTGGGCTCATCACAGCAGTGATAAAACTGTTCTGACTGAACAGTGATATCAGGGCTCTCTCAGCCTCACCTACCTCACAGGGTGTCTGTTGTGGGGGAGAGGAAAGGGAAAGCGATTGTAAGCTGCTTTGATACTCCTTCTGGTAGAGAAAGTGGCATATAAGAACCAACTCTTTTTCTTCTGACTGTAAGAGTAAAGGAGAGGTTGGTTGTTCATGTTCAAGACATGATCTCTTGTTTAATACAGCTGCATGTATTCTAGGGTCTTGAAACAGGCTCCAGGGCTTTGCTCTAGCTCAGATGAAGCCAGAAAGAAACACTGCAGTGACATTGTGGTAAATAGAAGTGGTGTGTGATATATAAGCAGAAGTACTTGAAATGCCTGATAAATGTCCCTACAAAAAGACTGCTCATGCAGAATGTGTAAAAGAAACTGCAAACCTGTCAGAAAGTACTGAGAAATCTGCAGGAGAAGTGGAATGTGCCTCTAAGTTGAATTTTAATGCATTTGATGAGCACTTTAACACAATTTTGTCTTCCATTAGCTGTGATCACTGACTCATGAAGTCGCTTCTGATTTAGCTCTTTCTCTAACTAACCGTTCTCCTTTTAAGCACTTCTGTCTTGCAGGAATGAAAGTGTGAATAATCTTATATTAACTTCCTACAAACATGCAATTATTTTTTCCAGGAGTGCATTTTGTTTAGAATAACTTAAAGGCAGTGACTACAAATAGTTAAATAAAATATTTCATGCACAATTCAGTTGTCCAGGAACTAATGTATTCGATTATATATACTTTGTTCATGATCAGTTTCTCTTCATCTCAAGCAGACAGGCCTGTTTAGTGCTTAAGAAGAGGTTGTGAGCTGGAATATGTCCAATATCTAACAGATTGTTACAAAATATTATTAAAGTCTAGAACAATTTCTTTAAGGAAAATCATGTTAACCCATTTGTCCCATAGCCTAAGATATAGAAACATGGTGGTATTTATTTGCAAAACATTTTCAAACTAGCCTAACAAATGTAAGATGCAAATCTTAAAAATACTTGCCAGAATATATGAGTTCCTGTTCAACTTGGTGACACCTTTGAGTAAATGTGTTTAGGAATGAAAGCATATCATGTTCCTTTCTTACCATGTAGTCGTATACAGGTCCAGATACATCAAGAACTTAGAAATGCCAGGAAAAAATTAAACATGTGTATCACATAGATTTCTTTCTGGTTCTATTCCCACTGGTTTATAAATTAGCTTTTTTTCAGACATTACAAAATGGAAGTATAAGTGAAAAATGCATACCTGAAGAAGGCATATGTGAAAAATTAGTATTCATTTTAATTTTGCAAAAGGAAAGGCAAGAATTGTCAACAATGTAGGGTGAACTTGACAGTGACTCTATGGTTTGCCCCCCAGGCATGGTCTGCAACAATTCAGGTAGATTTCAGCATCACCTTTATTTCTTTATCTTTATTTCTCTTTACTTGAATGGCAACGAGAGCTAATGCAAAGTACAAGAAAAGAAATACAACTTCCAAGAAAAAATTGGGAGAACAACCGCCATCTAGTGTGTTTATGGGGGCTGCCCCACATTCATACCACTGCTGCCCTTACTGGTGACTTCCGGATACCTTCCCTTGATTCCAGCTTGTTTCATTTTATCTGGAAAGGATAAGAGGCTAGATGGGTATGAATAGTGACCATGATGTGACCAAGTAGCCAAGAACTGGTTATTGTTCTGAGGGTGACTGAATTATTTTTGTGTGTTGACAGATTCTGGCAGTTCTTCATTTAACAGCATACTTTTTTTGTCATTGATCCTAAGGCTCAAATAACAGTGAATGGGACCTCTAGTGCAGCTGTCAGCCCAATGAGTCACTTTCAAAGGCCTTTCTCCCCTTCTTTGGCATACTGTCCACCAACTTCACCCAATTCAAGCACAGTTGTCCTACAGCACAGTAGGACGATGGGTGAGTTTCCCCACATAAAGTTTATGTTTTTTTGAAGGAAATTTTATTGCTTGTTGAATGGTGACCACAACTTGTGCAGATAGCGAAGCATGAAGCATATGATCTTAATAATGGTGGTGCTATCCTCAGAGGCACCTTGAGGAAAATCTGAACACCATTGTACAGATTGAACATTCTTCTCCAATGACAGGCCCTGAAATACATGAAGAATGCTAAAGATGCTTCTAGAACAAAGGGTTCATTAAAACAAATTAATACAATAAAATACACTGTTACAGCAGATATAGATTTAACAATCATGCATATATTTGGAGGGGGATATCCCCGCCTCTGTGACATTTCATTCCCTCCAAATAAGAAATAAGAGGCATCCACTTGTCCAAAAAAATGAGACAACTTAGAATCTAAATCTGTAGGGTTAACCAATAAAATATTCCCCACAACCGTAAGATCCTAAGTTTTAATCTTCCAGAACAGAATGTTCTTGATTGCAGGGTCTACATAGTTTCTTTAGTCAGGAACAGCCATTCTAGATCCTTGACATACTGAAAATCAACTGTAAGCCCTTTTCCTTAAACAACGTGGGCAGAAGAGGGATTTTTGTTTTAAGAGAAGACTGTTACAGGCTATATATTTTATGTTGCCTACCTATGATAACTCTAGCAAACAAGCAAGTCAGGCCAAGCATTATGGAAAAGGCATTCATGTTTACCAACAGATTTCATGGCAAAATTCCTTTCTGGTAACAGATGTGGTGGAAATGTACACCCTGATCATGAGGAAACTGCTTGCCTACCAGCACCGTAATATAGTAACAACTGGGTTAGTTTGACTTTCATTTACTGTATTTATAGCTCACTTCACTCACTGTGACTCAAGGTGCATTACACAATGTAACACAATACAGTCAAAGAGCATAAGACATCCAACAAACAATTCAGTAGGACTAGGATTACACAAATTTTAAAAGACTTTTAAAAAAAAATCAGTCACGATATGTCACAAACACTGCAAAAAAGTAGAATTATCAAAGTAGAAAATACTAAGTTGTTAAAACATAATTGTCTGTATATAATTTTAATCAGCTTTTTAAGACGGTTATCACATGTGCTGTTTTTCACTTTTGAGAGTATTTGAACAGATTTGGAAATGTTATAGCATATTTCTTTTTTTAATGTGTATTGTTGTATTATAGACAAATGAACAAAAACACAACAGAAAAACACAACAGAACAATAACATCTGATTACACATATTGAAATAAACCATCCTAAAATATATTATTGTTCCAACAATAATGAAAGACACCAATGATGTAAAAATACAAAAACTGAGTCTTCAAAAGGAAAGGAAGAACACGTACTAAATATCCATTGATCCTGACTGGGCTCAGATCACCTGTCAGCCATTTAATCCACACAACAGTATTGGGGGAGGGAGGTGATATTGACTGTGCATAGTCTTTTTAGTGATCAGGTATTTCAACTGGATCTTCCATAATGCTGTGGAGTGGGTTACCAGCAAACCCCCCCCCCGCACTAAAATTGACAGCAGTTGTACTTTTTGAAGCTTGTGATGTTGAAATTTTATTCCCCTGAAATGTCCTTCTTTCTCCTTGGCCACTCCCTGTTGAACTCCTACTCTCCAAACTCTTCTTTCCATAGAATCATAACGTTAGAAGGGGCCATACAGGCCATCTAGTCGAAGGATCAACATTATTTCAAACATCATCTCCAAATCATTCCATGAGTGATCATCTCCTGTTTTCTGCTCTCCTCCCTCCTCCTTTCCCTTCATTGCCTTATGCTGTTTGTGCTTGCAGGCAGGGATCTGTCTCTTTCTTTCTTCCCAGCTCTGCCTAGGAATTAAATCCACAGCCATTCTACCTTCCCCACTTTCCTGCCATTTCATAAGGGTTAAAAGAATGGAATTTCTGCTGGATTTTGAGCTCAGCACAAGATGTTAGCACATTGAATTCCTCTTCCGTGCAGAGCAAAATGCTAGATGTCATTTTATGCTAAATATTATGATGCCTTTTGAAAGCAGGTACCCATTTGCTACCTATGTTGTCATGGGATTTGGAATGCACACAGTACAAGACCCAGGCTTAAGCATGCTAATTGAATGGTTCTACTGCGTTCTGTTAACATTCTCTTTGTAGAATCCACGGAGACCTACACACAACATGCTCATTCTCTTGGCGGCAGCAGCACCACCAGTACAATCCCAATCAGTAGAACTTCTGAGGAAGAAAAGAAAGTCACAGTCATTAAGGCTCCACATTATTCAGGGATTGGCCCAGTGGATGAATCAGGAATCCCAACTGCAATTAGAACGGTAGGAAATGCTGAGAAAGAGAGAGGAGGGGTATGTGTGTGTGCATGTGTGTGTGTGTGTGTGTGCGTGCACGCATAAGCTCCTACAATGAATTGATTGTTGGCAACAGGATATTTTTCCACATTCTTCTAGACTTACATAATGTGGAGCAGCATGTGTGTATTTGGGGGATTCAAATATAATGCTGGAAAGGGGAAAGTTGATGGTGTGTAATTGGGGGGTTTGTAATTTTAAAAAGATTTCCATTGTAAAGTTTTCAGCTGAATTTCAAGTGTTTTTGTTCTTTCTTTCTTTTGTTCTCCTTTTCTATATTTTGTTTACTCCTCTGTTAAAGTTTAAAGAAAGTTTGGTGCATTTTGTAATTCCATCAAGACACTCCCCCCCTGGCGAGAATTCATTGAACAGCTAGCACTAAGGAAATCTACACACACAGTAATGCTCTCCTATGCTGGCATGGAAAAGCAACGTGAGAGAACTCTTTCAGGCTGGCATTGACAGTGCGCTCTGGTTAGTGCTTGGGTGATACCAGGATGCCTTGCTGAAGTGTTTTGTTCTGAGCTATGCTGAAGCATTCTTTCCACACCGCTGCCCCAGCAGCCCCTTCTGGCTGGTCCCAGCAGTAGCAGTCTTAGCTGCCGCCGGCATAGGAACGGTTTGCCGGCTTTCTTAGTTGTAGGAGGAGTCGCTGTGCTGGCCGAATGAAGCGTCGAGGATCCAGGATGAAAGCAGCGGAGTCTTTGCAGGTGAAATCTTTGGGAGGTGCAAGAGCAGAAGCGTACAGGGCTGTGTAGCTGCCAGGAGTGGAAAAGTAGGATGGGGGTTAAATTTGATGAAGAAAAGCAAATGGGAAAGTTTTCCGACTAAGACTTGGAACTTGTTTTTAACCCAGTTAAAGGAGAAATGCTATCATGTCTTCCATCCCTTTATTAAAATTCATAGATGGATAAGGCATGTCAAGACTCTTCTGATTTCTCACATTCATGACACCATCCCGTTTAAAAGAGACAGTTTCTGTATTTTGTCACAGAAATCCCTGAATGTGGCTTTTAAAAAGAATTGGCAGATTAAGATCATAGGGTAGGATAAAAGTTATATAATAGTATAAATTGAAATACTCTTGTCTGTATTTAATGGCCTTGGCATAAAGCAAGCTATATATTTAAACCTGCAGATCAGATTTTCTGGATCTCTTAGATTTGCTGCAAAATTCCTCCCATTTTGCTTTTTCTATATCAAGTCATGTCTAGCTTTTGCTACCATTGTTGCATTAATGTTTCATCCTAACCAGTTACAAATTGGACTTCGAAGGCTGTAAGTCTGCTTAGGATGATACTACTGTCCTTAGAGAGGGAATCCTAAGCAGGTTTACTTGGAATCCTACTCAGGACTATTCAATGGGGCTTATTCCAAGGAAAGTGTTTTTAGGATTGCAGTGTAATTCTCCTAATCCTATAAACGTGAGAATCACATGTATATGACTTCAGAATCAAAACAGAGTGCATGGTAAGTTGTGAGACTTACCATGCAGCAGATTGCACTGCTTAGGCCTGCTTCCGGAGCTGCCTATTAAAATGTCAGTACGTCCAAGTGTGGCTCAAGGTACATGAAGAATTAATCTCCAAACAGTACAAGGGTATTTTCAGAAATAATGCTAGCAATGCTGTGTACATCTTATCCTTCTGTGTTTACTTGTAAGTACATCTGGTAGAGTTTAGAGGGCTTACTGCTACTATTTTTGTTTTCAAGGTTAGTATACAGAAATGGAACAGTGGAGTGGGCACCTTGTAGGGCAATGGATCAAATAAATACATAAGTATGAGTATAAATAATAATGTACTGAACTGAGTTCTGAAATGTCTTTTTTTTTGTTATGTTTCTCATATTTCTGAACCTGTTACCTATAACGATTCACATTCAAGAAGGGGAGAACAATTTTTCAGACTTTTGTGTGGAGGGCCAACGGGAACAGAAGTCTTTTCAAAGCTGTCAAGAGTCTTGAGATTGTTGTGTATAAAGTGGTTCTGTACTTCAGCTCCCACTGGAGAATGTCTGTGACATCACTGGTGACACAGACTGTGCCTCCATTGCTTTGGGAGTACTTTTCTCTGGAAATATTTTCTTATTTTCAGCACGTCTATACCTGAGCATATATGTGCTTGTGTGCATTAAGTGCCATTAAGTTGCTACTGGCAACCCTATGAAATAATGTCCTCCCAAACATCCTTTTGTTAACAGCTTTGCTCACATCTTGCAAAGTCAGGGCTGAGGCGTCCTTTAGAAATTCAGTCATCTCCTGCCTTCTTCTCCTTCTTCTCCTGCCTTCAGCTTTTCCTAGCATTATGCACTCTTCCATAATTGCTGAAGACCAGCAAGGCTCATTTTCCAAAAGTAGTCCTGCAGTTCTTTTATTTTTCTGGAGGTTCCTTATTTGGAACTCATCACCCCCATTTTTAAAGGGCAAAATGAAAGGTAAATGTACTCTTTCTCTCCAGGAAGACTGTCCATGATCTTTTCTGTTTTGTCCAAACAATTGGTGAGTTACTGGTTCAAGCCTTATGCTTCAGAAGTGGATGGATGAAGTGATGTAAAAAGGGACTGCTGTAGCTCTTAGATGCTTTTAACCTGTAGACATATATAAATGTGTGTGAAGGCAATAACCATCAATGCTGATGGTACTACACCAGCATAATTGTCCCCTGAAAGCTGTGCCAACATTGGTGATCGTTAAGAGATGCCATGTCATGTCGCTTGTCATTTACACTGCTAGACGTATTCCATCAATATATCCATTAGAAATACAGCATCAGAGGATAGCTTTGCATGCAACGTTTTGCTCTTGAATAAAGACAAAATATATATGCCTTTTCTCAATCGCAAACTGTGCATAAAGGTCTTATTTACCTTTTGTGACTTCAGAATATAGGCCAATCCTATATTGTTGGCAGGAGTCTGAATACTGTAAGCTGACTTATATCTGTCGTAGCATTTAGAATTTTGGGTTCTTCATGCAGAAAAGGTCAGCTGCAAGCATATAAAAGTTGTGTCAGTTTAGTAGTCATGTCTAGTGTGTACTGACCCATTAACTGGACAAAAACATCTTTCAGCCAAAAATTTGAGATCACATATTGTTGCAGCCTTCCCATTTTGAGAATCTGATATTTCCAGATTCCAGTCTGTTGTCTTTATAACAATCAAGATCTCAGCCACACATGGGAAGGGGTAGAAACCAAATTCAGGTTCTCTTAAGTGACCTTACTTAAGATTAACATAAAATGTTGTAGATCCTCTCCAATATTTATTCACCATATTTAATTATAAAAAACATTTTACCTCTTTCCTGATGTTAGTGCAAATTCAAAAACACACTATATTGCCTACACTTCTTTTTGGGTTGTCATGCAGTGGCCATATTATGTAAGTTCTTTGTAAAACTAATTTGTAAAAGGTGCTTTGGGTCTTCATTGGGGAGAAAGACAGATGGGGAGAGAGAAAGAAGCAAGCAATGGAAAATTCCAGGAGCAAGTAGGAGAAGGCTTTTCCAGTCTTCCAAAGATGAAGACTTTTGGAAAAGGATTGCCAACTCTAGGTTAAGTAATTCCTGGAGATCTAGAGTAGAACCTAAACAGAATCTGAGGAGGAGAATGAGCTCAGCAGGAATATGATCCCATCCAGTCCACCTTCTGAAGGTGTCATTTTCTTAGGGAAGGTTGACCCTGGTCAGCACTGGGATGGGAAACCATGAAGGAAGTCCAGAGTTGCTACTACCCAGAGTCAGGCAATGGCAAGCCACCTTGGATGGAATGTCTCATGCAGCCACAGCAGGAAGAGTCTGCTGCCTCCCTACTGCCCCCCAATTCCTCACCACCACTCTGAATCATTCCTCTGTCCCCCCTTTTAGGGTTCCCACTTTGGGAACCCCTAAAATAGATGAAGATTGACTTATATGAATATAATTCTCTGATTATATGTTTTATATTTTGACACAGTAAAATCAACAAGGTTTGTATAATTAGCATCAACTTACCAACATCTAGAAAATCACAACATTGTATGTGAGCCATTTCATTTATAAGAAAGTAAGGCGTTGATAGTACATATAAAACAGTCGCTAATATTAAATTATGACATGCAGATGGCTCAGAATGGCCACCCAACTTGTGTAGGGTATAAAAATGATGTGAATGCTGCTTTAACTCATTATATCAATGCATGTCATCCCTGATCCTTTTTCTTTTCCTTTTAACAATGACTGTTGAAGGCATAGAATCCTACCAAAGCTTCAGACTTAATGTCCCATATGCTTCCTGTCAATTTAGGTCTGTACATTCTTGTTTCCATTGACACAATCATCTAAAGTTGTGACTACCTGAACATGTTTAACATAACCTACAGCAAAAGTCTTAGGCAATTGAAACAGCTGCTCTTTGTTTCTGCCAGTTCTCTGGACTGAGTGCCTGTCTTGTGTTTCTGCTTTCTTGTATCCCTTTGATTGCTTGCATAACCTTTAATATGTATATATCCCAGATAATTTTTCAAGGATACAAGTCTTTGAAGATGAAAGGTTAGGAAATGTAATACTCCTTGAATCCTCTTCATCTTTGTTGTCTCAAAATATTAGTAGATATTTTTCCATCATGCTGTATGGCATATCAGATTTCAAGTATCTATGTGGTAGGAAAGTTTTCATACCTTTCATCATTATCTTATTGTATCATACCTTTTACTGAAATATCATGAAACTTTGTGCAGCATCGAAGAGTGTGAAAGCTTACAAGTGTGACATCTCAAAAATCCTAATCAGAGTCACACCCTTCTGATCCCAATGACTTCAGAGGACTAAGAAGAGTGCAAATCTGCTTACAGTTGAACTACAAGTGCCATGAACATCAGACTTGGTACCATATTTTTTATCCATGGTATCAGCTCAAGAAAAAAGGGTTGGATTTTCATATATGAACAACCTTTAGGTAGCCATGGAATGATTCTGATTTACAATAGTATTTGAACGTTGTATGTTTATTGCTGTTCTTTGTGGATGTGCTGAGCAAACCATTTCTTAACAAAGATAATTTTGTCAGTCTTCTTCACAGAAACTATGATCTCGGCAACTGCAAATAACCAGTAACCAAGCCAGTTTCCGTGAATGAACTGCCAAATTCCCTGAAGCAATTTCTTTATTCACACTCAGTTTCGATAAACATGAGATAATAGGCGTTATGATCTTGGGAATATTTCTCCATTATTAATTTAATTGATTTAATTCACTATCAGTTAGTTGGTCTATCTCCAGTTCACACCCTCTGGTATCCCAGTGCTAAAAGGGTTATGTTGACTTTATGGCATTTTGTGAAAAATAACTGAGACCAGATATCGCTATCTGGAAACATGGCGTCTGTTTGCCAGAAGTCTTTAAAATGTACTAGAAGCAATGTATACAATGATGATGATCAAAAGGGGAAACAATGGGATAATCTCCCTCACTTGAGTAACAAATGAAAAGCAGAAAGAGAACATCAAAGTTCATGCTGTTATCTGGAACCTGAATGTGTGAGCAGAATTACTCCAGTGTGCTTGCCTTAGTATGGGACATTCTAAGTCAAATACTACTATCCCATTATCCCATTACCATTATTATACTCTTCATTCAAAAGCTGAGAAAGCTCTGCAGCAATTACTAGTAGTAAGTCCTGCTATGTTCAGTAGACTTTACTCTCTGATAAGTGGCCACTGGATTGCATCCTTAGTTGCACATCTGCATTATACCAGGTACATAGTCCAAAACTCATGATATCAGTCATGTATTTCTCTTTCCCTTCATCCAAGTAGCTCAGGATGGTGAACATCTCTACTCATCACAAAACCCCTTTTAAGTAGATTAGGCTGACGGATCCAAAGTGAGCAAAGTAGGCACCCGAACCCAGCACTCCCAAAATCCTTGTTCAAAACTCCAGCACTTACATCAGCTTTCAAATGATATCTTTAATGATAACCACTGCATAATCCAGAATTAGACCATTGATTGCTGAATCAAAATCTTAGGTAGGTCTTGAGGTGCTGGCATGAAGTCGTGCCAATGAAATGCTGAATGTGGATGCATTCTCCTCCCCCACCCCCAAAATCAGTGGACAAGCTGCACTATTACTTGCTTTTTCCATCTTGACAAATTCCTGGGGAAGCTTAGAAGATTAGTGAGTCTATCAATACAACTTTTTCACTAAACTTTGATTGCTGGGAGAAAAATAGTGACAGAGAACACTTTAAACATTGTGTGTGTGTGTGTGTGCCCTCAGGAGGAGAGGCTCTTGGGGTGCAGTGGGTGAATGAGTGTGTGTGTGTGTGTGTGTGAGAGAGAGAGAGAGAGAGAGAGAGAGAGAGAGAGAGAGAGAGAGAGAGAGAGAGAGAGAGAGAGAGAGAAGGGGCCAGGTTGAGCAGGGATGGTTCTGCATTTACTTTTTCCCCCATGTTGTCGATCCTGCTGAATTCAGATTGATTTGAACCCAGGTCTTCCTCCTTCCTTTTTCCTGAATTGAAACAGACTGTGTTTACACTTGTGTGGCTGCTCTCTCCTTCCCGCTTGATTGGAGAGGGGGGGGAGCGATGGTTGCAAAGATACACCTTGCGGTAAATTTGAACAGTCAGCAATAGATAAAAATGCCCAAATACCATGTTGCCTCTCTCTTGTTACAAAAGACAACAGTTTTATATTACAAGCATAATAAAGTAAAAAGTATAATACAACCCAAGAGCCTTTCAGGCAGTCTCCTAATACATTTCTCAAGACAACGCATGCCCACAGATCTCAAAGTCTCTATGAAATGTTTGTTTTGACTGCAACCTCTATTTTAAGAGTAACTGTTTAACAAAAATGCTACTTTACAAGGACTATCAGTTTATATACATTTATATGTCTTCAGTTTCCATTCAAGGTAGCTAGTTTCATTTCCAGGCCTGTAATAAGCACTGTAAAAAAAAGAAAGAAGAGAATCAATTTAAAAGATGAGTATATTTACTTTTAATTAAGTAAAATGCCACATGTATCTGTTTTACATTCATCATTGCAAACTCCGCAAGGAATTCACAGTTTATTTATTTGTTGGACTTATATACCGCCCTTCCTGGCCAGCCTACTTGGGGCAGTTCACAACAATAAAAAATACAATTAAAACTGAACCAGAAAGAAAAAGCAACCCCAACCAACCAACTCCCCCCTCCCACCTGCCATACAGTGGATGGAAATGCAACCTCCCAACAAAGGTGGGGTGGTTTTAGGGGGGAGCCTAACTGATGTTCCAACACCCAGGGCCTTTTCGCACGGGGATCTTTGTTGCAAATTGTTTGCGGAATGAAAAATCGCCATTTAAAATAGTGGAATTCGTCGTTATGCATACCTGCCTTTGTAGTGGAATCAGTTGCGTTTTTTAGCGTTTCCCACAGGCTTCCGGTCTCGGCAGAAATCGCTAGAAAGGAAGCGCTATTGCCAAGCTCGTCCCGCCCCTGGCCGTCAAGCAGCCAATGGGCAGCCGTTAGCATGCTCCCAAACAGCCCCTTTCCCTTTAAGAAAGGTTTTTAAAAAAAAAACAGACCCATAGCAACGAATCTAGGTAGATTCGTTGCTACGGAGAGACCCATCCAGCTGCCTAATGTGAGCTGTCGTTTGATTGTATGATCGTTGGCACGCTGCCTCGAGTGATAAAAAAAAAATCCCCCCCCCCTCTCACGGGCCCGATTTTCGGCTGAATTAATGTGTAAAAAATAAAGGGACTTTATTTCAGCAAACGGGCTTTTATGTGGTTTGTGCTTAGTGACTAAAGGTGAAGGACTGAAGCCAGGGAAGCCTCTAAACAGAAAGAGGCTCGCTGGTGCGTTTATCCCCGCTCGCTCGGAGAAAAAAAAATGGCGATCGCTTCGCCGGAAGTTTGGAGGAGAGAGCCAGGGGGAGGGACTTTGAAGAACCAGCAACAATGGTAACGCACAGGTCTTTAGCGCTACTGTTGCAGATTGGTTGCAGGAGTGTATCGCTATCCGGAGGGTGAATCCACTTTTCTGGAAAAGTTGAGTTTCAGACAACTCTGCTTGAGCTGGACCGTCACTGCTTCCAAACCACTGGCAAATAAAATCTTGGGGGAGGGGGAATCGGGTAAGCCATTTTGTAAAAGGTCTTGAGATTATCTGTTGATAACACATCAGTTTTTTTTAAAAAATATCTGGTACAGTGGCCATATTAACAAGGTTGGCATTACATAATATCAGTCTTTTTCACAAAGCGGCATAATTTTCTGCCTGTTGGATCTCTAGATAGTTAGCACTGTGATTCATCGATGGAGATAACCTGAATTTTACAGTCATTCAAGGGACTTGATTCAGTCAACAAAGTATTTTGGGATGTTGAGCAGTATTTTCTTCACTTTTCTGAAAGTTTATGATGCTGACTAGTACACAAGAAAATTTAGAATCATAGAATCATAGAGTTGGAAGGTACCTCATGGGTCATCTAGTCCAACCCCCTGCACTATGCAGGACACTCACAGCTCTATTGCTCTTCTACTGTCACGTGCCACCCCCTTAAGCCTTCACAGAATCAGCCTCTCCGTTAGATGGCTATCCAGCCTCTGTTTAAAAATTTCCTAAAGATGGAGAACCCACCACCTCCCGAGGAAGCCTGTTCTACCATATTCAGCCTGTGCTGCAGCAGCTGCATTGGTTACCAGTGGTGTTCTGGATCAAGTTTAAGGTCTTGGTTTTGATATAACTAATAAAACCCATATGCTAAATATTTGTTTAATTAAAAAGAAATATTAATGAAAATATAATTCATTATTTTGAAACGGATTCTTTAATCTTAAAAACTACAAAAGCAGCACTAAATATATCTTACTATGTGATATGGAAAATTTTACATGGCCACTGTATGCCACATCAATGAGTTGAATCCAAAGTACTTGTAGTGTATCTCCAATCAAAAATAGTGGCTCTGCTCCCACTTTATGCAGCTTCTCCTTCCATGTCACCAATAAAGCTTTTCTTGAAGGTCATGAGACCTTTGGGAACTGTTTGGGCTCAAATAGGGGAAAGCAAAGGGAGTTTGGATGGAAAAACTGCAAGAATCACAGATCCCTTTATACACAAGCAGAGGTTTGGCACTTTAGGGCACCTTCTCACAGGGAAGTGTTTTCCATATTGGATGTGTGTAATGGTTGGAGTAACCCAGCAGTGAAGAAATGCTGATGCTTTGTAAGAAATGCACATTCAGGTTCCAAGCACTGATGTGTGTGAACAAAAGCAAGGCAGCAAAAATAGTGGCAAGGAGAGATGAAAATTTTTTCCGAACTTTGGGGCATAACCATCTGGATGATGCAGATCATCAGGTTTCTGCTTAGAACAGCAACTTTTCACCCATTTCCCTATCTTCATACCGAGACGCTTTGTATGCGAATTATACATTCCCCTTTCCATACAACAGGCAATAGAATGGAACAAGAGTGCAGAAATGGAAGATATTGTCATATGTTCCCTTTACCATCCATTGTGGGTAGGGAGGAGGATACGGAATGCAGCATTGTTCTTTTTCCAGTGTTTGGACAGAAGTACACGTCCTTCCTCTCACACATCTAAGCATTACCTGATTCCCTGCCAGTTAAGCTGGAAAAAAACTGAAGTTAAACTGATTTTCCTCTGCATTATTTTCAGTGGAATATAAAGCTGCTTATATCCGTGTACCGCTTAGTGGATTGATTGGCATTCTCTAAGGTTTCCAGCATTTGGCCATAGGAGTTGAAAGCATATCCTATGTTGTATCCAATGCTGATTTAAAATGCTGTTTGATTTTTCTTAACAGTAAATGGTTGCATATGTTTGACTATGTATAGGCCTTCAAACTGAATAAAAGAGGCTGCATTTCACTGGCTTGCAGTAGCAATACAAGAGGATCTTAACAAGGAAAGAACTGAATGACAAAATTGCTATTTAGCCGTTGAGTGTGTGTGTGCGTGCGTGCGTGTGAACTGCACAATCCAATATAATTGTTTCAAGGTCAACCCTCTGATTATTGCTAATGACAAAGAAGCCTTTCATTTATGTGTGAATAACTAAATCCTGTCCATCCGGATTTGTTTGTCCTAAATAGTGGAATACTGTAGCTAACACTCCTCTATTTCTGAAATGGGGTTTTTACTCTGTGAAAATTAGACTTTCCTTTCGCATTGCATGATTATGGATTGTTTAAAAGGATTAGTAGAAATGTAGGGCAAAGAGGAGACACTCCCATGAAAATAATAAATACCCCCATTAACCATGTATTTCCTTATCGATCATTACTCTGTCACATATAACTTTGCATATCTTCCTTTTTCAAAATGTTTTCCAGCTGGTTTTCTTTTTTACCTCTATTACAAAGTAATCCAGTCCAGTATATTGGTTCATTTAAATTTTCCTGCTAGTTTTTGTTTAAAAGTTCTTTCTTTTTTTTAAATAGACAGTTGACAGGCCGAAGGATTGGTACAAGACGATGTTCAAACAAATCCACGTGGTTCACAAGCCTGGTATGTGAAATTTCCTTGCTACATTTTCTTTCATCCTGGTGTCTTGCTGTCAGCTGATAAATTATCTCAGGCAATCCCTTGATAATCCCATACCTGTGTGGCTAATGGACGTGAATATTTTTCTTCACCTTCAGAAAAATATAGAGGGGATTGAAATCAATGCATCATCTAAAGCCAAGCAGCACAAGAGTTTGGGTGCATCCTTAGAAACTGGCAAGACTTTTTCAGATGTTACAAGAATGGGGATGCATGCATACCAATCATATGTATTGGGAATACATGCTACTTGTGACGCTGCTTGCTACTTGGTGGCTGTGTTGTATGAACAGGGGCAATCTGCAAATTTCTCAGGTTCATACAACATATCATACAATCATGTGTCTGCGGAGAATTGTGGGCTAGTCTGTGTGGTTGGTGAACTCCCCATGCATCTTACTGTAATCTCTGGAAAAGTCTGTTATAATGATTGGTAAGACTTTTTTTGGCAAGTGCATCAAAAGTTAGCCATGGAAAGAATGAAAAGTTCCTGGCTTAGAAATGCGGTTTCTGTGAAACTGCAGTCCCTCAGTGATAGCTCCTTGTGAAATGGACTCTGTGTAATATGGATGAGCTCTTCCCCAAGAATATAAATGAGTGTGTACAAATAGGCATTATGCTTATTGACACCCGAAATATGCCATTAATGGAGAATTCAGAAATGGTAAATTACTCTGTGCAAAGCTCCTGAAGAGATACTGTTGCATAGAGGAAGTTGTGTAATCATAAATGAGTCAGTATTTCTGAGAGATAATGTGTGGTCCAGTAAGCTTTATAGTTCTAACACAGATATGGATCTGATTAAAGAAATATTTTTAGTACAATCCTGTGCAGAGTTCCGCTGATTTACCTACTGATTCCAGTGGGCTTAGAATGGATAACTGCAAGAGACTGATGACTCTTATGCATATTGACATCAGTGGCTCTGGAAGGGCATAACTGCTTATGTCTGCACAGTTAGCCTGTTAATTATATGAGTTTTAAGTAACCAGTTGATGAATTTGTCTGTTTGTATTTACATATATTTGAATGAGAATAGTTTATGAAGAAGACATATTTTCATTGGATTTTAAATGATGTATTCATGCTGCATTCGTATTGTAGCAGGCACCAGCATCAAAGAGGCATTTCATGTGTGAGAAAGAAGGCGAAAATGCCTCTCCAAACATGGTGCCTGCTAGTGACTTTTTGCAAATTCTTGCACTATAATAATTCTCTTTAAAATATTTGCCACCAGAATAATCAGGATCATGTTTTTTGTCCCTAATGCTGCTACCAAGTTCATCTATTAAGGATTTCAATCTAAATTTGAATCCACATCTCCTGGCTCACAGTTCATCACCCTAGCCTTTATGTTATACCATCTCTGTGCCTGAACATGACAGTATATTTTTATATATACCACATAAGAAGTAGCAGCTGTATCTGTGGATATGCTGGGTCTGATCTAGCTTTTTTGTCTTAGTGGCTCCATTGATGGTGATATTCTGGCTGCTCTACATGCAGGCACACTGGCTGTGGAAAATCCACAAAATCAGACCCCTGTAGGGAAGACACCTCAGATTATTGCCTCACGCCACATAGGTGCATCATTTATTCACACACATAACCCACAGCTGCATATGATGGCACCATGAGGAACCGTGAATGTACTCAAAGGGAAAGCTAGGCTGAAGGCAATAGAGCTAATTTGGTGTCCAGCCAATTTGGTTGTAGTGGTTAGGAGTGCAGAGTTCTAACCTCGTGAGCCGGGTTCGATTCTGCACTCCCCCACATGCAGCCAGCTGGGTGACCTTGGGCTCGCCACAGCACTGATAAAATTGTTCTGACCGAGCAGTGATATCAGGGCTCTCTCAGCCTCACCCACCCCACAGGGTGTCTGTTGTGGGGAGAGGAATGGGAAGGCGACTGTAAGCCGCTTTGAGCCTCCTTCGGGTAGAGAAAAGCGGCATATAAGGACCAACTTCTTCTTCTTCTTCTTCTTCTTCTTCTTCTTCTTCTTCTTCTTCTTCTTCTTCTTCTTCTTCTTCTTCTTCTTCTTCTTACACCGGCATGTTTGTCCAAGTTAGAGGAAAGGAATTTTTTTCTTTTAATCCAGGTCCCAAAGACAGTTTCATATTTACCATGGTAAACCAGTGGTATCTTTTATCAGGTATATAGCTAAGGGGGAAAAGGTTCAGTGATATACTATTTTCATCTCTGAGACCCCAGGCTTGGTTTTAATTCTGAGATCTCTTATAGCAGAGTTGTTAAAAACCCTGGATTCTCTGCAGACTGCTGCCAGTTCGAGCTATTAGTTTAGAGCTGTTAGTATTGCCAGGATTAGCTAGTTAATTGGTTAAAGCACATTGTAGCCAAATGTAAGCCCTTTGATCCCCTTGAGTTCAGGGAGGGAGGGAGGGGGTGGAACAAGTACATTGAAATCAGGTAGCTTTAAAATGCGTATCATTGGCTGACTCTCAAAAGCACTGCTGCAGCTCCTTCTTTGCTTGTATCACAGGGCTGACCCTCATTTATTTGCAGGTTAATTGATGGTGCATGAAAGGAATCCCATCTTTAGCGTTTCTCATAGCAATGACTTCATACACACATTCTTAAGAGTGGTGTGTGGGGAAATCCGTAGGGAATTGGTTTGTACCTTGCTGCAAGTGTGTGTGAATGGACCACATGTCAAAGGCTAAAGGGAAAATCAGATATAAGTTGCCATCTAGAATCAGATGACTGGAAAACATGGCAACAGTATTTGGAACAGACTCCAAAATGTGTACCAACCGGGGAGAGTTGGCTGCCCGCTAATTTGTTTTGTTTTGTTTTTGCAAATGCAAAGCTGCCTTGCTGTGATAAAGTGACAGGTATTGCACTACTATAACGTTTATATTTCTTTTTGTAGATGACGACACAGACATGTATAATACTGCATATGCATATAATACTGGTAGGAGTTATTCCTTCCCTTCACATGAGTCTTTGCTTCTTAGTGTCAGCAAGTAATAATGGCATCTAACCCCATAGACTGTCTCCCATTGTGTTTGTGCAACAACAGCTTTCTTGAATCTCAGTCTGTGGTTTCCATTTTTGCTATTCACCCAACATTCATTTGCTGAAAATGACCTTGAAATAAAATTTTATTGGGATTTCCTTTGATGCGTTGGGTTGGTTTTTCAGCAGATTCCGGTTTAGCAGGGCAGGGAATTTTTTGATCCAGAATAAAGTGTTAGACCACCATCTGCAGTGTATTTAAGTACACTCTAATCCAGGGGTAGTCAAACTGCGGCCCTCCAGATGTCCATGGACTACAATTCCCAGGAGCCCTTGCCAGCATTCCCCAGCATCCTAGTTGCATCCTTTTCAGTGGACCCTCTGCCATTAAACAGAACTCAGATTCAAAATGTAGCACATTTGTGCATCAAAACTGTAAGGATTTTGCTTTGTCATTGACTGTAATTTAATTTGACTGAAATTGACATAATATAGTAGTGGGTGGCTGCAGGAGGTTTCTTAGAAGAACGCACACCAAGATAGAGGGCGGTGACAACGTACAAAAAACTTTGGCATGCAAGCGTAGACCGGCATAAAATATGATGTACCTTAAAATAAAAATGAATTTTAGAAGTATCTTCACTCACATATTGTATAGGCCAGATTTTCATTTCCAAAAACACATATTCCTAGCATGATTTGTTAGGACAGTTTTCCTGCACTATTACTAATCGCAAATGCATCATCCATTAACAAGATTAACAAAGTCATGGCCATGTGTAAGCGTATTTCCTTTTCAGCTTTCAGTAATTAGACTCAAGAGAACCCTAGGGAACACCAATAACTGACAATATTTGAACCTATATTTCAAGGCATTTCCCTAGGGACACATATCCTGAAGCCAATATCTGCGCCCTACCTAGCTGCACACAGCTCACTATCAAAGAACAGGGGCTTGATGACCCCTCCTGATTAGCTGCTTGGATCGAATTTCAAAATAGTCCCTGAGTAGGCCTCGCTATGTGGCTAGTGAGCTGAGTTTGATTTGTGTGCAAGTTTCAGTTCTGATGCCAGCTGCTTTTCTCAGCCTTTTTTCTTAAAAGATTGCTAAAGAAAGCGAGGGGTCTCGGGGAGGGAGAAGGTACTAGGGAACTGGAAATCGACCAAGATGGTCTATTGAATGCCCAGGTTTGGTGCATATTCACTTCTTGGTGGAGACCTGGGAGGGGGCTGATGAGAAGAATGCAGTTGTAGAGGCCTGTGCTAAGCATCTTCACCTTGATTTGGCAAGGGCAACCTGTGTAAAAGGACAGGGTTTGATCACAGATCACTCTTCCTGATCTGTCCTAGAGTGCGGAGGAGAGTGCGACTACAACCAAACCCTCCCCACAAAAACTGAACACAAGAGTATCTGTGCATAGTACGCTCCTTTCTGAGTATTGCCCCAGCGATGGCACATCCTCTGAACTCATCAGCTGTGTAAGTTAGGGGAAGGGCCTGAACACAGACTTCAGCAGCTGTATGAAAGGAAGCAGTGGATACACAGTATACGAGCACAGAAGACGAGCTCTGAATCAAGGCAACGGAGTTGTCAGTAAGTTCCAGTGAAATCAATGGGAAATGCTTCCAAGAAAATAGGTTCAGGTATTTAAACACAAATCCATATTTGTGCACAATTGATATGCCCATTGAAATGTGTATGCGTGTGTGTGTTTAATAAAAATGACAGCAGACTCTTCACACCACACCTTTGTGACATGGCTGTTTAAGTAGGCAGAACTGATATTGCCTAAGTTGAAATCTTTAGTCATGTTTGGGTTTCTTTTATGTTTTTTTTATCTCTTCCTTCCTTAGGTCACATCAGCCCAACCTTTTCCAGTCAAGCACATCCCGCTGCAAAGACTCAGACCTACAGACCACTGACAAAAAGTACTTCTGACCACAGCAGTGAAGCCTTTAAAGTCTCATCTCCTGTACCTCCACCACCCCCAGTACCACCGATTCGCCCCCG
Organism: Paroedura picta; assembly: GCF_049243985.1. NCBI lineage: Eukaryota > Metazoa > Chordata > Lepidosauria > Squamata > Gekkonidae > Paroedura > Paroedura picta. The sequence continues at coordinate 36,476,998 of NC_135378.1, forward strand.
GCAAAGATCAGCACCGGAGAAGTAAGCCCTGTGTTCCTTTTGCACAGTGTTAAATCTACAAACAGGGTTGTCAGTCTCCAGGTGAGGCCTGGAGTTCTCTGTCCAGATGACAGAGATCATTTTCCCTGGAGGAAAGGGCAGTTTCAGAGGGCAGGCTCTGGGGCATCAGATCCTTGCTGAGCTCCCTCCCTTCCCTAAACACTGCCCCCAAATCTCCTGGAATTTCCCAGACCACAGTTGGCAATCCTAATGAGCACAAGCTTGTGCATGAGCCATTGTTTCAGCTTTGGGAATGCGAGTCGAAACCTACAGTAAGTGGTGTTTTACTTGAAGCACAAGGTTCTACATGAAGAACATCTTGTCCCATAAATAGTTTAACCATCTGAATTGAGTTTTTCCTTTTGACTTTTACTTGCAACATGGTCATCATTCTATGCTATCCTGAAGCATGATTTGCCATGCATCCATGCTGGAGTATCCAGTTAAAATGTAGCTGACTCAGTAGATGAACTGCTGTTAATTAAATTGGACTGTTTTATAGTAATGTTGTTAATGAGGTATTAAGAGAAGGGTTGTTTGCAGATATTCCTGAAGTTTGTGTATGATATGAAAAAGTAGTTCTGTTTCGATGGCAATTTTTAATTTTTCAGGAATGACTGGGACCCTCCTGATAGAAAAGTGGACACCCGCAAATTCCGCTCTGAACCAAGGAGCATTTTTGAATATGAGCCAGGGAAGTCTTCAATTCTTGAGCATGAAAGACCAGTAAGAGAAATTTGTTGATATTCAGCATGATAAGCAGCGTAATTAGGTCTGCTGTGGTTTTAACTATATCATTGTTTTATGCATTAAATGTGTTTACATCTTAAACAAAAAATTACTTGTCTTTGAGTCTACCTTCAGAAATTGGTTGTAGCAAATGCAAATGGAAAAGAGATAGAGATTATTTTGAGTTAAGGGTCAAAAATTCCAGACTGAAATTTCCATCAAAATAACTTTTCTGCCTTTTCCCTTTCATAGTCACTCAAAAAAAACATGCACTCTTGTTATGTTGCCTTAAAATTCTTAATAAGCCTCTAGTCATCTCACAGTGCATGTATGGAGTTCCTAATAGTTGCAGCAATTTTTACCAGTGTGTATATAATAACATGAGTTGTTACACTTGCTTATGGAATTGTTGTTTCTAGGTAATGTGGAAAAATCAAATCCACACATGTGCTTTTACAATTCATGAAGAGGGGTGTTTTCTCACATGATAGCTTTTGTGTACATTAACATGACTAATGCTTTTCACTGGGCTTTCTAAGCTACTCAGATCTGCAGCTTTGAGATGTTTACAGAGCCCATTTAACAAGGTGACAGACTAATGGCTTCCCACTAACATGAAGTTCCATAAGGAAATTTGAGTCCAGTGGAAGCTTTCAGACCAGCAAAGACCAGCTTCTTTTGTGTGCATGCAGACAAAGCTTGTACCTTGAATAAGTTGTTTGTAAAGGTGCCACTGGACTCAAACTTTGTTCTGCTGCTTCAGACCAACATGCGTACATATTCCAGCAACCCAAAAGGTATCTTAAAAAGCTTTTCCTCATGGACATTCACAGGATAATGTCCCATCTTCAGAAACTTGTGTTTATTCAATATATTGAAAAAATGCTAATGTGGAAACAGGTTGTTTGAATTTGTAGTGGAAACAAAGTCTTTTTTTCTTTTGTACCCATAAGTTGATTCAGTTGAAATGTATTTGTGTGACCTGTTTTGATACAGAATTGTTTTTTAAACATACTCATTTTTTCTATCAAGTCAAATATGTAGCAATCTACAGTTCAGCCATAATAATCTATTGTTAGCAATAGAAATGAAACTTTTTGGGACGCAGTATGGTATATTTGCATACATTATTATCTGTTCCATTTAGTTGATTAAGGTATAATTCCTACTATTTCATTTTGTATTATTTATTAATCACACAGGCTGGTGAACTTACTTTAGTGTGAATGAAGGTAGCTTTTGGTATTTGTAGTAATTGGCAACTGCTCATAGAGCACAATGAAACTTATTTCATGTATATTCAGGATTTTTTTGCTTATATTGATGGCAACAGTATGCCAGAAAGTATTTCTATAATATATGATGAACTGAGTGTAAAATGCACCCCACTTTCCCCAACTGCAAGAAGTTCCCTAGGCTAGCACTTACCCAAGCTGGGAAGAGAGCACTGGAGTCTTATGGTATCATTGTAGCATTTGCTTTATTTACAGAGCGAGCACGGGTATAGCCAGAGTGATGCTCCAGGGTAGCAAATCTGCTATCCCACATCAGATCCTGAGAAAAGGAATTCTGTAAACCTTCCCTCTCACAATACGTTCACCAACTCACAGCAGTGACTGTTCTTATCTTTCAACTTCTTTCTTGTCACACTGAAGACCACTTGTTCTTTCCAGCTAGGCAGGAAGCTTACTTTGTCCAAAACCAAATCCTAACACTCAAGACTTATTATATTGCACACATGTTGGGTAATGCACTTTCAATGCACTTTAGAAGCAGATTTTCCTGTTCTGCACAGGAAACTTCAGTTGCAAAAGCACTTTGAAAGTGCATTATCCAACATATATGGAATGGGCCTAGATCTACACATTACCTTTCCTTTTGTCATGTAGAATAGACTGTTCCATGTGGCAACAATCCAAGCATGTAATGATACTCTTTGGTATTTGGCATCACATCATACTCATGTCCTGTGACTGCCAACCAAGAAACCTGTCCCCAGGTAAATTTGGAAAAGTACCTTTGTGTTCCTCCATTGAAGGCAAAGAAAATTATAGTGGAACTGTGCATTATGATAAAAATGAGCCTTCCAGTATTAATAAATATTGCAAAATGAAATACTCCTATATCAGGTTCTCTTCCCCACTTGTGTGTACACACACACTGTAATGTGCAAAACAAAGTTTGAGTCCAGTGACATCTTTAAGACTAACAAAGTTTTATTCAAGGTATAAGATTTCATGTATACACACATGTCTGCAGAAACAAGTAAAGGTAAAACACTACTGGACTCATAGAATCATAAACTTGGAAGAGATCGCCAGAGTCATCTAGTCCAACCCCCTGCAGAATGCAGGAAATTCACAACTACCTGCCCACCAATAGTGACCCAAATTTCATGTCCAGATTATACACCCTTCCTCCCTACCAAAAAACCCCAACAGAATCCCTGGTCAGTCTGGTCTGAAGGAAATTCACCTTCTGACCCCAAAGTAGTGCTCAGCATTTCCCTGTGCATGGAAGGGCCACAAGAACCAACCTCAGAAACAGTCCCTTCACAGAATCAGCATTGCTATCAGATGGCTATCTAGCCTCTGCTTAAAAACATCCAAGGAAGGAGAACCCACCACCTCCCGAGGAAGCCTGTTCCACTGAGGAACTGCTCTGTTAGGAACTTCTTTCGGATGTTCAGCCGAAAATTCTTTTGGAATAATTTCATCCCATTGGTTCTGGTCTGACCCTCTGGGGCAACAGAAAACAACCCTGCTCCATAGCAGATTTAGTTATCCGCAGATTGGGATGCACTTGTATATAGTATATAAGATACTACAGAAGGGATGGGGCAAACCTGACCCAGTCTTTCAGGGGCACCAAACATGTTGTTCCATGCTTCCAGCTATAACAGTCTTCTCTGAAGGCTACTAATTAATTCTGTGGAGAATTGCATATGGGATGGCATGACTTCGGCCCATTATGCACGGCCGCCGAAACGGCGATTTCGGGTCACGTGGAAAACGCGGAGGGGGAAGACGCGACGCACACCGGTTATGCACGGGGTGGGGCGCGACGGCAGCAAAACCCAGAGTAACCGATTATGCACGCGCCGATCCGGGCGCCGCTTCTGGTTGCGCCCCGCTCACCCGGAAGCTGCGCTTTCTTCCGCGTTTCACTGACGCGGCTTTTTCGGCGGCATGCACCGAAGCTGCAGCCGGTTGCAGCCGGCTCCGTGCGTTATCCGTGATTTTAGTCGCCGCCATTCCACCCCGAATGTGCGCTAAAAACCCCGTGCATAATGGGTCTTCTTTGGGAATTACAATTACCCCTTGTTTTAGTGAAACTCCATTTGTTTATGTCTTCGGGTAATTTTGCAGAACCAAGTCTATTTCATAGGAACCTGAGGAAATTCAAATAGAGTAAATTCGTTACTTGTTCTAAGATGGTACAGGATTTGCTAGAAATGTAGTAGCTATTGTTTGGAGTATATTTGCAAACAACTGGGGAGCTGAAATTGGAGCTTTTGCTGAGTGATAATTTCTGTTATGGATATTGTATATTGTACAACAAACTCATTTAATGGCCTTTTCAATCATAAAATAGTTCTCAAGTGGTGAGCCTTAGAGAACAAATTGGGCTTTTGCATATTTTAGTGTCTGGTTTCACTAAACATTATTGTCTGCAAGCCTGACTATTTGCAAGTAATTCATATTGAAGCCAGCCTGTCACTATGATACATGAGAGAATCAGTGTAACTGTTCAAATTTAATGAACTAAAATGAGAAAATCATGTTTCTTGTTATAGTGATTTGTACTGGAGATCTATTCTGTTCTGATTTCCTCAACCAGTTAAACCTGTTGAGACTGTTAGAATTTTAGGATACAATACAGCACGACAACAAAATGGTAGCCACGCAAGGCTCAAACAGTCACAAAATGGCTACCATGGCATACTGGGAGATTCTTAACTAAGTATGCTGCTATGATGAGATCAAGTATTCGCAGATGGTCACACCCTGCTTACCCAAAGGCGATGCTACATGAGGGACACATGTCACAATCAAGAAAATACAAGTCTAGAAGGAATGCTGCCAGCACAAATGGGCTTTTGCACTCACCGCTTTTAAGCCTGACATATAGTTAATCATTCACAGCTGACTCTGAGAGGCCAGATCTTCCTTGAGCAATTAGCCGTGCTCTCCTCCACCTTTCCTGCAAAGCAAAGTGGTACTTTTTATGCTGCTGCTTTCTAGGTTCAGGAAATAAGGGTGGAGAGCTGGAGGGTGTCAGGGCTTCAGCAATAGGGTTGGTATCCAAAGGCTAGAGAGGCTTGGTGCTTGTGCCTGGTTGTGATTTGGCTCTGGGGTGGGTCCCAGAGGCAGCCCTGGTGCATCTGAGGCTGAGCCTGTTGGCTGTGGCTTAAGTTCAGGGGCTAATCCTGACAAGACTCACAGATCTGCATCTTCCTCAGTGTCAGACAGGGTTGCAGTTGGCTAGACCCTGACATCCACTGTGTAAAATATAAAAGATCTATATGGTGCCCATATTTCTCGCTAGCTCATCTACTTGCAGATTCAAGTGGGTAATGTAGACTGAAAAAAGTGTTGAATACCCCTTCTATTAGGGATAGTTCCCTGATCAAATTATCAGGCCCATGTGGCTCTTACAAAGTAAAGGAAAAAAATCAGAAGCTCTGATCATCGATTTCTCATGTCACATTTCTTTTTAGCCATTAGATAGTAATGCTCCATGCACTGAATTACATCCTTTTGAACATCTGAATCAATTAACACAGAGCTAAGCTGTTAATGTAGCATCAGTTTAAGAGTTTCCACTGTGTGGTGGATGTCGATTATAAAACAGTTCATTTGCATGAAGTGATGGGCCTTGCTTTTTTCTTTTTTTCTTTTTTTGAAACATAAAATCGGGGAACAAAAGAAAGACAGGGTGTGATATAATTTGGCTTTTGTCATTTCTGTATTGTGATCACAAAATGAGAAATTAATTCTCATTACCTTTAAGGTCAGTATAGCCTGGTATCTGACTAGTTACAGTCTGAATGGAATGAGTCTATGGCAGTACAGGACAGAGAATGGGTGTGTTAGGTCTGTGGTTTCCTATCCAGCCTGTCTGGCTCTTCCCCTGGCCTAGAGCACAATCCTATGGAATCTTTTCCCCCAACACAGACTTCATTGGGTTGCCAGCTCTGGGCTGGGAACTACCAGGAAACTTTGGGAGCAGAGCCAAAAGTGGGTGGGATTTGGGGCAAGGAAGGACCTCAGTTGAGTATAATGCTATGAAGTCCACCCGCCAAAACAATCATTTTCTCCAGGGGCACTGATCTCTTTAAATTGGAGATGAGTGTAAATCTGGGGGATCCCTGGAAAATGAATAGAAGGCTCAAGAAAACAGTTCATTCAAACCACAGCTGACAGAACTATTCTGGAAGTCTTTCTGTGTGGTCACAAAAAGCAACCACATACATTCTAGTCAAGAGGAGGATTAAGTTGTGCTGAAATCTGTACACTGTCTGTCATTATGTGGCACTGATCCAAACAATATCACTGGGGAAGAGTCATGACTCCGTGATAGAGCTTTTACTTGGCATGCAAAAGATCCCAGGTTCAACCCCCGATATCTCCAGTTAAACAAGTCAAGTAATAGATGATACAAAAGATCACTGGCTAATCTTGATGATGTGATTCAGCATAAGGCAGCCTCACATCTGTTCACCATGAGAGAAATTTTAGGCTCCATCGAAATGTCAGTGATCTTCCCTGTGTCTGCTTGCCACCTGCAGAGAAGTTCCACTTTCCCCGCAGCCAATCTGCCAAGGGAAACTACATGAAGTCCAAACGTCAACAGCCTCATGGCACCTTAAATTTTTTTTTTAATTAAAGGCTGATCTTGAAGACTAACAAGACTCAGCAAGGCAAAAGACCTGTATAGCAGAATTTTGTTTTTGTGACCAATGAGGCCCCAAAGGCTGTGAAATTCTAGGAACAACAGTTGGTCTGTGTTTTTATTTTTTTTTGAAAGCCCAAATGTATACAAAATTAAAACAACGTGATCCATTCAAGTTATGCTTGATGAAGCACTACATCACTCTTGTGTAGTTAGAAACAACTCAGGAGTCCTGACTTATTTCCATTTTGAATAGAATTTATACATTGTAGTTTATTGGTTTCAAACAAAAGTTTCCTTTTGAAGTCACTATTGAGGTCAATAGGGATTTAATTGTTCTGTTGGAGATTAATGAATGTTGCCATTTTTCTCTCAGATTTTTGTCCATTTATTTTCTTGCATACAGACATACTTGTTTTTCCCCTGTAGACAGCATATGGGCAGCATTGACAGTATCTATCACTTTGGAAGAAGCCCTCCATCCTTTTCTTTTTGCCTTAGAGATCAGAGATTATGTGAGGTACACTATTTTACTACTCTCTAGGCCCAGTACATCTTGAAGGCCCAGTACATCAGGCTTCCCGAGATTTTCACCATTTTTACCATGTGGGCTATATCATATATTTGTTTCAAAATTCTTTTGCACTGCAAATCACTCCTATAGCCACTGTGCACACCAGTTTGATTTATTGAGCAGTATGTCAAAATTGTGCTGTTTGATAATAGGAATGCCAATCTCCAGGTGAGACTTCGAAGTCCCCAGGAATTGCTGCTCATCTTCTGGCTACCGAGGTCAGTGCCCCTGGAGAAAACAGATGCTTTGGGTGGACTCTATGGTATTGTGCCCTACTGAGCTCCCTGCACTCCCCAAGTTCCAAGCCCAAATCTCCAGGAGTTTCCCAACCTGGATCTACTCCCCGTCTCCCACCAGTGGCCAGTGGGAACCTGCCAACCCTATTTGATAACCATGCCTGTGAGAATATTTGCAATCTCTCATCCTTGCTATAAATTGGATTTAATGGATTAATTGAATCGTTTCGCACAACCTAATTAAATTGATATAACTTATAGACTGCCCTAAATATTTAAGGGCTTCAGAAGCACGTGCTTTACTTTTCCAAAGATAATTTTTGCCTGCATATGTGGGGGAAACTGCATAAACCTTAGTAATTCAAGTGACACAGTACTCTTTGTACATAGATGTTTTTGTTCTACGTGTTGTAGTTTATTATTGGCTCTTAGAAGCAGGTTTTTAGGAAAGACCAAAAAAAGTGTGTATTTGATCCTTAATTGGAGTTTAGTATCAACCAGGAATGTTATTTCAAGTCTCTTAAAGCTGTAATTAGAATTCCATATTTTGGCATGCTGGTATTGAAGCCTAATGGATTTGTCCATGACCATTCGTTTACGAAAGATGCCTTTTAGGTTCCAGGCCACATAGGAGCAGACCTACAAAGATGAGCTGCTTCTATGAATGAACCTGTAGGAGAATTGCTTAGAAATGCAACTACTGGAGGATAATGATGGGCTGGCTCCATATGTGTTACAGAGGCAGAAGAGAATAAGCATTTTGGACACTTACTAGTTATAGGTGGATTTTTATAAGAGAGAACTTGATGTGGTAGATAGCTGAAGCAGAGTGTCCAGTAACTGACTCCTGGACTGGATAGGATCAGTGTAAGTTGTTGTATTGAGCTGGTGAGAACTACTCAAAGTAGTTTCTTCACTGGGCCCCCATTACATTAGTTTGGAGGATTCAAAAGCTCTAAAGAAGCTTAGTATCCTGTTTTATGGGCTGTAGGGAAAGGATACCAGTTGGAAAACCAGCCTGAAATAAATGAAGCGTAACAGAATATTGGGAGTTGCCTTGTGCCATTTCTGGTGAAAATCAAGATGCCAAGCCTCTTAACACTTGGGAGCTTCAGCGTGTTGTTTTGAAAGGTGGCACTCAGCTTCCGGGAAGTTTAATAGATTTTTGTATAATGAACACCTATATTAGCTACTAGCCAGTGGTAAAAGAATAGTTCTTGCTGCCCTCTGCTGCCCAGTCAGGAAATCTAACTGATAAATTTAATAAATAAGGGATAATTCTTGTCCTAATGATGGTGTAAAAAAGCAAAACTGTATGAATATAAAGAATTAGGGCCAGATAACTGCCTCCCGACCACATGTTGCTGATTTCCTTGTATACTGTCAAGGGGGGGGGAGGGGGATCAATGGAATGGACAGGTGTTAAATTGAGAATAAAAATACCTTAATAGGTATAGGTTCCCATCTTAATGTCTCCCGTGCAAAAGAATTGTCAGTGCTAGTCATTTACTGCAAAAACAAGATGGCATTGCCTGGATTTATTCTTTCTTCCTTCTATAAATAATTGGTGCTGTCAGAATTGATGGTACTAATTATCTCTTTGGCTGAGTCCCACATGCTTACCTGAGATGCTATACATCGTTCCAGTCTCCCCAATTGCCTTTTTGGGAAATTGCAAGTAGAGCTCCAAAACCTGTCCCCATACTGAAGTGTGTCAATAAGGTAATGTAAAAAAAGTTAATTTTTTTTTAAATGGAGATTTCTCTCTGTTTGTACTAATGGCAGACTTGACAGAAAATTAAGTTCTTGTTCTTAAGTTCAGGTAGCTGTGTCTTAAGTCCCTGATGCTGGTGGCATGCCCATGCCAGTGCATCCTTAAAATAGGCTGGTATAATGCCCTTTTGAGCTATGGCTTAAGAGGGGCAGCAATAACCTTCTATAATCATATTTGGACACTGACATTTATATATATTTGGACACATATATATTTGGACACTGACATTTATATATATATATATATAATCATATTGTGGACATACAATAATCCTTTGGAGGATAAGCTGAAAAGGAGGAGTTCAAAGAACCAATGTGAGACAACACTCAGATCAAACTAGACACTTTCTACCGTGAAATCTCCGTCTCCCATTTCCTTTGTTTTTGTTTCATCCTTTCCTATTATTTGTGTGCATTTGTGTTATCAGTGTGATGCGTCATTTCCAACACTTTGATCAGTTTGTGCCTTTTCCTTCCCTTTTTCCTTCACAATTCTTCCAGACTGATCGCATAAACCCAGATGACATAGATTTAGAAAATGAGCCCTGGTATAAATTCTTTTCAGAGCTGGAGTTTGGACGCCCGGTAAGTGAGGCTAGAATTCCAAGGTATAAAATTGACAGAAAACAAAAATTCACACAATATAGATCAAAATATGCACTGTATTCAGAAGTAATAATTGGAGCACTCCATCATTAGTTTTTATGTATCTTTTTTCTATATTGTGGTGAGTGTATGTAATATTTACCCAATTTTCTGGAGGGAAAGTTCCACCAAAGTCAGCGAGGGGCGTTAATGACCAGTAAAACTGGGCTATCAGTAAACTTTCACTTTAGATTTTTATAAATATTCTTTAACACATTGAAACTCTGGGGATCTCAATGCTAATTTATTGTTACTTGCCTTAGACAGTTAGTTATGCTAGTTAACATGCACCTCTCGCCTAGGGAAGTTGCAGGACAGAGTTATTCAGACGCATGGTTGCTGGATTTGTTAATGTGTGGTGCCTATTGGTACCTCCCTGGTGTAAAATAAATAATTGTCAGATGGTTTTAAACTTGAATGAAAGAAGGAATCTGATTTATTGTAATTTCTGTTCCAGAAGCCTAAGCATACCTTTCAATAGGGGTGGCATTAATCCTGTCCTCTGGTGCTTGAAATTGCTATTTATTATTATTCCTCTGAAAGAATATCTGGAATTCATTTGAGGAATGCAATCTTATCTGTAGCTGCATTTTGTTCAAATCCAAAGAAATGAATGGAGTTCGTATAGAGTACTACCAGCACTTGGGTAGTTTGGACCCATAGATACCCCAAACCTGTTATCCTCACCCTGAAAGGACTGAAGCAGCACCCACTCATATTTTCAAATGCTTTTTCAAACATTCCTGTCTTGCTACATGTAAAGCTGCTGTAAGCTTTCCAGGGCTAGTGGATAGTTACTGTCACACATTCTTCACTACAGTCCATATTACCTCTTCCTTCCCCTATTTTGTTTTGTTTGTGTCACTCTTGTGGTCTGTCATCACTTGGTTTCTAACTATGTCACCTTCTCCACATGTTTCATTCCTTGCTGCCATTGATTCTCCTCCATTTCATCTCTTCAATCTGCTTAAATGATGCAGCCTCCTAAAAAGCTCTTGGATTATGTTCAAGACAGTTCTTCAGGTGTTTCCAATGAGGTAAATTAAGCATGTTTCTTCTATGGTTGATTTAACTAGGAAACAAAGTTTGCTTTGTTCATAAGTTCTCAGTGGTTTGGTTCCCATCTACATGTCTTGGTTGCCATTAAAATTTACTTAAAGTTGTCATAAAACTCAAAATGAATTAGGAGAGGTGTAAGATATGTTTACGAATCTTAACTGAAGCAAAAACCTATTAAATTGGTGGATCATCTTTTTAAATGATCTGTAATTCTGATTTTTCTTTCCCTGCTCATTCCACCGGTACTCTGTTCTTACTTCAGTTACCAGAAGCAATTCTTAATCTAGTTCAGCATTAATTCTCTGCTCAAGCCAGAAAATGTATTACCTCATTAACATTCTTGGTAATGCTGGTTAATGTTCACATTCAGTAATTTTGAGATTTTTTCAGCTGTAATGCAATTTTATATATCCAAAATCATTGTTTTTCCATCTCTACAGTTTTGAAAATGATTGCTGTATTCATTTAAAACATCTATTTGGTGCCTTCCTAACTTCCAGAATTCAAGTTGGTTTACAGTATAAATAAAATGCGCAGAGAGTGATCAAAATGTGGACTTCATTGCCAGTGGATGTAATGATAGCCACAAGAATAAACAGCTTTGAAAGAAGATTAGATAGATTCATGGAGGATATGTCTGCCAGCGGCTGCCAGCCATTTGACTGAGAGGAACCTCCACATGCAGAAGCACTAAACCTCTGAATCTCGGAACCAGGAGGCAACATTAGTGGAAAGTCCTGTTGTTGGCTGTCCAGAGGAATTGGTTGGCCTCTGTGTGAGACAGGATGCTACACTAGAATTGCACTAGAATTGGTCTGATCCAGCAGGGTTCTTATGTTCTTAATTATTTAAAAAAAGACCACAATTTAAGTTCTCCAGTTAGGACCTCAAATGGATAAAAACTAAATTAATAAAATGTGGTACTAAATAGAACTGCATTTAGCTGCTTCCTGAAGACCTAAAATGAGACACACCGCATTCGGGAAGCTGTTCTATATTCATGGGGCTGTCACCAAAAAGGCCTTCCTCTGTACCCACCAGATTAGCTTCTTTGATTGGTGGGACAGTCTGTGTGATTTTAATTCCCAGGCAGGAATATATGGGAGAAGATGGTTCTTCAGGTATCCCTGTCCTGAACCACGTGAAGCTGTAAAGGACAAAAACATCACCTTGAATTGTGCTTGGAACAACATTGATATTTTGTCTAATTGCTGGCGGGGGGTAGGGGTAACTGGCCTTGATCAGAAGTGCAGCTGCAGCATTCTGCCCTAGTAGCTCTTCAAGGGTAGCCTTGACTTACAGTAATAGGTGATAAAATAAATTATTGTTAAATGTGTACAGAATGGATATTTGTGTACCCAGAACTGTCCTTAAATATATCTTGTACTCACATACCCGATTACTTTTAGTAATTGTTGTGCTTGTTTGTAACTATGTTTTGTGTGTTATTGCACAAAGTGTTCGTTGTGGTAACAGGACCTGAGTCAGCAATTGATGTAGGTAGGCATCTGTTGGTGCCAGTGAACTCATGGGGGGGACTCAGTGGCAACCAAAGCCTCAAAACTGCTCCCTGACGTCATGACACACAATACAGGTAGAGCAGTAGCATTGTTTCACTTGTTCTTATTGTTCTTCTCAGTCAGTCACTCTGGTCCCTCCATCCTTTTTGTAGCATAACAGACAATGGAGGAGGAGAGCATTCACAGCTTTACTAAACATTGCAGCTTATGCAGGTGGGGCATATTCTAGCTTGCTTTTGCACAGAAGAACAAGTTATCTTACCTCTAGAGCTCTGCAAAGGGGGAAGGAGGGGCTTCCGACCTGTCTACTGTCCCATTTTCAACAGCATAAACATCTACAGCAATCCACTCATCCCGTTTTCCAGCTCCATGCATCTTGGGCAAAGCGAAGGGGGCAAACAGCCCTCCATATCTGTTCCAACTGGCAGTGGAGGAAGGAAGCCGGTAGCCCCTCCTCCCCACTTGCAGTTCTCCGGACCCGAACAGAGAAGCAGAGCACTGTAAAAGAAAGATCCATGTTCTTCTTTGGGTCAGTAAGTTGGGACAGGCACCCATGCTCCCATCTGTGCAACTTGTAAGCTCTAGTTGAACCTGAGTATCTACTCAAATCTATTGGCCCTGTGAGATAATACAACATGTTCTCAGAGGTCAAGTGTGACCTCTGGAGTGCCTAGATCACAGAGTGCCTACTATTTTTTCATTTGGACCTTTTCATTGAAGTCATGTCGAAGAGGTATATATGAGTACTGTCCACCAAGCTCTGCTCCCACTTGTTGAAAGTAGAGTTACCCAGATGCAGTGTAGCAGCAGACTCCTCCCTGGAATACACTTTGGAGATATGTTTTGATGTATGATTTTAGCAGTACATAGTGTGAAAATTCTATTTTCAGTCCCCTCAGGTCATCTCTGAAATTACATAGCCTGAATGTAAAATATGTATAACATGTGAATGACATAGTTTTGTGTCCATGAAATGATGCCCTGGGGACAACATGGTTCTTTTTCTAGCTCCCAAAAACTGTAGTACTGTGTGCATCTAATTTGGGCTCATTCTTGACACCCATTAAGTGACTGGATTAAATATAGTTGCCACTAAGGGTTGAACATATTTACAAGTTTAAAGTATTTGCATTCCCAAAGAGCATTCAGCAGCTACTTCTGAAGCAAAGAAAAGTCTTGAGGTCAGCGTGACAATCTCTGCTCTTAATATGAAGTTTGAAAGGTCAAGTGGCTATATAAGTTATAGATGCCTAAGCTATGCTTACAGAGAATTTCCAGCTTTATTTGACATTAATACTTCGGTAAGTAATGGGAAGATATATTGTAAGTCTTACTCACATTTTTTAAAGCAATATTGTAGTTTATACTGTTTAACCATTCTAAACCATGGTATATCTAGTCTGGGAAGCAGGCTATTAAAACGAGGACTCTTTCTAATTTTTTGTCTCCAAGACAAAATTGGGGCTCTGCACTAGACTTTGAAAGCTGCTCGACCTCTCTTGTGAAACGGTTGAAATAATTATGGAGGTATTAACCATGCTGGCTTGATTTGTTAAATTATGTATAGGTTCTTTTCATGGTGATATGTTATGAATGATACCAGTGGAATCGACAATAAAAATTTAATGAAGTCACTTATTTCTCTCTCTAGACTTCCTTGTATTACAGCCCGACAGACAGAGGCTTGGATAGACCTTCTAGGTAAGAAAAACTTGACTTATTGATGCTTAAAAAAACAAAAAACCTTTACAACTAAAAAGAGACCGGGACATCTATATTCCAGTTCTTATTGAAAGATAAGCACAGTTGGCCTTCCTCTGACAGGAGGAAATATAAACTCCTCCCCTTTTCTTTATTGCTGGTCATCAGTTTAAACCGAAGGTTTTGGTTAGGAGTTCCCATTTCCTTGCAGATCTAGAAATCTATCCATGTGCTTCTATGTTTGAATCTAAAGGCTGAGATATATAATTTTTCCAGATGCTCCACATCATGAAACTTCTGTGGTCTGCATCTTCATTACATCCTAGCACAGGATTCTTTAATGTAGGCAAATTGTATGTGCTCAGTTATGTGTGGTCTGTGTTTTTATATTATCAAATAGATTTTAAATAAAGACTGTATTTATTACTATTAGCCATGTTAAAAATGTATTCAAATTAAACAGAATGAAATGTGGTGAACCTATAACAACACAATTATTTATATTCTCTTTTTAAAAAATCAGTGATGAAATCCCAAATGCCCCATTTATGGTCCACAATGGGACTCAGTGGCTCTTGAATTTTTTAAGAAAGGTATTGCCAGTAGGATTGGTTCTGATTTGTGCAAACCAAGAAATGGCTACTAATTATTCTACAACACTGTGTAAAGGCCATAGAAATTGGAAAGATGAAAGAAGCAAGCCACAACCATAACTACTGAAGAATAATGTCATATAGATAAATTATTGCTCATTTCCTGCTTTGGCTTGGTGCCAGCAGCAAGCTGTCAGTATCTTAGTAGTGCTTAAGAGAAATGGAATAGACCATGTGCATCCTCTCCCTTTGTTCTCCCTGCATTTTTTAATTAGTTTGATTAGTGCGACACTTTCAAGTCAGGATAGCCACAGTGTGGGGAGGCAGTCCCCCCAGCCAGTGGGCCACCTGGACTTTCACCAGGGGCTTTAATGGCCAATCTTCCCCTCTGCTTTGATCATCTGCTGGGGGGAAAGGTGGTGTCTAAATGAAGTAACTGCATAAAACAAATGAACTGGGGCTATTACAGCAATGGGGATCCCTCTCACCAAAGAGGCACACAGTGACATAATGTGGGAATAAGCTTCTTTGTTCAGGCACTGCCATAATACTTGGTCCTGACCACTGCCTTCTGGTCCTCTATACCTTACTGCAAGGTGGGCTGCATGCTGAGGGCTGTTCCCACCACAAGCTCCATACTGTTTACAGCTTAGCCCAGCTAGCCTCTTTGCACACAACTCAGTCCTCACAGGAGCAATGAGTTAGCCCCATTCTCTTGACTGTACTTTCCATTAGGGTTGGGTGCTTCGACATCTGAAGCGGCCACTCGCACCCGAAGCAGCCAGCACTGTGTCGTGGAGGGGAGGGGAGGTGCGGGCATCAATGTGCCAGTTGATAGAGAATGTTGATAGAGGACTTTTTTCCCCTCCCTCTTCCACTATAGTAAAACTTGGGGGCACCCAATGTAATATTTGGCAAAGAGGTTGGAGACAGACAAAAGCACAAACTTCTTTACTTAACAAGTAGCTGAAGTATGGGATTTCCTTCCAGTGGAGGTAGGATTGACCAGAAGCACAGAGCTTTAAAAGGGTTACATGGCTTAATGGAGGACAGGTTCATCAGTGACAACAAACCATGATGACTTAAGGGACACTTCAGATACGGATAGATTCAGATGGGTAGACATGTTGGGTAGCTTGACCATGTTGGTGTCCATCCGCCTCTTGCCCTGGCTGGGGGAGGACATGGTGCCCCCCCCCGGCCGGCAGCCCCTCCCGGGCTGGCTCTCACGCTGTCTCCCTTGTCCTGCAAGAGGTGGATGGACACCAACGTGGTCAAGCTGAATTCATAGTCTGACGAAGGGTGCTTGCACTCGAAAGCGCACGCCCTGAATCAATCTTTCTTGGTCTTATAGGAGCTACTGGACTCTGATTTCATATACAGAGGCAGCAGACATCTGAATAGTAATTCTGGGAGTCAGCAGCAGGGAAGGGGCTCAGCCTCTCTACCACCTTTGTTGGTACCTTCAGGATGACTGGTTGGCTCGTGTGTAAAACAGGATGCTATACTAAATGGACCACTGGTCTGATCCAGCTGCTATATTTGCTTATTAGGAAGAAAAACTACACTATATCAATGAAATAGAAGCTTGTATGTGTGCTTTGCTTCAAGGTTGTAGCTCCTGCTGTAAAATGTTATAGTGTAGTTAAGCCCCTCTTCACGTTTCCCCATTCATAATTTAAAGAAAAAGCCACCCCATTATTGCAAGAAACTGGAATTATGCTCCTGTAAGGCAGTTTTCTGCTTTATGTGCAGTCAAGAATAAAGAACGAAAGTACAAAGAGCAACTCATAGCATTTAAAAGAGTATGCAAAACTTGAAGACCTGGAGAACTTGCACGATTATTTACGGTATTATGAATCCCATGCAAAATTTCTGCTGGAGTTAAAAATCTTGCAGAAGTAGAAATGAAATACAAGACAAATACTGTGACAGTTGTTTTTACACAGTCATACTTACTGTATTCACACTTGCATTTCTGCTTGCACAAGATGGTGTGCAAACTATTTCTGGGCATTCCAGTATATAAGTAGGAAAGTACTGGGTGTTGCACAAGAGCTGGCTGAACCAGATCTAAACAAAGTCCATTTCTGTTTCTGCTGGATTAAACCTTTGTCTGATATTGCTGGTTCAGTTTTGTGTGCGTGTAAGTGATTCCCCTGGCTCTAGCTGCACAGCAGAACTTATGCTGCTTATTTCTTTAGTTCTGCAAGCACAGCAAGTGACTACAGGAAAAGGAGGAAGTCAGAACCTGCAGTAACTCATCAGAAGGCGCACAATGAGCAAAATGCAAACCGGGCCAATCTGGGCCGTGCAGATACCCAGAGCACACACACTACCCTTAGGAAACCTTTTACTAGCTCTTCTCCATCTTCTCCGTCGAGAGCAAAAGGTAAGAAACAGACACATTTGCAAAGAAGGAGCAGTGTATTAACATATCTGTTCTTCCTTTTAAAATGCAAGATGTTGATGTCAATTGATGGGTGCTAAATGCTATTAGAGCCTCTTGTGGCGCAGAGTGGTAAGGCAGCCGTCTGAAAGCTTTGCCCATAAGGCTGGGAGTTCAATCCCAGCAGCCGGCTCAAGGTTGACTCAGCCTTCCATCCTTCCGAGGTCGGTAAAATGAGTACCCAGCTTGCTGGGGGGTAAACGGTCATGACTGGGGAAGGCACTGGCAAACCACCCCGTATTGAATCTGCCATGAAAACGCTGGAGGGCGTCACCCCAAGGGTCAGACATGACTCGGTGCTTGCACAGGGGATACCTTTACCTTTACCTTTACCTTAAATGCTATTAACCAATCAGAATTTACTGTTCTCCCAAAAACCACCATTTACAGGCAACAAAATTAAATCCCAGCTTTATATATTGTCCCTTGATCTGAATATTTTAAAAGGCTTTCCACATGTTACCTCCTTGTTGTCGCTGCTGTGGCAGCCAAATAATATATTTTAAAGATTTTTGTCATGAGTAGTGTTCTATCATGACACATGGAAGAACTTCCATCATCTAGTGATTCTAAATTCTTTTCAAACTGTCCTATCTTTTAAATAACTAAAACAGAACATTCTACATCTCTTAAACTGAAATTATCTGATTCTTGAAAAATTTACATAGTTGTGCTGTTAACACAGGACACTCTTGTGTTGGAACTGCTAATTTTTCTGACCATCTCCCACTCTGAGCTTCCTTCAAGAGGTGCATATTCAATAGATCAGTGGGCTCAATAGATCATCTTGGTCAGTTTCCAGTTCTTACAGTTCTTACCAGTTCTTACAAGCTATAAAGTCTTCTTACTTTTTTAAATTGAATTTCAGCCTGTATCATCTGACTTAGGTGAGGGTGCCGCCCCTTAAAGGGGAAAGCTTTTAAAATAGAAGGTATCTGGAGCCCATCTCTACAATGCCTTAATTACAGTCATTGCCTTGTTGTTGATTTCTGAATGGGGATATGATTAGACTTGTCAACTTTGGTCATCCCTAGATTATCACTAGAGGAGAAATGAGACCATCTTAATCTGTATGTGGCAGATTTGCTAGAAAGAGGTGCCCTCGTGTCTCACGTCAACATTTAGAGCATGTTGAAGTAGTGGTACTGTTGCCATACATTCAAGATGTTCACATTATTGTGGAGAACACCTGGAAGGTCTCATAAGTGCTTAGATACCACTATCTTTGTTTCATCTTCTGCACTTTGATAATGTATATCTTGTATTATTGCCAAATATTTGCTTAGGAGCAATAACTACTTCCTTCTCTTTGTTATTTCTGGCATGTGCTGATTATTTTTTCCCTATCTTTCTGAACCTGTTAATTTCTGGCAATGTTTCTTTTTCACCATGCTGCTCTGTGGATTATAAAGGTGGGGATATCAGCAAACCATATTCATCCCTTTCCAGTTATTCAGTGCCCAACCACAGCACCTCAAATGAATCAGAGTATTGTAGTAGGACCTATGGACAGTGCCTGGCTGTCCCAAATGATTCAAGAAGGGCAATCAGCTATAAAAATGGCTGGCAAATGGCCCGCCAAAATGCAGAAGTTTGGAGCAGCACAGAAGAAACTTCCTCTCCCAAGCGGAAATCTCGAAGCTGTGATGACCTGCTAGCAGATGAACTCTGTAATTTTCCTGATCCTCAAAATAAGTCTGAAAGCATGGTGTCTCTCTTATGTGAGGAAGATTCCAAAAGTGGGTCCTCACTTACCTGGGCCTCCCCGTATTCTGAGAGCCGAGGTTCCAGTAGGTCAAGAGTTCGTCATCGATCAGCACACGATGCCCCTGGATTCCTCAAAATGTATAAAAGAATGCACCGCATCAATCGTAAAGACTTGCTCAATTCTGAGGTGATATGTTCTGTGAAGTCCAGGGTACTGCAATATGAAAAAGAGCAACACAGAGCCCTTTTGCAAGGCTGGAAGGAATCCTCCACTGAGGAAGTGCCCAGAGATATGGTGCCCAACAGAATATCTGAATTTGAAAAGCTAATTCAGAAGTCCAAATCAATGCCAAATTTAGGTGATGAAGCACTGTCCACAATGACCCTCCTTGAACCTCCTAAGAATGGTTTATGCTCAAAGAGGCGGTTTTCTATTGAGTCCTTGCTGGAGGAGGAAAATCAAAGTAGGCATCCTGCTCAGGTACAAAGGAACTGCAAATCTAAAACTCTGGTGCCAATTCATATCGAAGTGACCAGTGAGGAACCACAAAGATCTCAATTGGAATATTCGGACAGTGACCAAGATGGGGTTGTCTCTGACCTCAGTGACTTCATACAGATAGAAGGCTCATCTTTTTGTAGCGAAAGTGATTTTGATCACTTTTCTTTTACGTCTTCTGAAAGTTTTTATGGGTCAGGCCACCACCATCATCACCATCATCATCATCACCACCATCACAAACATCTTATCAGCTCCTGCAAGGGGAGATGCCCGGCATCCTATACACGCTTCACTACAATGCTGAAACATGAAAGAGCTAAACAGGAGACGACTCCCGAAGACCCTAGAAGACAAGACTCTGACCCTGGCCTCTCTAAGATAGCATTCCTAGTCAGCCCAGTGCCTTTCCGGAGGAAAAAACCCACAGTCCCCCCAAAAAAGGCTGAAAAGACTAAATGCAAATCTTCCGTCTTTGAAGCCCTGGACTCTGCTCTGAAAGATATTTGTGACCAAATCAAAGCGGAAAAAAGGAGGGGGAGTCTGCCTGATAACAGTATACTGCACAGACTTATTTCTGAGCTGCTTCCAGACATTCCTGAAAGGAATTCTTCCCTTAAAGCTCTTAGAAAGAGCCCCATTCACGAGCCTTTTCACCCACTGCCTCAAGATGGTGCTATTCGTTGTCCATTGTATGAATGTGGAAGGTTACCTCATAGTGCCTCTTACCAAGACATGGACCCAATGAACAACGGCAGCCAAGAAAGCAATAGTGTACTCAGTTTCCAAGGTGGATTTCCTCCTTTTTCTCTTTATGCTTGTGATTTGAATCATCTATTCATATCTCATATCACTTTCAGTTCATTGGCATTGCATTTATATGGTGTATTTTTACAGATTACAAATTAAGTGTTCCTTGTTTAAGGTGTCACAGAAGAGCAGGAGGGTCAGGGATGAGAAATACAAAGCTGTGTAAAGGCGAAATATATACTATGATGATGATAAAATGTAATCTTCAGGCCACCAACAAAGGGAAATATTTAACCTTTGTTAAATGTTAATAACATGACAGCCAAAGATGAGAGTAACTCATAATGGATATTGAGGTCACACACTTTGGGTAGAAAACCTACCACCAATGACTTAATGTGCATATTTAGAGATGATAAAGAATACACTAAGTCTGTTATTAGGGAATAGCTTTCACAATAAAACTTATAATACTATATTGTGAAATAATAGCATTGAACAACTGGAGAAATTCTCTCTCTCTCTCTCTCTCTCTCTCTCCCCCCCCCCCCCCCCAATCAATTCTGGCTAGTTTTAGAAAATAGTATTCAACTAGGGAGGAAAAGTATGTTTAGTTTCCCTCCCTGAAATATTTTTTGTGGTTAGACCATTTGGCCCACCAAAACAAAATATTCACTGCTATACATTTCTGATGGAGGCAAAGCAAATTCTCTTTTACCAATTTTGAAATGCCTCCAATGAACAAAGAGGAAACAAAATCCCAAGGGACTAAAGTAAGTCTTAGTGCAACCCCATGTTATGTCATATGCATAGACTGCCGGCATGACTGCCTTGTTCTTTTATTCACTATGTTTATTTTCAAATGAGAACTGATCTGAATGCAAATTAGCCTGTAATAATAGCTCAGACTGTTACTCTGAAACATTCAGCTTTCCACTGTGCCCTCTCCGTCCTACCTCCATAAGGCAAAATAGAGCATGTGACCAATTGTATTATGGCACTCATTCAGCTTCCCACACAGGGATGAGGTTTGTATAATAAACTTGTTTGAAGCATTCCAGGTGTTTCCAGAGTTTTAGGTCACAGATTACATCTTCAGATTTGGCTTCTGCAATGAAATATGGATCCAGTGGTATCACCACAAATTAATAATTAGCCTGTCCATATCCCAAATGATGTTATGTTTGCTGGAGATGACATAAGTAGGAGCAGTTGTCTGAAAGTCCTGGACAAAGAGGGTTATTTTATTTAGTATCTAGGATTTCTTCAGTCTCGAAGCATACACTTTGCTTGATTTTTCAGAAATTTTTAAGCATAACATTTTGTTCCTAAAACAGTGTCCTATAATGAATAAGCAGCAGGATCCCAATATGTTTACTCAGAAGTAAGCTGCACTGAGTTCAATTGTGTCTAGTAAGCATGCTCAGGATTTCATTCATAGGGCATCTGCAACCATTATCCCGCTCACAGGAGTGTCTCAAATAAAGAATTTCCTTTTGACAATGCCAAGGCTTGAAGTTTTGTGTGCAGGTCCAGAATTCCTTCAATTAAAAAAAGAATGCATATTAATGGATACTCCTGAAAAATGCCTGGTTCATCATCCTGTTTTTGTGGCATGTTTTTGACACATCCCCCCGCATGAAGTTACATGTTTAACATTTTGTGATTCATGGCAATGTTTTTGTACCCTTTGCATCATCACTGTATCATATATCTGTTGCTGTAGTTGCTCCAGCCGCTGCAATATACATTAGAATTAGGGAAGAAGTGCTGTCCCATTTTGCTCTTTAATTGTTTGAAACCAAATCATTTTAGTAGTAGCAACTTCCACAGTTCCATCTTTAGGCTTCTGTTTGGTCTTTTGTTGCTGCTGTTTTGCCTCATGCTGATGTTTTACATATCCTTTAGAGGTAGCATCCCTTCAAATAAAACACAGCAGCTTTCCTTTTCATGAAGCATAATTTCACAAAATCGCATTTTATTTTCAGTAGACCAGGGGTCTCCTGGAAACTACTCTTCTACTTTCACTGATGCACGTCGATGTACTCCAAAGGAAAGAAGAGGAACTCCAGAGAAAGAGGTAGTTAAATAAAAAATGTTTAATGTGCAAGCATTTAAAGCCATAAGAGATCCTTTGAAACAATGTTCTCAAGACATTCACAAGGAATTATATAGGACTAGGGGCCAAGCCCGTTGCATTCAGGAATACAACAGGTGCTAGATTTGGGGGGTGGAGGAGAACTCTGTGAATGGCCTCTCCCTCCCCCCAGGACCTGGAAAAGCTGCAGGCAGCTGTTAGGGAACTCACTGGCAGGGGCAGCTCTCATGCAGCAGGCTCTGCAGCCTCCGAGCCCCAGAGGGAAGTGGAAGGAAGAGGGGGTGGTCAGGGGTGGGGGACAGAAGGCTGTTGGCTGGCCACTGGACAGATAAGCAAGCCGGTTGGAGGAGGAGGCACTCAGGGGTGTGAGTAAAACATGCTCCTCCTCCAAGGCCTTACCAAAAATATTGAGTTATTTGTTAACTCAGGTGTTACGAGTCGGTATTTTCCTAGTAAAAGGAGTGGAATAGGAATTCAGACAGCAGGCAGGGGAAAGGAATATGGAAAAAGAATCTGAGCTACCTAAGTGGCTTTGTTACTATCTTTGGATGCAGTTTTCATCCAAAGTAACCCATTTTTCACATCAGTAGGACAAGCCAAGAGAGTTGAGTTTGGGGGATTTGAATCCTACTTCCTGTTCATACTACATCACCATTCCACTTGGAGAGCATGGTATTAGAAGAGTGTTTGAGATTATGTTCAAAAAAATGATATCCTTTCCTGGACTACATACAAATTTATACAGTACGTTAAGAATTCTCCTCAGTAAAGCATATAGATAGATATAATTGGGAACATAGAGCTAAAAGATAATGAAATACTAGGGATCCATTCCGTTAGCAAGCTATTTCCTCTATACTCACCTGTGTTTATAAATATTTGCCAGCTGAGGCTGAAGGGGGAAATTTCATGAAAGTTTATCCCACAGTCTACCTTATTTGCTTTATTTGTCTAAGGCAGGGGTAGTCAAACTGCGGCCCTCCAGATGTCCATGGACTACAATTCCCATGAATTGTAGCGAATGCTGGCAGGGACTCTTGGGAATTGTAGTCCATG
Organism: Paroedura picta; assembly: GCF_049243985.1. NCBI lineage: Eukaryota > Metazoa > Chordata > Lepidosauria > Squamata > Gekkonidae > Paroedura > Paroedura picta. The sequence goes on from NC_135378.1 coordinate 36,500,321, forward strand.
GACATCTGGAGGGCCGCAGTTTGACTACCCCTGAGGGATGTTATTAATCAGTTGCACTCCCACGGCCTTCAAAGGCCAGGTTTACCTGAACATGACTCTCATGTTGTTGTCTGAATGCTCAAGGCAATTGAGGGATCTGTAGTAAAGGGATCAGTCTTACCGTACAATCCCGTACGAGTACTTGGCAGCTAGTCTGTAGTGCTTTGCCATGAGGATACAGACTTTGAGAATTCAAACATTCAAAGATCTTTTTACAGAAAATTAAATTAGGCTGTGTGAGGTGGCTTTTACAAAATATCCTCGAGAACATTTTTCATTATATGAACAAATAAATTTAAGCCAACCTTTACTCTCTGTGTGACAAAGCTAAAAATGTACTATGAGTCTTTATGGTATCAATGTAGTAAACTAACATTATTGTAAGCTGCCTTGAACCATGAGGAAAGTGGGATATAGATGTTTTAATAAATGAATATATATTTACTTAGTGGTTCAAATATATATATATATATATATATATATATTTGAACCACTAAGTAAATATATATATAGTCAAGTTAAGTCAAGTCAAACTTTATTGCACTAGATCATAGGCCATCACAAGATCCGACATAGAATAAAATTGTTCAATACAGTGGATTAGTTCAAAACAAAAAGATGTATCACAGCTATCAACTAAACAGAGTAAAAAATTACATTTAACCCATACATTCTGCTCATTAGATATTTAGAAAGTCCACAGTATTTGCTACAAGGCCAGCTCAAATCTTTCTTGCGGCCAATCAAAGGTGTCACAAATGGATCTGCATCCGAAAGCAAATTCCTTAATTTATCATGAGCTGAAGAAAATGTCCCTGGAATAATTTTATTTAGAAATTTCCTCCTTGGATCTGTGTGATGTGGACATTCCAGTAGATAGTGTGGAAATCTTCAACTACTGGGTTCCCACAAATAGAGAGATGTTGTAAAAGAGGAATTTGAACATATCTCCCGGTCAAAACAAAAGAGAGCATTGACTGAAATCTCAGGGCCGAAAATGCTACCCTTAGCTTGCTCACGTTTATATTAACCAGATACAGGACTCCGCTGTGATCTTTTTTAAGGGTCTTAAACCATGGAGCACACCTGGAATGCACAATTAAAGATCTATCAATTTTTGCATCCTGGAGGAAAACTCACTCTCTTAGGACTGTATTATTGCCTAGTTCTGCTAATAAATCATCTGGGATAGTGTAATGTGAAATAATACCATCTGTGAAGGCAGAAAGTGGCCCTTTAACTTCTGTGGCAGTTAAAGCACTGATAGCTAAAAAAAAGTCTGTAGTAGACAGTATATTTTTCTTCCACCATTTTAGCAGGACTAGTTGAGCGCGGGCCCTAAAAGAAGGAAGTCCAAACTCTGCCTGCATCAAAGCAGCCAGGGCCTCTTTGGGAAAAGCTAAGACATGTCTCATAATGGTGTTCTGAATGGATTCTAAGCCACTGAGTGCTTGCTCCTTCCTACCCCAAACTTTGATGCCATATAGTAAGCTGAGGGTGATTTTGTTTGTAAACAGTTTGATAGCCGAGTCTATGAGGCATTCCCCTTTGTATGGTAAAATCTCATGATTGTCCCCAAGGTCTTTATTGCTGAGGCTTTTAGGGATGCTAGGTGGGCATTCCATGACAGGGTCTCAAAGAATGTAACTCCTAAGTACTTAAATGATTTACATTGTTCGATTTGGGTGCCTTGTATGCTCCAAGTTAATCTTTTTGGTTTTCTTTTAAAGACAATGACTTTTGTTTTTTGGTAGTTAATGATTAGAGCTTCCTCCCTACAGTAATCACCCAATCAATCCAGCAGCCTACTTAGTCCGACTCTGGTCAGAGAGAAAAGGGCCATATCATCTGCATAGAACAAGACGCAAGTTTTCTGCTGGCCTGTAGAGGGTGCCACAAATTATGCACCAACTAGTCTCTGCAATATATCATTCATAAACAATTTAAAGGACAACGGAGCCAGAACACATCCTTGCTTGACAAATATATATATAGAAAACACTAGTACTTAAATGGAATCCATATACTTATTCCAGATTTTAAAAATTAATTTATTTTTCTTCTTTTCAGAGACTGCCAGCTAAAGCAGTATATGATTTTAAGGCTCAGACCTCTAAGTAAGTATTTGTGACCATTCATTGTTTGGGGATGGAGGAATCATTACTCATTCTAGAGAAAATTTTGTAGGAAAAAAAGTCCACATACATTGCCTTTAACCGATGCAAATGTGTATGTCTCTTTTTTTGCTGTATTTGACCCATTGTTGTTGATCGTATTCCATTTTGTTCTTCTATGATATTAAAATGTTCAATAACATCTCTGGAAATTTATGTCCACAGTATTTAACTACCAAGTGGTACACAGGCTAATTCTTACATTGCAGCTAAACAAACATATCCAAGTCTTATACAAGAGGCATAAGAAGTGGAGATTCATTACACATATGTTTAGCGGAGATCATAAGCACATATAAGGGACATTAGTTCATATAGAGGCTTGGTCCTACAGATAAATTTGTTATTCTTCAGTTTTGAAGATTTAAAAAAATGGCAAGTCAGAAATAGGGAGTTATGGGGAACCCATCTGTATAGAGTTGAACAAGTTTGTCTGATTACTGTGCTGTCTGTTGACAATGTATTAGTTTGTTGGTCATGAATTCTCACATAAGGCATGATAAATTACACAAAATCTTTTAAAATTCTGTTGGTTTTCACACTGAAGTTTTTGGAAGTGCAATATTCGGAAAACAATTTTACAGAGTATTTTCACATATAACACCATTCAGGCTTCTTTAGCTATTTGTATATGTCTGTTTAAAGCTGCTAAGGTGGAATACAAATACAGGAAAAGCCTTTTTTCATTTTAATCAATGTTAGACTGGGTCCAAAATATGAGTTTGGTTTTAAAGGTGCTGGTTGCTTCACAGAAGGGTTCTGTCCTTGATCATAGATTACCTCTCATGAATCTATGGCTTCTCTGGATCTAGTCCCAAAGTTTGGATCCAGTCTGTGGTATTTATGTTCTTGTTATAGACCTGCAGAATTTAAAAAGTCAACTGGAACCAATTTAGCAAAGGGGATCTGTGTGATTCAGGAGGTTGTTCAGTGTATATCACTTAATGCAGGGGTGTCAAACATATGGCTCATAGGCTGGAACTAGCCCATCCAGGCTCTTATCCAACCCATAAGCAACTGTTAATTACCTTTATAGCCAGGTGACAGAGGCTGTGCTTTATGTCCCTGTATACTGTATCCCACTTCTAATGAGTAACAGGTGGTGAATGGGGAGGGTGAGGATCAGGGAGATACTTTATAGAAATACCATAAGACTGTCAGTGTTTTAATAATGTTTGTATTTTGAGTAAAAATTGTCATTAATTGGGTTTGCCTGTGTCGTTTAGAAAGATTATATCCCATACCTGGCATTACATTTTATGTCAGATCCAAGCCTCGTAACAAATGAATTTGATATCTCTGACTTAAAGGATCAATAGCTGTGAGCATAAATCCAATGGGCTTTGGAATGTGAACTGAAATATGACTGCCTCCTGTCTACACTAGGGGGTCCCCAATGTGGGTGTTTGTGGATGCTGTGGTGGAGGCTGACACCTTTCCTGTTCCGATTGGCCACTGGAGAGCTGATTGGCTGTACAGATTTTATCAAACATTGCTTTGGTGGGAGCAGACACCACAGCACAAGGAGTTTCCCTGGGTGACTGAAGGTCAACTGTGTGTATGCCAGAAAACATTTTTAAACAATATGTTCATTTAAAAAAAGATATCCTGTTAAGTAGCGCTTTTACCTGAAACGCTGAAGACTTACTATTTGAGTTATGCATTCCTCACTCCCTGACATTTTGTGGTTGGCTCCACCTGCCCTGGCAGCCATTAACCACCACCCTATGTCAGAATTCAGAAGGTGCCCACAGTCTCAAAATGTTGGGGAGGCCTGACCTACACTGCGTAGCTTCTGACTGGACGGACAATTAAATGAGCAGCCCTGTCCGCAGTCTGATGAGGATAGCTACATGTAAGCACCTTTGTGTCTTTGAGGAGAGGACCCAGAACTGGAAAAATCAATTGAGCTTATCAAATTACAAGAGTGTTTCAGTAGTATTAGAAGTCTTGTCTGTTGTTCCCCCCCCCCAAAAAAATGGCATATAGGGGATCCAAAGCAGAAAGCTTCGTATGGTTAATGTGTTGAATTAAGATGCCACTGTTAATCCATGTGCTCCAGGGTATCCCTCTGCTTACCAATTAGTTGTATGTTACATCCATGATGCTCCCGGATTCCAAAGAACTGCTACATTTTATATTATCAAGTAAAGATAGATATGTATTGATCAGGAGTGGTTTAAGGATTTGCAGGGCCCCAGCAGAGTACAATTGCGATGGGAGCAGCCATGCGGGGCCCCTGGAAGCATGGATAAACTGGCCCTGGTATTGACTGTACTCGGATGTCACAAAAATCTCAGCCTCCAGCTGACCATGACTGTTTATTTCAGAGAACTATCCTTTAAGAAAGGAGATACTGTCTATATCCTCAGGAAAGTGGATCAAAACTGGTATGAAGGCGAGCACTATGGAAGAGTTGGAATTTTTCCTATTTCTTATGTTGAGGTATGTATTTGGGTTTTTTTCCCTTTCCATGTTGGTGTGCACATATTACATAGACTGATCAAGGCTGTTATCCTTGCAGAAACTCACTCCCCCTGAAAAAGCACAGCCAGCAAGGCCGCCGCCCCCAGCACACATTGGAGAGATTGGAGAAGCTGTTGCCAAATATAATTTCAATGCAGATACAAACGTGGAATTGTCACTGAGAAAGGTAATTGCTAATGGACTCTTTGTCATGTGGGCATTTTTTTCAATTTGAAAACCAAGATTACCTGAAGCAGTGAAGCAAGTCATGAAGCAAGTTATGACATCTGTCTCATTCAAAACTCCATATTCTCTATATGGTATCCAAGGCTGAATCTGCACTTACTTTCTTTATTCCATTGTGGATCCTGCTGAATCCAGATCGATTTGAACTCGGGTCTTCCTCCCCCACTCCCCATTGAAACAGAAAAGTGTTCTGCATGTGGTTAGGGAAGCTCAGAAGCCCAGCAGGAGCCTCTTTCTTTCTTTTCTTGAATGAGGTGGGAGGGGGAGGATTGGAGACAGCAGAGGAGAGAGAGAAAAACAAGAGGCAAATCTCTACTGAGAGAAGTTTAGGCTTCTGGAGCTTCTGCTGAGTAAAGTTAGGACTTCCCCTTTAAGACAAGTTAGGGCTTTCCCACCTGGAAACTGGAACTGACGCCATGGCCAATCAGGGCTTCTCTACCATGGAGTTCAGGAACAAATTTGAAATGGCAGAGCTCCGCATGCTTTCTCATGCTTTCTCAATCCGATTCTTCAAATATTGAGGGTTATATTCACTCTAGGATATTGCAGGATAAAGGTAGGGTCACTCCGGATCAATCATGCTTGTTGCAGAGGGAAATTTAAATCAGACAAAATCAAAATGGAAATCTCATTAAGTAGAGATGGCAGGGACTGAATCAACCTGGGATTGGAATAAAAGCTCTGTGCAGATTCAGCCCAAGTTTCAAGCCAGTTGAAACCTTTTCATGATATCTTACAGATCTTCCTGCATGTTGATTCCTTAAGTTGATATGTCCGTATTTTACTCCTTTATGGCTAAGTTTACTTTGCATTTTTATCATTGCAATTTCACTTCAGTATTTGTACTGCATTTTACTATTGTTATAACTGTATTGTATGATGTTAATGCTTGTGGCTATAACAAGAATAACATTCACTGAGGACCTAACTACACAGTCCAGAGTTCCCAGATTATGTCTGGGTCACCATAAAGACTTTAGGATAGACATAAGTTGTGAAACTCCACTGGGAATTCAGTTCACAGGTGTACAGGGGCCTGCTTTTGATCAGGACCATGGCAGACTAGGGGGAGAGAGTGCTTATGCCTTTCTACCCATGCCAGTTTCCTGATTGGAAATGGCATATTAAGAAAAATTTAGTCTACATTCAGCCCATTATTCTCGCTCTCACTGCTCCCCAAAATCTGTCTACCTTTGGTTACTCAACAAAGCCAGCCATTCCTTTTCAGGTTTCAGCCCCCCATTTATTGCCAGATGAATGTGAAGATAATAAATTAATAACAAAATAACTGAAAGATGAGAAATAGCTAAATTTCAAAGGTGCCTGCAGCCTCAAAAAAGGTGCTTTAAAATAGCCTCGTGGCGACCACTATTACTGCAGAGGAAGCTGAGAGTTTGTGTCTAAATCCACTTAGTGAGCTTATGGCTGAGATGCAACTTGAACTTGAGGCTTCCTGGCCTGGAGATTTCAGTGTTAGCCATCACATCATTCCTCGCCTTCACAAGGGATTAAGATTTATGCTGAAATGTGATGTCATATATAGAATTAACATTTGTCAACAGTGAAGGAATTTTGGTAATACCTTGCAGGGAGACAAACTGATTCTCCTCAGACGGGTTGATCAGAACTGGTACGAAGGAAAACTACCAGGAACCAACAGGCAAGGCATCTTTCCTGTGTCCTATGTAGAAATCGTCAAAAAGAACACAGCCAAAGGGGCTGAGGATTATCCCGTCCCTCCGATACCCCAGAGTTACTCCAGTGACAGAATACACCATTTAGGTTCAGCTAAGGTAAGGAAATTCCCACCCCCTCCCCTTTTCACCAGGTCCAGAATTTGTCGTCATGCAAATGTAAAATAAAAATAAAATTAGTCTGTATTTGTTCATCACCATTTTTGAGAAATTTATGCTCCACCCCCACCCCACACACACTGGTAAGGAACTCACAAGGTTTATCAAAATATGTTGGTTCTCTTTCATTTGGCCACTGTCACCCTCCAGCCTGCTGCTGCATTCTGATGTAGCATGATAAGTGTAGCAGCAGTGTTTGTTTTAAGTCTTCATGCTTTTATCACAAGACTGTCTACCATGCTTTCCTTAGTTCTTTACTTTCTCAAACTTCCTTTTTCTAAGCAAATAGTATTTATGTGGGGATATGTGTGTGCATGAGTGTGTATGACTACATAATAACACTAGCAAATTATACACAGAAATCTACCACATATTCTTAAATAATTTCTCCAACATTTTTTAAGTATAAAGGTTTCAGTAGGATAAATTTGCTTTTGTGAGATTGCAAGTATCAGTAAACAAATGTTTCCTTCATTGAATGCCTGTCAATAAAGAGGGAATAAACTCTTTTCCCCCAAAACATTCCTTCAGTATGTTGTGCCTTTATGCATACATTCCATGGCTCAAGTGTATTATCTCTTCAGCATTGTCCACAATATTTTCATATTGATCTTTGAAATGATTCTAACAGAAAATGCTTTAGTAGATGGTAGCTTGTAATTCTGCAAAAGGGTATTCCTCTTTACCCCCTACTCCATGCTCAGCAAGTATGCCAAAAGATAGTTGAAGTCTACATGCTAAATATCTATATCAGTTTGGAGCATTGAAAGAATTATTGGTAACATTTTTAGGGCCATTCCATTATATCAGATGTTCTCTACACACGTCATCACGTCCTGTCTTTCTATTGTTCCCACCATCCATTCTGCAAGAAAGTTATATAAGCATTGTCTGCTTTAGTTATATATTGTGTGTAACTTTCAGGTGTAGATATTGCCTGCTCAGTTCTTGCCAGGGCTGTGCGCATGGGCCGCTTGTGTTCAGAGCAGGCGTAACATTCAGGTGCAACTTGAAGAACAGTAGGCCACCTGGAGTCCACCAGACTTTCCATTAGAAGAATGGCCACTATACTTGTGCCAGTCCAAAGCTGAAGAGAACCTTTCTACTAAACTGGAACCAAGCATTCAGTTCACTTCTCATTATTATCAGTAGCTGAAATACAAGAAATTTGAGATCACATAGATATATAACTACCCCTCTAATTACTCTGTAAAACACATTTTGCATTTGGGGTATATTTCTACTCAAAGCCAAATTCCAATGTATCTTGAGGTAGCAAAAGTCCCATAAAACTGTTTTCATTTGCGGTAGCAGAATTCATTTGTGTTTCACAGCTCTAAAGGCATGAATTACCAACCAGGACTTTCTGGAGCATTAGGGCTCCATGAGAGTTCCTCAGGGGCTCCCAGGCCTTTCCCCTATATCAAGCCATAATGGACTCAGCCACACTTTTGATCCAGTTCCAGGGCTCCTTGAAGCCTCAAAGATATTTCAGGGACTCCTCCACAATGAAAAGGTTGAAAAAGGCTTGCAGAGCTTGAAAACACATTTTGAAATGAGGTAGAATATTCCTTTTGTATTAATAGGGGGCCGGGACTTACCCAGGCCACCATTTGGCGGGTGCAGGGCGAGCAAGGAAGGGCACGGCATGGGCAGGCCCAGCAGCAAGTCTCCTCGTGTGCTCTGCTATGCAGCACGCGTGGCAAGAGGCGGGTCCAGAAGCATCTAATTATGACACTGCCTGGGTGCTTCCCCGCCTCTTTGCCAGGATGGTGGCAAGTTGCTCTCCCTCCCTCCCTGGTTAATGTTAGAAAATTCTGTTTTGTTGTATGTTTCATCACAGCGGGGTCTGCACTGGATAATGAGCCTGTTTAGTGGGGAGCCGATGTGCGATCGGTCTCCCCACAAGGGTTGGGGTCATCTATGAAGGGGTGGAAAGTCACGAGCAGGCTTGCCCGGCGGGGTAGGTTAATGCAGCTCGTTATTGACCAAGCGGCTGTGGGGGATGCCAAGGAGGTTTGCGCCCTTTGGCTCCCCCATCTGGGTCATCTCCCATCTTAGCAGGTCCACATAAGGAGACCCGTATCCCAGCAGGGATTAGTGATGGGCTTCTTATTAATGGATCTTGGGGCCGGCTGGCTGCTTAGGTTCAGCTCATTGTCCGCGTTGCGCCAACCCTCCTTCGGGAGACATGTTTTGTTAATAAATTCTGTGGCCTATTTTTAAGCCAAACAAAGAAATGCCGCATTCTTATTTTGCTAACACTGCCCTCCTGCCTGCCAATGCACCTTTCCCTTATGGATAGTGAATAACCATGCTTCCTTTCAAAGCTACATATATATTCTAATGGTTTGAACTAAAGTTTGAACCTAAGCTATTGGACAATAAACTTTTTTAAAGGGAAATGTTTTAAAACATATAAAATTAATGTCTATCATTTGTGTGTCTTGATTTTTTGTCCCCACAAATATCTCTCTGAGGTGAGATAAACATTCTCCACGTTCATTGGAAGGGCTTTTAGGTCATCACAAAGGGCTGCAGTTCCCCTAGCCACTTAAAATGGTTCCCTGGATTAGAATGTTTTAAAATTCTCTCTCTCTCTCTCTCTCTCTCTCTCTCTCTCTCTCTCTCTCTCTCTCTCTCTCTGTATATATATAAAAAATATATAACTAAGTGGCAAAATGTATAAATTTCAGCTTTTTTGTTTTGTTTGTATCCTGAGTTCATTTTTCTTTACAAAAAACAAACTGTAAGTGTTAAATGGTTGTACTTTGGGGACATTTTTTACAGCTGGCAATGCCCCAAGATAAAAATCTTATAGAACATTTTGCCAGAAAAAGGACAACCAGGGTAGGGAAACACATCTCCAAGAGTATTTATTCCCAGGGCTACAGAACTGCTCAACTTGAAGTTGATTTCAGTCATTCTAAAAATACTCAAGTTTCTTTCAAATGAAGGTTTAATATTGAGAATTAATAACAACATAAACTACATTTTCAGTATTTATTGAAGCAATGGATATCCACCGAAGCAATATACGTATGAATCTCACCTCTGCTGTTCTTGCAAAAGGACATTTATTTTACCAGAAGAAAACTTCAATCAATATTCCATATTGCAATATTATTCAGCCAATAATAATACTCAAAATAAATGGCTGTGTGGTATAGCTCTGTGTTTACAGTGATTGTCTTATAGTTTGCACTAAGAAGGATTTCAGTGTTGTATACCTTTAAACAACATGTAATTATTTGTCAACATGCTGTGGATTTTAATTTGCAAGATGCATTGGTTAGCTGCAGAGGCCTTAATAGACGTATGCAACTGTATATAAGATGTTTCTGTAAGGTTCCTGGGTCAAGAGACGGGAATGATTTAAAATTTGCACAACCTGAGATTGTCCAGTTAGGTTAATTTTCATTAGTATTTAAAAAGTAGCCCAATCTAAACTGCCTTTTCTCATTTGGATAGCTCAGCTCCACTCCGGTAATCACATCTGGGCTATTAGTCATAGTCTTACTAAAGGACAGTAAAGAACATTCCTGTCATGGATCAAATTCACTTCATGAAAGTGATTCAGATGTCTTGATGTTTGACATTTAAGCCCTAGGCAAGAAGCTGATACAGTTTTGCTTTTCATATATGCTACTTTCTGCTCTTCTGATTCATGTACTGATGATTTCAGAAATTTATGCTCAATGAAGTAACATCCTATGGATGGGATATGTCATTGAATTTTATTTTAGCTCTCATACATTTGCCCAGTGTTTTTCCCCCATTGTTTTAATTCCTATGTTTTCCCTTATTTCTCAAGTTGGATTCCAAAGCATCACCCCCTCTTCTCAGGTACCAGTACCAGTCCTCTCCTTGTCCAGAGTCTAAGAAAGGGAACCTTCAAGCTGTCACCAGTGAATGGCTTTCACTGACTCTTGGCTTTTCACCTTCAAATACTCCTCCTTCTCCTCCACCTTTTCCTCACAGCCTTCTTTCTGATTTAGAAGAACTGAACTCTTTAGTATTAACAGGCTCTCAGAATGTACCAAGGCCAACAGATAGTATCACTGCTCAAGTAAAACATGGCCATTTTGTTCCAATTTCTTCACAAAAGGCCACCCACTCTCTGCCTGAATCTCCTACTTCACCTCTGCCATTTTCCTCATCTATCTGTAAATCGCCGCCTCCAGCCACCCAGTCTCATGACAGAACACAGAAACCTGCAACTAATGGCCTAAACCTGAATGAAAGCAAATGTAGCAATTTCAGGGAGGTGAGAGGGTTCCCCACTGTCCAGGAAAGGAAAAGACTCACAGACACAACTTCAGAAGTGCATGAAATGGTGGACACTGCTCTTGTTCCCTCCAAAGAAGACACTTTATTCAGAACACTGACAGAGAAAGATGAACAAGAAGAGGAAATCTGTGAAGAGCTGCTGTCAATAATCCAAGGGGGCCAGTCAAAATGTAAAGATTCAGGCTTCTACAGACGTGCCCCTGATGTAACAGAACAACTGGCAAGGCTTCATATAGAGGAAGATCCAAGCCATGGCAATTTAGAGTCACCAGTCACAATTAAGAAACAGTCTGTGGTATCTTATGAAGGGGACAGTTCATCAGAAACTAAAAAAGAGGTATTTGAACTTCCTCAGATAAAGTCCTACATTTACATAATTAATTTAAATCTAATATTTTGCTTGTGTGCATTTCTGCATGTGTTTACCATGGAATTATAATATTCAGGAACACTAAAATCACACTAACACACAAACCCTTTCTTATTTCAAGTCCTTCCTTTTGATGTTAGGAAGAAATATCATTTGGAGCTACATATTACTCTTATTTAGTTATATATTCGTTCATTCCAGAACTTCTAGCTGCCATTAACCATGACTTTTGTGAGGAATACAAAACCATCATTGGCTTCCTCTTATAAGCCTTTGATGGAAAACCAGAAGCCATCAAATACAATTTCAAGAGTCATCACAGTAATTCCCAAATAGCACCAGTTTATATATAAGGTAAAGGTAAAGGTATCCCCTGTGCAAGCACTGGGTCATGTCTGACCCTTGGGGTGACGCCCTCCAGCGTTTTCATGGCATACTCAATATGGGGTGGTTTACCAGTGCCTTCCCCAGTCATTATTGTTTACCCCCCAGCAAGCTGGGTACTCATTTTACCGACCTCGGAAGGATGGAAGGCTGAGTCAACCTCTACTCAGCCTCACTGTTGCTTTCTGCTGTCTAGGGATGGTCATGAACTGAGAAAATGTGGTTCTGTTCATGGTTTGTGGTATGAACCATTGTGGATTTTAAGGTGCCAAATGAACTAGTTCAGTTCATGAAGTTCATAGCCCATTAAAACAGCACCCCAGCATCTAGAGACACCAAATTATCAGGAGATCTCTAGATTCTCCTCTACATACCCTCCAAAATTGGTGAGGATTTGGGTCCAAGCACCAGCATCCCAAAAAAGGGGCCCCCAGAAAAGTGCTTCCTGAGGAAGTTGCAGAAATGACTGGTGTAGGTTCGGGAGACATCAAACCTCTCCTGATGCTCTTCTACATGCCATCCATGTTATGTGCATATTGGATTAGGGGGCACATGTTCAATCAATAGAAATCTTTATTGGTGTGATAAAAGGGACAATAGAAATAATAAAATCATTACAGGCATGTAAAAGTCAAAGGACGACAATAAAATTAATAGAACCAATATACGAACATATAAATTATGGAAGTAAACTATTCTCATCTTTGAAGTTTAACTACACGCATCCTAATAGCAGCTGACAAAAACACTGCCACCCCCTCAGTCAATACCGGGTTCTGGCTGTCCATTAAAAACAGTACTTTATCCTGGTCAGAAGACCTGGCACAGCTAGTTAAAAAGGAGGATAAAAATTTGACTCTAATCCCTTCATAAAATGGACAATACAATAGAACATGCAAGACAGATTCAATACAATTCAATTCACATGGACAAATTCTATTTTCATAGGGAACATTATTGAATCTCCCACTTAGCAAGGCCGAGGGTAAAATATTTAACCTCGCTAACATAAAAGCTCTTCTCCATTGTGGATTAATTAACTGATAAAAATATAGGGCTGTAGACTCCAGTCTAGGTCGAATTCCTATACTAAGTGAGTAGGGGGTACATGTTATGGTCCCCCAAACAAGATGCCTCTAGGAAAATGCCTTCAGAGAAAATATCAAAGGCAGATTCAAAAATGTATAGAATGGACCCCTTTCAAGCTACACACCTCAAATTCACATAGAACCTCACCATGCTGCCCATTCCAGTACACCCTCTTCAAGTTGGGGGCAAATTACATTTTTGGCATCTTAAGCAAAGACCACATCTCAAGGGTGGCAGCATCTCATGTGGCCTTGACAGTGCTCCTCAACCCCAGAGAATCCTCCACCACCAGGTAAAGCATCTGTGCTAGGCAGACAATGCCCTTGAGGTGCACAGCCTTCAGTACTGCCAACATGTTGCTGCCAACATCTCTGGCTATGTAGCTCACCTACTCGCTCTGGCTACTCTTTATCACAACAGTGAAATTTTTCACCATGTGGTCTGCATCCACCTTTGCTCATGAGCAGAAACGCTTTGTAGCCTGGTGGCAGGACTGTCACGTCCAGGGCCTGGGCTGCACGCCGGCAGTCCAAACAGAGAGGTTCTCTGATTGCTACCAGTGAGTGATAAGGAAGAGGTAGCCATGCTGCTGGCTGCTGTAGAGGTCTGCCATGACATGCTCCCACAATGAGCACCCTCGGCATGCAGAGGTATTCACAATCAGGATGGGCGGGAGGGTATAAATGTGAATCCTCACAAGGCACCCAATAGTTAAGCTCCTCTGCTCAGCATGAGCAGAGACAGGAGGTGACTCTGAGCCCTGAACCCCACCAGGGGAGAGGTGTTCACAATCTGCTTTTAACAAATTCCCTGTCTCTCAGGGAACCACCAACACCCAGCTGAGAAGAGGGTATGGAGCTGAAAGGGTATATATAGCATTTTGATTCTATAGAGCAGAATGGGAACCCTGTTATTGGCAGCCAGCCAACATTTGGAGGGCCCCTATTGATGTTTCCAAGCCTGGACAATTCTTCCCCCCCCCCCTCCAAGTTGCTTTGAAGCTAGGTTAACATTTTTGAATGAGTGAAGACTGTCTGCTTGGAAATTTATCCATTCATGAACCACTTGAACATTTGTGGAATAGTTATGTCAGTTGACCTGTGACAAACTTCAGTTCGTAAACCATGAACCAACCCAAATTCATCATGAACTTCCATTTGTGAGCTGTTTCATGCCCATCCCTGCTGCTGTCTATGGATGAGGTGTGAATGTGATTAACGTTGGATTCAATTAACTGTATATGTGGCCCATAATGCTTTTGGACCCAACTGCAAGCTGTCTTCAGCAAATCTTCAGTGCTCAGTGTAAATAGCATCTGACCTCAAAGAAAACTGAGCCTGAAAATGAGTAATTTACTAACTTTTCCCGGATTTGCCGTTTTCTCATGTGAATTCAAGATCTCAAACCTATCTCCATGCTGGTTTGTTGGTCATCCTTAGTTTAAGTCTTGTACAGAAAGCATAGCAATCCAACCAATCATCCCTTTTCAAGACTGCATGACTTTACAGTGGAGTCTTTTCCCTCCTCTTTCTTCTGAACAGCTAGTCAACCACTAGCTTAAATGGGGTGGGGGATTTAAAAGCAGCCATGGTGCATTGCTGTCCATGAAAGAGGCATGAAGAGTCCTGCTGAACCTAGAGGACCTAATCTCATACTTCTCATCATAGTTCTGACATATGATCTGAAAGTAGATAATATAGCCAGCTTGATGAAACGAAGCTGGCTTGGATCTGATCAGTGCCTGAATGACCGTTTATGCACTGGAGATTTCATGCCAGGCTGCAGGCAGGAGTTTTAGTCATGGCAGGTTGCTCCAAGTCTTCCTGAACCCACATGGGGAAGCATTTGGCCTGGTGCACCTTATCCACCCCCTATCTGTGCTCCTGATAGCGGGGTGGGCCAGTGAAGTTCCCAGTGCATAAATGGTCAATGGCAAACTTCTTAGAAACCCTGTGCATGCTGCCTTCATTTCTGTGGAAGAAAGATTGGATAGACTTATAGTAAATAATCAGCTCCTTGTTCTAGGATCCTACTAAATCCAGAAGTATGGGGGGAGGCTTTCCTCTAACTGACGATGGTGCATCTCTGAGCTTTGTCTCTTCTTCTGTATTTCCTGCTCCATGCAATTTCTATTGTCTTTCTTTAAATGTTCAAGCCAGCTTCACTTCTGAGTGAGATGCAAGCACCATCCACTTCTCCTGCCTGCCTTGATTCTAGCCCTCCACTTCACTCAGACAAAGTCTATCTCTCTGAATGTGTCTCAGCATCTTCCAAATCAGCCACTCCGCATTCACCCCCTCTCCTTTCCAAACTGTCATACAGACAAGAGAAAACTTCACCAAGGTTTAAGGTAATAGAGTCTACTCAGTATGAACTGCTGCATGTTTTCTGAATTGTTTTGACAAGCAGAAAACTCCGGTGTTAACCTATTATAGATAAAATGTGCTGGTAACTAACACTTAATAACTTCTACATGCAATCACATAGGGGGGGTTTGCAAAGTAAACAACTTAATCCTAAATATATTAGATGCAATTCTGCAAAAGTTAATCATGTTCTTAAAATCAATTAAGATATTACTGGTGAAAAAGAATGGGCAGAGATCAATTTTTGCTGCATAGTATCACCCACAGCCAATATTTCCCACAGTGGTTCTTGTCTGTATCAAAGTTTTGATTCCCCTTTTAATTCTAGTAAGCTGTTTTCTACAAAAAAACATTGCAGTAAAAGTCTCATCCAGAGCCTAATAAATCTACTGGAAAGCTACAGTTTACTTGTATAGTGAAGGCTTTTAATACTGTTATCTGCTTTGGAAATACTTTATATTTGGAGGCTGTACCACAACACATACTTGGGTAACTCATTGAAGTGCTGAATAAATTATCCAGACAATAATTTATTTCTTTGGGTTATAGCAAGTACAAATTCCTGTTGTTTTCTGGGAGCCGTAGTGTTCTCCTGCAGCCCTATGCCATGGGCAATGCAACCAGAAGGTAACAAAACTGGGCCATAAGTGACTCATATTGGCATCACCACATGCATGGGGCAAGAAGAGTTTATTTGTGCAATGCCATACATGGTCATCACCACATTGAAATTAGGCCTAAAGTGTGTCACAGTCAAAGAATTTGCTTCATGCACCAGCAGAATACCCACCCCAGCTGCAGATCTGTCATACTAGTATTATACATGGTGGGGATGAGGACTCCGTTTAAATGCAACATGGCATGGGCTGAATTCAACTTCATTGGAAGCCATACCAGCATGGCTGAGCCAGTGTTATGCTCTCTTGAGGGACTGGAACCCAAGGTAGATACCATCGTTCTCACCTCTGAACTTGCGTGCAGACATGAGACTGAATGCTGGCAGAAAGACCACTACTGAAATATTGCTGAATTCCTCTGTTGCATGCTATTATAACAGCAAATAGTTGC
Organism: Paroedura picta; assembly: GCF_049243985.1. Classification (NCBI taxonomy): domain Eukaryota; kingdom Metazoa; phylum Chordata; class Lepidosauria; order Squamata; family Gekkonidae; genus Paroedura; species Paroedura picta. Next base: position 36,516,666 of record NC_135378.1, read on the forward strand.
AATCAGCCCAAAATGTTTCCAGGGTGGCACAGTCTGCACTGAGATTCCAAACTACCATGCAGGAATCCCTGCTCATATTTTTCACCCATCCAATTAACATTTCAGTCTTTCTGTCATTAGCAGGAATTATATCCCAAACAGAAACTGGTATGGTGCCACTGAAACCATCAGCCATTTGCTCTCTGAATCAAAACAACCCCTCAGCCTTAGAATGCTGCCAAATGAGACAGAAGTTTGGAATCTGGAAGCGTTATGTGACTCATGCTGTCTGCTTCAACGCCTTTTGGAGTACGCAAAATCTCAATCCTGACTGCATATTTTTTCCTGTTCCTCTCCCCCTCCCCCAAACACACACACACATTTCTGAGCAGAAAGCTTTGGAATCCAATTTAAGGGAGGTATTTGCTTGATTTTGTATTGCACATCAATGCCTGCCGCCCCCACCCCACCCCCATGCAAACCACCTGCTTAAACAACAGGTCATGTTTTTATCAATGTTTTGCCTTTAATCTCTAGAGAGTTACAGTATCCGCTACCAGTAGTATAGCTTTCTTCATGGCTGGAAACTTTCAGCTGTGTTTTGACTTCCTGCATTTCCAGGTATGCAGCTGTAGTTGAATGCATACCATGGAAGAATCTTGTGTGGGTTTGAAAATTCTATGCAAATCTTGAAAACTCAGGATTAAAATAATGATGGCATAGGGAATGGCATTTTTCCAAGTGCATTGCACTAACACACATGCATGTCTTTTGCATAGGGAGCTTTTGGGGGTGATGGAAACAACTGGTTTGCACAGCTTGTACTGTACGTGAGATGAAAGAAGGAACCACCAATAATGTCCAACTAAACACGTGGCCATGAAAAATACATTGACGCAGTGTTTGTGGTTTTTCCAGGCCGATTTAAAAAGAGAGGTATTGGTCATTGGCAAACCTCCTCGTAGCCCTGTTACAACGAGGAGATCTTGCGGGTCACCTGTCAGAGGCCAGAGCTATCCTCATAGGGTATGGTACTGTGTGGCCCGTGTTCATTTCTGGTCATGCCTTCAGGATAATGAATTGGGCAATTAATTCTCAAGCCTGAATGTCAATGTTGAATTGATGCCTTGCTGTTGAGAACTGGATTGTGTGATAACAGCCTGGAAGCCCTAGTGTGCAGTTGTTGCTTTGCATAGTTCTACTGGGGTAGCTATTGCAAGTGACAGCAAGGAAGTAAATTCCTGAATTTGGAAATAGCTCCCTCTGGTTTCAAAGGATTTCTTTAAAGAGCCTGTTTGCATCGGCAGCTAATTGAAAGGGCCTCGTTGCATGTGTCCGTGAGTTTCATAATGTTTCTGACCCCCTCCCTTATTGTTTTCAAATGCATGGTCTTTTCAAAATATTTTGTTGCTACAGCAACACACGCTGCTCTCATTTGACACCATGCTTTCACATAGCGCTGCTTCTCAGAACTGCAACTCTCCCTCGCTTTTCCTAGCCTATCAGCCTAGAATTGCATCCTCCATAAAGTACAGCCTGTTCTTTTGAAATATTTGGTTCATACTACTTGCCTTTTGAAAAGAAGTTTATGATTTTTATGCATTGCGTATGCATTGTGTATCATTTTATGCATTGTGTTACTGATACGTACACCTGAATTTCTACATGTTCTTCACGTACCTCATTTATCTGTACAAGGGTTTTGGAAGGAAGAGAAAGTGCATTTGGATAATCCCTTTTGAACATGGAAAGGATTCCTTATGAGCCGGAATGAGGTAGCACCAGGGATTAATGGGTAATGGGGTGCTCTACTTCTTGGATGGCATTGAGGCAGGTAGCAGGAATATTTATAGAAAGTGCTAACGCTTGAATATGTGCACCTAAGGATGAATTTTTTTTTGGGTGGGGGGGATTCTCCCAGAGTGATACAACTTCAGATGAATGCAGACATCAGTTTGTGACCCAGGGTAATCTTGTAAATTTAGTATAGAAAGCATGCAACTCTGTAGGTAAACACACACAGTGAGACCACATAGTGAAATTAGAGTCTGGTGTGTCCCTGGTAACTCTACATATCCAGCTGGTTATGGAGGCAACCTCTCCAATTGGCCATCGCTCTACAGATCCCTCTCATACATCCACAACTGACTGCATGCATGCCTATAGACAACTGTCTCCATGTAGGCTTATACCCCTCATATGGTTTAATTTAGAATTCTGATCACAGGTCTCTCACAATCATGCCCATTCATGAAACAGTCATAGGCCATTTGTGTTCCATTTTAGTCACTGGTTGCCAGTAGATTTTTCCTGTCATTTCAGACAGGTCGATTTTGGTAACTGAGAAGAAGAAGAGTTGGTTCTTATATGCCGCTTTTGTCTACCTGAAGGAGTCTCAAAGCAGCTTACAGTCGCCTTCCCATTCCTCTCCCCACAACAGACACCCTGTGAGTTGTGTGAGGCTGAGAGAGCCCTGATATTATTGCTCGGTCAGAACAGCTTTATCAGTGCTGTGGCAAGCCCAAGGTCACCCAGCTGCCTGCATGTGGAGGAGTGCAGAATCAAACCTGGCTCGCCAAATTAGAATTCCGCATTCCTAACCACTACACCAAACTGGCAGCTAGCAGTATTTAGTGAAATTCTGAATCGTTGTGGTGTGCTGTTTAAAATGTTCATAGTGCTTCCTACAATGCCATTTTTCCCCCTGCCTTTTTTCACCCTGCGATCTTCTAAGCTGAGCACTGTAGCACTAAACTAATATAACACTTTGGTAGTATAGCAGCACCCTTGAAACGCCTTGAGTTGATGGAATCACATTATCTCAGTGGTGCCACTATACACCAAAGAACTATATTTGTTTAGTGCTATAGCACTCAACTTTGAATGTTTAAAAATATCTGAGGAAGATCATACGGTGAAACAGAGTGAGGGGGGCAAGTAGCCTGTTTGAAATGACCATAGTACCTCAGAAACGGCTCATTAACAGAAGGAAACCCCTGTCCCTGTGTCACTTTACTTAAAATCATGTCAACAACAAAGTTTAGAATAGCAATGTAAAAATCTTCCTGGGTTAATGTAAGCCAGATATACAGCACTCAGAGGCCCCCTGTCCTAGGGCTGCCAACCTCCAGGTGGGGTCTGGAGATCTCCCAGAATTACAATTGATCTCCAGATAACAGAGATCAGTTCCTCTGGAGAAAATGGCTTCTTTGGAGGGTGGACTTTATGGCATTATGCCTTGCTGGGGTTCCACCCATCTTCAAACCCTACCATCCCTAGGCTCCACCTCCCAAATCTCCAGGAATTTCTCAACCTGTATTTGGCAACTGCACCCTGTATCTTTAGAGGTTGCATAGAGAAACAGGAGGACATTTGAACCAGTCATGATTCTTAACCATGTGAAGAACAGTTATGAAAAGGAATGCTAAAGACAAGTGCTTGAACCTGTATGAAGTCATGCAATCTTAAACAACTTGGTGCATTTCCTGAACCTAGATTATATGTGTGTATCTTTATGTATCCTTCTATTCTTTAACGATGGTTTCTTTTGTAAGTAAGTGTGATGGAAGTGCCAGATCTTCAGATCTCAGATTAATGCTAAACTATGAACATTTCTTCTCTTCTACTCATTATCCTGGCAATGGTTACCATCTTCCCTTATAAGGTCACAGTCATTCATTATCTGCATTCTTTCAAGAACTTGTTTTGCTCGTTTCTCATCCCCTGAGGATGTTTCTATTTTTTTAAAAAAATCACTTCTTCAGTCCTCGAGACGAGGTAGTATCAGAAACAGCACAGAATGTTTGGGCTTCTGGTGAGATATCTGCAGGAGAGCTCTGTGTGCAAGAATGCTGTCTTGAGCAATCAGAAGGCACAACTGTTTGTCCAGTTGTCAAAATTCAGACTGATTTGTTTTTTGCTTGTCTGAGATCACATTTTTCCGGTGCAGATCCATACATGTTGCCCCACAAGTGCATTTTTATGGGCTTTGTTTGTATGATGCTAATGGCTGAACCTTACCTGCTTACTTGGGGATGGTGAGATCTAGACTGAAGATAAAGAGTTCCAAAAGAAAGATTTGAAAGAATCTCTAGTGCTTCCTCTTCTATATCTCTCTATCTGTTTTACACAACACCAAATAGGATTCAAAGGACAATGGTTAAAACAGTTGTGCAGTGCTTCTAGTTGTGCAATGCTTGAGCTGTCTGCAGCCCAGCAAGCTGCAATTGTGACCTCTCCACCCATTTGGCTGATCCTGTCTTATGCAGTCCCAGGGCCAGAGAGACCAGAGGTTAATCAAGCACCATCAAGCAGCAGCGCATGGCCAGGTGAACTGTCAGGACAACTGTTAGCCAAGATAACACTTCTAAGGCATGCTGTGGCAGAACTCTGCTTAGGATTACACTGTGCATAGTGTAGATGTTGCAGGACTGTGCTAAACTATATCACTGCTTGTGACCGTCTATTCTCTTACTACATTTCAACTCATTTCATTTCAGCCACAGCGCCCTGTGCTTGCTCATGAAAATATACACAGTGGGGGGGAACCGTAAGTATTTTGTTTTCTAAAGTTCTTCTCTAAATAATGGTATTGAATTTCTGATTAGGTAAGGCTGGGAACATTCCCCAGATCTGGAAGCCATCTAACCAAGGGTTTTATGTCAGTTCCAGCAGTGTTCATGAGACAATCATATGTGATACTGGGCATTGCATTCCTGGGCATTGCATTCCAAATGGCCAGCATTCTGCCCCTGTCTTCTTACCATACCATACATGGATCCATGACCCATATTGCCATCCATTAAAAATGCTCCTAAAACTCAGAGCTCTCTTATGTACCATTGCTGTCCAGTTCAAGATGAGTTCCAGGATAGATCACACACTTTGGTCAGGAACTTGTTGGACTGGGGTAATTACATACCTCAATAGTGAACACATTTTTCAATATAATTAGTCCCATCCAGTTTGATCCTTGGCATCTTCAGTTGTCAGATTTCGGGGCTGGGATAGAATCTCTTCCTGAAACTTCCAAGAGCTACTACAAGTCAGCCTTGGCTGTATTAGACTAGATGGGCCAGTGATCTCACTCAATGTACAGTAGCTCCAAAACACTCACCGAAGCAATAGCACTGCCTCTATAACAGAAAAGTCTCTTTTCCTTTTTTGGGGAATCTCACTTTTGAGGTACATGTTATCCACTCATAAGTGCTAAGGGCTTATTGAAGTCCTCTTGTGAAGAAACAATAATTTGTTGGCTCCTGTTTTTATACAGGGTCACCTGAAATCAGTACACTAGACACTGTCACAGCTCAACTGAAATGCATAGAGGTGACCCAACAGTTCTTTACTCCTTTGATTCTTAGACATCAATCACAGAAATCAATTACAAATGGTATGGCAGCATTCCAGGGATTCTGACAGGTGGTGGCATAATTTTTCTGTATGGCTTCCTGAATGCTGTGTCACCTTTAAAAATTATGTTATCCCACTGCTAAAAATGAGTCTAGCACACAAAGTGAAATTCCATGCAAATTAAAGTTCTATTCTGAATGTCCTAACATCTATTAGTCATGACAGGCCACTGTCCAATTATTAATCAAGTTCTTTTCTGGGGATTAGCATAATTTTTTTCTCAGGCTGATGGCTTCTATTTTAATCATGCTAGCTTTTGAGACCTAAACATAAATATCCTGTGAAAATATTCCTGGTCAACATGATGGGTGTAGTATTTTTATTGGAAAGAGATAGTTGACCTTGTTAAATATAGCCGATTGAAGAAACCTTTATTCCGTTGAAGTCCTTACAGATTAAACTGTTCTGGGTACTGGCATTTGCTAAGTTTCCTAAACATGCATGCTAATTGATTGATATAAAGAAGACATGTCTGTTTGGAACTGAACAGTCTTTATCCCATCAGGACTACAGAGAAAAACATCCAGTCACACAACTCACAGGCCATATGTATTACAGGATTTGTAAATGCTTAGGAGAGAAAGTGTGAAAAGTAAGGATACTAAGCAAAAAAAAATTACTTGAAGACTATCAGTGCTATCCTAAACAGAGTTGTGCCCCTCTTAAACCCAAATACTTCAATGGACTGAAAAGTATGTGACTCTGTTTAAGATTGCAGTGTTAGTTTCCCTATGACCATTTATGGACTGGAGGTTTCATGCTGGGCTGCAGGTTGGAGTTGTAGTCGTGGCAGGTTGCCCCACCTCTTCCTGCACCCACACGGGGGAGCATTCGTCCTAGTGCGCCTCATCTGCCCCCAATTCATGCTCCTGCATGGGAGCTGGGGCAGGGAAGTTCCCAGTGCATGAACAGTCTATGCCAATAGTCTTATACACACAGGACTTGGATTCAAGTTCCATGGAATAATGCAGGATTTGCTTCTCAATAAGCATGCATAACGTAAGTTTGCTTAAATCCAAGCTGTCGCTCTGTCTGCTACTGTACCCTTGCAAAGTCATCTCTTTCCTTTGGGAAGGAGGAAGCTTCTGAAGACAAAAGGTGTAAGCATAGCTCTCTAATGGCCACTTTTCTGCGCACATCTAAACCAAAAATACATTTTTTGGAAAATTCTCAGGAGCTGTAATCAATGTTTGTTTAGATTTTCATTTGAATACATTTTGTTCTAATTTCTTTGAGTCCAGATATTACACTTAATTAGCGTGTAGATTGGCCTGAAAATAGGTCTTGCTCTGTCATTATATCTTACCTAAATATTGTTATTATAATTAACAATTCAGTATGCTATTTAACAAGCTTCTCTAGTATAGTAAAATGCAAGATGTATGTTTCCCCCCCTTTAAATGCATCCATTTGTCCTGTTTAAGGTTTCAGGTTCTGTATAACTATACACCTAGGAATGAAGATGAATTGGAGCTCAGAGAGGGAGATATCATTGATGTGATGGAAAAGTGTGATGATGGATGGTTTGTGGGTATGTTCCTTTTACATTCAGTTGTGCTTTAGGATACATGTGCAACCTCAGAGACTGCATAGCTGAATGGTCTGCTAATTTGGAACTGGGAAATGAGACCAGACAATCACTGCAACACTGCCCATTCTATTGGCAACAATTTTTGGTATGAACTATTAGACATTTCAGACAGAATTTAACATCCATTAATTCCACATACAATGCATATCATTCTCATCCTGTGTTCTGTAGATGCTCTTCACACACAGCAGTCTCACACCAGGTCAGCAGCAAGGTTCTGAGGTCACTCTTCTGGATACCATCCAGTGGTCTGCCTATATCTAACCTCCCTGTATTCCCATAAGTACTTGCACTTGATCCCACAAGTGTGCCTGGTGGTCCAACAGCACATCCACCATTATAGACTGTTTACAGTGTGCCAAGACAGAGGTAGCACATTTGGGAAAACTTACCTAACCTGGAAGTGGAATTCCTTTGTATCACAGAAATAGCAGCAATCTTCAAAGGCACAGTATTGGTCAGGGCCTTGACAAGTACCTAACCATGGCACCAAGGTGCAAACTTATCATAGTAGGCCCTACCATTCACATAGTTGGCAGACACACCTCTCTTTTACACTCAGGGTGAAATGAATGCATGGACCTGCCAAGTCATTTAGCATGAACTAGATGCATGGGGCAAAGAGTTGATGGACTGAAATATTTGTAGTGGCTTAAAGTGAACTATATCTCTTGCTACTGTAATAAGCAAAATGTTGCTATAATCTGTGCCCAAGCTACGTGGATTAACGGTTTCTCCATGTAATGGGCTACCTTCCAGTAAACCTTGTATGCATGTGCGAGGAAGAATTGTGGAAGTTATTACAGGTTTCTTTGGGATTTTATCTTCAGTCACTTGCGTGGGCCGGACTGCACTTTTTAAAGCAGTTTGCCTCTTCAGCTCCAATAGAAGCTTCTGCTACCTCTGATTTTAAGCATGCCTACATTCTCATTCAGCCATGGTGGCATCTCTGTGATGTCATGTGCTTCATGTTGTCTAAACCAGATAGCCTTGACTATGCCCATAAAATATTCTAAAATATTTAAAGTAGGCCAGCTTCACAGAGTAATACCATTACTACAGCTGCCAAATTTCATTTATTACTTCTACTTTCAGGAACCTCCAGAAGAACAAAATTCTTTGGCACTTTCCCTGGAAACTATGTCAAGAGGCTGTGAAATTTTGTTTCATTTAATTTTTTTCTTACTTATTTATGCTGCATCTCTGCAACACATCCGCATATAAAGCTGCTAGAAAAACATGCTCCACCGGCCTTCTGTTTTCCTGCTTTGCAGTACCAAGTAGAAGCCATCTAACTCATCTTCACCACCACCCATCTCCATCAGCCAGTCCAGCAGTATTACCGTTCACGTCTACAATGGTATATTCTATAGGAAACAAGGAGTTATTTCAACATTTAGTACATTTTTTCCCAAGCATCACATTTTCTCTGCCGCTTTCCAGTTTGAAACACAAAAATAAGAAAAAAGCTTAGACTCAGCAATGCTTCAAGGAGTAACCCATATCCATATTATTTGGAGTATTCACAATACTGTCCTTAAGTGCGGGGGGAGTTCACCTCTTAGATACAGCAGATTATGGGTTTTTTTCTAGTTTTTAATTGTTTGATTTGAGATTTTCACCTTTTTATGCACAAGGTATTTTCACTTTATTGCAGGGGTAGTCAAACTGCAGCCACAGTTTGACTACCCCTGCTTTATTCTGTCACAGGTTTGCCTGTTTTACTTGGCTTCAGAAAGTATTGTACAGAAGCTGGATACACAATTGCATTAAGGTACGATGTTGGGTTGCAGGCATCTCTCTGTGAGGAGAAGCAGATGGTCCCCATGCAGGGCAAGGAAAATGTGGAAGTCCTCATTGCATACCTTAATGATGAGTGTAGGAAGAGGAAGAAACAGAAACACATCTCACTTTCTGCATTGATGTCTGTTAAGGCCCTATGTAGAGTCTCTCTTTGTACAGAGAGGTTGGTATTACCAAAGAAAGTACATTCCTATTCCCATCACTAATGACATGGGTGAAATAAGAAATACACCAATAGATCCTATATTAGTATATATTAATATCTGAAGCATCTCCAAAGGAAATTGAGTTTACTTCTTGACTCTAAGGGCATGCAGAAAGCAAAACATCTTGGAAAATCATGAACAATTATGAACCAGGGTGAAAGTAATAGATGGCATACATTTCTCTGCTATATCAAAAATACTGTTGCAAGGAGCAACAGAGAATCTGAAAACCTAGTTTGAAATTCATCTTTTTTGGGGGAGGAAAGAGTTTAATAAAATGTGTTTGTTTGTTTTTTACATGACTACCAGACACAAAATATTCACAACAGCTTTACATGCTGATATTATTTTGCTTCTTATAGCAGAACATAAATTATACATCAAACCTATTCTCTTTTCCTAGCAATATAGTATTAAAACAAAGTCACAAACATGAAAACTAAGACACGTGGTTGGCTTTTTAGTCAGGAGACAGGATTGAATATTTTCATTTTCCTTATGCAAAGGTAAGCATAAGTAGCATAGGATGGGAAGCAGAAAAGTTGCCAGGTCTACGGTTTTACGTAAAGCAGTTCAAAGTTGGTTTGGCTGGCACCTTGCTGAAGAAAACATTTACTGCGTTTCTATTGTGGTAAAGAATAAATCTTGCAAATGTTTGTAGTCCTGTAGCATTTTGTACATATGTTTTACTTTTTGTACAGAGCGATTGTTGATGCTTATTTGATCTTCAGCCTGCCCCCATCTCATTAATAAAGCATCTCATTTTCTTTACTTGCCCCCCCCAAAACATTTATAAGCACATTTGAATAGTGCAATTCTGTAAAATAGCATTTTATGCAAAAATAATAATAATAATGAATTATAATATGGTTTTACCAGCCAAATCTTAAAAAAAATGTACATATGTTTTTATTATGGAGCAATGTCAATAAGCCAGATAAAGAAACATCTTTGTGCAGCATACCTTTATTACTGCAAATTTCATGGCAAAAGCTTTATATTTCAAAGGCTCTCCATTATAAACTAGATGTGCATGCAGCTTTGCTGTGAGATTAATACCTATCTTTGATGCCATTTATGATGGAAGACTCAAATGTCTGTTGCCTGTGATATTTTAAACAAAGCACTGTTTCTACTCTGTATCTGATTTTATTAGAACAAGTTTTTCATGCCTGACTTCCAGGTACTTGACTCCGAATTCTTACATGCAAAGGGGTATCTGTGTTTTATTTCCCTTGAATAGACTTCTAATAAAATTTGCTTGGAGTACCCTGTTGCTTGGAGTACACTGTTTGCTAGAAGTACACTGTTGGAATACACTGTTGCACTGATAAAGTTAGCTCCTGGATTCGGAAGCATTTCCACATTTGAAAAGTTCTGTGTCTCTGATCTTAAAACTGCTTTTGAATCTTATACTGGACTTCTAATAAATTCTGCTTGGAGGACACTATTTGATTAGCATCACTACAAAGCTTAACAGAATAATAGAAAACTGAGAAGCAAATTGGATCGACCTGTAAAACAAGCTCATCATAGTTCCTGCTTTCATGGTGAAGATGGTGGAATATTGTAAGTACCTGTCTGCTCATCCTGGTTTGGGAACATAATTACAGACCATGTTGATTTGTCATGAGCAGGGCAAGTCTGCAAAACCATTTATTTGTTTGTTTGCTTATGTTTCAATTTATATACTGCCCCTCCCACACAGTAGCTCGTGGCGGTTTGCAACAATAAAACCAACATAAAATCCCCTAAAGACAATATACCCCTATAAACCTCCCCTCATGGCAACAAAGTTAATTCTGTAACTTCTAACACTTGCATCTTAAGGCTAGTCATTGCCTTTGTTTCTTGATTGCTGCATCATGATTGTTTCTGAGGATGAGTAAAGTGAGTTGGATGGATGAAACCAGACATCAGGCAGATTTAACTTTAACATCACCCCCCAAACATCCCCTCTGGAGTTTTTTTTTTAACTAAAGTCCCATAAACAGATGCAAGTTCTTACATTAAGTAACAGGACCCACAAGGAACTGGGTGGGAGAGATGATTTTAAAACCCCATTCCACTCCCAAAGCCTCCCTCTTCAGGATTATCTAAATTCTCTGATGCTTCATTAAACTAATTTCTCCCTTCCCTCTTTTCGTGTAACTGACACTTCACTGTTCGCATTCTGCCTCTGCTGAACTATTTTCTCTCCTCATCTGACTGTTTCTCCCGCCCACCCCTCTTTGGCTTGATTTATAGAGTTGTATTTTTCTGCTTACTTAGGGATTCCTCCAAGTATGCAGAGACTTTTACCGTGTCTTTGGGTGGCCCAGTTTTGCTGCTTTGATCATCTGCATGGAGACCAACCAGCTTTTTATTAGAATAATATATATACCTCTGTGAGCAAGTCATTAGAGACTCATAGGGAAAGGACAGTCTTGTTTCTGTCACCAGCCAGCAGAATCAGGGCCATTGGGAGGTCATGAACTCTTTCAGCAAGGGAAAGACCAGACCAGCCCTAAGCATGAGCCAAATGATGAGCAGTTGCAGAAAGTTCACTTCCTAATCTCAATCAGAAAGAACTGTATTCCAACTGCTAGTTGCTCCGAGGCTGCAGGAGTGATAGGAGTAAGGCCTCTGTCGCCAGCCAGACAAATAAGGCCCACAAGATAGCTGCACCACCTCCATTTTTCCCCTTCCCTTAGAGATCTTGTCTCCTTGAATTGTAAGCCTGAGGCCATAATAAATAATAGAAGTAGATCTGTGATCCACTTAAAGACAAATAATGGCCTTTTGAACACAACTCTGTCTTGTCTTATATCCCATGTTTGAATCCTGGAAGTCAATAAGAAGGAGTTGGTTCTTATATGCCGCTTTTCCCTACCCGAAGGAGGCTCAAAGCGGCTTACAGTCGCCTTCCCATTCCTCTCCCCACAACAGACACCCTGTGGGGTGGGTGAGGCTGAGAGAGCCCTGATATCACTGCCCGGTCAGAACAGTTTCATCAGTGCCGTGGCGAGCCCAAGGTCACCCTGCTGGTTGCATGTGGGGGAGTGCAGAATCGAACCTGGCAAGCCAGATTAGCTCCTAACCACTACACCAAACTGGCTCTAATAAACATAGATCTGGCCATGTTTTCATCAACTTTAGATTACTGTAACATAGTTTGTGTGGGACTGCTTCTGAAGAGCCTGCTGGTGCAGAATGTAAGTATCTGGGACCTTACAAGAACCTGCTATGGAGAGATGGTACAACTCCAACACTGTGTCAGCTTCAATGTTTGATAGCTTGCTTTGAGGCATTTCAAACATACTGAAAATAATCCCTAAAGCCCTAAATAGTTGAAGACTATGGTCCCCAAAGCCCACATGGACCTCAACACAAGCAGGTCTTTGGCATGAGCCCTGCTCTGTGTGCCCACCTCAAAGGTGAGATTATAAATCACATGGGGAGAGGCTGTCTTTCAGCTACTACATACAGTCAGTGAAACACTTCTCCTGCCTGGAAGATCCCTCTGCCATCTGATAATTGTTAAGTATTCTTAATTTGGGAGGCACTGAGGTTGGGTAAGTGTCCAATGTTTTTGTGCTGCTGCTGTTTCCTGTGGTTTCTACTGCTGTTTGAAGTTCATCAGGTTTAATTCTGGATAATTTTAATTATTTGATTTTAGGGTGTTTTTAAAATTGTTATGGTGTATTGATTGCCTGTGTGCTATTTAAAAAGTAGGAAAGCAAAGACACCAATATTCAAAATATGCTTTTCAAGCAAAAAAAAAAAGGTATATAATATGTTCTACTCAGAAGAGAAGTTGCAGTCTAATGATCTCCAATTTAGGCATGAATCCCTCCTGTGTACTGGGATGTCAAATTAATACAGATCCAAGATTATCAGAATGGGGTGACCAAAGTGATACTAATTTTGCCAAAAGGGTCAAGCTACAACAAGAAAAATAACAAGATGTTTATTATACAGCATGCACATATAAAATTTAAAACATTATGGGTCTGAATACCGGACTATACAATTTACAATTGGTGCAAATTTAAATGGACTCTGGGGAATGGTAGAGGACAGGAAGGCCTGGAGGACCATTGTCCATGGGGTCGCGATGGGTCGGACACAACTTCGCACCTAACATAAGGTGATTAGATTTTAATATTGGTAAAGCGGGACACCATTGACTGGGGTGGGGGGTTCTTGATTAAAAATTGGTCTATATGGAGCAACAAAAAGTTTCATAGAATGCATAGAACGCAAAAATATTATTGTAATATATAATTTCAACATAAGTACAATTTGCCAGGTACCCCCAGAAGTCCCTCCAAAAGTGGGACAATCTGGTCACCTTAACCTAATAAAAACAACAGTTTACAAGCATTCCTGGTAAATGAGTAAGTCCTATGAACTACATAAAACCAAATGCACTTTGACTTCTACAGCCTTCCTCAGTGGTTACAAATAAATTAAATATATATAATTTATATATATATATATATATATAACATGCATTATTAATAATAATAATATAGATAGATATTGTCTCTATACAAGATATTGCCTGAAGAAACAGAAGCCTAGCACTACGATCCTAAACAGAAGAGGTACATACCTTTCTAAAATCATGGTCTTCAATTGGCTCAGAAACTTGTGCAATCCTGTTTAGGACTGCACTGTGAGACATTGCACTCATTTGGTGATGGATGGTGCAATTCTGCTTAGGATGGCTCTCATCCTCACAGCTATGGATCTGACAAAAACACAAATTAGTCACGAAAAGGCTCCATCATCACTGTGCCTGAGAATTAAGCTCTGTCCCATTGCTTTTGATGAGACACGTAGTGTGATGCTTACCTGATGTGTCAGGAGCCAATACCCAGTCCCAACTCCATTCATTATCGGAGCTGAGGTCGACTGGGGCCTGACTCACCCATGCAAGGAGAGGCTGGAGAGGGAAGAGGCTGGGAATCAGGCAGAGTGCTCTGGCACAGCAGAGAAGAAGACAAGGAGGCAGGCAGCATAAGGGAGAGCCTGGTCAAAAGGCAAGGCTGAGTTCAGACATGGAGTCAGCTGGAATGGGAGAGGCTGAGAGGCAGCCCTGAACAGCCAGAGGAAGCAGCCAGGCAGGGAGACAGGTGGCTGAGGAAAGAGGCTCAACAGCCTTCCCTTTCCTTTGATGGTCTACCAGACGGAGCAAATGGAAAGAGACTAGCCACAGGCCAGGTGGGGGAGTGGGGCAGAGAATTCTGAGAGGGAGAGGCCACTAGGACACACTATAAGAGAGAACGCACTAGTGCTTTGGGGGGGGGGGGGAAGAAAGTGAACCTGGGCACTGGAACCTGGGTGTAAACTGCACAGAACTTTTATTCCAATCCCAGGTCGATTCAGTCCCTGCCCTCTACACAGAATGCGATTTCCATTTGGATTTGGGGCGATTTAAATTTTCCTTCTGCAGCAATAAGGATTGATTCGAAGTGACCCTACCTTTATTGTGCGATATCTTATAGTGCTTTTAATGCCCAATATTTTTCAAATCTGGATTGGGAAACCGTGGTAGAGAACCTCTGACAGGCCACACCTGGTCATGTGACAAGCTTGCCTTAAAGGAGAAGCCCCTAATTTCTCTCAACTTCTGTGGGTCCTGGATTTTTTCTCCCTTCTTTGCCTTTTTCAATCCTCTCTCCCACCCCCTCCAATAAAAGAAAGAGGCTCCCTGCCTGGCTCCTCTCCCCCCCTTCAAGAAAAGAAAGAAAGAGGCTTGGCTCTCCCCCCCCCCTTCTGAACTACCCTAACCACGTGCAGAACACTTTCCTGTTTCAATGGGGAGAGGGGGAGAGGAAGACCCGAGTTCAAAATGATCTGAATTCAACAGGATTGACAATGGAATAAAGAAAGTAAGTGCAGACTCTGCCCTCCTCTCTTTTCCAATTCTGGGCTTTGGTGGGCCAGTTGTCCTCTTTGGCATAAAGACAGATGACAAAGAAACTGTCTCCCATGTGGGGGAAACCTCACACCACACTGAGTTCTGAAGGACTTATTTCACTTAGACTAGGGCAGAGTCTGCACTTACTTTGTTTATTCTATTGTCAATCCTGTTGAATTCAGATCGATTTGAACTCAAGTCTCCCTCTCCCCCCCCCTCCCCATTGAAACAGGAAAGTGTTCTGCATGTGGTTAGGGAGGCTCAGAAGAGGGAGGGGGAGGTACATTGAGACTCTTTCTTTGTTTTCTTGAAAGGAGGAAGAGAATTGAAGAAGTTAGAGGAGGGAGGAAAAAATCCTTTCTTTTCTTGAAGGGGGGGGGGGAGGATCGAAGAAGGCAGGAAAAAAAAATGCAAGACCTAAATAAGTTGAGAGAAATTAGGGGCTTCTCCTTTAAGGCAAGTTTGTCACATGACCACCTGTGGCCAATCACAGGTCCTCCACCACGGAGGAGAGCCCAGATTCAAAACATTTAAATATTGAGGGTTAAAAGCACTCTAAAATATCACACAATAAAGGTAGGGTCACTCCAGATCAATCCTTCTTGCTGCAGAAGGAAATTTTAAATTGCCCCAAATCCAAATGGAAATCGCATTCTGTGTAGAGGGCAGGGACTGAATCGACCTGGGATTGGAATAAAAGCTCCATGCAGTTTACACCTAGGAGAGAATGTAACAAGCTGTCATTTAAAGTGCACCAATTAGCTAGAAACACACCAGTTCTTACACACACACATACACAAAGTCCCAGAGCCATCCTGCTCAATGCAGCTTGAATAAACTGTTGTCAGCAACTAAAGCAAAAGCATGCTGTTTTGTAATGCTTGCGTGCCGTTGAATGCCATGCTGCAAATAGTTAACAGGACCATGGAGTGAGAGCTCTTTCTCCATCTTAAAAAAAAGATCCATCTGCTACCTACTGTGAAACAGTTGAGAACTATCTGCTGAACTATTAGGTAAGTATCTTATTAACAGGACTGTAGGTCACTGCTATTTTTACCCCCTTAGGGAAGCTTCAGCTATGAGGAGGGTAGCCTTGAAACTGACAAAGTTATGAAGAGAGACAAGATACAGGTATTCAGTAGCTTAATGAAATGTGCCTAACCCCTTTCTGATTCTTAACATATGCAAAGGAGACATAGTCAGATGTATCTTTAGGTATCATTTGGGGTACTTTTTTGCAATTAAAGCTCATAAAATAATAAACTTGTTTCAAGTCACTGGAAAACAGACCTGGGTTTCATGGGAATGAGTAAACATCAGTGGTAAAGGTACACATGCTCTTCCTTTGGAACTGCTTCAGATCTTTTACAGTGCAATCCTGACCAATTATACCCCTCTAAATCCATTGATGTCAACAGGCTTCAACTGGTATAATTCTTCTTAGAGTTGCACTATTTTTCTCTTCAGATAGCTAGTTAAATGTTTATTAGGCCAGTTATAATGAATTATTAGGTGTGTATTGTAAACAATATGTCTAAAAAGTCTTTTATTATTATTTAAACAGATTAAGCAGACAAAACACAGAAAGAGTCAGAAATGCTGGTTATGTTCCAGAAACACGGTATGCTTTCCTTCTGAGAAACATTGACTTTTACAGCTAATGTAGTGTTCTGGCTGATAAAGAAATCCCATGAGAATAAGGATTTTTTTAATGTTAAAAAAATTATAAGGCAGTTTGATAACAAGTACAAGGCAAGCCAGTATGGTATAATCCATTCTCATCAGAACGTGGAAGCTAAATATAGTCAATGCTTAGACAGGGCACCACCAAGGAAGGTTCTGCAGAGGAAGACGATGGCAAACTACCTCTGCTTCTCCAACTTCGCTTCTCCATAAGTTGCTTGTGACTTGACAGCACACATATATGTATATTGGCATACAGACAGATAGAAAATAGGATGGAACTGCATGACAATTGTTTATGTTCTCAGTTTAGCCAGCTGGTCACCAGTAGCCATTCATCATCATATAGCATGACCAAATTCCTGAAAATTATGGTAAAGAGAATTGTGGAGTATTGAAAGAACAGTATATGTGAGGAGGGGATCTGATTTCTCTTATACTCTAAGGCAGGTGTAGTCAACCTGTGGTCCTCCAGATGTCCATGGACTACAATTCCCATGAGCCCCTGCCAGCGTTTGCTGGCAGGGGCTCATGGGAATTGTAGTCC
Organism: Paroedura picta; assembly: GCF_049243985.1. Lineage (NCBI taxonomy): Eukaryota > Metazoa > Chordata > Lepidosauria > Squamata > Gekkonidae > Paroedura > Paroedura picta. Next base: position 36,533,795 of record NC_135378.1, read on the forward strand.
ATTGACATCTAGAGGACCACAGGTTGACTACTCCTGCTCTAAGGCATGGGTTCCCAACTAGTTTATCAAGGTATAGCAGTGTACCTGGAGAACACCTCAGATGTACCATGGCATGGGGGATTCCAAGATGGTGGCTGCATGGAGCCAGCAGCCACTGCTGCAGAAATGCTGCTTCTTACCCTGTGGCTGGGATAAGTTGTCTTCTGTTGGGCATCAGGACTGTCTTGAGTGAGGGGAAAGCATATTTTTATTTGCATATAGGGCATTATAGGCAAAGCAAGATAGGGACTGATATTTAATGTTTATTTGCATATTTTTAATTTGCATCAGGCGATGTGGCCAGCTGACATCTCTTCCACAGTACCTTGAAGCCTGACAAATATTTCAGGTGTATTTCCTTGATCAAAAGGTTTGAAAAGGCTGCTCTAATGACTTCACCCTAGCCTTGCTCTTTTGAGTGGAATTGGGAGTGATAATTATTTGGAATATTTGTTCCAAAGATGGGAAGAAGATGTATGTGCAACAGGAAAGCATTCTTCCTCCTCTTCGTCAAATCAATACACTGGGCTGCATTAGATGTTAGTGCAACAGGAAGGAGTGAATGCAATAGGGGAGTCTTCCCCACCTCTCTCTTTTCCAGAAAACACTCCTCCCCCACTACCGCACCCCAAAAAATCCTCTGTTTTTTTGGGTGGCTTGCCCTGTGGACAAAGTACATTGAGGTAGACAGTTAAATCTTTTGTCCCTATGGATTCCTCCATCCTCAGCAAAGAATTTTCAAGGGGACCGGAGGATGAAAAAGGAAGTAGAGAGGATCATAAGAGCCCCTTCTGCTCAGACAATCAAAGAAGCCAACCTAGTAGGTGTGGTGAGAACTTGGCTCTTCTGTTAGGCACCTATACTGGAGGAAAAGGGCCACCAGATCCATAACGGGTCACAAGCTGTTTGTACCCTAACCTCTAGCAGCTGTAATTTCACAACGATGTATGCTGTTGCTAAATCTATATGTGTACATGCTACATGTCATGCAAAGCCACTAAACCCACCAAGCTGGCCCTGGGAAGCATAGCACAAGATCTGATTCCTGTCTCCTCTGCACTATATGGCATGCTGAGAATGTCATTTGTGACTGTGCTATGTCATCTCTAATCTAGATTCTGGGACACAGACTTTTCTCTGAAGCAAATTACAGTCATAGCTGAACATCACCACAGAACAGTTGTTGACAGGCAGCCCGGGATGTGTTGTTAAGTTTCTTTTCACTCTGCACACTTAGTTGATCACTAGTACGTCTTGTTCTGGAACAGCTACATGGTGACCGGACACTAGACATCCAGTATAAATGGCAAACCCTCACTGGGCGTCTGTTGTGGGGGGAGGAAAAGGAAGGTGATTGTAAGCTGCTTTGAGACTCCTCCGGGTAGAGAAAAGCGACATATAAGAACCAACTCTTCTTCTTCTTCTCCACCAGCAGAAGGAACTCTGATCTGCAGAAGACTCTCCATGTCAGAAGAAAGCAACACAGTTAGCAAAATAGATCTTTGGAATCCACTGAGTCTGCTGTACTAATTTAACTTAGATTTATAATAAATCAATAGGGCCTTGGGCAAATAGCAAATAGCAACCTCTACTAAGATCAGGAGGATTACCGAAGTTTTATCCCCCAAAAGGTTTTTTTTAATTGCTTGTGATTCTCTACATGGGGAAACTGATAGCCATAATGACAAAAATTCTCTCCTGAAGACCAGGAGAATGGGTTGGATCCAGCCAGTTTTTGCCATCAGTCTCATCTAATTCTGCTCTCTCCTATAGTGCCCATCTCACATGGCTTTTTCCGTTCGGATCTAATGATCCTTAGGCTAGCCTTTTTGGTGGTCAGCTAAGGACTCTGTCACTCGCCATCTTTATCACAGCAGCTGATGATGTTTCCTAAGCATTGTACAGATTCAAAAGCCAAAATGGACATCTGTAACTCAGAAGATTTAGAAGGTTTAAAGGCAGTCTCCAGCAAGAGGGAAACATTCTTAGATCTCATTAATTTAAACAGAAACATGAAGCGAGTTCTCACATCAGTCCTGTTGAACTTTGGCTAGCATTTATAAATAAAATGTTGCGAAAGCAAGTTCAAACCCAATATGCATTTTTCTCCTCATGTTTCCTGGATTTTTCTGACATTTTGCAACAGCTCCAGCTGCTAAAGAATGGGCTGTGAGTATAAAAGGGTTGTGTGGGAAGAGCTATATTCATTCCAGCATGACACGGCACACTTTGTCTTTCTGCTTGGCCATTTTTGAATTATTGCTACATAGTTCTTCACATTGAATTACACTGTCACCCAAAGTAACTGATAAGTAACTTCAGGAATTGAAATAGGGTTGCCAAAGGTTAGGCTGGGAAATTTCTGGAGATTTTAGGGACGGAACCTGGGGAGGATTTCAGGAGGGTGTGATGCAATAGGTCCATCATCAAACGTAGCCATTTTCACCAAGGGAACTAATCTCTGCCATCTCCGCCAGGAACTCTCCAGCCACCAGAAGGTAACTGGCAACTTGAATATTCATTGTAGAATCATACAATCATAGAGCTGGGAGGGGCCACACAGGCCATCTAGTCCAACCCCCTGCTCAACGCAGGATCGGCCCAAAGCATCTTAAAGCATCCAAGAAATTGTGAAAGAGGAACAAGCCATTTGAATATGGCAGTCCTAGTTATAACACCATATTTTCATGGCACTGTGAAAGTTTAACTGACTCTTTAAAAAAAACAACTCTTAACTGTTAAATGTATTTTGGTAAGCAATTCTTCACTCAGAAATAACTCCTATTTAGAAGAAGAGTTGGTTTTTATATCCTGCCTGAAGGAGTCTCAAAGCAGCTTATAATTGCCTCCCCTTTCTCTCCCCATGACACCCTATGGGGTAGGTGGGGCTAAGAGAGTTCTGAGAGAACTGTGACTGGCCCAAGATCATCCAGCTGGTTGCATGTGGAGGACTGGGGAAATCAAGCCTGGTCCTCCAGATTAAAGGTATTTTAGGATAGCAGTTTCCATGTCTCTTGAAAGTTGTATGGCCAGATGGCAGCAAGCTGGGTGGCGTTCCCTCTTATAAGTTTGCTGTGTCAACAGTTTTTGCCTTTCTTTGACCTATTATTCCTTTTGGCATGTTCTTTTTATTCATTCATAAATATATATATTCTTCCTTTCAGGTGAGAAAAAACCTATCCAGACATACAATAACCATTATAAACAGATATCAGAATATACAATCAAAATAAATAGCATACAATAAAATCCTAGAAAAATTACTGCTGTCCTACTACCCAACTGCTCAATGAAAGAATGACTCTTTAAACGTCTTCTACAAGACTTTTGGGAAGAGATCCAATGAGCATTCTGCTGAAGAGAATTGCTTCTGGCGCTGCTACCAAGAAGGCCTTGTCATGCACATCCACTTAGAGAAACAGGGCTAACCTGAGCAAATGGGCAGACTGTAGTGTTGCCCCTGCTGCCAGCAAAGTGGATATGGTTGCCCACCACAGCAGGGTATAATGCCATGGAGTCCACCCTCCAAAACGTCCATTTTCTCCAGTGGAACTAATCTCTGTACTTTAGAGAAGAACTGTGATTTCGGGAGATCCCCAGGTTTTAGGGATGGTTTGGGTTAGACAAAGTGGTCCATGAGACACTTTATCAAGCTTTTACAGGTCAAAACCAGCACCAACTTAGGCCTGGCTCAGCTCTTTTGTTGTTCTGGGAACCCAGACCTAGACCCAGATCAACAGCATTACTGCTGTCCAGCTCTATATTCAGTGGCCTCCTTTACTGAAGAATAAGGAAGGCCTGGGGCTGCCTGTAGCAGAGCCACCTGTCATTCCATTTTGAGCTGTGTCGAACTGCACAGTCATGTTCAAATTCCCTTGGTCAGCCACTATCTCTCCCTGTGTACTGCCTCCAGTGTGGTTTGTATCTTGAGCTCTTTGGAGGGAGGGTGGAATATAAGCATGAACAATGGAATGTCGGGGAATCTATGACAAGCCCATAGATAAGCAATAAGGTAAGCTAACAGCAAGCCATAATGTCTTGACATATAACTTCTGGTTTTTCTGGGGGTGCTATGAGAGGAGCCAGCCTGGTGTAGTGGAACTGGAGTGAGATTTGGGAGACCCCAGTTCAAATCTCCACTCTGTCATAGAAGCTTTCTGGGAGATCTTGGGCCAGTTAGAGCCTGGCCTATGTCACAGGGTTATTATAAGGATTAAAAGGTTAGGGATGAAAACAATTATAAAAAATTGAAACATTTTATTGGAGCTCATATATTTAAAAACATTAAAATATTAGATGGCACACGTAAATTATCTGGGTGAGTATTGCCAAGTTGCGATAATTAAATAAATCCTGAGGGGAGGCTAAATAAGCAATCCTTGTGAATGGATTGTTCCACTTTCAACCAACTGAAGTTCCCCAAAACTCATCAAAAGCCATTCCATGTCAGTCCCATTATGATCATTGGAAGGGCCAAGCACATGGGTCAGTGTGGCCAGAAGATTGTTCTCTCCAAAGGCCCACAGCTGGTCAAAGGCTTATCTGTCACTTACCTGAGCCTCCAGGAGCAATTTTGGACAGCCAAGCTCTGAGTCCAGTCCTTTGGTGGCGGAGGCTGACTTTGGCATCCCAGTTCAGTTGTAGCCCCCTGACCAACAATTCCTCGATCTTGTCTGGACAACGCTCACAGAAAGCAGTAGAGGAAGGAACAAGGGGGCAAAAAAAGCCACTAGGGAAAAGAGGAGAGAAAAGGGGTCTGCAGTGCCCCAGCACAGATATACTCTGAGTCTACAAGGATTAGCGAACTGCACAATTCCAGTTTGTGAGAAGAAACTCGCCACTAGGGAAAAGAGGAGAGAAAAGGGGTCTGCAGTGCCCCAGCACAGATATACTCTGAGTCTACAAGGATTAGCGAACTGCACAATTCCAGTTTGTGAGAAGAAACTCTTGCATCTTACTTACAGAAAGCTGAATGATAACAGGATATGTCAACTCACTCAAAAGCCTCAGTATGACTAACTAGAGCCAGTGGCTGCCAACCTGCTGGCTTACACCTGATCTGTTCCCTGAAAACTTGCCACCATATTTGACGTTCAGCTGCCACTGTTTGTTAAGAGCCAATAAACATGGACATTTCCCCATAGCAACAATGACCGAAGTGTTAAGCCATTTCTCCAATGAAAGGAAAATATCACAACCCAAACAGGACCCACTGTAAAGTATCGGAGTAGGGAAGCCCAGCCTCAGCGACTGAACGGCAAGAGAGCCATCCTGCTTGCTGCTTCACCCTGGACCGAACCATTTCACTTCTTGTCAGTAGGTTGGTCATAGGAGATTGCCCCCCTGCCCCTCCCAAAAAAGTTTTGTATTCTTGTGCTCAAAAGATTTTGTAACGTGCAAAATAAAAATCTGTCCCATTCTGAACTTTTCCAGAAAACTGTCAGTTATTAAGCAGGTGTTCACATGGCAAAGGTGTGCTCAAGAGCAAAGCCAACTGGAGGAAAATTAACTCTTCAGACAAACTAAACCTTTGCGTACATGTGTACATTATGAAAGCCAGGGTACTCAGAATCCTACATAGGTCTATTCAATGTGGCTTACTTCCACTGAATTGATTTTAGGATTGCATTGTTTATCTTATGTTATCAGCAATTTAGTCTAAGTACACAGTATCCTCACACACACACCCTTCTCCCCTCACAACAGCCCTGTGAGGTGGTTAGTCTGATGGATAATAGCTGGTTCAAGATTGCCCAGCAAGTTTATAACTGACTAGGGACTAGGGATGTGAACATGTCATACCGGTCCAACACTCTAGTTACTCTCCCGCATTAGCATGGTCCAGTTCTCTTGTCTACAGCATCAGCTGGTCCTTTTTTAAAAAGTCACTTGCTTCCTTAGTAACATTGACCAACACTTTCATTCTTCATTAACAGAGAAGTGGACATTTTGCACAAAACACAGCTTTGAGCAAATTGTGTTGAGACTTCATAGTGGAGAGTACATATGGGAAAGCAAAATTCGAATTCCCTCTCATGCAGCTCACTGGTTGGTTTGGGACCCTCTTCCTCAGTGGAACCTATCTACCTTTTAAATGACATTTCTTTTCCAACTCTCCTCCAAAGAGACCAAGACAGGGCACCTGAACACATCATTTGATCTTCAGAGCAGCCATAAACAAAACAGGCTGAAAAAACATCAACCAGAGCCACCTCTGAACTTCACGGTCCTGGTCCTACTCTCTAGTGCAGGGGTAGTCAACCTGTGGTCCTCCAGATGTCCAGCATTCGCTAACAGGGGCTCATGGGAATTGTAGTCCATGGACATCTGAAGGGCCGCAGTTTGATTTCCTCTGCTTTAGTGCCTGCTTGCCATCCTGAGTTCTTGGGATGAAAGGTGAAAGAAACTTTAGCTGGTGGAGGGGGGAAACATGACAGTATTAGTTTAATTACTGGATGCAAAAAGCTGGCTCGTTTGCAAACTTTGAGCAGCATCTTCCTAAGCACAGTAGATCAGAGAGGGCCCCTGGTCAGCAGAGTCCGGCTGCTTTAAGAGAAAGAGAGGAGGCTGTAATCCGAAGCCCGCGGGGAGAGCCGCCGGAGGAGACTCCTGGGAAACGGGGGAGCCAGAGCCCAGGGACACTTCAGGGAGCCCAGGGACACTTCAGGTTTTCCTTGACCAAAGTTGGAACTTCCCCTCAGGCCGGAGGCAGCCAGAAACCGATGACGCCACGCAGGAGCAGAGCCATAAAAGGGGGAGACCCCGGCGGTCGCGAGCAGAAAAAGCAGCGTTTCCCGGGCTGCTGGGCCAGCAGGAAGCCTCTGCACAGTTCGCGCTGCCACAGCCGTGAATCCGGCGCTCGCCACAGAGCTGCAGAGAGGGGAGGCAGAAGAGACTGACTCGAGGCAGCCGGCGGGCAGTTGCTGCACAAATGCCCCAGAACGTTGTCCTCCCGGGACCGGCCCCCTGGGGCTTCCGCCTGGCGGGCGGCATAGATTTTAACCAGCCATTAATCATCTCCAGGGTAGGTCCCTCTGCTATTTTGTATGTGACGTCCGCTGTGGCGTGGCGGTTTGGCCTGGGTCAGGAGATCAATAAATAAGGACAGGGCAGGACGTGATTTAAAGGGGGGGTTGCAGTTGGTTGTTTATCATCATCACCCTCGTTTTATTTTATTCTTAGGCGTTTGCTCAGGGGCATCAAGTGTTAGTGTACTTTAATATAGTAGCTTGACTGTCTCATGTGTTTCTCCCCCCCCCCCCCCCACTTACTCCAGAATAAGAACTGTTAAGGCAGGACACATTGGACCTTAATTGTATAGTAGGTGGGGTGGCTGTTGATTTACTAATGCAGGTAGCATTGCCTTTTTTTTGGGGGGGGGGGTCACCTGCCAGTTTTCCATTTCAGCCTAATATCATTGCAACTTTCTTCCTGGTTCTTCCTGGCAGTAGATCTTGTGGAGAACCACTCTTGCAATTGTCAGCAACCAAAGGAGACACACTGATTTCCATTCCTAGCATGATGCCAAGACCTCAGGGTCTCTTTCAGATACCTCTTCCTCCAGAGGCAGCTGCTTCAGGGTGGGAACCAGCTGCCCATGACAAGACCCCCCCCCCTCCCTAAGGGCGGTAGACTCTAATCCGGAGAATTGAGCTTGATTGCCCACTCATCTGCCACATTCAGCCAGCTGGGTGACCTTGGGCTTATCACAGTTTTCTGAGGGCTGTTCTTTCAGAGCAGTTCTCTTAGAACTCTCTCAACCCCATCTCGAAGAAGAAGCATAGCTGGTTTTTATACTCTGCTTTTTATACCCTTTAAGTAGACTTAAAGCAGCTTACAACTGCCTTCCCATTGTCTCCCTGCAACCAACTCCCTGTGAGGTAGGTGAGGCTGACAGAGTTCTGCCAGAACTGTTATGTGAAAACAGCCTTAACAGGACTGTGAATAGCCCAAGGTCAGTTAGCTGGTTGCGTGTGGAGGAGCAAGGAATCAAACCAAGTTCTCCAGATTGAAGGCCGCTGCTCTTAATCACTACACCAAATGTCTTCACAGCATGTCTGTTGTGGGGAGAGGAAGGGAAAGGTGCTTATAAGCACCTCAGAAGAGCCACAGTGGGCGTGTCATAGAGCCACTGAAGGACTACCCCTGCTGTGTGGTTTCCGACGCTGGCTTTCCTTTGCAGAGGCGCAGTTTGAACCTAGGCTGCAAATCTGTTTGACTGGGCCACTTGGAGTGGGGGATACATTGGGTAAAGAAAGAACCAAGTGCCCCTCCTTCCATCACTGCTTTAAACCCTCTCCCCATGGCTTTGATGGAGGGGGGGACACTATTACACATCTCCGTGTACCATGTGTAGCCCCCCTTCAACAGCCTGTGAATGCTGCTTTTAAAAAGGCACAAAGGTTGTTGAGGAGACCCTGGTTCAAAGTCCTGCTCATTGCAAACTTGCCGAATAGCCTTGGGCCAGTCTTCTCTCTTGGCCTAAGCGACCTCACAGTGTTGCCCTGAAGGTACAAGGAAGGAAGGGGAAACTGTATTAGCTACCTTGAGGTCCTCAGAGAAAAACAAAATAAGAATAAGCAAAACCACATGCTGTCCAAGGCTATGCAACTCTGCACAGATGAAAGCCATACTATGGTCAATTACATGACCTCCCGGTAGATGAGTAGGGGCTGAAATCCTAAACACACTTAAGTAAATATTGTTGAAACTGGTGGGAATTATACTTGTAAATAGTAAGCAAGAGTAGGAGTAGGTTATTTGGTTAACATCTGCTCACAGGGAGGGGGGAGGAGGTAACAATATATTATTTTAACAATGCACTGGGTTAGGATTCTGTAAATGTGTTTGTGGAAATAACTTTGACATTAAACTCAGTTGTGTGCCTTCCCACATCATATTTATTCTGTCATAGATATACCACATTTACAGAACCGTGTACAATCTTACCCACTGCATGTTGACAGTTTTATTAGAATCCTGATTGTTTTTTTGTTGTTGTTGCAAAACTGAACTACATGAACAAATAGAGAGGCAGGAAGTGCTTAATCGGTATTCTTCTCCCTTGCTGCTTTCCCACTGTGGCCTCTGTTTCTCTTTTCCTCCCGAACTTCCACACTTTCGCAAGGATTTGGTCATACAACAGCTCACCTGAGATATAGTTTACTAGTTATTACTCTTGTGAAAAGAGGCATGTTAGCAATGATTCTTTCTTGAACTCTACATGTTACTCTTTAAATTATAAATTAATACTTTACTAATGAACCTAAGGAAGGAGTTACAGGTAAGGGTGATCACTGTGTAATTTCTTCTAAGAAGGGGCATTTGAAAGATCAGGTGTGGGCACCTGGTTTGGGTGTGTGCACACCCTCATGTCAGTTGGCTTAAGTTCATCTGGGAGCAGCTGAACACGCATATTTATGAGGCTGACTGAGAGACCAAAAAATTCGGAACTATTCTTTGTTGGCCACAAGTCAAAGAAGCTATTTCAAGACCAGAAATGTCTGTGCATAATGTTCTCTAGAAGTGTATGCACACTCAGTAGGCTATGACTCAGACCACTCAAACTCATCCTGAGAAGATTCAATTAATATAGTTATGTGTGTTTATCTCAACAGAGTGTGTGAAGGGAGATGGACTATTGAACCTGTCAGCAAAATCAGTGAGATCTGATTTCAAGTTCACATTCCCACACTTCCCTGTATTTTTATAACAGCAAAGTAACAAAGCTTAACTTTATATTAATAGACATTTCTAGGCATCAATAATTTGCTTTGTCTGCTATTTTCCCATTTCTCCTCTCCCCCCCCCTATTAGCAGTTAATGGCAGTTTTTAATTAACATGCCGTAACTTTTTTGTTAGTGCTTAGTAGTTACAAACTCTATAACATGTTCTTTCTCCACCATTTCTAAATGCATAGTTATTTACTGTCATCTAGAGGGCTGTATATCCTTATCCATGTTGCCTCTATATATTTGTTAAATGCTCCGGTGGGTGGGTGGAACGTGTCCGGCCTGCTGAGACTGTCCAGACTAGAATCCAGCCAAATCAGGGTGTGGCCAGCCCCTACAGTGACCGCCCTCCTTAGGCGGCTGCTCACCTCTCCGGCAGCCTGACTGCAGACGAGCCTGGCTGCCATGGCCGACACCTCTGCAGTGCCCCACTACTCCACCCAGGTGGTGGTGGCCAGGAGGAGACAGCTGCTGAGCCACCGGGGAGGGGGCAGTGGTGGTGGAGGGTGGAGGATTGAGGGAGGCCAGCGGCGGTGCAGAGGCTGCACATGAGGCTGTGATGGCAGCCATGCAGAGCACATGGCGGCGATGGAGAGCCCTGCAAGGAGCCCCGGTATGGTGGGGGGGAGGCACCACACTACAGGTAATAGAGCAGGTGGTGGCAGCCAGCCCGAGGCCTGCCAGCCCTGAGGCCAACCTGTGCTCCCCCCCTGCCTTGCGAGGGGGAGGTGGCTGGGGGGCACCAGTCCTCCCCCCCCAACCACCACCCCACTAGCGCCCACTGCATTTCAGCCTGCAGCAGGCTTTCTCCTAGTATAAATATAAATGAGAAAGTTCCAGTCAGTCCCATAGGCTTAAACAGAAGAAACTTGATCTGCTTATCTATCTCTCACTGGAAGCAATGAGAGCCTGCGTGGTGTAGTGGTTAAGAGTGGTGACTTCTAGTCTGCAGAGCTGGGTTTAATTCCCCACTCCTACAGATTCAGCCAGCTGGATGACATTGGGCTAGTCACAGTCCTGCTACATCTGTTCTCTCAGAACAGTTCAGTCAGAGCTCTCTCAACCCCACCTAGCTTACAGGGTGTCTGTTGTGGGAAGAGGGTCCTTCGGGTTGTGAAAGGGGGTTATAAAAATGGTTCTTCTTTTTTTAAAAAAAAACTTTAGCTAGATTCTGTCCCATATAGATATAGGCACTTTTTGCTGGTTTTCTGATTTAAACTGTTTTAGTTTCTTAGGATATTGTGAAATAATTAGCCTGCAGAATTAGAAACACTACAAAGGTTTAATTCATTATCATCTTCAATTCAAATAACCATACAGGAATTCATAGCAAAGAGCTGAAGGACTATGTAGTATTTCAAATACGTGCCTGCATTATCTTTGGCCATCTGCTGTAGCAATTCTGTGCAGAATTATTCCAGCTTCAGACCCTGATTTCAATTGATTTAGGCTACCCTAACTGAATAGGGTTGTGCTGCTTGCGTCTTTAAAAAAAATGGACAAATATCCGGCAGTTTATTTCACCTCATCAGTCTGAGCAGTTAAACCTTTTGTAAAATGCTAAGGTATGTGTTTAGACAGGCTTGACACATGTGTATGGCATCTGAGACCTAGACATGAAGGAAAAGAAAACAAATAGAACAGAAAAGATAGCGATGTTTTGGGACTCGTGCTGCCTTTTATGGAATTATAAGAAGAAAAGTTTCCATTATCTCTAAAGAAAGGTATTTTAGCAACGTCTGGCTTCTACTCTGCATTTGTTTATAGAAAGCTCAGTGGAGTTTGAAGTTCTATCAACAAAAGATGAATTGCATGTATAGTAAATTACCAAGAAGTAAATTGTTTGGCTATTGAGTTGCTCTTGGACGAATAGCTGTAGTAGCTGCATGACAAGTATCATTAAGAGTGTTCTGAGACCTGAAGTGCCTAATATTGCAATCCATGTTTACCTAAAAAGGCAAGTGTTTCAGATCAGTATCTTGTTTCTTGGAGATAGATCTCTTTGATCTGAACATCTGGTTTTCTGTATAACCCCAATTTGGATCTTTTTTTCTTGTTTATGTATAATAACACTTGAGAACTGTAAAATGACTCTCCGGCAATGTGAACCCAATCCTAAAGTATGTAAAGATGTGTAAGTTCATCCAATGAAGTCTTTATAATTTGAGCCATAGACAGGGTTTCCAATGTCTTTGTAGTGGCTGGAGATCTCCCTAAATTACAACCAATCCCTAGACTTATTTAATAGTTATCTATTTAAAATATTTATTCCAGTTCTGGAGGAAATAACTACCTTGGAGTGTGGTCTGCATGGTATTAAGTCCCTCCCTAAACGTCACATTCCCAGGCTCCACCCTTAAAGCTCCAGGTATTTCCAAACCCAGGGCCTTTTCGCACGGGGATCTTTGTTGCAAATTGTTTGCGGAATGAAAAATCGCCATTTAAAATAGTGGAATTCGTCGTTATGCATACCTGCCTTTGTAGTGGAATCAGTTGCGTTTTTTAGCGTTTCCCACAGGCTTCCGGTCTCGGCAGAAATCGCTAGAAAGGAAGCGCTATTGCCAAGCTCGTCCCGCCCCTGGCCGTCAAGCAGCCAATGGGCAGCCGTTAGCATGCTCCCAAACAGCCCCTTTCCCTTTAAGAAAGGTTTAAAAAAAAAAAAAACAGACCCATAGCAACGAATCTAGGTAGATTCGTGGCAACGGAGAGACCCATCCAGCTGCCTAATGTGAGCTGTCGTTTGATTGTATGATCGTTGGCACACTGCCTCGAGTGATAAAAAAAAAATCCCCCCCCCTCTCACGGGCCCGATTTTCGGCTGAATTAATGTGTAAAAAATAAAGGGACTTTATTTCAGCAAACGGGCTTTTATGTGGTTTGTGCTTAGTGACTAAAGGTGAAGGACTGAAGCCAGGGAAGCCTCTAAACAGAAAGAGGCTCGCTGGTGCGTTTATCCCCGCTCGCTCGGAGAAAAAAAAATGGCGATCGCTTCGCCGGAAGTTTGGAGGACAGGCTCAGGAGGAGGGACTTTGAAGAACCCGCAACAATGGTAACGCACAGGTCTTTAGCGCTATTGTTGCAGATTGGTTGCAGGAGTGTATCGCTATCCGGAGGGTGAATCCACTTTTCTGGATTCCCCTGAAAGCGCTACAACGAAGCGCTTTTTGCGAGTTGGTTTCAGGATTGTTGCAGATTGTCTACGACGTCGTGGGTTATGGCAAATTAGTAGCGTTTCCAATTAGCAACCATTGTGCTATTTTGAAGCCGTGCGAAATGGCCCCCAGAGTTGGCAGCCCTTGCCGCTGTTTATTTCTTTGCTTCATTTAGACTCTGCCTTTCTTTTTGAGCCTTGTAGGGGATTACAGAGTTTGAAAACAATAAAAGTTGTTCTAAGTTGTTCAGGGATGCACATGAACCAGCGCATGAACTAAAGTTCATTATGAATTTTGGCTGTTTTGTGGCTGCCATGAATTTTAAGGCAGCTCATGTCAGTTTGTGAAAAGCAGCCATTGAACCCCCTGTTTTCTGCTGGCTGCCTCTTTTGCTGGGAAGCAGAAAGCAGAAGATTAAATGGCTTGGAACCATTAAAATTGTCGTTTTATGCTTCCTGAAAAAAATTGACGGGGCAGAAAGCAGGAGTCACAAGCCTATACAAACTGATTCAGTTAGCTGAACCATGAACCAACATATTGATTCACTATGATCCATTAACTGAACCACATTTTGCCCATTTCTAACGTTTTAGAACTATGAATATGCAACTAAGAGTGTAAATTGAAGGCCGTGAATTTCAGAAGCATGTACATTTCAGAATCACCACAGTAAAATCTATTTAGAGTCCAGTGGCACTTTTAAGACAAACAAAGTTTTATTCAAGGTATGAGCTTTTGTGTGCACGCACACTTCCTCAAATAGAATAGCATGGATTTTATCATGTATTGTATTGTATCAGAGGAAGTGTGCATGCACACGAAAGCTCATACCTTGAATAAAACTTTGTTCATCTTAAAAGTGCCACTGGGCTCTAAATTTCGTCTGCTGCTTCAGGCCAACACAGCTACCCACTTGAATCTCACAGTAAAACCTGTAGGTCTGACATGGACTAAATGGATATCAATTATAGCTTAAGAATGGATTTCATTTTATATTGACCTTATCTAGCAGTCCAACCTAAAGAGCAGTTCTGAATCATATATGTAACATAAATAAAGCTGGACAAAGGGGGCAGGAGGAGTTGGGACTCAGGCTGTCCCACCTCTGGCCACATCCCCCTCCAACGTCTTCCATGTGGAAGAAGTGCCAGCCTGCACTCCTGGGCTGACAGTGACAGGTAAGCCAGCCAGTGCAAGCTGGGAGGGGGGGCTGGGACCATGGTCAAGGAAGAGGGCAGTTGCCCAGCCAGTGACTGGGGCCTGGGAGGGAGGGGGGCAGCCCTGGCCTTGCCACCACAGGGCAGGAGCTCCACGATGCAAGGCATTGCTTCCTGCCATGAGTCTGAGCAGCAGCTGGGAGGGAGGGGGAGCAAGCCCTGCCCTTGGTGCTGCAGGAGAGGCTCGGTCACCACAGGGAGGCAGGGAGGATGGCCTGGGAGGGAGGAGGATGCTGGGCTGTGAGACTTTGCTGCCACCTGCACATGGTGGGCAGCCAGCTGTCAAGTGGAGGGGGGGGACAAGCCCTGGCCTTTGCACTGTGGGGGGAGGAAAAAACACCCTAGCAGCACTCCCCTCTCAGCCCCAAGCAGCCCCTTTTGATCTTGCAAGGCCTCAGCAGAGCCAGGGAGGAGGTGGGAACGCCCCACTGGTGCTCCTCCCAGCCCCAGCTCAGCCTTGCAAGGCCTCCACGGAGCCGGCCCACATGTAGGGGGGGGGAGTTTGTGCTCGTTTGTTTGTTTGTTTTTGCAATTGGCTTTTCTGCTATAAATAAATAATACATTAAAAGGCAGACACTGTTCCTATAAAAGTTCACTGTATTAAAATTAAGCAATCTGGCTATTCCATTTAGTCTAATAAAAGGCACCTTTATCTGTACTTTCCCTTTGTATATGAGAAATAGACCCTTTTTCTTTCTTTTTTTGAAGTAGGGAAAGATCTGTTCAGTGGATTAGGACGACATCTGTTACAAAGCATAATTGAATAGTTCGAAATATTCTATCTTGGTAGACTTTTAATGAGGAGTTATGGGGTTTTACTTGAAATTTGAAACTGTCTTTTACTGGTTCAGATCATGGTCTGTCTATGTCAATATTGTGTATTCTGAGCAACAGTAACTCTCTCAAGAATCTTTCCTATCACCTGCTAGCTTTTAAATGGAGATTATGGGAACTGACCCTGGGACCCTCTGAGCTCAAAACAGATGGTCTGCCACTGAGCCACAATCCATAAAATATTGAGCCATTGTCCTCAGGTTAAGGCTATAGTTTCTGGGGTGGAGGTGGGGGTGTCATGTTAGTAATTCAGAAATCCCAAGATCCACAGCCTTTAAACCATAGTGAAATGCTGGTCTAGCTTTTGCAGGACAGCATGATGATTCCAAGTAACTGTAAAATTAAAAAAGAAATACTTTTGAAGCTAAACCTACAGCTTTAAATAGGCTGTAACTGATTGATGAGCATACTTAACGGCGTGAAACCTTTACAAGGGAAGACAGGAGTCACTAGAGGCCTATCTACAGAACTGATGTCATATCAAAAAAGCGATCCGTGACGACCCAAACCAAACACAGTAAGACAACCCTCAGGAGGGTTTCAAGTAAATGTGAAATAGCAGGGCTGATAAGCAGGATGTGCTAAGTATAGAAGTTGATTCTGCGGTGAGTCAGTCTTCAGCAGGCTTCTGTGCTGAAAGGTATGGAAATGAATGCAGCTAATGTGAGACGAGCAGATCAAGGATCAGTCAAAACACATTAAGTATCAGGGCAATAAGCAAAACAATTCAATAGCAATAATTAAAACCACTCTGCCAAGTAGGATTTACCAAAATGGGCAACTGATGAGTAAATTAAACGCATTGTAGCAAGGGAAAACATTGTCAGGAAGAGAATATTTCAAGGGATAACTTTTAACATTTTGGGATTCAGAACATGTATTTGACTACCTAAACATATAACACTTTTTAAACCATATACATCCATTAAGAGTTGACAAATTGTCACTCGCATGATTGTTTAGGATGGATCAGCCATTTCCAGATTGCAATTCCCTACTGGAAAGACTCTTCATATGGAAAGCTAACGTAAAAGGAAGGGATTGTAGCCTGCCCTTCTTACCAATTTTAACCAACCACTTCTCATGTGGCTACTGATGGTAGACCACGCCTACCAGAAATAAAAAGTAAGAAGATTATTAATGAAGAAGAGTTGGTTCTTATATGCCACTTTTCTCTACCCTCAAAGCAGCTTACAATTGTCTTCCCTTCCTCTCCCCACAACAGACACCCTGTAAGGTAAGTGAGGCTAAGAGAGTCCTCACACTGCTGCTTGGTCAGAACAGCTTTATCAGTGTTGTGACGAGCCCAAGGTCACCCAGCTGGCAGCATGTGGGGGAGTGGAGAATCAAACCTGGCGTGCCAGATTAAGTTGGTGCTCTTAACCACTACACCAAGTTGGATCTCATGCATAGTATCTGCCGTTTCCTGAAAAACTGCATTTAGCCAAATGGACTATCATTGCTATATTATTGTGAGCCGTAGTTTCCCTTTCATACCAGTTTTGGATTGGTTCATCCCCACTCCCCATTATATATGCCACCTTCATGATTGTCCACCTTTTAAAGATGTTTTAGTGCAGTGGTCCCAACCTTTTTATCACTGGGGACCACTCAACGCCTTTTACTGAGGCCTGGTGGGGGGGGGTAGTTTACTCCTCTACTCTCAACTACTGCCCTAACGCTCTCTGGTCACTATGGTAATGTTTAAACATCCCTTCAAAATAAAATACAGACACGCCACAACAATGAACATAAGGACAATGACAAATCAATGGGAACCCTGAGCTTGTTTCTCTGCAACGAGATAGTCCCATCTGAGTGATGGGAGACAATGACACCCGAAGTGTGTTGTAAAGGGCCGGGGGATGAAGTAAAGGGCCGGTGGGGGGAGAAGGCGTCCTTCGGGGCCCACCTCCAATTAGTCGAAGGGTCTGCAGCCCACAGGTTGGGGATCGCTATTTTAGTGCATGTGTAGCAATACTATAAATGTGCCCCAGGACAATGCAATAGTTGAATCCTTCGGTGATGGTAATTCCTGGAATTTACTCCTTCTCCCTTAAAATGTGATCTCATTTTTAATTTTTAAAGTGCTAAAATGTTACTATATATATAGGTATAGCATTATAATGATAGATAAGCAGCTTCTCAAAATTCCCAGCTTTCATTTAAAATAGAAAGTCTCTATCCTCTTCCTTTGCAGAGATGTGCTTTTTCTTTATATCTGCAAGGGAGAAGGACAGAGACTTACTTAAATATAAATAAATAAAAGCTTGGAGGTCAGCGAACTTACTTGAACTATAATTACACCACAATATCAATATAAGCTTGTGCAAAAAATAAAAGGGGCATTACTGTGATAACCCTGATGAAGACAGTGCCCTCAAAATTCCTCATTATTCCTCATTATTAAGCCATGTGCTGGAGAAAATAAATTGACTCCACAGCTATGGTACATATTATTATTGTTGTTATTTATTGAATTTCTTACCCACCACTCTTGGCACACTGGTTCGTGGTGGGTTACAACATGAAACCCCACATCAATAAAATCCCATTGAGACCCTATTAAAACATTCCAAAAAACTACACAAAAGACAGCATGGTGGTAAAGCCAACCCTTCCTTGTCATGAGGCCCGGAGATCCTATGATTGTAGGATGGTCTAGCATCCAGGTGAGAAACATTTAGACTTGGTTGGCTGTTGCCTACCTCCACATCATGACTTTTGGAGGCCTCCCATCCAAATACATTGAAAGTACATTATCCAACATGTGCAGAATGGGTCCTGGATAGCCCAGGCACAGCTGATCTTGTCAGCTCTCAGAAGTTCTGGAGAAAGTTCTTGGTCAGTTGTTGTAATTGGCAAACAAGCAGAAAAACAGACTGGCTACAAAGAAGTTTGAAGAAAAATGTCTTTCATTTCACTAAATCGGGCTCTGTATAATGTTTTTATTTAAGAAGAGACGTTGTCTAGAGACATTTGGCAAACCATCTTTGAGGCTGCATGTACATTTCATTATTACGCAAGTAAGTAAAATAAACTCTTTTGTTTATTTTTACAGTATTTATTTGATATTTTCTGTTGGCAACCACAGCATGTTTATATTGTAGTACAGCCACTGAGGAAAGCTGTGAAAACGTGTCTTTTAAATGGTCCACATTTTGGCATTATGCATTAACCAGAATTAAAGACATCTTTGCAGCCAGTCTGTCAGTTTCTCCACATATTAGCCAGATCTCCGAAGCTAAGCAGAGTCTGCCTTGGTGGGTATTTGGAAAGAAAACCTCAAAGGGTCATGATGTGGAGTTAGGCATCTGTACAGATGTTATGCTAACAAACATGCTGGCTGTAGCTGCAAGCATTTGGGATTCTGTACATTCATACCATGGGACAGAAGCGCCTAACACAGCCCATTAAAATGTATGAGGAACAAATGCCTTAAGCCCCCTTGAAGGTTAGCCTAATTCTTTTTAACCCTCCTCAACAAAAAATATCTTGACCAAAACAAGGTCTATATTTTGCACTGTGGATTGCATTCACATAATTCTTTCTGTTTCTACACGCAAATGATTTCAAGCTGTAGAATAGAATGTGATTTAGGCTCAAGAGTCTTCTAAAATATTAGCAAGCACGAAACAGATTTAGAACATAATACTTAAATGCCTAGCAACAGGTTTCATGGATCATTTAAAGCCAGAAAGCTGGATTTAAACCCATTTTTGCCGCAATCCTGAGTATTGCATGGAAATATCTCCTGTTGAAAGCAACATAATTTAGTTTGTACTTTATAATCCTAATCCAGCAATCTACTGTAGGTACAAAAACTCTGATGCACATTTAGAAGTCCGCAGGCTTCACCATTAATTCCAATAGAGGTAGTCAATCTACACAGTCTATTTGAGAAGAGAGAAGTCTGCTTCCTAATTCCTTGATTTTAAACCTGTCAACGAGTCATTCATATACATCCTGTAAAGCTGGAGCTAGCTAGCACATTTATTTGTGTAGAAGCTTAAGTGAAAGTCTGTGAGATTAAGGAACATCTTAAAGCAAAGCTTCTCATACTGTGAGCTACATTTTGCTCCTTCCTTTCTCCACATCCTCTGTCTGAAGGGCTGTTTCAGGAGTATATATCTTAGCCTTGGTGTACCATTGGCTAGAAATGAAAAGACAAGGGGAATCATGTTGTGGCAATGGCCCAATTTTCCTTCCAGTACAAACACATAAGTGACATCACTGTATGAGCATGATACTCTCAGATCCTATCCAATATGAGGGTTTTTTTGTGGTGGTGGGGGGGGGAGATCCTAGACCATCACGCCAACATAGTGACATCACTCTAGGTATGCACTGGAAGTGACATTGCACCTTTGCCACAACAATTCTCTTCCCCCTACCCCCCATTTCTCTACACTGCCCTCTGGAGCAATGGCAGAGAGATCAGGTGAACTGTTGGAGTAGGGTTGCCCACAGCCTTGGGTTGGGAAACACTTTGAGACTTTGGGGGTGGAGCTAGGAGTGGTTGTATTTGGGGAGGGACTTCAATGGAGTATCTGGTGTCCACCTTCCAAAGCAGCCATTTTCTCCAGGGGAATTGATCTCTGTTGCCTGGAGATTAACTGTAACCCCCCCCCCCTTGCATTCTGCAAGAATGAATGCAGTGTGATCTGTGGGGTTCCCATTACCTTGAACTGAATTCCAGCATCAATCTTGCAAATTGTCATGAGACCTTTGGACCTCCCAGGTCTGGCCAAGGTGCATCCTAGTCAGTTTCTCTAGCCTCGGTGGCCTTTTTATTGCCAGGCCTACTGAGAATGTCTGCCATGAAGCCACTGATTCTAGAGAAACTTCCAGGATGCTGAAGTTACTCCATCAATTTCTGAACCTTAACCAGACATGGGAGAGCCTGACATCTTACAGGAGGGCCCCAGAAGGTGGGGTGGGCAGATTGTGAGGTATGTAATGTGAGTATACCAGAAAAGGGAAGATAACCAATGGAAAAAAATGGTTACTGAAGACAGTATCTAAATCTGAGGGTCAAGTATGAACGTGTGTGGATATGCCAGATCTGAGCGCTGGATCACATCTTGCATATGTGTGGATTTGTTCAGTTTGTATCCTGTGTTTTTGCTGGGAAGAGGGAAAGTGCTATGGAGTGACTTTACAAATTGTTTCCCAAAGAAGTGAGCCACCATCCAAACAGTTTGAAAACCACCGGGTTAGAACATTAAAGCATTCTAATGTAACTTTTCCTATCAGATTACTCCAGGGAGTAAAGCGTCTCAAGCCAATCTGTGTCCTGGTGATGTCATAATTGCTATCGATGGGTATGGCACAGAGAACATGACTCACAACGATGCGCAGGAGAGAATTAAAGCAGCATCGCATCAGCTCTGTCTGAAAATTGAAAGGTACAATTTCACAATATCTTCAAACTGCAGTTATATGCTAATGTTTCCTACACAAATGTTAAGTTAATGTTTATACTTAGTCATGGAGCTGATACAGATCTGAAATACTTGGGCCATCTTTGAATAAATGTTTTGCACTGGTTAGGACTTGGTATACCCCTTCCAGTAAGCCTTTGAGAGCTTTTTGAGTTGCTTTCGGAATATATTATACTGGTGGAATCAAGGGCAGTAGAAGGGGTAGTATGGATGCCAGTCCCCAGATAGGTCCTGGGGATCCCCTGGAATAATAGTTCACCTCCAGGCAAAAGAGATTGGTTCCCCTGGAGGAAACAGCTACATTGGAGGGTCACTGCAGCCCCTCCCTGCTTCAAATCCTGTCAACCCACCCTTCCAAAGTCCCCAGGTATTTCCCAGCCCAGAACGGGCAATCAGGAGAGGGGGAGAGAGCTACTATAAAAATACCCACCTGTCTTGCAGACAAAATGTGTGGTGTCTGGAATCACTTTGCGACATACCCCTCTTCACTGCTTCTGTATTTGTTTCAGTCTTTAAACCAGATGCAACTAAGGTCCATGACCCCATCAAAGCCACCTGGCTTGGCCAAAATATGGACCACATTTGATATTATAACTAAAATAGGCCTATAGACCATTGCCTCCTTCCAACATGCCACCGACAAAGAATGTCAGGTGATTAGTTCCCAGGTGCCTTCAAATCTAGCCACCCTTGATGTTGGTTTCAGAATAGTCCCATTAATCACTAGTAATATATTAATGAATTATTAACTAATTAATATATTAATTCTAATATCTTCCAAGGGATTGAAAGTAAGGCTTCCTCTGAACCATAGCACACTGTCTTTAGTTGCTTGTGCTATTCCATTTTATACTTTCTTGAGGATAGCTAGGTTTTAGATGTTAATTCTCTTAATTTTCTTTCTGTTGTTTCCAATTCAAATTGTGAAAAAAACTCTTGTTCTATAATATCAAACTTTAATAAATCTTCATATTATTATTTCTTTGGCCATGAGATATATGTAACAAAAACTGTTTTTTTTTTGGGGGGGGGGTCCTAAAATACCGTTTAAGTAATTGGATTATTCCTACTAGATTATGGTTGCCAGCCAACCTTGAGGTGTTAACTGGAGCTCTGCCATTATTACATCTGATCTCCCAATGACAGATCCATTCACCTGAAGAAAATGGCCACTTTGGAAAGTGGAACTCTATGGCATTATACCCTATTAAGTCCTTCCCAAACCCAACCTCCCTCAGGCTCTACCACCAAAATCTCCAGGTATTTCCCAACCCAGTGTTGGCAACTCTATTACAAGAGAGAAATTGATTTTGTTTTCCTTTCCCATCTTTCCTCATTAACTGTAACATATTTGTAGATTTGTCATGGTTTGCTAAAGAAGTGAGGGAAAAAATCTTGGATTTAGGCTTGTATAACAAACTGATCTTATGATTTTTTCATTTCTTACCTCTAGGGCAGAAACAAAATTGTGGTCTCCACAAGTAACTGAAGACGGCAAGCCCCATCCATTCAAAGTAAACTTGGAAGCTGAACCCCAGGTAGCATTTTTAAAAACAAAAACACCAGCATCCCAACACATTTCAGATTTAACCTACCTGCCTCTCTGTTTACATTGATAGTTGGTACAAGATATCTACAACCATAATTAAACATTTGTAGCAAATGTAATGCAGTGATTCCCAAAAAGTTAGGATCAAGAGGCAGTGGAAACAGCTCAATCTGCTTTGAACAAGTTTATGAGGTATTTAATTCTGCTGATCTCTCAGCATGTTCCATAGTTGAATCTTTACACAGAAAAAAGTCAAAGACCTGGTAAGATATGGCCATATTCTCCAACATATCCCTAATTAAAACAAACTCACTGAACTTCCCATTTGTTCTCTTCTCATTTTTTTCAAACAAGACACAGTTCTAAAGCAACTCTTCCTCAATCTGGCAGAATTGTTCTGCTCCTTCCCTTGCTACGGATCAAATAGCACACTCCACTTAGCTGATGTACCACCGGGGAGGTAGCAGTCCTAATCAAGGTTAAGTAATTCTGAGTGGGCTTCAGGATTATTCAATTCCTCCCTCCCCTAGTGTTGGGCTGTGACACAAAATTCTACCACAAAAATCTCAATGTTGCATTATACTGGTATTTAATTAAATATTAACACATTCCCTCTCAATAAGGTTTGCTCACCTGCTTCAAATGTTCTTTTCAAATCCAGGGGACAGCATTAGTGCTGGCTAGCTTTGGGTAGTGATGTAATCCCAGATAATGATTACAGCACAGAAGGACCAGAAGGATTCATGCTGCTGAACAGAAGAGAGGCTGAGAGAGAGAATATGTGATAATTCAGCATGCTTTAATGGAGTAGCCTTAAATCCTTGGTGCCTTTTTTAAATTAAAAAAGGGAATGTTTGCTCCCTAACTCCATCAAGAATCATTACCTAAATGTAAACACCCCACTTTCAAGACTTGTTTGGACAACTGGGTTCTTTTGGGGACCACACTCTAGGGTTGTTAAGGTTATTTTCAATGAATAGCATGATAAGGCTATTTATCAGGAGACTCATATCTGGACATACATAGGGAGCACACTTGGCTTGTTTAATCCCATCCTCCCAATGGCCACTACAGAGCCCTTTGAAAAGCAGCAGCTGGAACAAGATGGTTGAGAAGGCACACTACACTGAATTATGTCTTTGTAATACAGAGGTATACACACTTACTGTATCCGAGTCAATCTTTTGCAGGATTAGAGAGCCAGTTTGGTGTAGTGGTTAGGAGTGCAGACTTCAAATCTGGCATGCCAGGTTCGATTCTGCACTCCCCAACATGCAGCCAGCTGGGTGACCTTGGGCTCGCCATGGCACTGATAAAACTGTTCTGAACGAGCAGTGATATCAGGGCTCTCTCAGCCTCACCCACCTCACAGGGTGTCTGTTGTGGGGAGAGGAAAGGGAAGGTGAGTGTAAGCCGCTTTGAGCCTCCTTCGGGTAGGGAAAAGTGGCATATAAGAACCAACTCTTCTTCTTCTTATAAGCTGTCTTGTTCTCAGGCAGAAAGGTGGCGTATAAATACTTCCAATAAAAATAGAGGGGTTTGAATTTCATCTCATTTTTATGTTTTGGGGATCTGGTGCTGCTCTCTTCTTTCTTTTTTGCCTTTCACGATTATCATTTCTGTATTACCAACCCAGGGTAAGTAGATGGTTCAGTCCTAAGCAGAGGTAAACTGTTCTAAGCTTATTGACTTCAATTGCCTTAGAAAGGCATTTTAGGATGGCACTATATCTGAGCAAGCAGCTTTTAGCCTAAGGCTGCCCAGATACCTTATACTTGAGGTGTGATGTATCCAAAGGGCTTCCTGGCTCATAGTAAGCTGATCTATTTAACAACTATGGTATGCCATTATCCATAGCAAGTAGAATTTGTGCTGCGATGATCCAAAATATGTATGTACATAAGATCTTTTTATACTATGACATACATGTGGAAATTGTACCGCTTCTACAGTAAAATAGTTCTCATGTAGGAGCTTCATAACATGTGAAATAATCCACAGGGCAAACATATGCTTTGGCACCAGTATAATCCTTCCCTGTGTTACGGTGGCTATAGGCTTCAGAGTACATCTCTTGAAGTGGACTTCGTGGATTTTATTTCCTTATAGAAAACTAGCATGTAACATGGTAGACTAGTATTGTTTTGTTATAATGCATTATTATTAAGAATAAAACCAAACTGTATTAAGGAATAAATATTGAACATCTGATTGTAATTTAATTGATGTGTAGAGAAAATATCTCTCTCCAGAAGAGATTTGCATGCTGCTTTTGTTACATAGTTCTGCTTTAGACTTTTAGTAGACTGAAACATTCTAACCTCCTTTCCCCTGTGCTTTTCCCTTAAACTTATCCAAAGTTACTGATTCCCTGATTCATGTTTTCTTCAAAATTAAGTCTATCTAACCTGTTTAACATATGGGTTTTCTGTAGTTTTAACATAACAGTATGGCATATATTTTCTGATACAACTAATGGCATATTTCTCTATATTCTTATGCATAAAGAAAGCCAACCATCTTCTATTTGGGAAGCATCAAAATGCTATTAGTTGGATCTTAGGGTTCATAGTATAAAAGTTTCATCTTATGATTTTCTTCTACTGTTTTCTTTCAAGAGACAGACTTTGTCTGATGGAGAACGGCCTTTCTCTGGCGGAGCAAGTGAGGGACACCCTCACTTGCAGTGTGAGAAAACAGAGTCAAAAATTAAGATGGGTGAAAAATCTGTGTATGAGTCTCTTTGGCACAAGCAAAAGATAGTGTGATATAGGAGTGTCTGAATATGACCCAGGTTCAATTTTCCTTTTAAAGTTTTGGGCTAGGCACATTTACTCAGCCTAACATTCCTCATAGGGTGGAGGAGAGGGCCATGTTATCTGCTTGTGTCTGCTTCGTCAAAGACTGGGATAGAAGCAAAGGATCAATATCTGTCACACTTCTATTCCAAGCACAGGGCAGCGTGCTGAGCTCATCCACAAAGTCGTACTCACAACAGCCCTGTGAAGTAGATTAGGTTGAGAGATGGTCACTGGGCCCCACTCACCAAATTAGCTTTTGTGTCTGGGAGGGAATTTGAACCTAGGTCTCCTTGCTTCCTAGTCCAGAACTCTTAACAACCACACAACACCAGGACTCTAGTCTAAATGTGTAATTGAGAACAACATGCTTAATGATCTTTGGATCACAGTGTAGACAGGACATCCTCTAAGGTTCACTTGGTTAATGCAAACGGATCTTTCCCAGGCTTTAAT
The DNA here is from genome assembly GCF_049243985.1 of Paroedura picta. NCBI lineage: Eukaryota > Metazoa > Chordata > Lepidosauria > Squamata > Gekkonidae > Paroedura > Paroedura picta. Next base: position 36,559,016 of record NC_135378.1, read on the forward strand.
CCGTGGGTCCTCTGTGGGTGTGTTTGGAATCCAGGTGTGGTGCCAAACCCAGAATGGTTGCCAGAGGAGGCACAGCCAAATCCAAAATGGCTACCACAGGAGTTGGAACCACATCCCATACCTCCCTTCTTGCTGCCAACAAAGCACAGAATGGGAATAATAAATAAATGAAGAAAGCCATTGGGAAGTATGGAAGAAAGATGGTGAATAAAAAACAGAAAGCCTCAGGAGGGAATACTTAGCAGTCACCTTTATCTTCCAATAGCTGCTGTTGAAACTGTGGGAAGCCTCTTTATTTGAATGATGGCTGCAAATTATAAAGTAGCTGCACCTACTTTCTGAAAAGCTTGTCAGGAGCCAGGGAATACAGTGGCAAATTCTTCTTTAAAGTCAGATGCTGTGGTCTAGCTGTGATCATGGTTAAAAATAACTTGCAATTAAATTGGATGTTGATATATGTTTAAATGCAACCCTTAATTTATATGTCCCACAGTTTGCAAAAAAAACTACCTCCACAATCAGGTACATCTGAATTCATGCCTTTACTGGCCAATTCAGAAGGGGTTGTTTATATGGAAGTTGTTTGTGTCAGTGTTTGTACTTTGTTGGGCCTGCATCTTTCATTACAAGATGCATCTCATTCTATCAATGGGTATTGATTGGCAGAGTGCAAGGCTCTGTTAGTTATTCTGGTTATACCGAAGGCCAGTAGTAAGTTCATTTGGGATAAAACAGTGATGTGTACCAGAGGTACAGGAATATTTTGCAAGTATGAACAGTATTTTTAGAAACAAACTTTTAAAAAATTGCTTGGCAATCAACAGACTCCCCATTCCTCAAAAATGTTATTTTGATGCTTGTAAAGGACAAAAGATATTTGTCATTGGATTATTGAACCTAGAGCGATGGGCCATGGCTCTGTGGTAGAACATCTGCAGAATGGTCCCAGGTTGAAACCCTGGCATCTCCAGTTTAAAAGTATCAGGTAATACTTCACCCTAAGAACCTGGAAAGCCACTGCCAATCTGAGTAGACAATAGTGACCTTGATGGGCCAATGGTGTGGGGCAGTATACGGCAGCTTCCTGTGTCTGGGTGTGACCTAAATTGATTGCAAGGCTTTCTTTGTACCAGATTGTGTATGTGGTTTGGGGGTCTTAGTGAATTGCCAGATAAGCCAGCCAAATTCTGTTTTCATTGACATACAAAAGCGCAAGAGCTGGACTATATATATATAATATAATATATATAATATAATATATATAATATATTCTGCTGCTGTTTGCTTTGCCACTTACATTCTATGCATTTAGAGATATTCTGATAAACTAACATCAGTCGAACTCATTGCAGCAATGGAGACAATAAGTCACCTTGCAATAAGTCAGCATATGCTCTTTCTCCAATTCCTCATTCCATTTCACTTCTAAAACTGAAGCTAGCTTTGAGAAATGTAAATTAACTATAACACGATTTTATTACTTGGCTCAGGGTCCCAACTTCAAACAGCTTCTGTCCTAAACACAAGCAGGTCCCCTTGACTGCAATGTAGCTTTGCGTTAGTAGCACCATTAGAAGGTTAATGTTTAGTTATGAAAGGCCTGAACATTTGTTTAATTCAGCACAGTAGTCCTCTCAGTTAGAAAGGCTATTCAATTCCTTTTTTTCCACAAGTTTGCACCATTTAGGCTTGTAGGCAACAGAACTGCCAGTTTAAATACTCTTCTGATTCTAGAGTTGCCAGTCCTGGGTTGAGATGCCCAGGAAACTTTGGGAGTGGAGCCAGGAGTGGGGATGATCTGGGGTGAGGAGGGACCTCAATGGAGTCTAATGCTATGGAGCCCACCCTTCAAAGCAGCCATTTCCCCCAGAACTCTTTAATCTGGGGATGAACTGTAATTTCAGGGGATCCCCAGGTCCCGCCTGGAGACTGGCATCCCTAGTTCATATCAAATTGGCGCATTGAGACAGAGTTCTTTTTCTTGCCTTTTAGCTTTCCATGTACAAGGGCATCTAATTTTTAAAAAACCCAAAACATCCTGTATGTTTAAGTAGACCTGGGTCTAGTCAGTCTGTGCCATAATATTTTGGTAACTATGTGAATCCCTCCTGAAGAATCATAGTCATTCTTGAGTTAATTCCTAGTCCTGTTTAACTCCCTTGCTCATGGAAGGATCTTCTCCTTTCATATCTACATACTATTGATTAACGCACATCCTCCAGATTATAGTCTTAGCTGTAAGTATGGACATGCACAGAATTTTAAAAGCGTAAAACTGCAGTACGCAGAGTATGCAAAGTAAATAAAAACCACATAAAGTTCTTATATCAAGTAATTTATTCCCATGTTGCTAGTCATAACAAGAAGTTATGGAAGAGGTTGAAACCCCAGCTGTAATCCCTGTAAATCCTGCTCAGACCTCATCTGGTTTTTGAAATGCTATCAGGCAGTGCACCTCACTTCTCACCCTTACATACTTTCCATCCCAGTTTTTAAGCTATAAGATTGAAAAATGAGATTCTCTATGCATGAATTGTAGTATATACAGAATTATGTACCCAGCATGGGGTTTTGTGCCCCTGCTGTACTCTCTTGTTTTTACCCTTACGAACCAAACCAAAGTAAACTTGCAAACATTAAACTGTGCTGCATTTTCTCTACAGAGAGACAACAATACATTGCAAGAGAAGGATCCTCAATTTGCCTCGATGTTGAGCCTTTTTAAATTTTACATTGCTTAGATTCCTCTGACAAAACAGTAGTTTAAAAGTGTATTCAGCAGACATACTGGACCTCCACATTTTTCTTGTTCTTAAGGTTGTTAATAGAACTATTACTGAATTTTAATGCCTAATGGATAATATAACTGCTATACAACAAATTATACTTTCGGTTCCCACATTGCCATTGATCCTAAATAGTCTCACTTAGAAGTGCATTTCACTGACTTCCATGGGGTTTACTTCCAATGAGTAATCATAATAGATGTTTAGGTGAAAGGTTGGAATCATATTGTTGAGATGTCATTTGTGTGAAAACATGAGACCTTTTGTCTCCTCCTTTCCATCACAAAATATTTAGTGTTGTGAGGAAATTCTCAGTGTAATGACAACACACATTATTGAATTACAGGATCCTACCAGGAGAACACAGAATACATAATACACAGCAGTTGGGTTTTAGCAATAGCTAGACCTCTTTCTGGTTATTTTCTTACTGCTCCTATTATAATCAATGACATAACTTTCTTCCATAAGCATATTTCCTACTTTCTGCTTCATAGTACTAGTAAAAAATATATTGGGGAAGCTTGCTTCAGTAGCCTACTAAATCAAAGCCTTTGCCACTTTTTGCAGTGAGATGCATTTTATTAATATCTCAGTGGCGGGGGTAGTTTTGCTTGTTACTGGCTTCAGTGTGCATTGTAGCTTTGTGTACTCTGTCTGCTTGTTATGCACAGGAGTTCAAGCCTATTGGGACAGCTCACAACAGAAAGGCCCAGCCTTTTGTTGCGGCAGCAAACCTTGATGACAAAAGGCAGGTAGTGAGTTCTTCCTATAACTCTCCCATTGGGCTGTATTCATCTGGAAATATTCAAGATGCTCTTCATGGACAGCTGCGGGGCCTAATTCCTAACTCTCCTGACCAGTAAGTACTGTGTTGTGAGATGTTCTTGTGTTGCAATGTTCTGTTTCATGCTCTTGAGTCCAGCTCTTGCTATTTGTTCTTTTCTTCCCTGGTATCTAAAACGTTCAGTCAAGGTTCACGTGATCAAGACCGATTGACAGATATTTCCTTTACAGAAGGTTGGCTGAGATTGTGCACAAAGTCCTTTTTTGAGAAACACGGGGCATGATTTGGCCACATTTAAGCAGTTTAGGCTGTGGTCCTTTGTACACACATTTAGGGTTGCAATCTGGAAGACTGATTGGATTTGCTTCAGATAAACATGCCTAGAACTGGATTGCAAGTCCTATACCTACATCAATGGGAAAGGTGTGCTGTCTGTGTGGAAACATATCTGCTCAAAAACTAAATTCCTCTTGGCTCAACAAGACTTACACCCTAGTAAGTGGGTTTAGGCTTGCAGCCTAAAAAGCGCTTTAATTGGTCTGGATTGTGTCCACTGTTTCTTTTTCCCCTCACAGTAACTACAAATATGTTACTACTACTATTACTACTATATAACAATTCAATAATTTTCAATAAGAGTGTTAACTAATCTTACCTGAAAACAAACATTACCTGAGAACAAACAGTGATTTGCTGAAGATCATTATTGTAATCCTTTCCTTTTTTTGCAGGACATGGGCTACTTTGAACACAAGCATAATATTCGTCCCAAACCTTTCATAGTCTCAGGCCAGAGCAGGTTATAAATTCTTTCTGTATGCTGTAACTGGATGCATGTTGTTGTCTTTGTTAATGGTTACTCACAAATCAACTGAAAATAGTAACACTGCTACTTTGATATGCTGACTTCTAATGAATAAAATGCTTGCTTCACAGCATACGTAAACCAGAAATTAAAATGCCATTTTCAAACAGGCGAAGAGCCCAATTTTTTAAGCCTCCCATTTACCTGACCCAGATAGAGAATTATCCACCCCAGCCCCCCCAGCCCCATCTTTACAACTCCCCCCCCACCCCAGGAAATGAGGACCTCAGTAAAGTTGATACTCTAGGAATTTCCCCTATTCTGTGTGGTAAATACCATAGAGGCTTGGAAAGGCAGTCTAAAGTACCATCCAGAAATGAATATCAAACCCTTCCCAAACTCTGCCTTCTGCAGTATGTCCCGGCATTTGCCAAGGCTGTATTTGGGACCATTAATTGTTAAATTAGGAGAATAAATCAATTGGAATATAAGATTCCATGAATTCCTGCAAAGTTACAACACTCTGCCAATCCAGTCTGCAAATCCAATTAATTTAAATGGGTCATGTATAAGAGGACAGCTTGTTGTATTGAATCCTAGGATAACTGAGATCAGAAGGTAAATCAAATATTTGCAAGCTTATAGCTTTGAAATTTTTACAGATCTTTTAATGTCTATGCACATTATAACCCATATGCCTGTCCTGTCCCATCCCAGAATCAACAATGAAGAAGAAATCACATGCGTAGCCTCTAATTTGATGCAGTACTGTTACCGTTACTTCTCCCTTCTTTCTCTTTTATCGTTAAAGAGCAAAGGGCTCTTGAACTAGAAGGTATATGACAGAATGTCATGTGTGCAGTTGCCCCAGGAGGTCTTTCAGACCAGAAGGAACCATACATAACTTCCTTCAGCTGCTCAGGCTAAATGAAGGGTTTCACAGGTTGTGGATAAGAAAGGGGAAAAAAGAATAAATGTATACTCTGGAAAGGACTTGCTATTAATAAGGATGTTTCAGAAATTAACAGCTGGTGTTTAGAAGATGAACCACATGATTCTCCTCTTTTACTTTTCTTTGTATTAAACACAGAGGACCTACAAAAACTTGCAGGGTGGGGTACTTCATGTTCTCTTCCCTGAACACTCCCATAGGATCTCTCCCCCTTTCTCACCTTCCCACCCACCAGCTAACCTACCTTTATCTACAGCCCCATCTTCAGCTTTTGCTCCTTCCCTACCGAGGAAACCAGTTGTCCAGTTGTGTGGCACTGGCTTCCAGACTGAGCCCAGCTGTGTGTTGGGGAACTCACAAAGACTTGCGAAGGGCACTACACTTTCCTTGTATTCTCTTCCTCATTCAATTTCCTCTTTTCCCTCCTTCTGGCAACTCTCATTCTCAGAATTCCCTTCTTCCTTCTCTCCTTCCCACCCACTAAACTTTTACTTGTCCCCCTCATTTTCAGATGTATTTATTGTTTATTAACTTCATTTATAACCTGCCTTTCTCTCCAATGGGGATAACATTCTCCTCTCCTCCATTTTATCCTAAAAACAAACCTGTGGATGAGAATGTATACCTGGCCCAAGGTTACCCAGTGAGCTTCCATGGCAGAGTGGTGATTCAAACTGTGTTTCTCAGATTCCAGTCTGAAACTTTTAACTACTATACCACATTGAATGTGTAAGATGGCTGCTGTTGAACAGTAGCAAGCGGTCTCTTCTGGGTGAGTCATGCAATCATGGGATATTAATTCCCCTGGAGGTTTCTGTCAGCCTTGGCCATGAGGTATCTTCCCTCAAAGGCCCAAATAGCTTTGGAAAGTCCTCCACCCACTCTACTTGCATTTTACTGAAAGAAACCTGGGCTTGAAGGCTACCAGTACTGTTTGGTTACTTAGCAGTCCCCACAACAGCCAATGAGAGGACATTAATTTTGTAATGCTACAGGTGCTACTCCGGTTATTTGATGGGTTAGTCCTCCCATTTTTATTTATTTAGATTTCAGGTTTTTCTGCAAACCTAGGGCTTTTTCCAGGTTTGTGGCAAGATCTGTTTTGTTTGTTCATGATCCCAGTTTCTGTATTTAAGTATTCAAATATAGGGCCCGGTTGAGATTTAGATATGTTGATTACTCAGTCTTGCTTGGAAAAGACTGTTGCAAAAATAGCCAATTGAGAGTAATTGAATTCTGCGCTGTGCACCATTTAAGGGTTTACGTAACAACCCATGGCATCTACTGAAAGTGGTTTTAAATAATTTTGCTAGCTACGTTCAGGGTAAGGTGTCATCTTGCTAATAACAGTGCCCATGCTTGGCTTATAACAACTCAATTCTGCTTTTGGCATTCATACCTCCATTACCGGCAAGTGTTGCCCTTTTCTTCTGAACACTTCTGAATGATAGCATGTGCCAGCATGGCTGTCCCCTTGTATGGATATTCTTGCTGGGTTTGCTGGCAAGTGTAAAAATTACGTGCTGGCTTTGGAACATGTGTGCCTCTTCTGGAATTCATGTTCTTTGTCTTGCCTTTGATGGTAAGGAATGTATCTTTCTTAATGCTTTTGACAATTTGGTCTGACATAAATCCCATGTGACATCCAGGAAGGGAAATTAACTTTGGTCCCTCTGTGTCTTGATTTTGAAACAGGATCCTTTAAATAAAGAAAAAGCTAGAGTCTACTGAAAATTACTAGGACCAGTATATGTCTGAAAAGTGATATTTGCTAAATTGCAGGTACTTGTGGTAGCATTTACATGTTAATCCCAGAGTACACTGACTCAGAAGAAGTTATTTCTGTGCAGTTTCTAGTAAGTGTGCACAGCTTAAGAATCTTGTCGCTCAGTCCTATGCAGTTATTTCAGTCTAAGGCTTCACATATTTCAGGAATCGTTAACAGAATATGAGCACATAGGTTGGGTATTCTCTTGTTGTGTTCCCAGAGGGAGACCTCACATTGCTTTGCTGCTGTGAGATGCAGGGCAGGATCTCAGTGTGCACGTCTCACCATCAGGGGCACTGTCTGCATTCCTCCTTTATTTGTGGTCTGTCCATTACTGCCTCCTACAACACGCAAATACATTCTTAGATGCCAAGTTCTAATTTTAGGTGCTAATGTCAGGTGAAAGCAGTGAGATTACCTTTCCTCTAAACTGGCTGAGGAAGAGGTTTGAGTTATGCAAGAAAGACAGATACCACAACATACCTATTGTATTGAAACTGTTTCCCTTGATAGGCCAAAGTATGTACGTCCCCATTCTTTCATCTAACTTCAGCACAACTGCATCTTTAGAATTTCACCAAAGAGCTCTGAGAGTGGCTGATCAAGGGTCAATGAATAACGGACAGCCTAAGTTTATATTGAATGACTTCCCAGGAGAAAGTGCTGTTGAAGACATTAATTGCTGTAAAGGGTTGCTTAAATTCTGGGGAGGTGAAATAAAATTGATGACACAGTGGAGATTTTAGCTGTAACATTTAGTGTGAAAGTATTCTAATGGATTTCTAAAGAACAAATGAAAAAGACCCACAGCCATTCCAAATCACATGCACGCACACAAATTAGGTCAATTATGTAACATTCCCTGCCTATCTAGTTTTTGTTTGGGACCATTGAGTGTTTGAATTGGAGACTCTGAGCACTGCACAAGCATGCCTCTTTTGCCAGTTTGAAACAAATGCAAGAAAATGTACCTGACATATATCAATAATTTGTGGCCTCTGTCTAAATCATTAGCCTTCTAATCCTAATACTTGTTAACTACCAAACTGGTGTTTAAGATGAGTTGTACCTCTGTTACCAGAACATAGGAAGAGACCTGCTAGATCAGATCACAAATCCATTTTGTCCAGCATCCTTTCCTCCAGTGACCCACCAGGTAACCCCTGGCGGTGCACTGGCTGAACAATTAGGCAGTAGCCCCTCCCCGCAGCCATCAAGATTAATAGCCGCTGATAGATTTATCTTTCATGAGCTGGATTCAAACTACCACTAGCAGAGTAAAACTGGCAGACTGGGACTTCTTGACTTCAACTGTGGCCACTGATCCCCCCCCCCGAAGTATGTTTTGGGGAGGGGGTCAAAGGGCTTTTGGGAACATCGTGGAGGTGGAATATAGAAGAGGAAATAGAAATTGCCCTCTCATCTTCTAGCAACAGAATTCCCATTCTGTCAGCATTAACAGCTGACACTGGCAGAACAGCACCTTTGAATCCATCTCCTAGATTTATCTAATCTAATTTTAAAGCCAACCAAACTATATGTTATTGACATATCTTGCACCACTGAATTCTGTAAATCATGCACTGTGTGAAGAAATATTTTATTTTGTCGATTTTTGGTCTTCTGCTCATCAATTTAACTCAGCCTTTCTCAATTTTTTTACTGTTGAGAAATCCCTGAAACATTCTTCAGGCTTCAAGAAACCCTGGAAGTGGTGTCAGCAGGCCACACTTCCCTGCCATGCCATGGAAGTCACATGTCATTAGAAGTGGCTTCATCCAGACACTCCCACTGGATGTGACATCACACTCCATCACCCTTAATGCCAGAAACAGCCTACATTGCTGGGCCAGGAACAGGGCTGCCGGAACAGGCATTTGCTGCTGCATTGCTCGCTTCCATGCCTCAATGCAGTTGAGATAAAATGAGAGTAGGTACCACTTGGGACTCCAGGTGCTGCCGCATGCAACAAGCCACAGCCAGCAAGTGTTTATATTATATATGGTCATATCAACCTCTAAAATTTTTTAAGAAATTCAAAATAAACTCCCACCATCTCATTTTGGCATATTAGCCTAAACCTCTGGGAGGTTATATGCAGTAAAAAAAACAAAGTGACAAATTCTGGTTGATGTTTTCCCCCCTTGCATTTGATTCACTCAGACCTTTGCAAATGCTTCTGCTCCTGTTCTTCCTCTCTGGTTTGCATCACATGTTCTTTTATATCCTGGTTTTTGGTACAGTGTTTGCAGTACTCCTTCTGGTATTGACGGCGGCAGTGGACGTAGCACGCCCTCTTCAGTTAGCACTGTTAGCACTATCTGCCCTACTGAGTTGAAAGCAGCAGCTATGATGGCCCCCAACATTCCCTTAGAAATGGAACTTCCCGGTGTCAAGATTGTTCATGCTCAGTTTAACACACCTATGCAGTTATATTCAGATGACAATATTATGGAAACGCTGCAGGGTCAGGTTTCTACGGCCCTGGGGGAGGTACCCCCAATGAGGTAATGAGAGAGACTGTGTGTGTGTGTGAGTGAGTGAGTGATTTACTACTGCATGAATATTGCTACCATTAGTGGTTCATGCATTCATTATTAAGACTTAAAAATAGTGAGTGCAAGCAATTTTTAAGCTATGGCATACAATTCATTAAGTATTAGAACAGATAGCAAATGAAGATATTAAATGTATGCTAGAAATGATTTCTCCTTTTCATCCATATGACTTTCTGTGATCTTATCTAAGAAAAGGCATTTTAGAACATAAATCCAGTTTCTGCATGGTCTAGACCAGAGCTCCCCAGTGTGATGCCTGAGGCAGCATGGGAACTGCCAGTACTTCCATTGGGGCCTGCCAATCTTTTCAAAAACTTGGTGGGACCATTGTTAGACAAGGATTGTTCTTGATTTCCCTCATTCAAATGAAAGCATTTTCCACTGGATGAGGGTTGTAAGCAGCTGAGTTTTGTTTAGTTAGTGTATGGTTCTGTTCCCCCTTCAAAATTTTCTTCCAATTAGGTGTTAGAAGGGAGGTGTTCCATTTGGCTCCTCTTCCTGTGACAGCCATATTGAGTTTTACTTGACTTGTCATGTCGGGTGGTGCTCACCACCCTGTGTCAGAATTACAGAAGTGCCTCAAAAAGGTTGGGGATTCCTGATTTAGACTTTATAGGCAATTTAAGGGAAGCTTACAATAGATCTGTGATCTGGTTTTTCACTGATAAATTGGGTTTATCTATGGGCAGTTTTTAGGGTAAAAAAGCCAGTTACCAGATTTTTGAAAATAGATTGTGGGATATTAGTTACCAGTTCTGTGTATTTTAATGCAGTTGTATTCAGAAATAGGAAGAAGCTTTATTTTAAATTTTATAACATTATTCAGTATATATTGGCAAAAGATAATTGCATCCATTTTGGTCCAGTCCTAAGCAAGGCAATATCCTTCAGGTATGCCAATAAAGGTATTCTGTCCGTCTGTCTGTATCCTTCCAACACTAAGTCCATTGAAGCCAAAAATGTGATTCTGTTTTGGATTGCATTGTCACAACACAGGATGCTGCAATTTAAGATTGTAAATATTATCAGGGCCAGTTCCATGCAGGGGCATGAAGTGACATTCCCTGCCAAAAGGGCAGCAGTCAGTGGGGTGAAAGTAGATTGGATTGTGTCCTGTATCCTGACAATCCCCTTTCCCCATCCTTCTCCCAGTCACAGCTGAGCCTGTGTGCTAAGACTATACCATCACTCAGTTATGAAATGGGGAAATGCCAAGCTGAATGGAAGAGAGAAAAAGCATACATAGCTCTGCTATTTTGAGCTGAGTTCCATCATTCTCCTCAGATTGGTTGTGGGCAAAGTGTCCACATGGGTGCTCCATCCACAGTCACCTTTGAACTGTTGCAATCAGGTCGGAGGGGTTTTTGCTACATCTCCAAAGTAAAGACCTAGGAGCCCCACATGTCATGTTTGAAATGAGTACAATGTTATATAGAAGTTCTCAACAAAAGCACGGCATCTAGCTGTCCAAAAGGACAAAAAGAGCAAGAAGTGCTATCAGATGGATAAGTGGTATTTTTGTCTTCATGAAAGTTATGTAAAATGTTGCCACTCTGTTATATCACTTATATCTCATGCTTTCAGCATACGTGCCTGCAAGTTAATCTTATCTGAATCTGCAAAAGATAAAAAGGGGATCTGTTTTTCTATATATTTATATTTGGGGTAGCTTTAACTAGTGCAGTTATATTGCTAGCTATTGAAATGTTTTATATGTAATATCAGATGTTTATGGCAGGTGCAAAGTTGCTTTTTCAGTGTGTAACTGTTTGTATTTTTGCAGCTAAAAGCACACTATCCTTTTATTCTCTACTGTACTACCATATTCTAAAGAAGTATGCCTTAAAATATACCACTGGACAATTCTTGTTTCATTGAATATGATACATGGCACATCTTCTTCCCTTCACTTATCAGACAGTTTTTGGTTGATTCTGCTCCAATAGGCTAAAACTTTTTCAACATACATGGAGCTGCCTTTAAATTACTAGAGACTAATATAAAGGGCTTAATTCCTTCACTGATTTCAGTAGAAGATATTAATAGCTTCACTATATTGAACATGGTTTATAAAATCACTTAAATAAAGCCACTTAAATTAAACTTCTAGAAAATTAAAAAACTCTCTTAAAATGTGGAGCTTTCAATAACATTGAGAAAGATGTTTCATTGTCTAGAACAGATAGTACTTCATAGTAATATTAAGTGAAGTGACATTACCAATTCTAAAATCCTGGACTAATCTGCATTGATTACATCACAAGCAGTTGCTATTGCTAACATGTTTGGAGGAACTCTTCCAGTAAAAGACGTTTTGTGACATCTCTGTTGGTGGGGTTCAGAGCCAGTTTGGTGTATTGGCTAGGAGTCCAGTTCAATTCCCCCACATGCAAATAGTTGGGTGACCTTGGGCTCGCCACAGCACTGATAAAACTGTTCTGACCGGGCAGTGATATCAGGGCTCTCTCAGCCTCACCCACCTCACAGGGGGTGTCTGTTGTGGGGAGAGGAAAGGGAAAGCGACTGTAAGCTGCTTTGAGCCTCCTTCGGGTAGGGAAAAGCGGCATATAAGAATCAACTCTTCTTCTTCATTAATATCAGGGCTCTCTCAGCCTCACCCACCTCACAGGGGGTGTCTGTTGTGGGGAGAGGAAAGGGAAAGCGACTGTAAGCTGCTTTGAGCCTCCTTCGGGTAGGGAAAAGCGGCATATAAGAATCAACTCTTCTTCTTCATTAATATCAGGGCTCTCTCAGCCTCACCCACCTCACAGGGGGTGTCTGTTGTGGGGAGAGGAAAGGGAAGGCGACTGTAAACCGCTTTGAGCCTCCTTCGGGTAGAGAAAAGCAGCATATAAGAACCAACTCTTCTTCTTCTCTAGGCATGAACTTGCAAGAGCTATTGTAATGTCAGAGTCATTGGTGTCTGGTAGCCTAAAGTCCCCTTTCTTGTGGGAAATTCCAAGCACCTTTATGATGACCACTCAAGATTAAGCCCTAATCTGAAACCATTAGCTGCTGCTTTTCTGAGCAAGAAGTATAAAGTATTTAAATGTGTGTCTGTAAATTAAGCATGTATTAAAGGCTATTTTTACTTTATTTGTGCCTTACTTCTGGACTTTAAGCAACAACCAGTGGGCTCATCTAGACAGTGGTTTTGTGTTTTCCATTGGTAGGAGTGCAGGAAAAACCTGTTCGAAGATCGGAGGTCAAGTCTCCAATCTTAAAGTCTGGTTCTATGTAGACCTTTCCCCACTCGTGGCTAGAACAGGAGATGATCAGTATGATTAATTCTCATTGGTATAAAATGATGTGGTTATGGTAAGCATTTGTTTCATTTAAAAAACAAACAAACCTTGTATCTGTATATCTATATAAAAGTTACATGGACGAAACTGAGATTACAGTTTTGGTCAGTTGACATGCTACTATTTGCTCCTTTCATTCTTTATTGGTTAACCATCTTTCTTACCCTTATTGACTTTGCAGCGACCCAATACCAACTTCATCACCCAAGTCTGATGTTTATAAGATGCTACATGATAATCAGGAGGGATCGAGTCAACCACGTCAGTCTGGTTCCTTTAAAATTCTCCAGGATATGGTCTCTGAAGAATCTGGTTAGTTCTAGTTTTTTTCCCTCTTTAATATTTTTAATTTTCTTTGAATCCCACCCCTTTTTAGTTTAAAGTTTTTGTATATCTGAGGGCTCCCTAAGGTTTGCAGAAATATCTCCTGTGTCTGTCCCTGGCCCATTGTGCAGATGTTGAAATCTACACTCTGGAACAAGTTTAAGAATTAGTTATATAGATAATAATGATCTATCTAACTGGGCTTTTGTAATAGTGATAATTTATGAGAATGAGTTTTTAACTTTAAAACTACTCTATCAGTGGTATGAATATGCAGTGGGTAAAAGAAGAACATTAACATTGAAAAGAATAATGAATGTATACCAAGACAGTGAGCTATACAGAGGATATTTTAACCAAAATTATAACCAACAGGAATAATAGGAAATATTTAACATGTCATGATATACTAGCTGAAGCTGTAGAGATGATGTCCATGTGTAGCAGTAAACAGAATCAGTGAATTTTTACTTTTTAAAGAGGGGAAAGAATGCCTGATGGTTAGTTAAACTGAATCAATGTGATCTAGATTAAAAAAAAGAATTTTTAACTTCCTTTTGGTTTTCAATAATAAAAATGATAAAGAATGAATAGATTGCATTTAGCCTTGTGCAGGATGACTGAAGAAGCTTGGAAAGCCAGTAATAAACATAAAATAATTGGAAATAGATTTATATATGCAGTCTATGCATAAAATTTTTGGCCCAGAACTTGAAATATTTATTAGTTAAGAAATATCGTTACAAACAAAAGTCTATTGCTTAAGGTTCAGATTCTAGAAATTTAGAAGAACCCCAGCACCAGACTGTTCCGTGAATGTCAATGTCTTTTTTCCTCCAGATGGGCGGCCAACTGGTACAAGAAGTGTGAGAGCACCAGTAACAAAGCCATCTAGTGGAGCAGGAAGTGTGCCAAAGATTCCCTTGTGTGACAAGTGTGGCAATGGAATTGTGTAAGGTTTTCATTTCATTTTTAACAAAACCATGCCATAGATACTCAAAAGAACCCCCCAAAAATTAGAGTGAAAACATGAACATTTTTGAAAATGAAAACTCAAACCACATATCTAAGAGTACCCATAAACCTAATCAAAATTTCAAGTAACTCATTTGGATAGACAAGTGTATGTGTTTAAACGTTACTGCTATGTACTGTTTTAAAATATACATTACAAGTTGAAGGCTCTGGGGAAGCAGAGAGGCATCATCTGTAAATCACATCTTCAGATTCCATTTAAAGTTGGCAAAGCTGCTGAATTATTACATGCCCAGCATAACTCCTACTGAAATGCAATCTTAGTAGGGTGCCTAATAGGCCTGTGCTATGCAGAGTGGGTTTAGCAGAGCATAAGATCAGATTTAGGGTGCATTGCTACGATGCTAAAGGCCACTTGTCCCAACCCTCCAGCACTGCAGGTGGCCTCACAGAAGGCTCAGCTTCTGGGGCAAAAACCAAAGGGAGTAGGATTGACCTAAAAATGTGAGACGAGTGTTGGGTGATGAAACCAATCTGTAGTGAGGCATCTGAAGCATGTCTGTTGCCGGTCTTACCTAGCCTGTGTGCACTGGGTGTAATATACAACAGCTGATGTACACAGGCATATAACTTAAGATCTTTTCTACAGCTGTGCCTAGCAGCATTAAATATGATCAGGTCAAATTGAAATCCTGTGCCCTGTTATATATTGATTCTACATTATTTGCCCAGAAGAAGGGCTTCTTTTGGTCTTTGAAAATTACAACACTGAGTTCTACCAAATGAAAGCAAAATCAATTGTCCCACCAGCATGAATAGGAAAAAAAGTGCAATGTGATGCAGTCTACTCAAAGTGAATTGTGCAGTTATTCAGGCTTGTTGAGACCCATGAAGAAGTAAATGATGGTTCAAGGGTTGACTCTATGTATCTGAACATGTTCCAGTATCACATAAACACCAAGGATTGTACATTGTTGTCCTCAACTGTTTAGTGACAAAAAGAAGCCTGCTCAGAACTTCCATTTTCCACAGCAGCACATACAGTTAAATATATTTATTTTCGCACTGTATGGCATTAAATAACAGTGATGGACACAAACCACCAAACCCTCACTGTATGGTCATCTAGATTCTCTGTTGTTTGAGAAATGACAGCTATTCCAGGCTAAATTACTAATATGGAAGAAACCTGTACTGTAATGCATTAAAAGAGTTTGCAATAGTGGTAATAAGTCTGCTGGCAGGGATTAATTCAGCTGCCTACCTATCAGAAAAGGGTTGAGCTGTCAGAAGGGCTTCTGGCTGTCATTGGCTAAACTTCTGAGAACTGAAGAAGGAGCAGCACAGGAAGGACAAAAATGAGAAAAAGAGAACAAGCAAGAACCTAGTTAGGAGTAAGATTCAGGTGTGTGGCTGTACAGGCCTAAGTTTTATTCAAGGTATGAGCTTTCGTGTGCACACACTCATCAGATACGGTACCATGGAATGGAAGCACTTTCATCATATTTGTACCTTGAATAAAACTTTGTTGGTCTTAAAGGTGCCACTGGACTCG
Source organism: Paroedura picta (assembly GCF_049243985.1). Taxonomy (NCBI): domain Eukaryota; kingdom Metazoa; phylum Chordata; class Lepidosauria; order Squamata; family Gekkonidae; genus Paroedura; species Paroedura picta. Next base: position 36,574,831 of record NC_135378.1, read on the forward strand.
AAATTTGTTCTAGATAGGAGTAGGCATGTGATAAAGTAACAAAGAAAACTAGGAGTGAGGGAGGGTGGAATAAGATGGGATCCAAACAAGGAGACATGCAGAAAGATGAAAGAGGAGAATTGGGAACAAGAAAGAGAAGGAAAACTGAGAGAATGGACACAGAAAAGGGACACGCGTAGCTAGAAACTGCAAAAAGTGGGGAGAGCGTGCATCCCACATCCTCCAAGAAGTCCTCCAGCCTGAAAAGACTTCTTCCAACAACTGCCCCTTTCTCCCTCTGAAAAGCCACTTAAATGGGAAGAAATGCCCTGGGGGTGGGGAGAGATGCTCAGTGAAATGGGAAGACAGTGGCAGGATCCATCCCAGTAACACGGATACTATATTGATTTGGTAATAAGTGATCAAGTTATTAGCTTCATATCTCTGTGCATATTGCAATGTTTTAATCTCCCTTCTTTAATCCTGGTCCTAGTATGTGGCTGATATTAACCCCTTGGTTTTCTTTCTTTCTTTTGGGCTTCTCAGCGGTGCAGTTGTAAAGGCACGTGATAAACACCGGCATCCAGAATGTTTTGTGTGTTCAGACTGCAACCTCAACTTGAAGCAGAAAGGTTACTTCTTCGTGGAGGGGCAATTATACTGTGAAACTCATGCCCGAGCCCGCATGAGGCCACCGGAGGGATATGAAGCCGTCACTGTTTATCCCAGGGCTTAACTGTTTGGAGACAAACATACCTGCATGCGCGCAAGCCGTTATCCGCTTACAGCAGCCGTACAGCCCTTGAATCCAACTTAGTGCTTTTGAGAGAGGGTTAGGATGGAGCAGGATGATGTTTCTAGTATCGTTTTTGTCTCCATCTATGGATTGTTATCACAATTGCCAGTGTAATCTGATGGTGTATAAAGTTAATATAATATGCTGCATTAGATGAAGTGCCTTGGAATTTATTTTGGTTACAGCTACTCATAATGAGAGGCCTGTATTTCTGTCCAGGTCCTCACATCCAGCTTTTTACTAGAAAAAAGTCCAGTCCAGAGTACTCAGTCCTCTGAAAACAAATGCTTTAAACTGAAAATATTCTTATATGTTATAGTTTACTATGCTTTGAACACACGGAGAGCATCATCTGTCAGTGCTTCTCCTCCTGAGAACCTGCATGGTGTGGTGGTTAAAAAGCAGAGGACTCTAATCTGGTGAACAGGATTTGATTCCCCACTCTGTCACACACAGCCAGCTGAGTGACCTTGGGTCAGTCACAGTTCTCTCAGAGCTGCTTTCACAAAACAGTTCTCTTAGAGCTCTCAGCCCCACCTACCTCACAGGGTGTTTGTTGCAAGAACGGAAAGGTGTTTGTAAGCTACTTTGGGTAGTGAAAAGTAGAGTATTAAAAACAAGCTCTTCTCTTCTTCCTCCTCCTCCTTTTCACTGCTCTCTTTTCCTACTAGGAAGGGGTTTGCCTGAGAGGGACTTGGCAACATGGCATTTCCTTGCTGGAGAAACAAGAGTGACTAGGCAATGAATGGAGCTGGACAGGATTCACTTATGTGTAGGAGACAGAGCTGTTTGTCTCATTAATATCCAATTCAGTGAGGTGCTCTGAATGTAGTGTGCGGTGTCTTCATTCTTAGACATCTATGCATTATTTTTTAAATCACATTTATCATTTATATACAAAACCTGCCATGTTATGCACACTATGAGATAGGATTTCATTGTTCGTACCTTACCTCTCAACTTGTATGTGTTTAACATAGAATTTGCAAAGCCAAGGTAGTAAGGATTTGGGACATTTTCATTAGATGAAAGGGTTCTTACTCCACCACTGAAATATTCTGCTTTGTTACTGTGAATTTATTTTTGCTGCCTGTCTTTGTTATGCTGTCTGAGGAGAAGAAATAAATACATGAAAATGCCAGGATCCCTGCCCCAAAGTGTGATTATTTCCACAAGGGCAACAGATGTAGGGTGGGGTTGTTTTGGACAGGCAGTCCCTGAATGGTCTACCCCACATGGAGGTAGAGATTTATGTACACAGCTAGCAGCTGAAAACATGATGCCTATCTGCTGGGACCCATGGGACTGGCTTGGCCTCTCTTTTGATGGACATGCTCTGCTGCTAGCCACGCATGGAACAAGGACATCTAAGGCTAGCTGTAATTATCGATGGAGCTGGGCCTTTGTTTGTGACCTAGCATAAGGATTTGCACTTCAAAGGGGGAAAATATCTTACTGGCCTGTGCTCTTCAGTTTGAGTAGCTCTTCAGATCCCAACCAAAGATTAAAAAAAAAACACCACTGTACTTAAATCAGGAATCCTGTGAACAAATATTATTAAATGACATAAAATGGGGGGGACACCCCAAAATAAAAACACAACTTATTTTGCAGCAGTATTTTTCCTGTGCTAATTAGCATCCATCAAAAAACATGCAAATTATTCAGAAATGTTTTTTATGGATACTGCTTGTGATAGTACTTGTAAATATTGCAAATGGACAAGAAGGGATGGTGGAAATGTCTTCATATTATCAATAGTTACTCCTGCATGGAACAAAATTTACTTCAGCTGCATTCCTTTTGCTCCAAGAGAGTTTTCTGCAGTCACATATGTATGTCTCCATGTTAAGAGGCTGCTTCATTCAATTCCCCCCCTCAGGTATTACTATAGCAGAGATGGTGTAATCTCTGCCTACGGGGCGGGGGGGAGCAGCAGAGCTCACATTATCTCTAAAGGCCAGAAACCTTATATTGCATATTCATTTCTCCAGGGAAAGTAAAAAGACCCAAAGAATAAGGCCATGTGAGGGCATGCAGTGTATCATTTTCCCAAAGGCACCAAAGCAGCAGAAGATATGTGAACTATGCTTAGGTCTGTGCCAAAGGCTTGTGCTAGCACGTGGCAGGGACTGAAACTTAGTTGTCAGTGTTGGCAGATCAACACTTATAAAATTATCCTGCTGAATAGACATCGGTCTGCCTGATAATCAAAATCCTATCTATTTCTGTCTATTTCTGGTCTTCTGTTGATGAACAGCCATCTAAAACTTGACCATGGATTTCTAAAAATCTGAATTTGATTTTTAGAAATTATTCACCACATTGTGTCCTTGTCTGTAATCTGTCAATTTGAGATCTCATTCAAGCTGCCCAAAAAAGAGATCTCTTACCTCAGGGAATCCCAATCAACTTTAACAACTTGTCAACAGAGTGAACAAAATAAAGCTAAGGGATGGATAACAGAATCATGAGCTGCTGATATTAAGACCAAGGTCAAATGGAATTGTTCCCTCCCCTCTGCTGTATGGGTGCAGTGAGGGAGAAGAATCAAAACGCAAAAGCTACTTTTCTCCCAAGGACCAGTCCTGCCGCTGGTCGGGATCAGACACATCAGCTCTTTATTGATCACACACAACTGAACTAGTTCAACAGCCCACCATCCAAATTTATACAGATTTCAGAGTTTCCTGCCAAAGCCTGTGATCAGCCCTAAGCAGAGCCCCCCTGATTGGATAAATACAACAACCAATAGCAGGCCGGATCCTGCAACCTACCCGGCAATTATGCATTCCCGATGCTAGCTGTAGGATCCAAGCTCCCAATCTCTTGTTCAACATTAAAAAGCAGTAAATTTTCTATTATTTTAATCATTTTATCATATTGCATAGTGCTATAAGTGAATGTGCACATAAAGACTCCCACCCTAAGGAAGAACAGTTCCTCAAAAGTCCTCCATGAACACATGAAGACAATTTTATAATGCCAATCGAGCCAAGTCTAAATTTTCTGGTGATATGGGATCAATGAGAAACTGAGTACAAGTTTGCAATCTCAAACAGTATAAATCCCTCCAATCAAGATACCAGTAAAATTACAGTACAGATTATAGACTGTTAAATATAGCTATTCATAGTTGCTGTTGTGTAACACTGCTGGAATAAATCCAGCATTTGGATTTCTCAGCTGCTACAGAACAGGTGTAAAAGAGACCTGCTAACCGTGAGCTGCATAAACACTAGAACTATTTGGAGAGGCTGACAGAACTTCAGTAATGTGGCTACTGATGGCTTGAGATGTGTGGTCTTTGACTTAGCGAATCCTTATGGACTTCCCATCTTTTAGTGATGACTACCAACAATAATCTGCTTTTACCCTGTTTTTTATTTATTCTCTCCTACCCTGTTTGTTTAAATCCTCTTGACAAATGGCTGAGCTAAACTAGAGAAACTCCAGATAAATTATGCAAACTCAAAATATTAGTATGTATATTTCAAAGTGAGAGTGCCCATTTTTGGATTCTCTATCCCAGGGATTCCCAACCAGGGAGCTCCAGAGTGGGTCCATGACCTTTCCTCTCCTACCTTAATAGACTTGGCCATAAGCTAAGGAACTGCCTGCCTCTGCTCATTGGGTGATTTGTGGATGTAAAAATCAAAGGGAGGGTGAGTCAGTTGTGGCAATGTATGGAGGATCTGGGCTGTCTTCTCAGCTCCTGACTTTCTTTCGTCTACACGAGGCAGCTGCTGTAGAAGTTGTAAAGACTGGGGAAGGAAGTGAAAGAATCGTGAGTGGTGATGTCACTTCCAGCTTCACGGCACTTTAGGGGGTGTGCCTAGCTGACAACTTCCAGGGATCCTCAAAGCCTGAACATTTATTTCAGGGGCTCCTCCAGTCAACAGGCTGAAAAAGGCTGCTCTATCCCAATAGCATCTGATGTATCTTGAATTTTGCTTTAAACTGGCACCATGTAATTTAATTAAGGTTGTGGTCCTAACACTTTCATGGGTGTAAGACCCACTAGAAAAAATGGGACTTACTTCTGAGTAGACCTGTTTAGGAGTGCTATTTGAGCCTGCATTATCTAATCTCCATTCAAGAAGGACAAACATGCAAAGCAGATTCAAGTGGGTAGCTGTGTTGGTCTGAAGTAGCAGAACAACATTTGAGTCCAATGGCATCTTTAAGACCAAGAAAGATTTGTTCAAGGTGTGGGCTTTCATGTGCTTACAGCTTGGATAAAACTTAGTTGGACTCAAGCTTTGTTCTGCTACATCAGACCAATACAGTGTAACAAGGCAAAGTTAGAGCTTTCCCCCACAATGCCCTATAATAGTGGCTCCCAAACTTTTGTGGGCTGCTGCCCCTTTGGTTTCTAGGCCAAGTCCCTAGTGCCCCCCCCCACACACACACACAAACACATACCTCTTTCCTGGGGTTAGGTGTCCTGCAAATCCAAAACACACTACATTGCCTACACTTCTTTTTTATTGTTGTACAGCAGTCATATTTTAATAGAAGTTATTTGTAAAAGTTATTCGTAAAAGGCCCTTTCATTTAAGCATAAATCTGTGCAAAGGGAGAGGAGAGGTGGCGGAGGGGGTGGGGGGAGACTCCAAGCGTTATTCACATCTAGTCTTTTCCCCAACTTATTGCACCGCGTTGTAAACCCCAATTTCGAAATGCAAATGTCGGGGGTGGAGGAGCCCGGGGATCTTGGGCTCCTGAGTCCTGGCCCTCTTTCGGAAGCTCCCCTTCCTTTTTCAGATTAACCCAATGCAATACTAGGGGTAACAGCGCAGAAACCGAACGGTGAGCGCCAAGTCAGGCACATTTCGTGCGTCTCGAGGGCGACACTGGGCCCTTCAGTTGGCTGCACGAACACCCCTCACCCCACCGAGATCCTTGTCGAACTGGAGCGGCCAATTTTGTCGCGGAGGGAAGAAAATATTCCTCGAAGTCTTGTCCATCGCATGCAGTGGGGCGTCAAACTAGAGCTGACCCCCCCCCCCCGACTCGCCCCGGCGAGAGACGATGAGAGCCACCGAATTCAGGCCCGACCCCCAAAAGCCTCTTCGGTGTTTCCAAGCCTCCTGAAGTCGCCCGGCTAAAGACGAAGAATCCCGCAAGCGGCGCCTGCGGTCTGCAGGTGGCACGCGGCCACGCATGCGTAGTACTGGGAAGGAACCGTCCCTTCTCGTCTCCCGGGCGCCCGTTGCTTAGCGACGCGGGGCGGCCTTGGGCGGAGCGGCGGTTTGGGCGGCAGAGTCGCGGTTTGAACGAGGGCGGGCGCCTGGCGAGATGAAAGCCGGTGAATGGCCTGCGGGGGGCGATCGACGGAGGCAGCCCACTCAGTTCACTGATTCCTTGAGCCGGGGCTGTGTGGCTGCAGGGACCCGGGAATGCGACCACGGAGGCAGCCGCGCCAGGTGGAGGTGGGAGGACCAGGAGAAGACCTCGCCCTCCGTGCTGGCCTCTGAGCCGGGGACCCAGGGCGCAGGAGCCACAGGTGAAGCAGCTTTACACCGCGACAAACGCCCTGGAATGTTTTTTGGGGGAAGCGGGGGAGCCCCCCGACCCCTAGAGCGTATGTAGGGATGGGCTGTGACGTCATCGCAGCACCTGCTCCCTAGGCTGCGGGAGTCGTGACGTCATTGGGTCCCGCTCTATGAGCTAGGGAGGTGCCCCCCCCCCTTCCAGGCTCCCTTCCTCACGATGTGATATTTAACCTTAGCATATTTGCCCTTTTTTGAACAGTAGTTCGCTTCTCTAGCTATAGATTCATGGGGGTAGCCGTGTTGCTCTGAGTAGCATGACAAAGTTGGAACACCCGGGGGGCACTTTCAAGACCAGAGTTTGATTCAGGGTGTGAGCTTTCATGTGTATGCACACCTATTCGGCTACATTGAAATGGAAATTCCTAGACTACATAAATAAGGAGAAAGTAAATTAGTAAACAGCAGGCCGCCTCTGCTCATTGTGCAGCTGTCCTGGATCCAAAGTCCCCTTGCTGGCCTGCCTTATCTGGTGCTCCAGGACTCCCCAGGCCTTTCCCAAGTCTTCCACCCCTACTCTAAGCCTGCTTCAAGCTCCCCTTGCCTTCTGGGGGTTCCAAGTCCTCTGCAGGGGGTGTTGAGGTGCAGTCACACTCCTTACCCCTTCACAGCCTGCAGACCACCCTTGGTCATCTGGCTGGCCACATCATGCTCAATCAGCCTCCTCCTCCTCAAGTTCAATGCCATTTTCAGCTCCCATCTGTAGCCTCTGTACTGCCTCCCCAGCCTCTCCTCCCTTTCCTCTGGCTCCTGGCTCCTTTTTACCAATGTGGTTGGCCAGGGTGGGCCCTGCCCTCTTGTCACTGTCCGGGTCCCCCTTCCTCCCTGTTTCTTCCAGGTACATTTTGACACCATCCAGGCTCTGCAAGGCCAAACTAGCAGCCACATTGAGTAACTTGTTTATATTTAGAGGCCCCTCACAGCCTCAGGCCCTAACCTGTAATTTACTCAGCTTTTGCCTAAGTCCAGTTTTGTATAGCAGACAACTAGTGACCATTTCATAGTGCATGAGTGTGGAATTGAAATCATGCAAAGAGACATATTTGTATTGCCACTTACTCAGCAATGCTGCACCTCTGTGAAAACGCATTTGTGTTACCTTTTGAACCTGATATATGCTTTTAAAATTCATTTACTGAGGCATGCTATAGCATGGTCCCAATCCTCTCTCTGTAGCAACATTTTTCAGGCACAATCCTTCCACGTTTTTATACCTTATGGCCTCTTCTCTTTTCTGCACCACCACACATGTATACATCCATCTCTGTCCCCTTTTTCTCATCACATTCAGCATATTATCTGTCTTATCCCATCTTTTTCTTTTTACATCCCATAGCACTCTACTGTATCCCCCACTGTTAATGTTTTTTTGTCTGCTATCCATAGTGTTTGTTCTCAGTGTGCCTTCTTTCTATACATTTGGCACTTTCTTAATTGTCTGCCCCTCTACTCTTTGTCTTCTTTCTGTCTCTTCCCCTTTTCTGCTATCTCACCTCCTCCATTTACAGCCATTGGCAGTTTGAACACTGTTGTACAAACAATTGGCAATTTATTTTATTTATTACATTTGTATACTCCCCTACCCTAAGGCTCAGGGTGGTTTGCATAGACCTAAATAGAACAATATATCAAACTCTGTGATTATAATGAATAAAAGGTAACAGTAATAACAATAAACAAATAGCATTATAACATAGTGAACAATCAGAACCATGGTTGGTCATATCTGTCACATGGGTTCAAGAGAGGGAGGTTCAGGGGCCCAGTAGATGTTGTTTAGTTTTAGTTCCAGTCACCTCAACCGAATGCCTGGTGGAGGAGCTCCCTGTTTTAGTTCTGTTAGGGTCCTGATCTCCTCTGGGAGCTTGTTCCATCAGGTGAGGGCCAGGACAGAGAAGGCTCTGGCCCTGGTTGAGGTCAAGCAGACTTCCTTGGAGCCTCTCAGTTCAAACACTGAGAGACTCTTGAACTCAGCTGGCCCCATTTAGGGTCTGCTGAACAGCTGACTGTCCAGGAGAATGGAAAAACTGATGCCATCAGTAACCATGAGAAGCAGGACATGCAATGAAGATGTAGCATCTCAGCCATTACCTTTGGTAGCAATCAAAGTTTAATTAATTAATACTTGTATAGATGTTACATCTGCAGGGTTTGTTGCATTAATTTTTCAGATAAATTTGCTTCAGGAAAAAATGTTCAAGTCCAAGCCCAGTCAACATTAAAAGTAAGTTTTGGATACTTAGGTGATGTGTTTGTGATTATACCTGAATAACGGATGGCAAAGTAGAAGTTTATGGCTTCATTTATATTTGAACTTTACCAAAATTCTTGTGAATATTATCTTCTTGTTACATTGGCCCTGACCCAGAAATTGCAGCTGGTGCTAAATGCAGCCGCTCAGAACCTCAGAACCTCATAACCAACACAAGCTACATGTGTTGCCAGTTCAGCTTCAGATCAGAGTCAAGGTTTTAGTATTGACTTTTAAGGCCCTGTCTGGGTCCTGCATATCTGAGGGACCATCTCTCCCAGGTCTGATGGAGGGTGGCTGAGGTGTGGGTGAGGGCTTCATTAGCTGCTGACAGTAAATTGTTAATTTTAATGTTTTATACTGTTTTATTGATTGTTTTACTTTATTGTTGTGAATTGCTCTGAGCCGTTTGTGGTATACAAGCTGAATAATAAACAAATATTTTTAGGCAGCTTTTTTTGTTACCAAGTCCTGTCAGTCTAACAACAGCTTGATTTGCAGACATTAGCAGGTGCTATAACCTTTGTCTCCATTTGCTTAAAAAACTTCACCTATTGATTTATATTGCTTTGGTTGATTATGCTGGGTCAAGAGTTCTTAGCTGTGAAATGAAGCAGGCAAATCTACCATGTCTTCCTCCATTCAGTCTCCACTGAAATAAATAGGGTTTGCTCTGATACATTTCAGATTACAGGACACATCTAAGAAAAACTAAAATCAGCAGGGGAGTATCTTGCATGGACACAGTTTCTTTTGTCCAAGTATTGTCTCTGTCCAAGTAGATTCTGGAAGTCTTTGAAGTACTGCACAAATCTATAAACCCTTATTTAGCCAGATACAATCTGTAGGCTGGAAAATGCTAAATGTGTACACCATACTCAGTGATGATCTTGACAAACTGCCTTCATATCTTGGGGACAGGGGAAAACCAGTTTTCTCTCTCTTGAGCCTTAGTTCACATCAGGCAAATGGCTGAGAAAATTTGCTTCTTTTTAACATTTTGCTAAGAAATATTAGGACATACCTCAAGTGTAGTGCTTTTGTCTTTAAAGAAAATACATACTTCATCATTAGAATAAAAAATGAAGGTGGGTCTATTCCATCTGTTCTTCTGGCAGCACTTTTGAATCATCAGCTCCACACATATGCCAGTATGCTTACTGGCAGCAAAGCAGTGCACATAGTTTAGAATCTTATATATGTCATGCATAGGATGGAGTAAAAATGTCAGTTTCCGTAGATCTGTATATTTTTCAAGCATTCTCTCTGTGACTGTCAACATCTGCAGATCAGGGCCACACAAACACTAAGCATACTGAGGATAAAATGGAGAAGAAAATTCTTTATGGCATCCTGAACTCTTGTCAAGAAAAGCATGCTAAGAAAGTAATATATGTCCCAACTGTATTGGCCTGGATGACTCCATCTTTGCGGCTTGCTGGTGCCTAGTTGCCCTGAGTCCTGGGAGAGATCAGTATTAGCTACTTTTGGAGGAAACTTTCCCACTTTCATGCTTCTTAGTAGTGCTTATCTTCAAGGCCTGGGTTGTTTCTTCTCCCCACTGGAAGCCAGGTGCAAAATGGCCTGGCTCATCCAAGTGTCTGGGATAGCTTAATCATTCATTGGGCTTGCCACCAGCATCTGTGGTAGAAGATGTCTAGTTTTAGTTATGCTCTTAACTCAAGGTTTGGCTAAACTTGGTGGAGTATATGTGTGCATCGTGAGGCCAGCTGGCTGAAGCTTAGTTTGCATCTGCTTTGATAACTTTGATGGATCATTAAAGAGTTCCTTGTAAGTAAACCCAGATCTCTTGTGTCCGTTCTTTGTGAACTTTTGCAAACCTCTGGAGGCCCTGGCCAGAGTCCATAACACTAACAGCAGCTAGGATGCCCATTTAGAGAGAAGGATCTTGACAGTGCAATCCTAAGTGGTTATACCCTTCTTAAGCCCATTGCCTTCAATGGGCTTTGAAAGATATAACTATTTGGGTTTGTACTGTGAAACTTTTACAGCACACTGGCAATTTCTAGCTTTTCACTTCACAATTTGTATATAATGTAGGTTCTACAACTTCAGTTGGAATCATTTCAAGCCCTTCGACAACAGACTTTGCAGAATGTAAGCATGGTAAGAGCAAATTCTAAATATTCATAAAATAAAGAGTTAACTTTGGTCATGTTTAAGTGGGGAATATTTTTTTAATCCAAAGTTTATTGAAACCTTAAAGTAAACAGAGAAATCTCAACACTAGCTAGGAAATCCCTGTAATTCTTCTATGCTCACCTCTTCTGAAACATATTTTTTCCCATGGACCCCCCCCAAAAAAGAAGTAAACCTTGATTCCATTTTCCTCTCATCATACAGGTCACCTCTGTAAGGTCTCACAAACATGGGCGGCGGGGGGATCATAGGACTTCTCAATAACAAAAGGCCACACTAAGTCACCCTAAGACAAAGTTTGAGTCCAGTGGCACTTTTAAAAACCACATTTAATTCTGGGGATAAGCTTTCATGTGCATGCACATTTCATCAGATATCCTAAAACAGACAAAATCAAATATGTATAAAAAATCCTGACTGGCAACTATAGTTATCCACAGGCCACACATTCCCTTATCTCCCAAATGTCTTGCTGGCAATTTGAGACAACATTTCTCTTCCTATCTGTCTCTGCTGCTCTTCATGCTCTTTGGTCTATAAAATCCAGACCCTGCCACTGAAAGTGGGACAGCTTCTATCATGCTCACATTTCAGTGTCTCCTGACTTCAGCCTTCAGTGAAGGGAGGTTGAGACCAAAACATGCAAAACACAGAACATTCATCTTCTCACCAGTAGAGGTATATTGCTATTTTGTTGTTCCAAAAGGTTTTATTAATTATATTTGTTTGCATTGTTGTTTGTCACAGCTTTGTTTTCTGTGAAGTCATCAAGGTTGACACCCCTTTCCCAACTAATTTTCCTTGCCAGATTTCAGAGGGATAGATGGAAAGTTTCCAGTTCATGAGCCATTAGAGTAACATGACAGAAGCCAGGCACAGAACCCACCAAGAAGCCAGGCACAGGGAGATTAGTAGGCAAACGCGGACATTTGGCTATCAGAAAGGCAGAGGCACACACAGCTAGCCTTCTGAAAGCCCACTCTCATGTTGCTTCACATACCAGTTTCTCAAAAATATTGTGCTCTCAGAACTTCTTGTTGTAAGCACCTGCAGTGATACTCTGTTTCAAGAGAGCAGACACAAAGACAGAGCAAGCTGCAGTCTCTTAGTGGGGGCAAGAATTGCAGATAATTTTGCAGAAGGTTCTGGCTTCTGAATGCCAAACATTTTATTAAAAAGCAATTTATTCCTTGTTAACAGGTAGTAACAGGTAGTGCCATATATAATGCAAGATACCACAAATATTCAACAGGAAGTGGCAAAACAGGGTATTTAAAATTTCAAAGGACCCTTTTTCTATTTCCAAGAACTACTACCACCACCTGTGGTTATATAGTTGTTCCCCTTTCAAAGACAGCTATAGAGAAAATCCTCAGTGAACAAATATTTATTTTCTCAAGGTTTATTGTTAGAAATTTCTCTTCCATGGAGTAAATATTTTTGTGTCGACAGGCTGAGCATGACTGCTTATCCACTAGTACATTACCTAATAACAAATTGTGAGCTCCTAAAATTCTACTAAGTGTTGTATAAGCAGTTATTTGCTAAAACATCTTACAATCTGATCCATATTAGAGTAAGGGAGAAGGATAACCATCTTATTGCATATTTCTTCAGGTTCAGTCTGAAATCAGCGGGATACTTAATAAAAATATTGCTGATGTGAAACGGCCTGAATTTAATCCAGACCCTCTACTTTTGACCAGCACGCCTACCCACGTTGCTAAGGTAGGTTGTTTCCTTCTTACTGCCAAATGGGTATATATGCGAAAGTACATTTCCAGCTGTTAAGGTACTGCTGAGAATTACCAGTGCAATCCTACATAGAATTAGAGGTGGCTACACCCATTGGGAATAGTGACTCCTATTAAAGTCAGCGTTCAGGTCTATGGAACGTTACCTCTAAAGTCTTTTGAGGATCCAATACACCATCATGCCAAATCTGATTTCATATTGACCTAAACTTAGCCTACAGCTTCACAGAATTCACTTGTTCCAAGTTTTTACTCCTTTTTATCCTTTAAACCAGTGGTCCCAAACCCGCGGGCCACGAAGGCCTTGGCGCCGGGTCGCGGCTCCTTCTTCCCTCCCACCCCCCCCAAGCGTGAAGCTTGCCAGGCCGCGAGCAAATCGGCCGCCAAAGCAGCCGATTAGCTCGCGGCCCGGCAAGCTTCTTGTTTCGGGAGGGGAGGGAAGAGAAGCTTGCCGAGCCGCCAGCTAATCGGCCGCTTTGGCGGCCGATTTGCTGGCGGCCCGGAGGGGCCGGGAGGGGGAGCCGCGGCCGCCGGCATGGCGGCGGCACAAACGCGCATACACGGACTGCCGGGCGCAAATGCGCGTGTGCAGCAGTCCGCGCATGCGTGTTTGCGCTGGGCCCCCGGGACGCCCTCTCCCCCCGAAAGGTTGCGGACCGCTGCTTTAAACAAAGTAGAAATTATTATTTTTTTCTCCCTAGGTATGGTTATCCAAACACAGATATGTCTCAGTTTCATTGCTTTAATTTTCTTTTCCGAGATGGAAAGTATATATTATCAGGAATGGGGGGGGGGGGGGGCTCAGTAAAGTTTTTAAAGGGAAAACAGAACACCTGAGAAATGCAGCTCTGAGTATGGCAGTAACCCTCGGAATCCACCAGAGTCTTTGAACTTAAAAGAGCATAACTCTATTTAGGATTGGACTGCTAAGATAAGCAAATGGAAATAATAAATACCCACATTTCCTGCTTAAAAACTCTTCACTGCCACCTTCATTTTTTCTTCTATGTTTTATATTAAACTGCTGCTGGAAAATAAAATATGTACCAGATTTTCAAACTACACAGCTGGTGTAACCAATCTATGGTGCTGTGTTATGCCTCTTTCTATGTATTTTATTTGCTTGTTTTTATTTATATACCACCTTCCCTTGCTGCTCATTAGTGTTACTCATGAGTAACAATGTACAGATAAGTTTGGTAACTCTGTCAGCAATCTTAACATCAACCATCATAACATAACCTATCTTGTTCAGGTAACTATGTCAACAATCTTAACATCATCAACAATCGTAATATGACATAACATGTTCAGGTGTCATTTCATCTGTGTGAGCTTCTCTGGCTAGGAGGGGGTGGGTTGCCGGTAGATGTTGTCACTGGCCTCAACCAAATGCATGGCGGAAGAGCTCTATTTTGCAGGCCCTGTGGAACTGTGATAACTCGGATATGTGAAATAGTGAAGCTTCCAGAAGGATTATTATCTCTCTCTCTCTCTCTCTTTCTCCCCCCTCCTCAGCCTAGATGGCATCAAGAAGCATCACTTTTAAAGAACCAACGTCATCTTGATAAAGAGTTCAAGCAGTGTCCAGAAACCTGTCCCAACAAAACCTTTGGAGATCCAGTCACAGATAGAAATGTTCCATATCACCTTCTGTCAAAATATCAGTCAGTTGGAAAAGCTCAAGCTCCTGACCAAACTCCTAGAGAAAAAGCTATTATGACATTTAAAAATGAGCATGAATTGAAGAATGCTGCCAGCAGCATTTTTTCTCAACCTTGGGTTGGTTCTGAAACAAAAGCAAGTACTTCCTTTAGTGAAATTAAAAGCTATGGTGGCTCTAAAGATGACAGGGCCTTCTATACAGACGAGGATGAGCACGTGGTAGAGAGTGTGAGTTTTTCCTTCAGGGACAAGAGAGAGGACAATAGAAAGATTCCTAGGCATGAACGTCCATATACCTTTGAAGCTCAGAATACTTCCACTGTGTTGCATGGTAAAGACAATGATTCTGGTTATCTGTCAGAACTGGATCCCACCGAAAAAGCAATTGTTCTGCCAAATGAGGACTCTAAAATTAAGAGGACTTCTGAATTGGAGGATTCGGCAGATGAGTTGCATATTACCATGGTCTCTTTAAAAGAAAATGATCAGACTGCAGTACAATCAGACATTGAGAGTAAGAGCCAAAACAAAGATTTATTTGTTAAAAGTAACATGTTTCAGAAATTGCATTTTAATTTATTGCCCAAAACAGAAGATAAATCTTTTGTTCTGGAACACATAGAGGAAAGAAAAAAGAACAACCAACCACAACTGCTGGGCACAAAACAAGAGTTTCAGAAACAGAATGTTTTGGAATCCTGTGATATTGATGCTGGATCTGAGAGCTGTAAAAAAAGTGGATTGCTAGAAATACCTCCCAAAGAGCCTGAACCCCTCCAAAAAAGAGTGGTGGCTCTTCAGAGTGAAAACATAGATCTCAAGCAACAAGTGAAACCTCTGACTGATGTTATACAGTCTCTGACTGAGCAAAACTCAAAATATCAGAATCAAATTAAGGATTTGCATGATGAGAAAAGCAACATTCAAGAGAGGCTAGTGAAATCAGAGAAAGACTGCAAGGAATGCATTAAAGAAGTTAAAAAGTTGCTGAAGAAATGCAAGGAACTTGAACAGCAAAAGAGAACTCTGGAAGAAAAACAGAATCAGCTTTATGCTCAAAATCAACGAATAATGAGGGGCTTGGATGATTTTCAGAAGAGGGACCAGGAAGCCCATGAAAGTCTGGCTGCTCTCACACAAGAAAAGGGTGATCTTGTTGCAGCCTTAGAAACTTTGCAAAGTCAAATCTCGTCACTTCAAGAAGAGCGTAAAGGGTTAGAAGAAAAAGTAAGTCAGTTTACAGCAGAAAAGAATGCGCTTGAAAATGAGCTTGAAGAAAAACAGAAGGAAATACAGCAACTAAAAGAAAATGAAAAGACCAGGCAGTCTGATACGGAAACTATTCTTAGGAGGTCACAGTCACTTAAAGAGGAAAAAGTAAAACTTGAAAAGATTTTGCAGGAGTCAACTGATTTAAGAAAGGTCCTCCAGAAGGAGATTGAGGAAGCCCAGAGAGAGAAAGCTAACACCGAAGAAAAACTTCTGAATGAATGTAAAAACACAAGAATGGAAACTGGGATTTTAAAAACCAACTTGTCCAACATGGAAAGAGAGTGTGAGAGACTGTCAGTGGTGGTAGGTGGCATGACAGAAAGCAACTGGGTTCTTAAAAAGGAACTGCATGAATCCAAACAGGAAGTTTCAGAGTACAAAGCTAGAATAAGAAAACTAAGTGAGGAACTCTTGCTGATGGACAATGAAATGCGTTCCATGGAGAATGAAAGAGATGTACTGCAGTTTGAGGTGAATCGTCTTCATAGGAATAATGGTAGCCTAAGAGACCAAGTCACAGCTTTATTCAGTGAACGCTATAGGCCATGGTACAGTTCAAGAAGCAGAAGGCCAGATGGTGATTCCGCAAATCCCACTAAAATTTGTGAAGAAATGTCTAGTTTCCAGCATATTTCTGTAAAATATAACTCACCAGGTATGTTCTGCTTTTTGATATACAGAACTCAATTAATTCAAATCAATTTTATTTAATTTATATACCACCCCTCCCAGACCAGCCAGCTCGAGGCGGCTCACAACATTGCAATAAAAATACCAATACATATCCCATTGTCTTTTGCAAAGCAATGGGTTTGTTAGGGTTAAGGTTTGACACAAGATACTTAGGTTACAACCTCTAAATAAATCAGGGGGGCATCACGTGCCTGAAATGTCATGGTACAGTCTATCTATGTGAGAAAGGACTATGAGCATGAATGAAGCACTTATCCTTCCCTCAGCCTCCCAGTCTGGGTCTTATGAACATGAAGGCAGCCGTTACTTTTAATGGGAGCTCCAGGATCCCTTTCCATATACCCATTCAGATCTTCCCCCTTCTCAATGTAGCCCTGATCCACCAATTACTCTTGGAGTGGGAGAGGTCTTTTGTGCCTCAGAAGTCATGCTCTCCATTACTAGATGCTTAGGAATGTCCTGCATAGTGCAGGGGGTTGGACTAGATGACCCATGAGGTCCCTTCCAACTCTATGATTCTAGGGACATATGCTGAGAAATCAAAAAACTATAGTTAATCTTTCAGTGAAACTCAGACTTCTCCATATGACATGAATGTCTAGAGTTGCAGTGGTATGTTTTTTATTCAGTAAAAGATATAAATGTTGGGAAAAATTAAATAATCCTTTATTGGAAGGAAAGCACTCAATATTTTGCAAGTGTGACATTAGGCTTTGTTTGCCTTTTTTACAATTAATATAAATGAAGCGCTATCAGGATTAACTTCAGGTGCTTTTTGGATTGATTCATGGGGCATGATGATTGTATGAGTGGGTAGGGTACTATAAATGGTTTTATGCAGTGAATGCTTCCCATTAACTTCGTGTGTGTGAGTTCAAATGCGCACATGTGTATGTTTTGAATAAAATTGTCTTTTCTTTCAGGCAATTCCAGACAAACTACAACAATCTGTCCTTCAAAGAAACTGTAATAAACCTTTCTTCTTTGAAAACCATTTTTAAACTCCTTATCTAATTACTATCTTTTCCCCTTAAGCCCTCAAGAAACATTTGGAATGATTTTTCACATGTAATCAGTGATAATGAAACATCATATTTTTAAAACACACACACATTTTGCCCTTATATTTTGGTAGCATGCAAGCAAGACACTAGCATGAACAAGCAGGGGCATTGTCTTCATAACTGCATGAACTAAGACCATTACAATCACCTATATAAAACATCTTCCTTGAATGGAAGGATTTCTCATTGCTTCTGGAGGATGAGTTAGGTGAGAAGGTCTAAAATTTCCTTGTGATATTAAATTATATTAGGTGAATCTGGTGAACTGGTATAAAATTTGATCATGTCTATCCACAATATGCTCACTGCTATTTTAAATGCTTTATGGCTTGATCTTAACATTTACTGAGCTAACACTTACATTCTTAATATGGGAATATTGCAGCACATTTAACCTGCCGTACTGCACATAACCTGAGCACTTCCACTGATGCCCTGAATTCTGCTCCTGAGTTGTATGGGAATCAGTGAAAATCACTCTCCACCGACTGAAGTTCTCTGTAGGATTCAAATAATTGAACATTACAGAGATGTTGCTTTTGGTATTTGCTTTTTTCTAGAAGAGGAATACCACAGCAACATGTCTTTTCTAATGTAGGGTTCTATGTTCTCAACCCAGCATGGTGTAGTGGTTAGGAGTGATGCTCTCTAATCTGGAGAACTGGGTATAATTCCACACTTGTCCACATGAGGCCTGCTGGGTGACCTTAGGCCAGTTGTGGTTTTCTCAGAACTCTCTCAGTTTTACCTACCTCACATGACTGTTGTGGGGAGAAAAGAAGGTGATTGTAAGCTGCTTTGAGACTCCTTAGGGTACAGAAAAACTATAAAATCTAGCTTTTCTCTTCATCTTGTTCCTTTGATGATGGTACCCATAAGTAGGGATGGGCATGAACTGGTTCATGAGCCAAAACTCAACATCAACATAGCCCCCAAACCAGTGATCAAGGAAGGCACCTTCCCTGAATATTTACTGGACCTTTGTCCAATTCATTTGGGCTGTTCAGGCTATTTAAATTTAACAGCTGGGCAGGCCAGTCATTTAACCCATCCACTTCACTCACTTTCCAAATTCCCTTCCCCGCACCTCCAACCTCTGTAACAGCAATTTGGCAAATTCAAGACAGTTTTTACAGTGTAGTTGCTTGGCTGTAGCTAATCCAGCCAGGGTGTAAGAGGAAGACTTCTAGTTGTGACTATCAGTTGCATATGAATGCAAGTCAGAAAGGACCTATTCGTTAATCTGGTATGAAGATAGTAATAGAAATAACCATCAAGTCGCTGCTGATTTATGGTGATCTGGTAGAGTTTTCAGGGCAAGAGATGCTTAAAGGTGGTTTGCAGTTTCTTGCCTTTGTGTGAAAACCCTGGACTTCCTTGGTGATTTCCTGCCCCAAGTACAAACTTGCTTAGTTTCAGAGATCAGGCTAGCCTGGGGCATCCTGGTGCCAAGATATGAAATCAGTGTTTAATGGGAGGGTGCCACCTTAGTCCTATGGAAAAGGACGGAAGTTTTGCATCGCATGCTCTCCTTAGAACTTCCTTGTACACCAAGGTCAAAGGTAAGCAGCTGCCATAGTCCCCTTCCCCTGCTTGGAGCACTGCTGCATAGGGGAATCCTAATCAAGCAATGCATCAATAGATTGCACCATCTGCCTTGACACCTCTGACATAGATAATTGCATTCTCACAAAGTCAGCCTTTAAGGCATCTCCATTAACATGTATATTTGGGGAAAGGGAAAGGCCATTACACTGTCCTCCAGTGACTTTTTCAGGATTACTTTCCGCAGTATACTACTCTGTTCCTGCTTACCTGCAATACTTTCTCTTACACCACCACTTTTTGACGGGCTGCTTATTTAGATCTGATGCTATCCTAACAACTTTTTCCAAAATTTCCAATTTGCTAGAATGTGGCAGGATTGCTGAAATACGAAGGAAACTGGAAGAGGAGGAGCCCAGCAATGTCCGGCAGCATTACAGCACCCTTTCAGTCAGCTGCACCACATCTGTCATCAGGGAGTCGAGCTTTCACACTGCTGTCCAGAAGAAATACAGCACACTCTGCACAACAACTTAATGCTTTGTTGCAGGCTCTGCATACAAGTTTTGCTTGCACAACACACACACACATAATTTAGAGGCTAAGTATCTTCCCAGTCTCCCTGCTCAAGTAATATAGCAAGGAGCAGAGCTATCAGAAATTCAAGAACAAAGAAACTGGGAAGAGAAACATGTTTGAGGCTTGGATGGGGAAAACCAGCTCAACTGCAGAACTCATATCTAATATTTATAAAACTTCCTTACTATCCCCTTCCCTCATTTGCCTTGAATAGTTTGGGAAGTTATTCGTATATTATTACATTCTGAGAAGTATTTACCTGAGTTTTGTAGTCAGTATTACTGTTCAGTCAATGGAAAGGAAGTAACTCAGGAATAAAATGCATTTCTAACAAAATGCAAAACTTTAATGAATAAAAATACAAAACATTTTAAAAGAATCTGAATATTTAAGAGTTTAAGAGAATGGAATTTTCTTTGTTGTGCTATGTTTTCAAACATTAATGCTTTTCAGAACATTTATAGTCAGTAAAGGGAAAAACAATCCAGTAAAACGCATACATTTATCTAAGTATCTATTAACTAGAAGTAAGTACTAAATCCTCTTAAGAAACATTCAAGTTTGATTCAGTCTGGGTGACAAATGGCTTTAAAAAATCTTGACTTTGTTTACAGTGTAAAGAGTACATGTTTACTGTTGGTAATATATAGAGAATTTTATCTAACACATAACATATAAACATGTACCTAACAGCTTAAATACAATTTGCATCAAAATATCCATGTTTTATGACATTATTGGTAAATATCAATTTGCTTGTTTATATGTTGAAATACTGTCAGAAGTGGGATACAAGTGTGGTAAGGTGTTGCAATATTTGACCTATTTCAGCCACAGAAATTTCATTTATTTCAGGAGGCCCCTGAGTTGTTCAAATGCTATAGAACCGAGAAAAGATCATTCACCTTGTTTTTGCACAGCTAATATGTTGTCAGGTGTGGATCCTTATAATTTGTAACATTTAATGATCTGAAATATAAAGAAAATGTTATAAGAGTTACTTGAAGCATGGTTACTGTCTCAGAAATAATCCATAGATCTGTGGATTTAATCTTCACTTCCCTTAGGTAAGGTAAGGTATTGCTCTCCAAGCAATCTATAGGGTCTTATGTGGTAGTCAGTAGTACTGAGGCATTAAGCACTGCGTCCAGAAGTATCCAACTGTGATAAACAAGTGAATAGGGAACATTGTACAGCTTTTAGGGAGGGACCAGGAATAAGTGGTTGAGCATCTGCAGAAGGTCCTCTGGATTCAACTCCTAGTATTACCAGTTGAAAGGACCAGAGAGTACATGGTGGGAAAGACCTCAACCTTGGCAAGCCCCTGCCAGTGTGAGTAAATAATACAGACCTCAATAGACCAATGGTCTGATCTGGAATAAAGCAGCTGTAATGTAATATAATAGGATGTTTCCTGTTTACATAATAGCTGGAATCCTGGGAAGATCAAGTAACAGGCTGAAGCCTATCAACATCCTCCCAGCCTTGTCTAGTGTATAGCATAGTTAAAATGCTATCCAAATTAGAGGAAATTCCATTTCTGACCAACTCTTAAGATTGGCTTCTGGAAACACACATTACTTGCAATCCCTAGTCAGAAAGGCATCAGAAGGATGCTCCTTCCCGCTACCTCCCCCCACTTCCATTAAAGGTCATCTCACTTTACTAATAGTGCAATCCTAAAAAGAGTTACACTGCTCTAAGCCCATTGACTTCAGTGGATTGAGAAGGGACTAACTCTAGGATTCAACTGTGAGTTTTTATTAAGGATGTTGGCAGAAGAGACCTTTTGGGGTGGCAGATCTGATGAATTCGTAACTTAGACCAAAGCATGCAGCCACATTAGATGCTGCTGCTATATGGTACAGTCACACTGATTGCTCTTATGTGGTACACCACTGATGTGCACTTTTTCCCACCTTTTAGATGCTTGCACTGGCACAGAAAACAGAACAATCTATGCACTAAACTTATTGAATTTTAGAATGTAGCTGCAATTAGACCATGAGTTGTGATCTGAAAGATAAAGAAACCTCCCCAGCTCTCTCTTTTTACAGTGTGAGGCAGGCAGGAGAAACAGGCAGCTACCATCATGACTAGCTGGGCTGAGTTTTGCGAGGCAGACTACAAGTTTTGTGGATCTGGCGCACCACAGTGCTTGCCCCTGTGTGAGTTGCAAAGCAGGATTAATTATTTTAGGAAATAATTTCAATTTAATTTGAGCCGGGAAGTTTTCAGTGGAACGGCTTAATCATGGAATGTATCATGTAAGAATACATTGGAATACCCTGGAATGTACTCAGATTACATTTCCTTCATTGTGCAGTAAAGCAAGGGAGAGCATCTACCACTCGGATGAAAGGATTTGAGCCCTTGACTTAACTGGCAAGAAATGTAGACCTATATAAGAAGTCATACTTACTTTTCAACATTGGCCGCCATGATACTTCTTACTGGTCTGCTCCTTGTCATAGAAGAAGAATTAAATATGCGTCCTTGTTTGTTGGTCGTGAGAGGTTTAGGCACCTTCACTACATATGGGTCTGAGGAATACGCCGGAAAAGGGTCAAATGTGCCTGCTTTCATGCCACCTGGCTAGAAGGACAAATAAACATTAACAGTTGCAGGGCACTGGTTACAAATACTTAGTTAATGCAAACAGCATTCAGGTCTTTGAGGAGGATGAAAGACTCAAAGAAAAGGCCATAGCATAAAATGGCTGCTTTCTGCCTCTTCCACTCACACTTTGTGTTTGGGGAGCTCAAAGGCAATTTTGCCTCTTTCCCCCGTTACCCAAACAAATAGCAGGCATGTTTAGCAATTTGTTTTAAAGTTATTTCTAAGGTGAAGTAATTTAATACCTTCATTTCATCCCTGAGTTTTTATTGTCTAAGCTAGTCCATATTGTTGAATAATTCTTTTATAGCACCATTTGCTCCAAGATGGCTTGCAGCATTTATAATCACACCTTCTCTCAAGCTGTTTCCATGGAGATTTTGTTCCATGGCCCCTCTTCCACTGCCCCACTACCAAGACTGATGCAGGCTTATTCCCCCCTTACCTAGAATATTCTCATGCAATTATCGATCTTCTGGATTTTCCCTAGCTTTGCTGCATCCCCCATCCCACATAATGCTTTTGCAAGAGTTGTATTTATCAATTATGTTTTATTATGCAGTTATTTATTTCTTACATTTCTTGTGGCTTGAGCCCTCCCTTGCGGTTCAAGGCAGTTCACAAGGAACATGAAACTAATAATACATATATAATATGGTAACTGCATCAGTCAACTACATCAATCAAGCAACAGTAATATCACACAGAACATTTATTATTTATCAATTCTATCCTAACCCTATATATTGGTCAAATGGAGGGGGGGAGAATTCTGGAGGCCCCATAGTTGTCAGTTTCATTGGCCTCAACCAAACACTTGGTGGAGGAGTTCCCTTTTGCAGGCCCTGCAGAACTGTCAGGGCCTGGATCTCCCCTGGGAGCTTGTTCAACCAAGTGGGGGCCAGGATAGAGAACGCCCTGGTCCTGGTTGAAGCCAGATGTGTTTCTTTTGGGACAGGGATCATTGGAATTGGCTTAGGGTAACACTCTTTGAGAGGTGTAGGCAGAGAGACGGTCCCTCAGGTACATCTGTCCCAGACTGCGAATTGCCTTAAAGGTAATTACCAAGACCTTAAGTTTACTCAGTAACTCCATCAGCTCAAACAAAATTTATCACTTAGCCAATGTATTCAGAGTGCATCCTATCTGCATGGGTAAGAAATATAGGCTAATCTGGTACATTTATGTCTCTCTTTTGGCCATTAAAATCAGAAGGACCATCTTAAAACTGGAACATCAATAAATTCTTTCACCACTCAAGCCCTGACACAGACAGAAGCTGGTCTTTCTACTGTAAGAGGGGGAAATTGACATTTTATCATATATGGTACATTTGTGATGCGCTAGACCATTTGTGGGCTCAAGTACATGCTGACATTTCTAAAATAACAAACCAGTTACTAACTTCTGGTCTTTGTATCCCTCTTGAGGAAAGTATACAACCTGTCACTAATATACAGCTAGGAATGGCATGAAGCAGTTCAATTTTGGGCAGTTCATGCTTGACAAACTGAAGTTCCAGCATGAACTTTCCACAAACTTTAAAGCAGTTCATAGAGGTTCATGCTAATAATGAATGCACTTGCGGACAATCTCCGCTCAAACACAATGTTTACCAAAATTCAAAGCAATAGAGATCTGAATTTTCCCAATGTGGAAACACTATTGTTAGTTTTAAATTTCAAGAGGGCCCCCCACCCTTTACCAGGGTTCCTTTGTGTTTAATTCCCATTTTCTTGCACAGTTTGCAAAATCTTATCTCCATGGGTTGGATTTCTAACTCTGTGCTTTGAGATCAGACTTTTTAACCATAAAATGCTTGTGTCACTGCATTCTGCTGGGCACTCTGATTCTTGTGGTACTGCTGGGCACTCTGTACATTGTACTGGATCTTCTGAGCTCACAAAAATACTTTCTTCCCCCCTCGGCTTGGATTGTGATTGAGTTGGCATTGCCACATAGGCCATGGGTTCTTCTGGGTACATTGGTTCTGCCAGCCTTCCCCCCTAATTGGATTGTGATTCTGTAGATATCAATCCTGTTGAGCTGGCATTGCCCCAATGGCAATGATTCTGCTGGGCAGAAGGATATTGCACTGTTTCTGTTGGGTTTGATTGTGTTCTTGTGGGCTTACTGCCCTTGCTTTTGCTGTTTTTCTCCTCCACTGAAAACACGGAGGGGACTCAGACCCTGTAAATCCAATCCTCACCAAACTTGGATGGGGCAAGTAGAGTCGAGTCAGCCAAAGATTCCCTGCAGGTTTGGTGTTTCTAACATGCCGGAGAGGCTCCTACCGTGTGACAAATCAAACCAGTTCATTTGGCTCTTAAAAGCTTGTGACAGTTTGTGACTCATGAACTGGGCACACCGTGAACTACATTTTCCCAGTTCATGCCCATCCCTATACAGAACATGTGGTGTAGTGGTTAGAGTGTTGGAATAGCATCTAGGAGACCCAGGTATGAATCTTCCTTGTGCCAAGGAAACTCAGTGAGTGACCTAGGGCCTAGTGTTCCTCACCAGATTGCTGTGAGGATAAAGGCAGACAAAGAGAACCATGTAAGCAGCTTAGGGTCCCTGCTAGCATGCTGCTTTGATAGAAAAGCTTAGATATCAAAGTAGACTGGTTAAAAATTTAACCAAGCTGGATTTTTTAATTATAAAATAGTATCCCTTTATTTCTTTTGTGTATTGATATTCTCCTGATTTCAAACCATCACCCCAGACAGGTAAAATTATTACTCTGCTTGTAACTGAAATAACTGATTTGAACAATAACATTTTTCAGTTTACATTTTGAAACAAGCAATCAATACTCGTTAATAATTGTTTTATTTGCCTAGCTAAACAGGAAGACAATGGCAATGTTAAAAACAAGCCTTAAAAATATTTGGTTTCCTACGAGATAAAGGAAGAATAGATTTGGCTGACATTTTTGGGAACAATCTTACCTTCTTTCCTGGAGAACTTGGCTTAAAGGCAATTCGAATTTGTACTTGTGGGGGTTCTTTCTTTGGTGCTGCCATCGGTCCTTCATCATGGTAAGGATTTATGTCAAAATACTCCCGGGGATAAAGGTTCAGTTTGAAAGGCCCACCTTTCAACAGCCGATGGTGTTCTTCAGACATTTTCTATGAAAACCGCAGGGTGAGGGGATTACATGACATGCATTCAATTCAGATTAGTTTTACTGGGGGAAGCAATCTGAAAAGAGGTTATATTTGATAGTAAATGATAGGAAGTGGGTGGATGTACCAGACTGTTAATGCAAAATGCGTGCCATGAGCATCCCAAGGGAAGAGCTGCAGAAAGCAAGTAACAGAGGAGGAGGAGAACTTGCAGACCTCACACTTGTACCTCCTTGCCACAGTTTCACATGGGATAGCATCCTACACTAGGGAAAGGACATGTACTTCTGAAACAGTAGGGACAGCACTGAAAGCATGGCTGGATTTTCCCCTTCCCCCTGTTATCAGTGTCCTCTTAACCAAAACACTTCAGCTTAGCATTACAAGTGGATGCCTTCCAGCAATTCTCTGCTGTGATTCTGCAAATATATCAAACAACAGTCATACCCTGTTCTTTAGGAATCATAGAATTCATTCGTCCATTAACCTTTACTGGCATTCCACAAAGAATTCATGTACAACAATGCAGGTATAGTCAGGTAAGATCTAATCTTTTTGTGGAGGCATACTGTCATTAAACAGAAATAATCCAAGAGACTTTTACCTTATAAGTTATTCTTCCTATGTCATATAGTTCAACTGAATGAGAGTACTGTTTACCTATTGTAATATTTGGATACCTGGGTAAAGAAAATGAAACAGCGGTTGATGCCAATATTTGACAGTTTTCAAAGTTTAAAAAATAGATTACAAGCCGCAGTTTAGTAAATGCAATGGTTTACCCATAGCCAGTTCCTTTCTTTCCTGGATTGGTGTACAGATTCTTCCCAGGTGGCACATAAATGAGTTTGTCTTTCCTTAGTGAACTAAAGAAGGTGCATGGACCACCGATGGTTCCATAATAGGTTCCTATACCACAACTGAGAGAAAAAACATTATTTCTTTGCTGCATGTGCTATCCACTGAACTGCTAGATTGCTTATGTTAGAAATTAGAACTGAAATAATCAGCATTAGGATATAGAAAATTATGTGGATTTCTGCATAGGCCAACCTTTGGCTGATTACAGTTCATCATTATTTTGGTCAATATTTTAGGGACATTTTCTTTGTTAATGATGGAAGAACAAACAGACTATAGAAGACCAGAGATTCATTCTTTGTCAGTCATGGAGCAGTGTCTAAATTATTCTAGGGAAATGAAAAGCTACAGCTATCCCATTCTTGTTGTTTTGTCTTTCTTTCATTTTCTGTTTCTTTCACATGCTAAACTTTCACAGATGAATTCTCAGATTATATCAACCCAAATGGAAATATCCATTTACAAGTATGCAAACAGAAATGAGGGATTTAAGAAAGCTGCCAGAAACATATCTAAAAATGAGTTTGGGAGGGGTGTGTTTGTTCTATCGGAACATGCACTAGCAGGGTAGAAAATATTTGCCCTATCTTCATCTGTATTCCCTCACTACTGGATGAGGAGATCCCAGAGAAAAAGAAGCTAGCAGATGGATAAGAATGGTCTTCAAGATACCAAAAGATGGTTTTGGACAAGCCTAGGAAGATGGTTACCAAGGTTGGGGTTGTGAATTCGGGGTACAGAAGAACAGTTGAGGCCAGGACTACTTCAAGGTGTTTGGTTCTTCCCAGCAAGACAAACATACATCTTTTCCTTGGTTCATGCAACACTGGAAGGGGTCCAAGCCAAGTCTCTGTGGCAACACTTGGCTGGAACCTGGCCAGCAATAGCATAGACCCAGGAGCTGATGCCAGTCACTGATTGTGCAAGCCCTGTAGCTGGAAAGCAGCCAGGTCCCTGCAGTCCATCAGTGCCCCCTCAAAAAGTTGGCTTAGCTGCATAACCAGCCCTAGTCAAGGCAGTAAAGGAGAAGTGGTGAGAGCTGGCAATGCTTATGGGGAAAGAAGTAAAAGGGGAATAAAAACAGGTTTCTCCAGGATGGTGAAAGCAGCATAATTGTGCTTCTTGAAATTCTTAGGAATATACTTTGTTATTTAGTTTACTTAATCAAGAAATATCCAGTGACACTTCTCTAATATTCTTCTCTGTCTCCTCTTTCTCATAAATGTCTTATGATGTGACAAAATCAAGATCCAACCGTAAGAAATGCTACCACAGAAAAATAGTGCTGTATTTCTTGTTACGGTGTATAGATTTCCCCTACACAGATTATGTGTGTATGTGTTAGAATAGGCAACTAGAAAAAAACACAGCAAAAAGTCATCTCCTGGTGGCTTCTCCTAGCATAAGTTAATTGTTCCTATCCTAATGTGCTCTCAGGCTTAAGAAATACACGGTGCAGGAAAGTTTTATTTTGACTTCCAACACTGCCTAAACCTACATTCTTGCAGGACCTCCCACCTCTGTGCCCATCCAAACATTTATTATTGTTTTTATTTGCATCATTTATCACTTGGACTTTCTCACTTGGACTCAGGGTGGATTACTCAAAGTGATTAAATGCAATCCACAGGACAGGGTATTCAATAAATAGGTCTAGGATCGTAGAACCAAGCAGAAATTTAAAAACAGAACGGAAGACATGGCGCAATAAATTATACAAGAATTATACAAGTGTACCCCTTTGTCCACGATCCAGAGCCCCATGAGCATGACCTTTATGAGAAAGAAATATGCATCCATGGGAATCTTACATTTACAGTGGCTGACCATTCCCTTCTCATAGAAGAAAATACTTTTGACTTGGGTGCAGAGAGTGTCAGTGGCATCAGAGACTTCCTTTAAAAATTAGGAATAAATAGTTTGATTCAGCAGGAATTTTTTTTAAACCCTATTGTCAGCTTTTTACAGAGACCAAAAAACAACTTTCACACCTCTTCCCCTGAACTTACGGCATTTTCTCTCCATTACTGGGCAGGAAAGGTTTGCTCAAGTTTTTCTTGGATTCTGCCATTCGATATCTTCTCCGTAGCTGAACGGGGTTTGAGTAACTTTCGCCTTCAAAAATTCTTCCGTACGCTGGGTCAAAGTAACCCGCCTGGAGAGCGGACTTCTCTTTGCTACCCCCTGGCAGCATCTGCCTGTTCTTGCTTGCAGCTTCGTTAAAAGGGCCTTGAAAATGAGTAGGTGCTGCTGTCACTAGTGGCCCTGCACTCCCCCTGGCTTTTGCTTATCATTATGGATTTGTGCATCTCTACATCCTCACTTCCTGATCTCAGACATTCCCCCCAGACTGAAGGAGGCTTCAAGTTGCATCCTGCTGCTACTCAACTGTCGGGAAGGCCAGAGAGAAGCACATGGTCCATTATTCCTTGGAGTATTAGGAAACTGCAGTTGGTCCAAAGCAACCCCCCCCAACAAAGCCATGTAATTTGATCAGGTTACCAACCAAAAGGGACCAAAGCAAAGTGCAAGCTTCTAAGTTCTCCAAAATTTTGCACACTCTTTTGTGTCATTTTGTTTGGTCCTAATAAAAGTTATTACACGGCTTCTGTTTTTGGATTCTCCTTTTGGTGTTTCCAAAAAACAGTTTCCAGGAATAGCTCTTTACTACCACCCCAGACGGCCCATAGCTTGAATGTTTCTGGATCTTCGATCCAGATAAAAATACAGAATAATTTGCTGGATGGGACCCAAAATGCATAAGCAGCCAGATTTGAACCAGTTCCTGTGACTGCTATCAGCAACACTACATGACAAAAGAGGCAGTTGTGTGCAAAATTAATCATCTATGGAAATTACCAGCACAATTAGCTGTACACAATGGCAAAAAGTTTTGAGAGCACAGACTGCAGTCACAGAATTTGAGAGATGACTCTGTAAGGACAAAAAACATTTCCTCATCACAGAGTCCGTAGGTCAAAATGGGCTTGGGTGGAATTGCTGGTAAGATATCTACTAAGAGAACCTGGGCTCAATTGAAGGCTACTGCCGTTTTATGTAACATGTTTGTCATAATGACTTATGTTGGAATTAAACCCAGGCACTTTTGCAAAGGAAAGTCACCAGAGGGAAAGGGCCTAGCTCACCAAAACTGTAGGGGGCACAGCAACAGTACAGAGCTATAGTAGCATCTTTCCTGTAGCAGAGTATATAAGCCTATTCTGCCTACCAGGCCCAATCCCCTGACAATGTGTCAGGCTCAAAGCTTGCACCAGTGTGGCTGGCCTAGTGTGATGGTATATTGAGACTTTTTCCAGCCTTCTGTTCATGCAGTTCTTTGTTGTATCAGGCAACGAAGGCATGGGCAGCTCTATGATGTCAATTTATGCTTCAATATCAGCAAAACATCCTAATAAAACTGGTTTATCCTACCAGTTTCTCTGCTTGACTTTGCCTACTTCTCCTCCTGACTGCAGCCCTTGTTCTATGTGATTTTCATTCAATTGAGATCCATGATCATCTGTCATAGATGTCCATTTTGGGAATACCTGACAACTCTTGACTTATACATACTGGTAGCTACAAAGTTACAAGACTCCACCGTAGGCTGTTGCTGGTCAAAATGAGCCCCCTCCTCCTCAATTTCCTAGCTCAACTTTTATTTATTTATTTATTTATTTATTTATTTATTTATTTATTTATTTATTTATTTATACTTATATACCGCTGCTCTCGCATGTCTCACAGCGGTTTACAAGATCAATAAAATACAATAAAATCCCCTAAAATACCTCCTAAAACATAAGAGAATAATAACATGAGATGGCGGACAGTAAAATATCAGCCCATTCCCCCGTTCAGCATGGGTCAAACTCTCTCTCTACCTGGGAGCAAGGAACTCCTTTACGAGTTCATCTATTGACATTGAGTCTGCATGTTTATTTGCCACTGAAGGATCATA
The DNA here is from genome assembly GCF_049243985.1 of Paroedura picta. Taxonomy (NCBI): domain Eukaryota; kingdom Metazoa; phylum Chordata; class Lepidosauria; order Squamata; family Gekkonidae; genus Paroedura; species Paroedura picta. The sequence goes on from NC_135378.1 coordinate 36,604,710, forward strand.
CATGAAGCAATCTTCAAAAAATAATTAAAATATGATTGCTTAATGTTTAAAATATTGTTAACCATTTTTTACAAATTGTTTCAATAAACCAGAAAAAAATAATTAAAAGCATAAAACAGCTGTATTGCACAGTGATGAAAATATCAGAGGAAGTATACTTACGGTCAAAGCGTGAGACATACTTATCCCCAATTGTAACATATTCCATTTCACTAAAGAGGCCAATCCTCTCCATATCTGTTTTCCCTTCTGAAGGCATGGCTGATACTGTGTGGTAACCAATCACGCTAGCAAATGGGCAGACACGTTATGATCCCTAGAAAGAAGGCTCAGAATCAAAACACAGATTTCAGTCGTCAGCCTACATAATCCACAACAGTAATATGATCAACAAGCCAAAATAAAGCATTTTACCAGGATAGCTGAGATATGAATCAAAAGGTAGCTTTCAGCCAATGGTACTCCACTAATCTTGAGAGCCACATTGGGAATTCAAAGAGCCACACAGCTACTGCATCTTCCCCCAATACAACTATAAACCAATCATTTTTATTACCAGTACACCTGTGAGCATGATGGGTTGTCTTCCCCACTACTGTTCAACCTTCCCCAGTGCTTGTGTCTCTGGAGTGAGGTGAAGGGCTTGAAAGCAGGAGCTGGGAAACAAAACAACATACATGCGCTTGAGTTCTTCAGGAACTTTTTTTGTTATTAGCCTGGACGTAAAAAAAATCAATACTTTCCTGTGTTGTTAAGTAGTATTATCGTTATATCTTTAAAATATACCTTTCCCCTGCCAAGTTTCAATAAACAGTTTAGAATTCAAGCGTGTAACATACAAGACAACCCTAACATTTAAAGCTTCTGCTGACTGACTAGCTATTTCTTTATGAACTGTAATTATAGTACGTTGTACTGGAAGAAAGACACAGCACAGATTACAAAATCAAAACCAAATAGTCTTAAAGTGACTGATTTGCCTGATTTATCAATTACTACTTGCTCTTTAATGGCTGGAATCAACAAGCGAGACATGTTCAGGACTTTAATATATGCCTTCTGTGGATCCAAAAGCTCTGAAAAAGGATAATCTTAATGTTATTTATTACTGTTTACTGAATGATATTACCTGCCTTGAGCCTCATGGGAAGGGTGGCTTATAAAACTAAAGATGATTATGATTGGAAGTTCTACGTTTTTAACAGTTTTAGGATATTTTTATTGTTATTTATGATGATATTACTGACTTACATTACCCACTCTGAGCCTTACAGGAAGGATTCTTATTGTTGCTGTTATTATTATTAGATCTAAAATGTTTTAACTATTTTATGATATTTTAATGTTCTTGATATTACTGACTGATGTTACTCGCTCTGAGACTCACAGGAAGGATGAGTTATGAAAATAAAGATTATCATCATCAACAACATTATTGCAAGTGCTTAAATGTTTTAACTGTTTTAGGATATTTTTAATGTTATTCATGTCTCTTTACTGACTAATATTACCCTCCTTAAGCCTCATAAGAAGAGTGAGTTATAAAAATAAAGATGATGAAGATGTTGATTGGCTTAGCCTCACAAGGTTGTTGTGAGGACAGAGCAAAGAATGATGTCGTAAGCCACCTCGTGAAATATAACTATATCGACAGAAGATAAACATTAATGCACATCCCACATTTCAGAGCTGATTCCTACACTCTAGGGCCAAGGTGCGGCGGGGTTAGGGAACGGACAGACCTGCCAAAGAGCTCCCCCAGTCCGCGCAGAAGAATCCACTCACCCCTTCCTCTTCCGCAGCAGGAGCGCGTGCAGGGGGTCCCCAGGCCGCCGCCTCCCTCCCAGTCGCTTCTCCGGCCGGGACATCTCGCCCGGACAGAGGGTTTGTTGACGCCAAGTTGCCCTGGATTCGGAAAAGCCCAACCTGTGAATGAAGAGGGGATTTCTACGCCCCCCCCCCGTGAATACTTGGTATACCCCAGCAGAAGAGCGAGGCGCGGCGCGACGAGGCCGACAGATGCGCGACGGGAAATGTAGTTCTAACGCCTATCGCTCTTCCGCGTTATTCGAGGCGGAGGGAGGCTACCTGAGAGGGAGAGGCGCGTCGGTTGGTTGGGGCGCGCGCGGGGAAGCGGCCTCGGCCTCGCCCGCCTGAGGCAGAGGAGCATGCAGCTGCCCGGCTCGCCTCTCCTCAGTGTGCCGCTGACAGATGTCGTAAGTGAGGCGGCCTTTTCTCTGCCCGCCCGCCCGTTCTTCCCGGGGACGGAACGACCAGGGTGGCGGGAGGCCCCCGGCCCTTCGAGGGAGCGCCTGAGGGGGTCTCCTCCGCTGGCCGTCGTGTGGCTTGGGGCGGGCGTGAAAGGGACGCGCACCTGCGGCGCTCGGGGGCCATCGCGGGCCCTTCTCCTCCTTCCCTTCTCTTCCCTTCTCTTCCCTTCCCTGGGGCTTCCCTGGTAGGGTCCGAACCAAAACAACAGTGGGAGAAGTATAATGATGAATGCGATCGAACAAAGTCCAGCGGCACCTGCAAGAACAACCAAGTTTAATTCTAGGTGTGAGCTTTCCTGTGCGGGCGCACTTCCCCAGGGAGTGGAACAAGGATCATCACAGCACAAATCTAAGGAGGGAGTCGGTTAGCAGTAAATGAGTAAACAGCATCATAAAGATATCCAACGGATAATGAAGATGTTTGTCACAATCAAATAATGCCTTGCTAGAATAACAGTTCATCAGTCCTTTGGGTTCTGTTGCCGTTTACGAAAACATGACAGGCATAAACATGTTAATGTGATTGTTCAGGAATGGCGGAAATGGCATAAGGTGGTGAGCAGCCCTTGAGTTCACTGCCAAGCATACAAAGAAGTACATACATTAAGTACATACATGTAAGAGTTATTCAGTATTCAATGTAAACCGCCCAGAGCCACAAGGAATGGGCAGTATAGAAATCCAAATAAATAAATAAATAATCAGGAGGCTTCTGGGTCATTGCAATGGATAATAAATGTATTGTTGTATATATAATACCCATATAATCTAGTTTATCACCCTTAGCATTGTGACTTGAAATGTCTCTCTCTGTAACGAGTATGTTTTTGTTCTGCCTTTGTGACAGGGTTCAACTTTCCTCGTTTTATCTTAACAGCAACTCTGGGAGGTAGATTCAGGTGGGTAGTCATGTCGGTTTGAAGCAGCAGAACAACATCCAAGTCCAGTGGCCCCTTAAAGTTTTATTCAAGGTTAAGAAGGGTTACATCTGCCCATCGGTCTCTGATTTTTATTTATTTCCTTTACCGGATAGCCAATGTGGTGTAGTGGTTAAAGAGCTGTGGAATCTAATCTGGAGCAGCTAGCTGGGTTACCTTGGGTTAGTCAAGTTCTTGTAGAGTTGTTTTTGAAGAGCTGTTCTCTTAGAGCTCTCTCAGTTACATCTACCTTACAAGATGCCTGTTGTGGGGAACGGAGGGGAAAGGTGCTTGTAAGCCACAGTGGGATTCCTTCAGATAGTGAAAAGTGGGGTATAAAAAACGGCTCTTCTTCTATATGTTTCCCACTAAATGGTGACCACAAAATAAGCTTGTTATTTCAGTTTGGGCTTTGTATCTATTAAACACCTTTATGATGCTGTATGCTGCTTACCCTCTACCTATATGTATAGACTGGTAACATCCATTTCAGTGTATCTGAAGAAGTGTGCATGCACATGGAAGCTTTTACCTTGTCTAAACTATGTTGGTCTTAAAAGTGCCACTAGACTCCACCTGTGTTGTTCTGTGAGGTAGGTTAGGCTGAGAGAGTGTGAGTATCAGAACAAGGATTTAAACCTGGACCTGTTGGATACATTAGGCCACACATCCTCCCCTCCCCCCATAGACACACCTATGTGTGAGGGTGGCATGGTTTCAGATTTTTGCACACTTGGAGCGAAATTCTGCAGAATGTAGTCGGGTTTACACATTAAACATGCATGTGATCAAAATCTAATCAGTTTCTAGGGAGTAAATCCCTTTGAGCCCAATGAGACCCACATCTGAGGAAAACATTACATCAGGGGTAGTCAAACTGCGGCCCTCAAGATGTCCATGGACTACAATTCCCATGAGCCTCTGCCAGCGAATGCATTACACAGCTGCAATCCTACGTTGCTTTAGTTTGACGCAAATTCTAGTTTGGTGCAAATTCTGGTTTGAAATCAGCAGTCTAGCTTTACAAATAAGTGTATACAAGAATAGTGGATAATAGAATTTAATCTTTTATCTTGTAAATATCCAAGTATCTTGGAGACCAGTCCTATTCTTCTGCAGGTGTTCTAACAAACTGACAGACCCTAGAAAAATAACATGTATTATTGCCTTCAGACAAATATAAGTATCTGTTTTATTTTTAAAACGTTTATGCTTCCTCATTAGATTGCTTATGACAATACAGAATCCCCCCAAATGATGTCATCAATAAAACATAACTAACACAATTCAAGTCAAACCAAGTCAGTATAAAAGAGAGAATACTCACTTCATTGCTGTGCAGAAGCAGCAAAGAATAGGTTTGAGGACTAAGTTGCTAGGATGTGGGGACCATTCTTTGTTCCCATGGCAACGTTCAAATGTTTTAATGCTAAATCGGCAGCATATCAATTTACATTAAGCTTCAACTGTATTTTCCTCCCTTATAGGTTATCTTGGAAACTATGAATATCCTCTTTAGAATAAGAGGAGGCTTGGACCTGGCATTTCAGTTAGCCACTACAGATGGTATGTCTATAAATATATTGTGTATTGTATTATAGTATTAGTAATTTTTCTGAAGTGACGACACAAATTTGTAGTGGCCTTGCAATAATTATATAAGAAAAACCTTAACCAGACCAGTATAAGTCAAGGAATTTTAATACCTCAGAGTTAGGAATGCAGCACAAGTCCTTGGTTTGGGACTTAGCTCCTACAACAGCAGCTTTAGGTGTTTCCCTCTTTTCCCCACAGTGTTTAGCCTTTGATCTGTAATTTAAATGTCCCACAGACCAATACAACTGTGTATGTTGAAAATTTCAAGTGGTAGATGATTGAAATCCTTTACATTCTGCAGATTTTTTCTTCATTTCAGATTCTTCAACAAAACAAGCACTAAAATATGTTTTCAGTGACCTTTCAGCCAAACTGGCTTCAGATGTGCTGGTGTTCAGGATCTGCCATAGCTCGGTGTATCTGTGGCCAAACAGTGGAACAAATTCAGTTGCATCAGAACTTAACGATGACTCTGCTTGTAAGGAGATACTACGGTTTATCCAGTGAGTATGATCGGAAAAATAAGAATGCAACTGGCTTTTTTCATTATTTATTTATTAGACTTTCATACCGCCGCTCCCAGCAAGATAGCATAAATTAGTACATAAATTCCTTACTATGGGTATTTCTGCTATTTCTGTTATTTTCCAGATTTGAGCAAGAAGATGACACTAAACGCAAGTTTTTCAAAAAGAAAGATAAAAAGTTGCAAGATTTGGTAAATATACATTTCCTCACCATGGCTTTATTTATTTATTTATTTATTTATATACCACCCTCCCCTGTGGTTCAGGGCAGTTTACATGGAACAACAACAAACAATATAGTATAACTCGGTAGTAACAGTGATAACAGAGAGAACATAGTTTAACAACATCAGCATTTTAACAGTTTGAGAACATCAACATTTTAACAGTCCCATGGTTGACCAATTCCAGTGTTTGCTTCATGAGGAGGGGTTCAGGGGGGCCTGTAGATGTTGTAAGGTTGGTCGACCTCAACCAAATGCCTGGCAGAAGAGCTCCCTTTGTAGGCCCTGTAGACTTGATCTAGCTCCGGGGGGCCCTGATCTCCTCTGGGAGCTAATTCCACCAGGTGGGGGCGATGACTATGAAAAAAAAAGTTTCTTAAAATGGAAATGATCAGGACATTTTTGATAAAATTCAGATGTAGAAGTTGATATCTTTACAGATTCAGGTATCTTTCAGAACGTAAACATTTCTCCTCAGCAAACCTGCCTGCAACATAGCACTTCTGCAGTGCTGATACAAGTTTTACAAATTCAGCAGTCAGTCACATTTTAAGTGTTTATTTTCTGCTTCAGTGGGTTTCAGGGCTGCACTTACTGGGCTTTCAGACATCTGTGAAGGTTTCTCTGATTTTTGTTCTCTCAGTTTTCTTTATTTTATTTAACTATTTTTTGTTTTGGTGTTGTTACTCTGTACATTCATGTCTTTATTTTTGTAGCAGCCTATAGTAAATATAGATCTTATGCTGGAAATGACGACCATGCTGGAAGCCCTGGCACCAATTATTGAACGAGAGAACAGGGAGCATCACTACATAAGTATGACCTTGCCCGTTGATGCTGTTGTCTCTGTGTCTCCAGAAGAACCATGGCGGAAGTAAGTGGATCAGACAGACAAGGATATACATATTCATTTTCTTAAAACATTTCTGTTGCTTGTCTCTACTTTCAACATACAATGGTATACAATTTCATGTCTATAACATTAATAAGTATAATATTCTAAGTTGTAACTTTGTCAGTCAAAAAAGCAGAAAGACTGTTAAGAAGTAGTTACAGTATTTTGAGCTCTATGTTGCATGTTTATAAAAGATAAAGGAAGGAGATGAAATACTATATTTTGAAGACTTCTGTGACTGTTATATTTAAACTCTTGTTGGCTCAAGCAAGATGGTAACTCCTTAGCTGTAAACACAGGCAAGCATAGTTGCAATAGATAAAAGCTTTACACTTTGAGATAAACTGAAACTCTACTTGGGGAGAACCTGTGGTATGTGGGGACAGCTCATAGCAGCTGCATCAAGGCAGGGCATAAATTAAGTAAATATATATGATTCTGCTGATGGAAGAGGGTTAGGACCCCAACACGTGGCTTTTTGTCTGTGACTATACCTGCCCCCCTTCCCCTGCAGGAAAGGCCGTTGGGCTGCTGTGGAAGATGAAAGGTGTAGAAAGATTCACTTCAGCCTGCAGAATGGCATAAGTCACAGTTCCCTGGGTACTCAGCTACTATACTTGCACAATGCAGTATTTCTTTGGCTGCTGCTTAAATGGTTACTTCTGTGTCTTCCAGTGTACGAAGTCTTCTGGTGAATGCAATCCACACACAGCTAACTGATATGGAAAAGTGCATTTTGAAATATATGAAAGGAACATCAGTTGTGGTGCCTGAACAGTTTCATTTCATGTTGCCAGGAAAAAAACACTTGGTAACAATTTCATATCCTACAGGCATCTCTGACAATCAGTTGGAGACTTACAGACAGGTACAGCTTATGTTGGAACATTGTTTGGATGTTGAAGATCTAAATATGTTGGATGATGGATTTTATTAGTAATCAGTAATAATGTAAAAGATTAATCTCTATTGTCTTAAATTAAGTATGTTTTTTATAGTGTTCTGTTCATTTCCCCCTCAGTGGAACTTACTGTAAAAACAATTCATCTGAATGTGCTGGGGAGTGGAGAATAATATGCTCTAATAAAATAGGCCTGATTATAAATAATACTGTAAGTACTTGTGAAATTAATCAATGAGAAAAAAAACCCTCACTTTTTTGCCTCGCTTATAGGAATTGCACGGACGGTTTAACCTGCCACTTGATAGACCTTATTTCCGACGGGCCAATGCTTATCACTTTCCAGATGAACCATTCAAAGATGGCTATCTCAGAAATCCACATATGCATCCCAATCCACCTGGCATAGAGTCTGGTGTGGTGAGTTTTATTTGCGCTGCTCTCACTCTAATTTCAAGCTTGAGTAGTCATTAATAGAACAAAATCCATAGAAACAGAAGAATTAGGAGGCACATCTGACCAGCTCCTGGTACCTGTCAGTCCGTTTAAAACAAATGAGAAATGCAGAGCACCATCACATAGCTCAGTAAACAAGTCGATTTATAACAAATTGCATGCAAGGCGGGATGGGGGTGGTCACCCTGTGGAAGTTCACAGCAGAGCTTTAGAAAAAGAATTGGTTCTTATATGCCGCTTTTCCCTACCTGAAGGAAGCTCAAAGCAGCTTACAGTCGCCTTCCCATTCCTCTCCCCACAACAGACACCCTGTGGGGTGGGTGAGGATGAGAGAGCCCTGATATCACTGCCCAGTCAGAACAGTTTTATCAGTGCTGTGGCGAGCCCAAGGTCACCCAGCTGGCTGCATGTGGGGGAGCGCAGAATCGAACCTGGCATGCCAGATCAGAAGTCCGCACTCCTAACCACTACACTAAACTGGCTCTCATTTAACATCCTTGGCTCTTCTAGAACCCTTCTAAAGGAGTCTTGGTTCCACCTCACTCAGTTATTCTAGTCTTTGTAACTCAGCATATTTTTTATCTTAGCAGAAATAATGCTAAACGGAGCTGACTTTTTCTTATCACAGGTGTATTTGGTTTACGGCACATACAGTTATCATCATTACATGCAGGATCGTGTTGATGATAATGGCTGGGGCTGTGCCTATCGGTCATTGCAAACCATATGCTCATGGTTCAGGCATCAGGGATACACAGAGAGACCAATACCAACCCACAAGGAGATCCAGCAGGTAAAGATACTTTCCAGGTTTGGGTCTGAGAATAAATAGCTGCTGATGGAATTGGTTGTTCTGACTTGGTTGACTCTCATTTATAGGGTGCATTTACAGATAAAGTCAGAAGTAGTACAGCCTAAATACAGGTATGCCACCTCAATCAGAGCTGAAATAAATTAATACTCATTTTAGTAGTAAAAGCTCTAAAACCTTATCATATGATCACTAGCATGAAGTGTGTCCATTTAATGGGAGTCTTTCCTTCCTGCTTCCATTGCTTGCCCTGCTGTAATGGCAACAGAATAATATTAACTGGATGCCAGTGCTGTGGGACAAACAGAGGTTGGAGTATGTTCCACTAGGCACTTCTACCTTCACCTTCCGCTATATGTGGTACAGAGGCTGCTGTGAGAAATGCACATCTCCAGAAGGGAAAATGCAGAGGGAATCGGGGGCCCTTCTTCCTGCAAGATGGCCTTCCCTTTCTTTCCACCAAGGAGGCCAAGGACCCATAGAAAAAGAGCTGACGTGGCTGGTCTTGTGAAACTTCAAGTTCTCTTCTGCCCCCTATTGGACAAAGTGCATCAATTTCATCATAACTGCCAAATCGTAGACATAACAAAGGGCTAAATCAGTTCTAGTAGTACGGAACACCTGCTCGTGACTGGTCCATATCTTGTACCTATTTTGATTAGTGTTTGAGGTGTTCTTGGCCTAAATAAATGCTTAGAAGTAGCAGCATTACAGTGGAGGTCCTTCCACAATATCAAAAGGGATTTGGTTTCAGATATTGAAGTAGTAACATTTAAATCCTTTCAATTGTGGATTTTTCATATAACAGTTAAGCACCATTTTTATAATAAGATTATATCGTGGTGATAAAGTTTGGTGTTAAGCCAGTGTGTCATCTGATACGTCATTTGGTCATGGCCTTGTAGCCTATTAAATTCGCTCCCCAGCATGTCTCATGTTGATGATACTGCATACCTGTTTGGGGCCAAAGAGTATTCCTATTTAGAAAAAATTTAAATGTTTTCTCTTTTTACTATTTGGTTTCCAGAAAATAAGATGTAAAAGAGTTTTCAATAGGTAAATGTAGTCACTAATACAACTTAGTGTTATTTTTGTTTCTTTGCTTGTGGTGGTGGTTTCGAAGGCTCTAGTTGATGTTGGAGACAAGCCACTGCTGTTTGTTGGATCACGACAGTGGATTGGTTCTATTGAAGTGCAACTTGTACTGAACCAACTACTAGGGATAACTTCAAAAATATTATTTGTCAGGTAAGAATATTCATTAAAAGCATTTCTATTGGGACAAAGAAAGGAATCCAGCTAAAAACAAGTTACCTCAAAGGGAGCTGTGGTAGCACCAAAGTAACTCGGTGAAGGAAGCTTGCTTAAGACAATGAGAACATCATCTAAGTTGAAATTGCAGTTCAGTCATGAAACTTTGATTAGTCACACACTCTTAACCTGATCTACCTTGCCAATTTTTTGTGGGAATACATGTGCCTGTATGTGGTACTACCTTGAATGCTTAGAGGAAACAAAGTTTGGTGAATCTGTTGATTTGTCTTTCCAATCCGTACAGAGTGCATAATTTTATTAGCTGTTAAAACATGGGTACGTCCCCAGTTTTCATATTATACAAGTGTTTACAGCTGGCAGCTGTAGAAGGAAGCTGGAAATCTATATACATAAATATGTTACTGTACACCCTGACAAAATGCTAAAGATTCCAAAGCCTCCTATTGGTAGAATCTCCCCCCCCCTCCTTTCTCTTCAGGCCTGCTGTGAAGGGAGCCTCTAACAGCTCCTGACTGAGACAATGGATGCGATTCTGAGAGCAACGCAGAGGAGTCTGTGGGCATGTGTGTGCTTTCCTTTTGAGGGGGGAAAGCTTTCCCCTTCTGCCTAACACTTGGTTGGCAGGGAGGCCACAGAAAAGCCTCTTCTCACTTAAAATGCTTCTGTGGCTGGCCTTACTGCTCGAGGGAAGACACAGCCAAGCCATGAGTCTCTCTTCTCCACCACTCTCTGAACATTTGAGGCCTTTTTGCCTCCTGTTTCATCTACACAACAACCTTTGTGTGAGGCCTCAAAGGTTTCGTTAGCATAACAACCCTGTCCACCCACCAAACCAGCCATTTCTACATGTGGAGAGCTGATCTTTATAGTCTGGAGATGAGGTGTAATTCCAAGAGATCTTCAGGCCCCACCTGGAGGTTGGCTACTCCAGGTTGGAAATATTCCTGGGGTTTGAAAGTGGGGCCTCAAAAGGATATAATGCCTCCACAGCCACCCAGCTAGCACACTGCACCTCCTAACCTACTTCCGGTCAAGAAAATATTGCAGAGGGGAGATAAGGTTTCCAGATAGGTGTAGGTTCATGTTCTGGAATTCTCACTATCTAGGTGTGTTTGAACTGACCGGTCAGGACTGTTGTGCACAGAGAGACCTCCTCTTAGGGTTGCCAGCTTCCAAGTGAGGCACAAAACCCACACCAAACCATGAGCTAGCGCCTGTTGCATTAAGCACGCAACGGGCTTTACTACTAGTACTATATAAAAACCTGTAAAAATGCTGATTCTGAAGTACACTTTATGATGGTGATCTCTAAAGGCAGAGACCGTTTTATTAATTATCATTTGGGGTACCCCAGTTACCACTTCTGTCATAGCAATAAATTCAATCTGGGTGACAGTAATTTCTAATTGCAATTAAACAATTTATTTCCTAGTGTCATTTTATAGCTAATGGCAGAACAATTTATTTCCTAGTGTCATTTTATGTATATGGCCTGAAGCACACCTTACACTTATGCAAGATAAAGCCTGACAACTGTTTGCCATGGGGGATGTGGCAAGGTTGCTCTGCCTTCCATCTGTCCCTGGAGGCAAAATGGCTTCCTTTAAGCAAATTGGGCTGTGGGGATAGAACTGGTGATAATGCATATGTTGAGCCAGTTCTCAGGGCTACATGAATCCGTGATTTCATAGTAATTGCACAGATGGGTATTGCAGAGAATTCTAATGATTTTTCTCCCCTTATAGCCAAGGCTCTGAGCTGGCTTCTCAGGGAAGAGAACTTGCTAATCATTTCAAAACTGAAGGGACACCCATTATGATTGGTAAGCCTTTTTTAAGACCAAACAAATATGCATCATCTTTCTCTGAAATATTTCCTGGGATTTTTAAGAATTTCTGTACCCTGGGCTAATAGGATTCATGTTCATTTCTTTGTCCTTCTGGAATTGTGGCCACTTCTTAGATTGGACATTTAAATGCTCTCCCAGGTAGAAAACTCGATGCCTAAGAAGAATTACACATCATGAGGAAGGTTAGGGAAACGCCTCTGTGGCAGTTCCCCACAGGCATTTTTATATAGGAGTGTATTGGACAGGGTGATTCTCCGTTTGCTAGAGCAAGAGGTCCTGTTTATTTTCCCTGCTTTAATTAAATATGAACACTGAAACTGCAAATCTGCCTAAAATGGCCCACCAGTTATTTTTAGAATCTCAGTTATTGTTCAGAAACCTGAGCCCTCAAAATTGTTTAAAAATAAATCTTTGAGGCCAAATGATTAAGAATCACGGCCTCCAACTTGCAACAGTCATTTTAGATCACTTTGAAATAGCTTAGAGGTAGAAAAGAAATATTTGGCTTGTATTTCTTCCTATATTTTTGGCTTCGCACAGAGTGCAGCAATTAGTGTTACCTAAGGCCAGTGACTGTCAGCCTAATCTTATCTCAAAGAGTTGTCGCAAGAATAAAATATAAACCATGTATACTGCTTTGACTCCTTGGAGGAAGGATGGGTTTAAAAATATGACAGAACAGTTACCCCACTTGCATGGGTTTTTTTCCTTATAAAAAATGGGTGAAAAATATCTCCGTGAGGATGCCTTTCCTCTTCCAGGGAAAAGAGGAATGTCATTCTGGTTAATAATTCTTAAGGCAGAGCTGTGCTTTAGTAAAAATAAGCAGGAATCTAGTGGCACTTTTGGCACCTCCAGATGCACCTGAACCAGTGGAATCAAATCTCTAAGTCTTAAGGTGCCATAAGAGTCCAGTTTATTCTTGCTCAAGGTAATGTATTGTGTTTTAAGCCAGACATTTAAGGTCTTAATTTCCATATCTCACTCTACACGTGACCACTTTATGCACCAGCCTCCACAGACAGTAAGTGTAGTCTTGTCTATTATTTTTTCACTTGCCCTTCAGCATGCTTTATGATAACACTAAACATCTCTGGTTCCCTTTGTTTTGGGGAGATCTTTCTTGTAGTCTATCATGTTGTCCTTTAGTCTTTTTCTTAGACTATGCCTATGAAGAATCACACATCGTGGGGAAGGTTGGGAAAGAGCCTAATATTTATGGCCACTTCCCATAGGCATTTTTATATGGGGGTGTATTTGACAGTGTGGTTCTCTGTTTGCTAGAGAGCATACATGCTATGTTCCAATCAGGAGAGAGTGTGATTATATTGTTCAAAACAGACTTGGAGAGTCTCACATCAGCAATATATAATTGCATATTTTTTGCAAAGTATGACTGGCTTATTTTCGCCAGTTGACCTGTTTTTTTTTCCTGTGCATTCTATGAACAGTTGTCCTTTTCTTTTAAGCAATATTCAAATGTTTGGAAATGTCCTATTTAGTTTTTTAGAACACTTTTTATACTTTGTGCTCTTCTCACAGTCATTCTCTTTTCTGCCCTTCCCAATTCAGGTGGGGGAGTTTTGGCTCACACAATACTAGGAGTAGCATGGAATGAGACCACCGGACATATAAAATTTTTGGTTCTTGACCCACATTACACAGGAGCAGAAGATTTGCACGCTATACTAGAAAAGGTGAGACTCTTGCTTATACCCCAAATTTTCATTTCACAATTGTAGGAAAATGCAGGAAAACTCTTGTTATGTGGCAGTATTGTATTTGGTGTGTGTGTTTTTTTAAAATCCACAATTTGACTTTTATTAATCTAGTGGAAATATATGTGAATCCTATACAGTTTCTACATAGGAGGACAGACCAGTATTACTTTGATCCTATACATCAATATAGCGCATCATCTTGTTGACCTCTGCTCATTTCTTATGGCAGAAAACTTAAATATTTTAATGAAAGAATATGTTCCATCCAGAGCCTCTTGTGGCGCAGAGTGGTAAGGCAGCCGTCTGAAAGCTTTGCCCATAAGGCTGGGAGTTCAATCCCAGCAGCCGGCTCAAGGTTGACTCAGCCTTCCATCCTTCCGAGGTCGGTAAAATGAGTACCCAGCTTGCTGGGGGGTAAACGGTCATGACTGGGGAAGGCACTGGCAAACCACCCCGTATTGAGTCTGCCATGAAAACGCTAGAGGGCGTCACCCCAAGGGTCAGACATGACTCGGTCCTTGCACAGGGGATACCTTTACCTTTACCTATGTTCCATCCTGTTGAAATGAGTCTTCATTTTTGCCTTAGAAACCCATTGTTATGTTGAAACCAGTTGTTTTTTCAGCGGCAAGTAGTAGCATGCCTGTCTTCCATACTATAGTACTACATGTTTCAGAACTAGTCCTAGATATTCTCCTTGACGGGATGAATGGAGGACACTTGCTCCAAAGTGGAACATAAAAGAGCTACTCCTTGGTTGAGATCCATAGGGTGCTCAGACTCCTTTATTACCATTAGTACTGTTCAGTCTTCCTTTGCTATTTTACTAATCTGTAACTGTACAAAATTGCATCTGAAGGTCGGTGCTTGGACAGCATCCCAATAGATGTAAAAGGCTCCAGCTGGAAGAGAAAACCAGCAAATAAAATACCCCACAGAAGTAAATTACCTGTGTAAAAATATGAAAAATATAAGAAGAACAGTGGTCCATCTAGTCCAGGACCCTTTCTCACACAGTGGCCAACTAGTTCCTCTGGAGGTCCAGGGAAGCCTGTAGCTCATAGATTTTCCCCACTGCACCAGGCTTCTGACATATCTGCTGTATCTAAATTGTCATTGAGCCCCAAGCCATTCTGGCTTGAAGACTTCTAGCACAGGCAATGGATCCTGAAGAGAGAGACTACCTATAACATGTTTACCTCTCTAGAAACCCTTGCCTCCCTCAGCCACTTTGTCACCACAGATGGCCCTTCCATCGCTGTCCCATCCTCACTCCCACATGATGCTGTTATCAGTGCTATCCTGAGTGAACCAGAGACTATCGTGAACCAGAGACTATCCAGCTTTTGGTCAGCTTTTCCCCTGGGATTAATTTAAAAATTGTTGACCACATTTTTTGTATTAATCAGCAACAACTTGGTTCCATTTTAGTCCAGTAGATGTACACAGATTTCTCCGGATCCTGTACCGATGACTTCTTTGTACCAGTTGATGTGGTTACTTTCTCAGTAGTTTGGATTTGTTTCCTAAAAAAACTGTGTTTGTCTGTATGTGAGAGACAGACATACACAGACCATCAAGCTGCTTTCAGCTTGTGGTGACCCTATATGGAGTATTAACATTCTCCAAAATGTCCTCTCCTTAACAACTTTGCTCAGGACTTGCAAACTGAAGGCCATGGCTTTTTTGATTGAGTCAATCCAACTCATTTTGGATCTTCCTTTTTTCCGGCTGCCTTCAAATTTCCTAGCATTAGTCTCTTTACCAGTGACTCTTGTCTTATAATGTGAACACAGTATGATAGCCTCAATTTCCCTATAAAGTATTATCTTTAGTACAATTGCTTTCTTGTAAAGCTCCAAATTCAAGTCTTCAGGTTAAAGTCTTCAGAATTGAAAATGAACTTTTAAAAATACAAGTTCTTTTTTACATCTAGAAAATAATTGTATAGTTTAAGGCAGTTGTTCCCAACCCCCGGTCCGGAGATCGGTACTTGTCCGGAGATCAGTCGGTACCAGGCTGCAGCTCCTCCTTGTCCTCCTCCCTAGCTGCTGCCTTGGGGGCTGCCCTGCCACTCTGCCACCGGCTCACCTTTGGTGCTCTCCAGCAGCCACCATGACTGGGGCTCCCCCTCGATGTAGCACTGCACAGCTGCTGCTGGCAACGCCTCCCAGTGGGTGGCGGGAAGTCAGGGGCGCTGGCGGGAAAGCAAGTGGAGCAGGGGCTCAGGCGGTGGCAATGTCACTTGGCAAAAGACTAGCTCCCCCCCCCCCCCCGGGCCTCAGTAAAATTGTCAAGCGTTGACCGGTCCCCGGTAATAAAAAGGTTGGGACCACTGGTTTAGAGTATAGATCTCATCTGACTCCAAACAGGAGAAGTCTGCCGTGGCAGGTGGAGTCATAGACATTGACCCTGTATTACTGAGGCAAAGGAAGTTTTTGCTTGTCAGGCTAACTTTGTTCTGACTCATTGTTCAATTTTCTACTTTAGCAGAGGAAATAACTCGGCTGGAGTGAAGGTTTCAGCATGCTTGTGTAATTTACAACCCCATTCCCTTTGTATTAATAATGCTAGCCATTTTAACTATGTTTTTGGCCTCAACCAGCTGTTGTGGAGATTGAGTTTCTAGCAATGAATAGATGAGCCACACTGACTGTGGATAGGTACTTCCTCAGGATTACTTCTTCAAGAGCTTTCAGATGCAAACAAGTCTTTCCGCTTGCTTTTCTGGACTTTCCTTCACCATGTGAAGAGCATGCATCCAGAGGCAGCAGACATGAAGCTGCATCCCCCCCCCTAATCGTTTTGTTCTCCCAGTGCAAGTTATCACCATGTAGACAGTGCCCTGGGAAGCATCTTCCTGTGACAGTTTCTTTTGTGACAAACTGACATAACAAGACAGACCCTTAACATGCAAACAAAACTGTTAAATGACCATGTTTTGGGATGGACAGAAAACTGACTGACTGTTCCTTTTAATTTTACTCATGGGCCTCAGCGTGTTTTCTTTTGCATTGTGAACCACTTGTCCAGTCAAGTGTAAGCTGTAGGAACTGTTTGATCTGAAGCTGTATTTGTGGAACCATCTTCAATATGAAAGTGGAGTATTCGTGGAGTATGGTTCTGTAGGTTAAGATAAGTTTCATTATTCTTCTCAGAATGGTTGGTTTATTTACTACCCAAACAATGATGGACAACTATTGATCCATAAGTGTATTACAATCTATTACAACCTTTCTGTTGCATTGATCAAGCACAGCCTTTCAAACACTGGCCATGAAGATTCAAAAGTTGACCATCACTGGCATAGGTTCATTTTGAATAATATTAAATATTGATTGACTTTGGCAAAGTCTTAATATCCTGAAAGTTAGCAGAGTGCCTGGTATTGCTGGTAAGTGCAGTGGTGAGAAAAAAACAAACAAACAAAGGCACATTCACCCAGGGTGTACTTAACTAATATACTATCTATTTATTAGTGAACTTAATTCTACATAGTAAAGAGAAGGTTCCTGTTCTAATCTAAATAGCTGGATGGAGAGAGATGCTTGAGATGTCTCTGTACCATGATGTTGCAGGCTTGAGGAATGGGGGACAAAGAAAATACAGAGAGCTATTTCCAGCTAATTTCTCTTGATCGCATATAAAGTTTTCATATACTGTGGTAGTAGGAAGAAGGGAAGCCAAGATGCATTATAAAATTCAGACACATGTTAGACATATCCTTTTTTAATGAAATAGTTATTTTTGATACATTCAAATATCATAACAAGCTACTGGTTGAGAAGTTGTGGGGGTTTTATAGCTATTAAGTAAACAAAGGAACCTTTGTGTAAGTTGTGCAAGTCTGTAAATACAGAATAGATTCAAGCTTTTGATCAATATGGGTTTGACAAATCACAGGGGCCAGGTCACCCTGTTGCCTAGAAATCTTATTGTGGCACCTAGTATTTTCAGGAATGGTTTTGTTATGTTGAGAGCCACGATTACAACAATTTTGTCTGATTGTGACCTGAATAAAATTACAAGGTACTGCATAGAAGTAGGTTCTGTGCTAGCAATAACTAGAAAACATGGTATTTAAAATACAAAATGCTGAAGGATGAAAATGAGTCTGGTGCCTATATTTTGGGTCTGGCTCCTAGTGCAAAACGAAATTTGTCAAAACCTGCCTTAATACAATGTCAGTCTATTCAATATGCCAGGTAGTGCCTTAATGGTAGCCATATCTGACAATACTTTTCTTTTTTTCTATTATGCAGGGTTGGTGTGGATGGAAGGGACCCGATTTCTGGAGCAAAGATGCTTATTATAACCTGTGTCTACCTCAGCGTCCAAAAGCTATCTGAACATATATTTAAAAGATAGAAAATGAGCTGTTGTAGCTAGAAAAATGTATACATACTTCTAAGAAATTATTACATATTTTCACTTAAAATATTATCACTGAGAGTCCCAGTCATATATAAATGTTAATTCCACTATCTTTAGAATGTAAATTAAGAATATGGTGATCTTTTAAATAAAATAAGTATTAAAACATTGCCAGGCTTGAATAGTTCTTTTATCTGCTTTTATGGTCTGGTTCTAAGGTTTGCAGCATTAGAACATTAATGAAAATGCAGGATGTGACAACATGGAATTGTACAGAGTTGTCAGACATACAGCCTGGGGCCAGAACTGACCCGTTCAGTTCTCTTATTTGGCCTGCAGGCCACTGATGCAAGGAAGGAAAGGCATGAAGATGGGGGGGGGGGCACACACAGGTGAGCAGGATCCAAACCGGCAAGAGATTGCTAGGGGCCGAGACTGTGAGGCTGAGGTAAAAAAAATAGTATGTGGAAAAAGATGAGATGTGGTAGTTTCTCCCCTCCCGTCTCTTCTGATTGCAGCTCAGCATGGATGGGCAAAGCCGCTACAGGGAGGGGCCGAGCCGAGGGGGCAGTGCTGCCGCTGCCACACCAAATAGCAACTGTGAGGGGGCTGATGAGAGCACAGGAATGTGGAGCTGCAGTTGGTTTTATGGAACTGTTAATAATTATGTTGTGAACTGTCTGGAGCTGGCAGTGTTGGGAGGAGCAGTTATAGAAATACAAGTAAAATGAAATAAATGTAGTCTACCAAGGAAAGGAGAGCACTAGGAGAGGAGAGAAGGAGGGCTGACATGTCGATTGGGAGGCAACTGGAGTGTATTGCGCATGCTGCACTAATGGCAAAGAGGTCCTGGCCTCGGAAGGGAATGGAGGAGCTCAGCTGTCATCACTACACATCTGAACAGCCACGGAATCAGGAGGCCAAGTGAGTGTGTGGGAGGGTGTGGGATAGCAACGACCCTTCTCCCTGCACCTGCTCTCAGCCCACGAAGGAAAGGAGTGGTGGGAGGACTAAAAGCACCGTGCAGAGGTTTCAGAAACAGCCTCTTCGTGAGACCTTCCCCTCAGTTCTGCTGCTTATGTGGGAAATGCAGGAGGGATGAGAACAGGGTCAGGGGATCTAGGAGAGCCAGGTTCAGACCCCCCACCCCCTCCGCCCTTTGAGGAAGCAGAGCAAGAAATCAGATGTAGCTGTGCTCATCTGAGGCTGGGCATATTGGGCTGGATGCTGGAAAACTACCTCATTTACTTGCAAGGATGATGACTCTTCTCCTAAAAGTGCTATATATACAGAAAGTAATTAATTTGTATGAAAATGTAAGATACCCACACCTTTTATGGTAAGCCTTGGGAAAAACTAGTCTTGCATATAATTCAAAAGCATTTATTGGGAATTTTGTGGGTTTGAGAGTAAATCGATTGCTTTCAGTTCTGGGAATCAATTGCTTTGGTTTATATTTTGAGTAAAAAATAGTATTTATTGGGCTTGCCTATGTCCTTTATAAACTTTAGACCTCTGGTTCCTGGCATTGCATTTTATGGGACTCATGGCCCAGCCTGATAAAGTGACATCTATGTCAGTTTTGGCCTCATAACAAATGAGTTCCACACTTCTAGTGCCCCATGACCTTTTGAGGGTAGACACACAACTTCAGGTCAGCATATATACTGATCCTCAAGATACATGTTACTCTACCCTGAATACTGGCTAGAAATACTGTTGGGCTCAGCGCTGTGCTAACGTCAAGTAGACTCTTTGGCTAGGCATGGTCGTTTCAATAATGCCTTCTTTTTAAAAAACACCACCCCATTCCCTCAGCCCTCCTCATGCCTGTGTTATGCAAGTGTGTGTGGCATTTCTTAGTGGAATGAGTGACAAGCGCAGTTCTAGATATGACACACTGTTGTGTAAAGATGACGGCTGAAAAGACCAGGCACTGTTTATGCAAGTTTATTAGTGCATAAATACAGGAATGTTTTAAAAACTATCTTCTTCGAGAAGCAAACCACTCTCCTTCCCAGAAGGAATTGTTCAAAATAATTGGTTTTGAGCACCATTTGTCCCTGGACGTTGTGTTTTTTCAGGACGTTGTATTCAGGACGTTGTGTTCAGAATGCTCATATTTCTCTTCATGCACTTTCACATGACATCAGAAACGCTGCACCTGTTTAAATGCAGATAAAAGGTTTATTTCTTCCAGTGCACAGGATGGATGTGTGTGTGTGTGCGTTGGTGTGAAGTGTGGTCAAGTGGCAGCTGACTTTTGGTGATTCCGTAAGATTTTCAAGGCAAGAGACTAACAGGAGAGGTTGACCATTGACTAGCCTAAGGACACCCAGCTGGCTTCACGTGGAGGAGGAGCAGGGAATCCAACCCAGTTGTCAGTGTCTATACCTGAGAGAACACTTTGAAACAGGGACAGGTTGATCTACCGACTGTTTGCAAGTTGAAGCTGCCGTTTGGAGTAGATCCCTTTTTAAAGCAAACCTTTTGTTTAGTGCTGGCTAAGGAGCATACCGTCTGCTCGTGGGGTCTTTTTGCTTATGGGTCTTTTGCCTTCGCTCGCTCGTTTTTGACTTCTGGTTGCCTCCCCCAGCAAGCCATCCCTGTTACTTTGGAGATCCCGAACTTGTTTGGTGGCTTTCCTGTTCTGAGTCTCTTTCACAGTCATGAGGTACCGAGCACATTCCCAAAATCCAAACGCCAGGGCCAGATCTTCTGCAGTTTGTCCCTTCTTATTACGCAAGCTAGGATACAAGAGGAAGACAGTACAATACATTTCTGATATTTCTCATGTTAATATTTTCTTTTCAAAGTATCAGGTGGAGTCATGTATTTAAGCACAAAAACAGCAGTGCGCTGCACACTCAGCAAACAGCACTGAATGCCACCGGACCAAGGGTTGGCAGCCAGCTCCCTGGGGGCTCAGAAGGATGAAGTTGCAACACTGAGATCAAATTTGTCATGCTGAGGCCAGGCTGAAAATCACAAGGCAAATTAGGTACCTCCAAGCCCCATTGATTTCAGTGGGAAGTGTAACAGCCATTCATTTTAGTTGAATCAAGGCCTAAAGTTCCATCTTTTCATCAAAGCTACCAGGAAGTTTGTGAGTGGTCCTTTTGTAAAGTAGCCTACAGTTCAATAAGCATATATCTTTACCAGCTTTGACATTCATATTGGAACATGCTTCGTTCACAGTTTTGGAGTGTCAAGTGCAGGATGCTGCTTAGATAAGTTATTTGCCAGAGGTCAGTATGGCAGAAGGTGTACTTACTCAATGGTGGCGTGACTGGCGACTAGTAAGGCGAGACACTCCAAACTCCCAACTTTAGCAGCTTTGTGAATTGGAGCTTCCCCAAGGCAATCCTAAATAAAGAGGTGGCATTTTATAATCTCAGTCACACTTGTCATACTCCGATAATAAAACATTAGGGGATGAAATGGTTTGCTCTCTAGCTGGCTGTTACTCATGTTGTCATAATCTTAAATGGCAGAACTGTGATCCAGCCAATGCAATTAACAAGCAGAGACAGGTTTTGGCATGATGATCAGGCCCACCTATATCTTTGGTAGATTTTCTTGTTGTACTATTTTCAATGTAGATCTAAGAAAACAGTGACTTCAGCATCTGTTCTGAATGCTATTTAAGAAGAATAAGGGCCATTTCGCACGGCTTCAAAATAGCACAATGGTTGCTAATTGGAAACGCTACTAATTTGCCATAACCCACGACGTCGTAGACAATCTGCAACAATCCTGAAACCGACCCGCAAAAAGCGCTTCGTTGTGGCGCTTTCAGGGGAATCCAGAAAAGTGGATTCACCCTCCGGATAGCGATACACTCCTGCAACCAATCTGCAACAGTAGCGCTAAAGACCTGTGCGTTACCATTGTTGCTGGTTCTTCAAAGTCCCTCCCCCTGGCTCTCTCTTCCAAACTTCCGGCGAAGCGATCGCCATTTTTTTTTCTCCGAGCGAGCGGGGATAAACGCACCGGCGAGCCTCTTTCTGTTTAGAGGCTTCCCTGGCTTCAGTCCTTCACCTTTAGTCACTAAGCACAAACCACTTAAAAGCCCGTTTGCTGAAATAAAGTCCCTTTATTTTTTACACATAAATTCAGCCGAAAATCGGGCCCGTGAGGGGGGGGGGGATTTTTTTTTATCACTCGAGGCAGCGTGCAAACGATCATACAATCAAACGACAGCTCACATTAGGCAGCTGGATGGGTCTCTCCGTAGCAACGAATCTACCTAGATTCGTTGCTATGGGTCGGTTTTTTTTTTTTTAAACCTTTCTTAAAGGGAAAGGGGCTGTTTGGGAGCATGCTAACGGCTGCCCATTGGCTGCTTGACGGCCAGGGGCGGGACGAGCTTGGCAATAGCGCTTCCTTTCTAGCGATTTCTGCCGAGACCGGAAGCCTGTGGGAAACGCTAAAAAACGCAACTGATTCCACTACAAAGGCAGGTATGCATAACGACGAATTCCACTATTTTAAATGGCGATTTTTCATTCCGCAAACAATTTGCAACAAAGATCCCCGTGCGAAAAGGCCCTAAGAGCTGGATTTTTTGGTAACCTACTTTTTACTACCCATTTAAAGGGTGCTGAACTTACATTTCAGTAGTACACTAGCTGCTTCTTACAATTAAGCAAGAGAGACCCCGTGCATTCCAGATTATTATCTAAAAGAGGAAGAAAACTTGTCTGGAAAGACTGTGAAGCGAGGTTTTAAGAAATTGTTCTTGACCTTCCTCTAGTCTGCATGAAAACCCACTACTTAATGACCTGAATAATTGGGGAATAGGAATTGACTCTCCTATTGGCTTTCCATATGACCAGCAAATCAGAGAGCCAATTCCTATAAGAAAGCACTGTTACGTGCTGTACTCTTCATCCTTTATTAACTAGCTAATTAATGAGAATCCAAAGTTCTATCTGTTCACCTTCGCTTGTAAAACCTACAACAGCAGATCTAGCTTTGCCATCATCTGTCTTGTTTGCAGTGCCAGACGATGGTGATCTATTCCCCGGCAGTAACCGGGAGTAATGTATGTAATGGGGATCTCTCAAATACATAAAAGTCTTGCTAGAGTGGGACTGCTCAAGAAACAGAAAGCATGGCTTATACCTGTTGGTTCAAATTGGCTCCTGTCTGCTGTTGCCAAAGCAGTAAGAAAGCATGTCCTCCGTGAGCAGCCAGGTGGGCTGGGTCCTGTCCCACGGCATCAGCAGGCATGTTCACTTCAGTCCCTGCTTGCAGCAGGCTCTCAGACTGGAAGGTGGAGAAACAACTGAAATGTACCACTTGTACTTAAAAGTTGGTTCAGCATACCCACGAGAAAAGGGAAGCAAGGTCCCCAAACTGGACCATTTGCTCCAAGATAACAATTTTGCTCTTTCTCATTCATCTCAAGAGCTTAAGCAGTCGGGAGGGAACTTCATCTCCCTCCAATTCAACCTCCAGAACTCTAACGTTAAAGAGCCCCAAGACTTACCTCTGAGCTGCCGTCTAAAAGTAGCCACATTCTCCTTGCTTTCGCCCAGGCAGGAGTTGTGGCGAGGTGGAAGTTTTTAGCACTGCCTCTTCACCTCTGCTGCATCTTGTGCAGGCTGAGCTGTGCCAGCTGAAGAAGAGAGACTCCAGCTGAAGTCCCGCCCTCTCTGCTGGGAGCCGGCTTCTGCACGTACGCAAACAAGAGCACATGCGGTGCAAGCCGCCGTGCCCTGTGCTGATTGGCTCCTGCTAAGGCTGTCTATAAACAGCCTCCTCTGGATGCTCTTATTTATGAGAAGAGAGGAAGCAGGAAGAGCTTGTGGCAGGTGGCGCAGCCATGGAGCACAGTGTAGCTAGACACGTATCACACACACTCGGCCACCCACAGTCTGGTCCCTCTTCAACAGCAGCCACAACAGAGGAAGGGAAGGAGGAAGCAAGCAACATAGCACAGACCACTCCTCCTGAAGTCAGTCTGGGGACGTGTTCATCTAAGCACAAGCCTCAGAACATTATTCAAATATCCAAGAGGAAAGGATAAAATATACACAGGATAGATTCAAATGGTCTGAAGTAGCACAATAAAATCAGAGTCCAGTAGCACCTTTAAGACCAACAAAGATTTATTTAAAGTGTGAGCTTTAAATCATAAGAAATGTCACAATAAGTTATTAGAAGTTATTGTAGCAACTTTCCTAAGAAGAAAGGCTAAAGGGTTTGTGCCCCGCTTTTTACTACCCAAGGGAGTCTTGAAGCGGCTTACAATCGCCTTCCCTTCCTCTCCCCACAATAGATACCCTGTGATGTAGGAGGGGCCGAGAGCTTTGAGAGAACTGTGACTGGCCCAAGGTTGCCCAGCTGGCTGCATGTGGAAGAGGAGTGGGGAATCAAATGCAGTTCTCCAGATTTGAGGCCGACGCTCTTAACCATCACACCAAGCTGCCACTCAAAGCCTTTTGGTGGCACCCGTTAAGCTGATGGGCGATGGATCCAGCGTAGTCAAAAGGCATTACTTCTTTCCTTTACAAATAAATAGTGGAATTTACTACCATTGGATGTAGTAACAGCCACGGGGCACTAAACCTTTGAATACGGATATTAGAAAGCAGCATGGGGAGACCTTGGCCTATGTGCTCTGGTCACTGACATTCCAGGTCAATTGGGTGGCCGCTGTGTACTGCAGGGTGCTGGACTGGATGGACCACTGGTCTTTGTGTTCTTAAAGTCAAATAACAGTGCAGAAATAGGAACAGCTAGCTTCGGTAAAGCAGTCAGGTCATAAAAGGAAACTCCTAATCAGTCCCTTGAATACAGGAAAGGAGGAGACTAGCAATCCAAGTTCTCTTGGCAAAGCATTTAAACTTGTGAGGCTACAGGGGAGGCAGTAGGGATGCCAGCTTCCAGGTGGGACCTGGAGAACCCCCAAAATGATAGCTTATCTCCAGGCAATAGAGATCTGTTTTCCTGGAGAAAATGGCTACTTAGAAGGTAGAATGTGTGGCATTATACCCCAATGAAGTTCTGACCCTCCCCAAACCCCATCCTCTGTAGGCTCCACTCCCAAAGTCTACAGGTTTCTCCAAACCTAGAGTTGGCAGCCCAAGGAGGTAGCCTTCTGATTGGCATTTGCAGAAGACACAGGCATCTGGCAGGCTTTCTCTTGCTAAGGCACCGGAGGAAGTACATGAGAGAGGGTGATTCTTTCAATAGTGGAAACCAACTCTATCAGAAATGTAAAAGCTACAAACAACATAATGGGAGCCAGAAACTCACTGGTACTCAGTACAACGGCCTGAGAACTGGCTATCAGCCAGAGCCATTCTATAGAGAAGGAAGCTATGACTATGGTCATCTTAGGAACCCTACAACATTCTTACAAGGTAGGTGACTTGAAAGAAAGTGGCTTGCTTAATGCTACCTGACAAGTTTGTGGCACAGACAACATTAGAGCAAGGGATGTCCAGGTTCACAGCTAACATGGACCATCCAATTCTGGATGTTAATCAAGATACTTCTTCAGCCAAACAATGTGTGTAATTTACAGAAGCATTTGTTCCAGGTACAACGTCACGTTCCTCGTATCCTAGCAACCCTTTTCCTGTTTATTCCAAAAGGGCACCTTCTTCATATCCTAGCAACCCATATCCTGTTTACTCCAGTTGCCATGGCTGTTCTTGGATTTGAAGCTTCCACTGATTTATCACCTGGCTTTCAAAACAGAGTTGTATATTCTCCAGCAGTTTTTTGGTTATTTTTTCCTTCTCATTTAAAATATTTTAAGATAGGATAGAGGAAGACCCGAGTACAAATCAATCTGAATTCAGCAGGATTCACAATGGAATAAACAAAGTAAGTGCAGAATCAGCCCTGTTGACAATACTAAATACTACTGTATGGACCCAATATAATCCCCGGACATATCTACACAGGTTATTTGCCCTAAATTTGATGCTGTTGCGAACTGGAAGGGCATTTTTGCACATGATAAATATAATGTTTGCCGAATGTAGGTGGCATATTCTGGCCCCTCCACATGATGGCACCTACATCCAGAATCTGGGCAACAGCTGGCTCACTACAGCCTCCATTTTAAAGTGTAGCTTTGGGCATTGAAAAAACGTGGATTCACCACCATAAAAAGCACTATTCACTGGCGGGCAACCAGCAGAAGGAACGCATGGAGAGTGAAATGCTCAATAGTCAGCTCTGCAATGTCCCACTCTTGCACCCGCCTCCCTCTCCTCTCTTCCAGAGGATGGGATTTTTTTCATTTAAAAAATAGTGATGAGCACAGAGCAACACATAGGCGAATATGTGCATAGGCGAGGAGGGGATTGGTTGCCTAAAGTCATTGACAGGCCAAAGCGTGACAAGTTTAAGAAGGTGTGTTGCTCTCTCTTCTGCCTTTTCCAGCCACAAATGAGGGTAAAACATGCAAAAATTGTCAGAATGGCTCTATCAGGGCTGTGAGAAGCCCAAAGTTTGTACAAAGGATCATATAACACCCTCTCCACCAAATATATGCCATAGCTTAGTTTCTTTGTTCAGAGTCAAAAGTTCCTTCTGAACCACTCTTGAAAATACAATCATATATGTTTCTAGTCCATAGGCCCATCTTTCTACACATCCTGGTCTATGGCGCCTTTAAAGATATTTTTAAAAAGCAATGTGCTTCATGTTTATGGAAGCTTCTCAGCCACCTGGGCACAATTATAGCTGCTGCTGTTTATAAGGCTTAATTTCTATGACTGGTGTTAGTTCTTACCAAGGCCCTGTAGGGGGAGGGGTTGGGGGGGGGAGTTAACTCCTGAAAAGATTAAATAAAAGAAATAATACAAAAAGCTACTCACTGAATCTATGAAAACCCATTAAAATAGAAAAAGATCAAGAGAAAGGGAAAAACTAATTAATAACTTTCATGAAGAATAATAGAAAAAGAATTTAAAAATCCAAGAGAAAGTGAAGAAAAACTAATTAATAACTTTCACAAAGGTTCTGGAAGGTATTATAACATCACTATCCCTTTAAGAATCCTGTACATGGGCCTGGTTCTTAGTGAAGGAATGACTCCATTTTCCATTTAAAACATTTGTACAAGCTTGCAGCATAGGGAATGAGCAGTATTGCTACTCCGCTACAGATTTGTCTGGATTTGTGTCTGGATTTGTCTGATGACACTAAAAACTATTACTCCTAATAAAATAAAGCTACTGATACTCTGTCAAAGTTCAACTCATTATTACTTGTCGAGGGAATGACCTTTCTTAAGATAATGAGATCATCTGAGAAATCATCTGCATGGAGGAACAGGTGACAAGAGTAGTACAGCTAGCGTCCTTCCACTTGCACCAAGCTAAGCTGCTAACACCCTACCTGGCCCCAGAACACCAAGCCACAGCGATCCAGGAGACAGTCATCTCCAGGCTGGATTTCTGCAACTCGCTTTACACAAGCCTGTCCTTATCCCTGATCCAGAAGCTACAATTGGTGCTGAATGCAGTAGCCACCTTGGAGGGCCTGCAGCCGGCTGTACTCCAACAGCTGCACTGGTTACCAGTTGAATACTGGACCTGGTGTAAGGTTCTAGGAATCACCTTCAAGGCCCTACGTGGTCCGGGCCCTGAGTACTTGAGGGACTGCCTCTCTACCTACAACCCCCAAAGAACACTACCCTCTGCAAACATCAACAGGCTGGTGATCTCTGGCCCAGAAGAAATCAGGACCCTGCCATAGCTCAAGCAATTCCCCATGGCCTGAAAAATGGACCTCTTCCACCAAGCTTTCAGTCGAAACCAGCTGGAGGCCCTGAGGCCTCTTCCACCACCAGCTACACACTGCAGATGAAAGAACCAAACCTCAGTACAGTAAACAGTGACACAGTTGCAGAGTTGTAAGTTAGAATGTTCTAATAGTAACGGTTAAATGTTAAATGTTCTACTGTTACAAGTTCCACAGTTAGAAATATTATATGTTCACAATCACGTTTCCTTGTATTGTACCATGAATTTTCATTGTAAGCCGCCCTGAGCCACAAGCAATATATAAATATAATAAAAATAATTTTGGTCTGAATGACCGTAAATATTGATTGAATATAATAAAATACACTAAATTGAAATTAACATGCATTTAAAAAGAAGGAAGAGCTAGGGAGAATAGAATTTGCCTGAGAATTCTGCTTTTGCTCAAACTTTGCTATGTGGTGAAGGCTTGTGGGAAGATAACACTCAGCACATGGTCAGAGGGTCCTGCCTGTTACTCCTGGTATTAATTCTTTGAAAAAAAAGACAAGAGCTACTGTTTGTGTGGGGAGGGAGTATTGTGTCTGTAGACCTGCCAAGACAGGATCATAGCTTACAATGTAATTGACCAATGTGCAGCTACATTCCATCTGCCAGATCCAGTCAGTTTAAACTGTAACTGACCAAGAGAGGGCACTGTTGGGAAGATTGACTGTTTGCTTACCTATATAAGTTGGGTTTGGGGGGGGGGCAGCTTTGCTTCAGTTCTCAGTTCTGCCTGTACCATGCTGGAGTCTTACTGAACAGCTTAAATGACTCCCAGTGCCCATGTCCACCTCTGAACCTGTGGAGGTGGGTCCGGTTGGAATGATGACTGCAGGTGCTCCATTTGGCTCCTGAGCAGAGGCTGAGAAGCAGTCTGATCCGCCCTTCCCAGTGAGCTTCTGCAACACTAAAGCTGGGTGAGCCACGACTGATAACTGTTTTTCTATCTAGGTCAGCCTTTCTCAACCTTTTCAACCTTGAGGAACCCCTGAAACATCCTTCAGGCTTCAAGAAGCCCCAGAAGTGGCACGATGGTGCAGAATACTGTTGGGAAGCAGAGCTGTGTACACGTCCACCCAGGGCTCCTCCCCTTCCAACCGCCTTCAGGCCCATCATGGCCATTTGGGAGGGGTGGGTGGATCAACATGACCATATATGGTCATCTCACCCAAGAAATTTTTAACAAATATTAAAAACATATTTTAAAAATAAATTAACTCCCACCCATTCGGGAAACCCTTCCAGGGCTGTCAAGAAACAACTTGTGAGTTTTGTCATTGTGCAGGGAGTTGGACTACTTGACCCTGGACGCCCCTTCCCATTCTAAGATTCTATGAAACACCAGGGTTTCACGAAATCCTGGTTGACAAAGCCTGATCTAGGTAAAGGGCAGGATCTGCTGCCTTATTTTTATCCCCACAACAAAATTGAGCCGTAGAATTAGATTTGACAGTCCCATCCCCCCCACCTGCCCACCTGCTCGGGATGGGGGAAAAGGTCGTCAGATCCTGGTTGGGAAACCCTTGGAGATTTAGGGATGGAGCCTGGGAAGAACAGGGACCTTTGGAGCATGCCCTCCAAAGCACCCATTTTCTCCAGGGAAACTGTGGTCTGGAGATGCGTTTGAATTCTGGGAGATGCCCAGGTCCCACCTGGAAGCTGGCATCCCTAAGAAGAACGCAAATCAAGCGGTGCCTTGGACACCATCCAAGTTTATTTCAGCCTAAGTTTCCTCAAGTGAAAGCTCCCTTGGAGAAGAGTGATTAACCAAGGCCAACCCCTGCAAGAGCGAGCTCTTGAACTCGCCGCTTAGTCTGACTGCGACCACTAGGCGGCGCTGCCCCACGCCGCCCCGTACAGTTTACGACACCTCGGGATTCCCTCCGCCTCTTGCTGATCTCACAATTCCGCTCAGTGCCCTTCCGCCAATAGGCTGGCGCTTCTTTCTGACCACTCGCGGGATTGGAGGACGAGAGAGGGGGCGGGGCATTGCGTGGGCGTTCTAGGAGCCGCTAGGCGCTGTTGCTAAGCGACGCGACGACGCCCCGAAGTTGGAGTCTGGCAGCTCGAGCTGTTTTGGAAGTCAGGAAGGCGAAGCAGTTTGCGATGGAAAGCGAAGGTGGATTCCGTGAGTCACGCGCGCTCCCTGCCTCGGGAACGTCATCGGGCGGGCACATCCGCCCCTTTACCCACCCGAGCAATTACCGGATTAATGGCTAAATGGGGCGGGGGTGGGGTGGGGTGGGGGCTCAAGCCGACTTGGGAAGTCTGAGCCCCGCTCGCTGGGGTGCAGAATCTCTTCGGCCCTGCACAAGGGGGGGAGTGTGAGGGGGTTTAACTCCCCCCTCACAAAGATTCATAAAAGAAATAATGCAAAATGATACTAATTGAATCAATGGAAACCTATTAACAATGGTACGAGGTGGAAAAATAATAGTTTTAATATGTAAGAAAAAGTGAGAAAGAACTAATTAAGACGTTCTGGGATGTATTGTAAACCCCTCCTTTTAAAAATCCTGTAAACTGGTGGAAGTGATTTTTTTTAAATGCACTCTCTGCATGGTCAGAAGGGTGTTGTGTTCTTTACAATGAGCAAAGTCTCTGCGTGTTAAAGTGGAGTTGACCCCTGTTTGTTTTGGTTACACAAGTAACAAATCTGCCTTCATTTGTCCTGTAACTTCCCTTTGGACTAGGCGGGACATCCCTATTCCCTTTCTGGAGGGCTAATGGAGCAGCCCACATTGCACTGAGTTAATATATTTAAGTCTGCCTGAGTCTGCACAGAGAGGGTGGAATAAAAATCTAAATGACAAAATAAGGAAATATTTATGCTTTGCAGCACTTTGGCATATATTCTATCCTGCTGAAGCGGTATCATTGTGCTCAGCTTACAGAGGTCACTGTTTCGATGAAGACGCTAATGGAGCATCTTCTCCAAGGAGACCCCACTTTTTGGACACTTGTTTTATAAATGAGAATTCCAGATGGCTTAGCTGAATGCACACCCCTAAGCCCAGCCTGACTAGAGTGACTTATGTCAAAGTGCCTTAACTGTTAAACTTGCCATTGATACGTGAGGTTTTCCCTCTGGGAAAGCAGAACGCTTCTTTTCTTAGCCAATACCAGCCAAACACTGTTGATGTATTCCTGCATTGTTATATTCAAAGTGTTATAAGTCTAAACAGTTGTTGTGTTCCAGTGTACTATGAGCCACAAACTTTTATGGTAAACTGCCTTGAGCTGTAAATGCTGACACGTATGCATAAATGCAAGTGGTAAAACTTATTGAATGCCCCAAAAATCAATGAGTGCTTAAGTCTGAGGTGTCCCCCCACCCCCGCCTGAGCCTGAGGCCTAGGTGAAGTATATGCCGCCATTGGCCCCTGCCTCCTTTGAGAAAAATGGCCCCATGCTGAGGGAAAGCCCCACTGGGAAGCACGGCAGTTGTGTTGCTTGGGGCCAGGAGGATGTCTCTTGTCTGAAGGCTAACTGCCAGCATCGTGGGGTGAGGAAACTTGAGCATACCAATGGGGTGAGGAGGACTGAACCCGCTTTCCTTTGCCTAAACCAGTTTGACAATTGCTGTGCTATTGTATTAATAGCACCAGAGCAAAACACTCAGCTCCAGGGGGCGGGGAGGAATAATGACATCTCGGGGGGGGGGGGGATACAACATCTAGTCCTTTTTGTTCACAGTAGTCCTCAAGGGCCCTGAAATGTGAGGGGCCACCTGCATTCGAAAGGCACACTGATGTTTTTCAAGAAGTATGCAGAGGCTTCAAGCCTCCCTCACACTGAAAAGCACCACCTACTTATCGCTCCAACTAAACCACTCAGCGTTAGCAAACCTGCCAGAACGGGACCGAGTGCAGAGTGACCCTCATAACAAGAGACTCTCAAAAGTTTTGAGTGTCTGGGGCTGTGCTGACCTTCAGAGGGAAGTGGGGTCAATGTGAGCAATCCACATAGGATGTCCTTCTGAAGAAGGGAGCCAGAAAAGAGACATTTTTGGTTTGAAGGAGGCAGTGGAAGAGACCAAGGAAGCATTTCTGTGTGGCCCTTCAACTCGCTTTCATTTGGGCATGTTACTCCTACCTTTATTCGTTTCTGACAGAGAAGGAGAGCTTGAAAGGAAGAGATGAAGCTGACTAGTGAGCCTCTGCCTCAGGGAAGCCGCTCTGAGACCGTCCTCCGAACCATTTCAAAGATCCACAGTGTGGAATCAGAAGCACTCAAGTGGGTAGCCTGCCCGGGTAAGTGCACAACACGACACCCAGAATTTCCCAGTTCTTCCCTTCATGTCCCTCAAATCGAACATTTGCAGAAGAGGCCAGACCTGGCGTTCCCTGAGCAGTGGGAGCAGGGAAACATACATGCCAGCCTCCCATTCCTTCTAACAGCCCAGCACAATATCTGCGGAGAATACTACATAAAAGGGAGAATTTGATTTTTTTTAAATCAATAAATCAGATTCCTGTGTGAAGAACCCGTTCTTGGGGAAACACTTTCTTTTCTTAGCTTTCAACTTACGCAGGCTGACTTTAACAAGCACCCCAGGTAATCCCTCAGTTTAGGGAACTGAGGTCCAAATTAAAGGTGTGTGCCTCACTGGATTGTAAAAGGAAGGGGGCACTTTCAGGAGCTGAAGAAATACGTGGTGAGGAGGCACTGATGACACCCTCTCCCCGCCCCAGGCCCTTCCCCTCCACAACTGTTCACCTGGATCATTTCTTTTAGGCTCCCTTCCAGTCCCAGAGCCCAGCTGAGAGAAAAGCACTAGATGTGAGTGGTGAAAGTGACCAAATTCAGCCCCCCTGCCTGCCTGCTGCTGTGTCCCTTGACATTTCCACGCTCCTGGTATATGTGTGAAGGGGGTGGGTGGGTTCCAGGTTTAAGGAAGAGAGTCTGCTTCCATTGCATGTGTACCAGTTCTCCAAAGACCTGCTTGAGACAGTTCACAAAGTAACCATCGTGCAGGAACATCACATCCACCTCCACAAGCAGCCAGCTGGGTGGCCTTGGGCCAGTCACAGTTCTCTCAGAACTCTCTCCTTTGGTACCAAAAATACCAGCTCTCCTTCTGATTTCCACTGGTGAAATGCAGTTTCTTTACAACAGTAACAATGGCTACTGTGCCCCATCAGCCAGCAGAGGCAGGAAAAGAACCTCATGGTATCTAGAATTCTTTTCCTTCATTGTAAATGTTCTCAGATTTGCTCTCCATTTTTTTAAATCAGGTTAAACACTTAAATACAATGAGCCAACACAGGCAATCCACTGTGTATGGCTCCTATTGCAAGAATGGTTTCCCAACATACAATAGCATGAAGGTTTTTTTAAAAAGCCAGTCCTTCACCCAGTACACAGGGATGCAGGGCTGGATTTGGTTCATCTACTTACTCTAAGAGGGTGCAGTCCACTGGGTCAGTGCTGAGCGAAGTGATCCGCAAGGATAGCGAGACTCAGTTCTGGCCTCCTTCCAAGCTATTGGATCTGATCATGTTCATTCAGCACAAAAGGGGCTACTTCCTTTGGCAGCATGATAATTTGAAAAAAGCAACAACTTGTATGGACAGTCCGGGTCTCTGGGCAAAAGTCCCAGGTGGAGACTTAGAATGACTGCCTTGCCTCATTGCTCCCCCTTCTTGGGAACTAAGCAAGGGGTGGCCCCAAGCCTGTGTGAAGAAGGTAGGAGCCATTGCTTGAGGCTGGTTGCTGGAAACCTGGATGAAGTGAACACAAGCAGCTGTCACCAGAAGAAGAAGAATCGATTCTTTTATGCCGCTTTTCTCTACCAAAAGGAGCCCTGGTGTTATTGCTCGGTCAGAACAGCTTTATCAGTGCTGTGGCGAGCCTAAGATCACCCAGCTGGCTGCATGTGAGGGGACAGGGAATCAAACCCAGCTCCCCAGATTAGAAGTCTGCACTCCTAACCACTAACACCAAGCTAGCTGTCCACGCCAAGCTGGACCAGGACAGCTACCAACACCCCAGATGGGACAGATGCAAGTGGTGGAAGGGTTTTGCACTCTGGGAGAGGGAGCAAGGTAATTAGTGATTGGAGACTCCTACATAGGGTCTTTGCCAGCTGACCCTGTTGCCTGTTGGCACCTGCCAAGTTGCACTTAGCAAGAAACCTGTAGAAAGTACCAGGACAAGAGGGCCTGGAGACAGGGTTCATCTTGTAACAAATGTGAAGCTATAGATTATCCTTTCCTAACTTTTTTACCATTGAGAAACCTCTGAAATGTTCTTCAGGCTTCAAGAAACCCCGGAAGTGGTGCTATGGTGCAGAATATGGTTGGGAAGCATAGCTGTGTAGATGCCCACCCAAGTCCCCTCTCCCTCTATGCCCATCATTAACCATTTGAGGAGGTCAGCATGATCATGTATGGTCATATTGTGATAAATGTTTAACCAATTTAAAATATATAAAATTAATTAACTCCCATCCATTTGGGAAACGCTCCTAGAGCTGTGAGAACGCCCGCTATAGATAATGATCATATATCTTTGACTATTGTAAAATTGTGAGACTAGGTACTAATCCCCCCCCCCCTTCCTTTTAAACAGAGAGCTACAGTCATGCCTTTCTGGTCTCAAGGGCTGAAGAGCTTGTGGACAAGAAGATTAACGCTGGAGAACCTCTGGCATACTTTTTGAAAGGGCAGCTGTATTTTGAAGAGGTTGGAGTTGGTTTTTTTTAAAAAACTTTTTTTGAAATTACATCGGAAAATGTTAATATGTTCAGGGCAGGGAGAAGTAATTCTGGAGATCATGAGAAGAGAGATGAGAGGTGCCTGGTTAGATCAACTTTGTTTATTTTCAAGATAAAAAGCAACTGGGGAGGCCTGATTTATTCAGGGTGATGGGAAGTTAGTTACACCCCCCTCCCCCAATGCTATTTTCTCAAAAGAAATGCTTTAGCCCTGGCAGGGACAGCCTGGCAGGGACAGCCATAATAACACTTGCATTTCTCTCTGCCAGGGCTAATAGGAGTAGTGGGGAAACAGGGGCTCCCTCCTTTGTCCCAATCAGTGCCCATCTCCGTGTTTGTTATCTTAAAAAATCCTTCCGACCTTCTTGTCAGCTTAGATGCCACTCTTTTTATGATTGTCTTGTGATAATGTTTGGGCACTTACAGTAGCTGTCTACAGAAGTTTTGTGAAAATATTCCCCTGCCCTCCCCCAGGTTTTAGTTCAGCGGATGATATATATGTTTTATTTCAGAATTGCCTAGTTTGATCCTGAAAGTTCAGTAGCTACATTTGCTGGGTTGCTTTGTGCAACGTGTTCTGTTGCTGATTGTGTCTCGTGCAGGGTTGGTATGAAGATGCATTGCTTCAGTTTGAACAAAGCAAAGACATAGATTTTCAGTCCATGTATCAGTTAGGTGTGATGTATTACGATGGATTGGGGACTCCGCCAGATCCTGTAAGTTGCATCTTTATTTTTGTTGTAGCTGTTTAAGCAATAACTTTTCTTATTTTCATCATGCATGTTTAAGTGTAAACGGTATAGTTGCCAAGCAAATCTTCTAAGCTTATAAAGGATTACATAAGATGGGCATGACACTGTCCTGGTGACACAACATCCACACATGGCAGATAGTCCTGTAGCTCTGGATTGAACTTTAATAGCAAACAGCCTACTTTGCTAGATGCAGAAAGTGGACTAAAAAATCTTAGAGATAAACACATGTATCCTGCCTGTGCTCAGGGCAGTTGCTTTCAAACACTCTGAAATTGAAGGAAGAGGAAAATACTAGGGAACATCAGCCTCTCTTGATTGCCTTGGCAGGCAGTTTTGAGGAGGGGGGTTGGCCAGGAGGAGATGGACACCCCTGATGGGTGCATTTGTAGCTCTGAAAACAAGTGTAGCCAAAACATTGTTCCCAGAAACCTTCCTTGGCTGGAAAAGTTTGGATGAGCCCTAACGATTGTGCATTCAGTGAAGATGGGAATAAGGAAGCAAAATTACCACAGG
The DNA here is from genome assembly GCF_049243985.1 of Paroedura picta. NCBI lineage: Eukaryota > Metazoa > Chordata > Lepidosauria > Squamata > Gekkonidae > Paroedura > Paroedura picta. The sequence continues at coordinate 36,640,291 of NC_135378.1, forward strand.
CAGAAAAGTCCCCCTGAATGGCATGAGGTTTCTGGTCAAAGGTTCCACTCTTCCCCCCTCCCCTTTTCCTGGACAGAAAGACCTCAGATTGTTTTGCCTAGAAATATCAAGTCTTGAGTATGCATCTGCCTTTGCTTCTCTTGCCCACAGAAGAAAGGAGTGGAATACATGAAGAAGATTATCAGCGCCGAGTCTCCCAAGGCAAGACATTTAAAGTTTGCTGCAGCGTACAACCTTGGCAGAGCTTACTGGGAAGGCTGCGGGACTGCGATTTTGGAAAATGAGGCTGAAAGGTACCCTCTGTTCTAAAGCTAGTTGGCTGTGTGTCCAATGCACATAGGATCCCTGCGACCAACATACATTGCAGACCTTGCTGGATTTTAGGCTCTTGCTCTCTCTGCACAGCCCTGGTGCTGGCAGGCATAAGTACAGCCCATGGAATGTTGTTTCCAGGGGACAGTTAATTGGCTCCTCGGGAAGATTTCTGTACGTGCAACAGTCGTCCTTGAGCTCAAATTACTCCTTACTGTCTGCTTGCACCAAGTGGAAGTGATTGTAGCCCCAACGTGCATTCTGCTTGCCCGAGACATAGCACAATATCCATTTCATTTGATAGAATTTAAGCACCAAATTGTGTTGTCCATTCCATTGTTCCAGGTGCACATGGTTATTTTGTTCAGATTTGTATTAGAGCTCTCTGTGCTGCTGCAGCTGTTGCGAGATTGCTTATGCAAGTGGAACATTTTCCCCACTTGCATACCACTGGGTCCAACTCCTTATGTCAGCACGAGGGTGGGATTGGAGGGGCACTCTTTCCCCAGGTAGGTCCTTTGTCTTAATCTGCACACTCCTGGTTTCATGCCAAAGCACCTGGGAAGCTGCCATGAGAGGGCAAAGTCCCAGAAACATCACTTAATGTCCCCTTCCCTTTCCAGATTATGGCTGATTGCGGCAGACCACGGAAACCCAAAAGCGAGTGTAAAGGCTCAGAGCGCCCTTGGAATGCTGTATTCAGCAACACATCCCAAGGATCTGAAAAAGGTAGTGCTGTTCCCCCTCTCCCCTTTTCTTTCATTATAAATCCTGGATTAAATTGCAGTGCATATCATACTCCAGTGGAAAGAGGCTACAGGTGACAAGTATCTGTGCCAATTCAAAAGGAAAAGAATACACAAAGCACAAAGACAGAAGCAGTGCAAGACCAATGTAATTTGAACAGTGCCTCCTTCGTATCCCAAGAATATCATCCTTCTAAGTGCATCGGCTTCAGTGGATTTAGGAGAGTATAATTTTGTTTCGGATTGCACTGAATATGAGGGTTCTTGTGAAGGTTTTTAAAGAGTTCTCATGCATGTTGTGTGTTTCAAGGGCCTATTATGCACGGCTGCTGAAACGGTGGCATGGAGAATGCGGAGGATGAAGAAGCGAAGCAAACCGCTTATGCACGCAACGGAATGCAACAGCAGCAAAACCCAGAATATCCGATTATGCACGCGGCTACTCCGGAACCGCTTCTGGTTGCATCCTGGTCCTGGGAAGCTCCACTTTCTTCCACATCTCGCTAACGCGGCTTTTTCAGCAGCATACGTTGACTCTGCGCCCGGTTGCCACCTGCAGCGTGCATAATTGGTGATTTTAGCCACTGCCATTCCACCCTGAATGCGGACCTTCCACTCCGTGCATAATGGGCCAAGATGAGTCAGTTCTCTCACCCAGAAGCTGTTTATCCCAGTAGCTCATGCTACAGGCCCTGTGGTTCCAGGGGCCTCACAATTCCTCCATACTCTTAAAGGCAGTCAGTTTGGCTTAACTTTCCAGGAGCAGGAAGGAGAGAGCTTCAAAGAACACACCCTCAAAAAGATGAATGGTTTTCAGATCAATTGGGCCCTGGGGCTTTGAAGAATATAAGGCCAATGGAAAGAGATGCATTGCCCTCCCCACTCCATTTTCAGTTTTGAATCCGTAGCACTAACTGCCAGCTTGTCAGTACGTCTCGACACAGCAAACTCTAGCAGGACACCTTGTCAGTCATTGGGAAACTCATCATTCTGGGATAATTTGCAATCAGTCCTGAGCTAAAAGGGCAACCAATTGAAGAGGCATTACATCTCGGAACAGTTCGACATTTATGACTAGTGAAGAAAGTGTAAGGCTGGGAACAGAAAATAATAGCAAAGAACAATACCCTAAAACTAACAGTCTGTGGTGCAGTAGAGGATTGCATGTGTATACACGTGTGTGTATGCACAGATATTTGTGTTTGTACACACCAGCCCATTCAGTCAACTGGCTTAGCTTTGTTTCAGATGATGGACATCACATTCAGCTGCACAGAAATTGTTTCATTCCCGATGGTTCTTCCTGAGCATCATTCATGAACAGCTGTCCAGCCATCAGACCACACCGAAGGTGTATGTAGCAAGAATTGTTCTAAATGACTTGCATAAACCCTCCTTCTTCTTTCTGACAGGCGTTCTTTTGGCATTCAGAAGCATGTGGCAATGGAAGCCTGGAATCTCAGGGCATCCTTGGGCTTATGTATCTTTACGGACATGGTGTACGTAAAAATTTGAAGGCTGCTTTGGAGTGTCTGAATCAAGCATCAGATCGTGGAAATGTCTACGCAAAAGGTCATCTTGTAGAGTATTATTACAGAAGAAAATTTTTTACAAAAGCTGCTGAGTTTGCCAAGAGGTGATTTATTTTCATTTAGTAACTTGAGTAGGGGCAAATGTTTTTACATTTATCAAAGGCAGTCAGTAGAGCATATGGAGACACCAGTAGGGTACCTTTCATCTTAAAAATGAGGGTAGCAAAGTTCAACACAGAACCTCCTGTTCATGATGGCTGTTATCCATTCTCTTTGACTCCCCAGCTCAAGGGCAGGGGAACACAATTTCACAAAACAGTATTAAACTTTGTGCCTTAACTAGCTACCAAACAGATTGCAGTGGATTTCACTTTAAAAAGACCGTGTCTGTTGACTCCCAACAAGGGGAAATGGCGGCTGAATAAGGGTTTGGTCTGTCTTTTATTCTTCTAGAAAGGAAATGATAGTCTGAGGCTGGTCTTACATCAGATGTCCCTTTTGAAAGGCCCAAAAGGAACAGAGCAGTTCAGCTGCCAATTACATGCCCTTAATGCTCAAGCAGCCTTAACCCAAAAAACCCTGGCAAGCCCAATCCCATCAGGTCTCAGAAGCTAAGCAGGGCTGACCCTAGTTAGTATTTGGGTGGGAGACCTCCAAGGATTTGGGCGGAGTTCCTCCAAGGACACTAGGGGCAATGAAGTGGAGGCAGGCAGTGGTAAACCACATCTGAAGGTCTCTTGCTTGCCTGCCAGCCAATCTTCTGCTGTCCTGGCTACATGACACACACCCTATGATAAATAACAATAGCACTCAAGAAAAAATGTAGTGATGCTGTAATAGACTCTTGTGAGATGCTGTAGACCAGGGGACCCCCTAGCCACACGTCCTTCCAACTGCTGACTTTTGATTTGACAGTTTCTAGTCTTTGAGCTAAGCGCTTGAAAGGCCAGCAGTGTTCAAAACCAGAGTCCTGCTGGATCAGACCAAGGGCTTCTCTATCCTAGAAACTCCTTTCAAAGGGCAGCCAACCAGATGTTTCCAGGGATCTTGCAAGAAGAGCTTGACAGCAACTGCTCTGTTCCACAGTAGGCCCCCTAGCAGAGACAGTCTGCAGCATGCTGCCTCTGAATGTGGAAGTTTCATTTTGATATCCGGAGGCTGCACTCCCTACACCCATCCTCCATGAACTGGTCTAGTCTCCTTTTAAATCCAAGGATAAATGCAAAAAATGGGCAACGTATCAACAAAACAAAATGGGAGAAAGTGCCAGGTGATGGATGACTGATTTCTTAACTAAAGTCCCTATATGTTTTGCTGTTCAGGCTTTGTAGAACATTCACCTAGTGCTGGGACTGTCCATAGCAATTGAAATAATGTAATTGCTATGGACAGTCCCAGCACTTTAAAATCACCTTTTAAAATCATCCAAGCCAGTGACATTTACAGATAGAGGCCAGGCACTGTATGAGTTCGTTATGTGAACTATTTTGTTTTGTGTGCCCTGTGTCTGGCAATCAAGTATTACTGAGTAGCCGCAGAAAAAAGGCTCTTTTTTACACACCATATATCCCACCTTCCCTTTCATCCCCTTTTTAGATGGGACTTACACTGTGCCCACAGACTGACACTCCTGCATGCCTCTGAGGTGCCACCACCTGCTCTGCAGCATGACTTTTGCCATCCTCATGCATTTCAGAGATAGCAGGGCTCTTTAACTTCCCCTCGACCCATGCCATTAGCAAGAGCGTTTGAGCTGCTTGTTGTCCTCTTTTTATAATCCTCATGTAAATGGAAATTAAAAAGGGAAAGCTGCGATTTGTGGTGTGGGGGCGATGATGGTAAGAGGGGCTGTAGCTCAGTAGTAAGGAGTCTGCTCTGCATGCAAAAGTTCAGTCCCCGGTATTTCCAGATAAAAAATCTGGCAGGAGGAGCTGTGAAAGGCCTCGGCCTGAGACCCTGGACAGCCAGGTTGAATAGACTGTACTGACTTTGATGGACCAAGAGTCTGATTCAGTATAAGGCAGCTTCATTGGTTCATGAGCCTTTGCCCTTTGGTCTGGCCCATGGACAAAGAATGAACATGCCTGGAGGCCATGACTAAAGGGTTCTTGTGATCACTCTATGGCGGGGTAGTCAAACTGTGGCCCTTCAGATGTCCATGGACTACAACTCCCATGAGCCCCTGCCAGCGAATGCTGGCAGGGGCTCCTGGGAATTGTAGTCCATGGACATCAGGAGGGCCACAGTTTGACTACCCCTGGTCAATGGGAAAGCCCATCGTTGATCTGCCTATCACAAATCCCTCTTAGGGTATCAGTAACCACAGAGATTAGCAATACTGAAACAATTATCTTCCTTCTGTCCTCCTTTCCCATGGGACAATGACATCAATCTCAGTTAAGAATTTTAAATACCTTAGAAGTGCTCCACAGAACTGCAGTCTTGGGCCCAAGAGCTCTGTCTCTGCAAGGGCTCCCCCTGCTGTCTTCTAGGACAGTGGTCTCCAACCCCCGGTCTGTGGATCAGTTGGTACCGGGCTGTGGTTCCTCCTCCCTGGCTGCTGCCTCTGGGGTTGCCCTGCCACTCTGCCGCCGGCTCACCTTTGGTGCTCTCCAGCGGCCGCCATGGCTGGGGCTCCCCCTCGGTGTGGCATTGCGTAGCTGCTGCGGCAGCACCCCCCAGCGGGTGGCGGGAAGACAGGGGTGCCAGTGGGAAAGCAAGTGGAGCAGGGGCTCAGGCGGCAGCGGCAACGTCCCTTGGCAAAAGACTACCCACTCTCCCCCCCCCCCCCAGGCCTCAGTAAAATTGTCAAGCATTGACCAGTCTCCGGTGATAAAAAGGTTGGGGACCACTGTTCTAGGAGAAGGGAACAGAGCGACCCCAAAGCTCAACAAGGGGGCTCATACCACTAGCCATGGCCAGAGATGGTTTGACAACCTCAGGTGTCCAAAGTCTACATTTGCACCAGTCACCCCAGTGATCTTCAGAGAGGAACTGCCCACTTCCTATACAGGAGGCAGAAACAAAGACACACCACTCACTCATGTTTCATTGACTGCCACTGACTATGGCACCTTGGTGTAGTGGTTAGGAATGTGGACTTCTAATCTGGCGAGCTGGATTTCATTCGCCACTCCTCCAAATGCAGCCACCTGGGTGACCTTGGGCTTGTCACAGCCCTGATAGAGTTGTTTTCACAGAACAGTTCTGTCAGAGCTCTCTCAGCCCCACCTACCTCACATGGTGTCTGTTGTACAGAGAGGAAAGCAAAGGTGTTTGTAAGCTGCTTTGAGACTCCTTTGGGCAATGAAAAGTGGGGTATAAAACCCAACTCTTCTATTTTTAAGAGCCACTTGATGTATGAAATGCAGCATCACAATTGCCTGATTATTGTGACCATTGGGTCTTCATACAGATATCTCTTTTAGAATTGATCACAAATATCCCCATTGAATGTACAGGTGCTAAAAAATTCTTTCTTTTTCACTTTGTGAATCCTTTAATAGGGTTATAGAGAATGACGACATTGAACAACTAGCCAAGGCCACCGACTGCCTGCCTTTTTACATTGCCAAGGGGCTTGCCATGGCTGCCTTCTATTTGGCCAGGTGCCTTCATCTTGGCCTTGGAATAAAACCAGATGAAGCAGCAGCTAAAAAGTACTATTCTAAGGTAAATTTTACCACACCCTATTTCTTATCTGAGCTGAATTATCTTAATCTGGAGAACTAGCCGGTTACTCTGGTGTTATGGTCCAATAACACTTGTTGCAAAAAAAGGAAAAAAATAGCAAGTGTTATGTATGTACAGTAGACTGGTACTGTACTGCCTGAGAACTGCCTGAGCTGTAGTCAGATATCCAATAACTATCTTAAAAGAGCAACTGACCAAACCTGGGGCCATTCTGCACACATAGGATAATGCACTTTCAATGTGCTTTGGCAACTGGGTTTTCCTGTGCGAAACAGGAAAATCTACTTCTATCGTGTATTGAAAGTGCATTATCTATTGTGTGCAGAATAAGCCCTGGATAGCCCATGCAAGTCTGATCCCATCAGACCTCAGAAGCTAAGCAGGGCTGACCCTGGCTAGTATGTGCATGGGAGACCTCCAACGATTTGGGTGGCAGTTCCTCCAATGAAGAGTAGGGCTCATGATGCAGAGGCAGGAAATGGCAAACTGCTTTGGAATGCCCCTTGCCTGGCTGCTAGACAACCCTCACATTTCTTGGCTGCATTACCCGTGCCACATCATACATACATACACACATACATACATAGCAACTCTTATAGCCTCAGTGGAGAGACTCAATGGGTACAGTGGAAGTACCTGTTTTTTAAATAGCAGTAATCTATCTACTGGGGGGATCTACTACTGGGGGGATCTCTTTGATGGAAATTGGTAACTACTTCCACCAGCTCAAGTCCTGATCCAAACTGGGATCTTAACATTGAAAGATTACAGATCTCCCGTGTAACATGTAGTTCAACTGTTAGATATGTCGTTTCTATTCTTGTGATTCCCTGGAGCAGGGGTAGGCAAACTGTGGCCCTACATTTTCTGGCAGGGGCTCATGGGAATTGTAGTCCATGGACATCCGAAGGGCCACAGTTTGCCTACCTCTTCTCTGGAGCCATTAGGTTGTTTGTTTGTTTTTACCGTTAATGATATTGCATTCACCTTTAGGGCAAGATTAGGGAACTCACATAGCACAGCTTAGCGCTCAGATAGATTAATACAAGCATCCCCACTTTTTTTGAGCCTGGAAGCATCTTCTGGTGCAATCACAAAATGGCTGCTGCGTAAGCCAGAGCCAACCAAGGAGTCTCAGGGAGTGAGATTATGCACAACTGTAACAATAACCCTTTAGCATTTCATGCAGAACCTGTGTTTAACAGGATGTCTTTTATAATGTACTCCTTGTTTAAGAAAAATATTCTTGGATATGCATGGCTTACCTTCAGTCACTTGGGACAATTCCACACCAGTGGTACCACTCCACCGTGCTGCCAGTGTGTTGCTGCAGGGCTGCATGCTCCACAGCTTACTGTGTCCCCTGGTAAACACAAACAGAAGGAAGGTTCCGCCGGGGTGGGGATGAGGGGCGGTTTTCTTTTTGTGCAAAATAAAAAACACAGCCCTGGTCCTCCCCACAGTGCCACAAAGCTGACCAGGGCATTTTTGGCCCTCTGCAAGCCTCCATAGGGACAGGCTTCGTTGGTCCCCGCAGTGCCGAAAGGGAACACGGAAGAATCCACACTCCCTTAGTGCGGGGCTTCTGGGGCCTGATCTGCACTAGGCCCAGGAGGGCAGAGGCCTGGAAGCTTCATCATATGGACACAAGGATTAGCCATATTAATGCCACCATGGCCTTTTCTGTCTGTATGGAATCGGCCTTGGTGAAGTTCCTTGTGCCGTGGGAACAGCAGATACAGGACTTCTTTTGATTCTGCAGATATTTCTTCAATGATAAACATCATTGTTGCAATAGCAATAACCACTGACATTAATCCATGTTCAAATTCCACTCCTTCCCATAAGTTTTATTACATGCTAAGAAGCAATGGATTCGCAACTTCATCTTCCTTCTAAATAAAATCTACTTGTTAACTTAGAGGCCTTGTACACAATCACCGAATAAGAAGCCATCATTTTTCCTGGACTGAAGATCGCAAATTAGCACTTTTAAGAATTCAACCAGGCCTTCCTGGAATACTAGCTGTCTTTGTGCACGGAGTGTATGACATGGGGTAGTTTTCAGACCCGCGATGCTCCACTTCTGCTGATCTATAAGCCAGCTCTCAGTGAGTGTTGGTTGTCTTGTTCCAGCAGTTCAAACACTTACTAACATATAGCTGTCTTGTTGCTATAACTTTACCCCTCGAAAGTGATTCCCCCCACAATAAAAAAGAAAGTGCAGATCAGTGATTGAGGGGATGTATTTCTGGCTAAGTGATTTACAGGCACAACCCTCCAGTTTAAGGTCATGGATTTCAATAGCTTATACAGGAGTCAGTCTGCACAGGGCTGTATGGTTAACAAGTTGTTTTAAGATATGAAGTCAAAAGCAATGCCTTCAGTGCCTTATACAAAAGGTTTATTTTTTAATGACGGCTCCTATCATTCATTTGTCTTAAAGGCATGCAATCTGGATCCTGCTGTTGCTGCTGATCTTGAGCTGACAGCGAATCATGGGAGAATCTAGTGAATCACTTTTGATCAGTCTAAGCAAGTTCCAGCCATTTTGTTTTGTAACCTCTGACTGTTACAATTTTCTATAAATCATGCGTATTGTACACAAATTTATTTCTTTAGCCACAATGTTTTGATAAACTTGTTACTCAAATTTCTCTTTGGAAGTAAATTGAGGGCGGCGGGGGGGGGTGTTACATGCAAGCTAAGTATCATGTATCCATTGACATTTCAAATTTTGCTTTCCTTTACTGGGTTTCTAGTAGTTAATATAATCAGCATTAACTGCAAAATTAAGATGCTAGATCAAAATGTTAAAAACTTTGAACTTGTATCTCAGAATTTGTTTTTCAAACACTGCAAACATGTAATTGGATGTTCTGAAAGAATATGTGAGTGCAGTAGTCCCCACCCTTTTTTTGTGCCTGTGGTCATCTTTGGCACTATGACACAGCAGGTGGTACAAGCACAACATGTCTGCCACAGGAGGCGGGGCCAGACACAAAATGGCTGCCCCAGCTTAGCTTCAGGCACACTGTGAAGAGCCTTGCTTTGTGGTGGCAGCTACTACCAAATCAACTTTTGAAAACATATGCACACCCAATAAAATTTCCAGTGACCACTCAGAACCTTTGCTGGGCAAAAAAGCCCTACTTGGCCATGCCCATTTTTTAAAAACTGTTGTGGAGTACTAGAAAAGGTGTTCGCAGACACCATGGTGCTCATAGGCAACATGTTGATTACAAACGTGCTAATGAATTAACTGAGCCTTCCTATAACTTAAAAGATATATCTGACTTCTCTCAAAGGCAAGTTGTATAGATAAGAACAGCAGGATATGTCTGCTAAACCACACTTGTTGACTGCTATGGCCCCAGTCAATGCTAAACTGCTGCTATTAATGGCAACCAGAGGGTAGGTCCTTTTCAGCATTGGTCCCTTCAACACTCTTCCCTACCTTGAGGCTCACCTGGCACCTATTGTGCTCTCTTTGAGGTTTTCTACCTAGACATTTTTTGCCTGGTCTTTTAAACTGCTGATCTTAACACCTCATTTTTATATTCTGTGTCTAGCCCAAGAAACGTTTAAGATGTACAAAATTTTATGATGTTCCAATGGTGTTGCTATTTGGCATTAGGCTTTTGTTATGTTTCACTCTGCAAGTTGCCTTGAGCAGGTAGCAAAGAAGTCAGAATAAAGAGAAACAAAGGGAAACATTTGCAAACTTAATTCTTATCTTAACAGTTATATGACCAAGTAGTTGTAAAGCCCTTTTTCACATGAAACCTCTGCCTATGTACTCTGTGTCATCCTTGGATTAAGAACAACAAACGCTCCTCTTGCTAGATAGCTGACCTTTCTCAGGTTGCACTAAGAAAGGAATTTACTAGTGCACGTTTTCAAACTACTCCGTCTGAGTATTTACAGGGCAGATGTTTTAAAAATCCCGTGGAACAGCACCTTTGCCCTTAATCTTAATCAGGTGGAAGATATTGTACACTACGTTCTACATTGCTCCTTCTCTGGGTCCATCTGAGACAAACTGCTGCATCAATTTCTTGTAAATTTCCGGCTCAAATTTGAAATGTATTAACTTTTTTACTGGCTGATGCTATCCTTTTTATTACCCTTTTTGCTATTGTATCAATAAACATAAGGAAGAAATTAGTCTCCGTTCATTCTAGAAGAATTTTAGCCAAATTGTAATTTCATGTTGCATTTATTTTTTCCACCTTTGTTTTAAACTAAGTTTTATCCTGTTACGTTACAATGTTTTAACCCTTTTGTTGTGGCACACTGTTATATGTTGGTGTTTATGAGGTGATGTTATGGCCTATGGCTATAACATAACAACAATAAACTTCAAATCTATTCTACTCCACTGCATTTTATGTTGCCATTCCTTCAAGGAGCTTTGACGGCAGAGATCATCTCCCCTTCCATTTTATCCACATTACATTACAATTAGAACGTAGCTGGCCCAAGGAAACCCCGAAAAGGGATTTGAATCTAAGACTACAGGCTCCAAGAGTACCACATTAGTTATGTGTGCAAGCAACAGCACCCATGCCAGATGTGGACAGTGCACAAATAATCTATAAACTAGGACCTTTCCTGTCAGACTTGAACCATACATGCCAAATTCTTCATTAGCTCTGCAGTCAAAGCTTCCCTACATTGTCGTCATGGCTGGATTCTGGGCTGAGCAGCTGCCAATTACGGAAAGGAGACTGGCTACCTAGCCATTTTGTAGCCCTGTGCAAAGAAGAAGAAGAGTTGAGTTCTTATATGCAGCTTTTCCCTACCCGATGGAGGCTCAAAGCGGCTTACAGTCGCCTTCCCATTTCTCTCCCCACAACAGACACCCTGTGGGGTGGGTGAGGCTGAGAGAGCGCTGATATCACTGCTCAGTCAGAACAGTTTTATCAGTGCTGTGGCGAGCCCAAGGTCACCCAGCTGGCTGCATGTGGGGGAGCACAGAATCGAACCTGGTATGCCGGATTAGAAGTCCGCACCCCTAACCACTACACCAAACTGGCTCTCAGGAGGGGGCAGGAATTGTGAGCAATGGCAAGGGAGACTTGCCTTAGATATCTACAAACCCCAAAACATTGCCACACTGCTGACCGTCTTGTAAATTAGATTTCAGAAAATGCCCATACTACTAAGAAGCTGGCAGACATAGCTCCACTTCTAAAAACAGCAAACTGGCACCATTAGAATAAAATTCAAACCTGATTTAATAAGATCTTTGAAAGGACGGGGGTGATGTGAGGAAAGCAACTCTGGATAATATCAAGATTGCCCAAGTAATTTAAATCAACTTCAACTCATCAGCGAGGAAGTTATTTGTACACTGCATATGGCACATCAGGCAGAATGTTCCCATTGGAGGAGAACATGAAACGGAAGTTGTGTGCCTCCCCCACCCCTCACCCCGGTTCCCTTTGAAGGCAGCAGGCAGGTCCCATTTGCAAGCTATAAACGGAGCTCAATTATGAAGCACTGCAGGCCAGTTTTGTTATTTATTGCTTACAAAGGCTCAAAACTATGGGAAATCTTTGGTAAAAATAAAAACAATAAAATTTACACAATATCTTTACATAGAGTATTGCACAACAAGGCTCTTCAATACACAAGAAAATAGAGGAATGTTCGTTTTCCTCAGCAGGAAATTAACTGTACAACATCCATTGGTGTACCACTAAAGCAAAATGCCTTTCATAAATGTTTAAAATAGTTTATAGTTCTTAAATTAACATGTACATTTCCATCTGCATCTTTTGATAGAATTATGCTCATTTAACAAGTTAAATAAAAGCCAGAAACTACGCAGTACTGGCAGCTCTACCCCACTACCACCACCCCACCACTTCTTTTCAAGTCTTGTTTACTTCACATAAACCTCAAAAGAAAAATACCCTATAAATCCGCAGCAGTCTTCAATCGGCCCTCTATGAAAAAGAGGGAAATAGGTTTCATGTCTATGATTTAAAAACGAAGCAAAACACAGACATTTCTCAAGTCTTTCACTTCTGCAGAATCAAACTGGAGCAGCTTTAAGCTGCTCTACATGAGTTCTTAACTCAGGGCACAGCTCAATTAGCAGCAATTCCAATAATACCTGCAAAGACAAAAGGAAGGATGATTTGAAAACTCCACATAGCCCAAGCTCTTCTTCCTCACCCCCCTCTTGCAAATCCACAGTAAGGATGTCTCTATGGAGGGGAGGCAGAGGTTGTGATTAAAGGCAATTCACATGCTGGCCATTCACCTTTTGAGAGAAATCTTGACTCGCACCTTCCTTGACGTGGCCCTCAGGAAAAACAGCTAGCACTATGCAGCACCTGATTTCCTACAGTCTGCCCCTTTATTTTTGAAACCTTGGCCTAAGGCTTAATCTCAGTGGAAGACTGCCCTCAGAGGGATGCTAACAAAAGGAGCACACGGGCAGAAGGGAGGGACCAGGCCGCACCACACCCTTGAGGACTCTTAACAGGTGAGGCATAATTCAGATCTGGCGAATTCTAGGGAATTGAGAATATTTGGCGGAATAGGTACCTAGTCTTCAGGTTTTTTTCCACCCCTACTTTAAAATGTAGTACATAAAATAATAGATAAAACCTCAAGGAAATTATGAAGTCTGGAAAATAAGATGCTAGAGACTTGAAGGAGCAGGACACGCTTAAGCAACAACCAGGACCTCAAAGGCAGAAAAGGACAGAATAACTCACATAGAGAAGATGCTTATTGGCCTTGGTTTCTTGAAGTGCATTGAATACTTTGATCACACCATGGCGAGCATTCTGCTGTCCAACAAGGCTCTGCAGAGTGTCTGAAAGAAACATTTTTGGTCTGCTTTGGAGAAGAACACTAATGCCTGTACACGTGCTTAGAGGCCAAACTAGATGTGATCACAGACTTGCCACCTAAAAAAAATGGGGGCCTTAATTCATGGGGCACACAGGTGAGGAGAGCTGAACCCACAACCTTCCCAAGTCCATCATCCAGACTTCTTTACAGGCACCCGGCCTCAGACATCAAAAGCGAGTCCATTTGGAAAAAAGATTCTGCTCTCATTTTGAGTCAATTCCTGCTTTCTAATGACTCAGCTCTGCTGCCCTCACAACCGATTTGTCCTGAATTTGAAACACATTATTCCATGCGTGGTCTTCTCTCTAGCTGGCATGGCAGTAATATAGCTGGAATGCACAGAAGGACGAGAACCAAGATCCCTAGTTTCAAACTGTGGCTCAAGTATCACTTCGCTGGTCCAGACAAAATGATCCATGGGGTTTCACTTAATACTAAAACACCACTGAACTATTTTGCCAAAAGAAGTTCTTTGCTGAGATATTCAAAATGTGTTTTGGTGACGTGGACACAGAGTTGTTATGAACAGGGCTGTCCTCTATTTTAACCTTCCTTGTCTCCTCCTTGGCATTTATTCTATACATTTTAAAAACATAAAGCCTAGGTACTTAAGGATTTTTAAAAAAACCTTTTATGTCAGTTAGAGTTTCTTGTTGATCTCATAAGGCCACTTGCCAAATATTCTTTAGATCAATCCATTATACAAGCTGATTTGTAATTTAAAAAACAAAACTTGGGGGAAAAACACAGTGGATCCAAAATGGCTTACACCTTTCACTTCCTCTTCCCACAACAAAACTCCTGTGAGGGAAGTGGAGCTGGGAGAACTGCTCTGCTGAGAACAGCTCTAAGAGAACTGTGCCTAGCCCACGGTCACCCAGCGGCTACATATAAAGGAGTGGGGGAAAAAGTTCTCCAGATTAGAGAAACACGGAGTAGGTAAATAATTCATACCAATCCAGATCTTTCCTAAATTGAAAGTAGTTTGTCTGATTTAAAGGCCAAATAAGAAAAGCTCACAAATTAGTATCAGATGTGCAAAACATCAAATCTAGCTTAAGCTATTCAACTTTCTCGAGGAAATCATAAATTAGCTCTTTCTGAATCCTGACCAAGTCCTTGTTATGTCTTGGGTATCCCTTCCTGTACTCCTTGTATTTGTTTTCAAAGGAAAAAAACCCCACACCAATCAAGATTTCTGAATATAATCAATATTATGTAATTTAGATGCAAATTAACCCTTCGTTCACTGAATTTGTGCCCAAAGGAACATTTTGCACTATCATGGTAAAATGAACCATTTTCACCAGAAATTGACTAGTGGAAGAAGATACAATTATATAATTAAATATTCCAGAATGAAAAGACACCAGCTAGAAAGCCAATGAGGTGTAAGAGTTAACAATGTCAGAACTAGGGTGCAAATCTCCTTTCAGTCATGAAGCTTAAGCCCAGTCACCTCATTCACAGAGCCATAGAGAGGACAAGTGGGGGGAGAACCCGCTCCTAAGAGGAAAGGGGAGAAGGGGGGGGGGAAGCCCCAAAGATAATGGATTAGATCTTCGTAAATCTGTGTGGCCAATAAATCAGCATGCAGAATGTCCTCTGGGGTTTTTCTTGTTCTCTGATGTTTCCCATCATATAAATACCGTTCAGATGGACTTTGAACAGAACATTTATAGTTTATCCACAGGGAACCACAATGGATACGATATTGGTGACCCTGTAAAAGGTTACATAAGCCAATCTGAATGTGCATTGGTAGGTGCTAAATTGTGTGTGTGTGTGAGAGAGAGAGAATCCAGGGGAAAGAGAGATAAACAGATTAACCTTATCTGTGAAGCTCCTTGAAATCTCTAACACACAACATAATCAGTAAGCAGCTTTTATTGTTCTCCAATTACATTTCCTGTAACTGATAATGCTCACCTGGAATGTTTTCAAGTAATTTTTGCTGTGCTTTCTGTTTTGTCTCCTGGCCTTGTTCCTCGCTTCTGGGCTTTGTGCTGGATGCCAACTTCCCATTTGGCCAAAAAGCATCTCGGAATATGTTAATGTAATATACAAGCATTGGTTCACTGAAGATCCAATTGACAGTGTCACGAATTTGCCTTGAAAAGAGATAAGAAGAATGAGCAAGCCACAAATGCTATGCCAGTCAGACATGCTCTCAGTACTCCCCTTCAAACCTGCTTTTCAGACAATATAGCTGGTATTCTCATGTCACGACATTTACCTGCGTAGCCACAGTTACAATGTTCTTCAGAGAGAATGCAGTTTGGATTGATCTAAAGGGTAGTCTTGAAATGGCAACGCTTAAATTCTGGAAAGGGGCAACATTAAAGAGGGAAATGGAACCCAGAATCAAGTTTCATTTAGGAAAATGATAAATGAGAATAACAAAACCAACAAATGGAGACGCTGTCTCATCCCACAAAAATGTGACCTAGTCTAAACAGGCAAGAGAATAAAGTATAAAAAGAATGGCCTTGCACCATGCAGGTGGGGGAACAAAAAAATGTGCTTTTAAAGCTCTCTTCTGTGAAGGTGCCTTGCAAATACAGAATAGGCAGCACGAGAATCTCTCCCTGATATGCTAGTTTTGCTTTTTAGAAACAGGGAGCCGTCAGAAATAATCCCACAAATGCAGAGTGCTCTGGCAGGACACTAGGACCTGGGAGAACTAGGCTCAAACCTCACTGCCAGGGCCACTCTGCTCGGCCTCTCATCCCCCCAGGGCAACAGGCTGGCTGCTGCATGCAGCTGCAGGCTGAACTCGAGTGAGATTCTAATCCAGGAGTCTCCCTCTTGCATTCTGCCCACAGGGAGACCTTGGACCAGTCACTCCATCAGGCTGACCTGCCTCAGAGTTGCCGTTTCCAGAATGACACGGGAGAAGCAGAGAGAACCCTCAGCTCTTTGGAAGGCCCTGAGCTTTTTGGAAGGGCAGCGCTTAAAAACCCTGAACTCGACAGGTAAAAACTGTGTTGGGACAGAGGTTAGGAGGGTGAAGGCGAGAGAAAGACTATGACTGATTATCATTTGTGATAGCACTAAGAATGCCTCAGCTTTAACAGGTCAAGTTGCTTGATTCAAAGAGAGAGAGGGAGAGCAAAATTAAAAGTGGCAATTAGCTCCCGTCACCAGAGCAGTGTGGGGGGGGGGAGTGGAACTGTGCCATGCTGTGCAGAATTTGGTATCCTACAGAGATGGCAGGAGGCATTCCAGGTGCAGACAACAAACACCTCAGAAATGGCCAGCATATAGAACAGCCAGAAGGGCAGCTGAGGCCCTTCTGAGGAAAGGAAATTAGGGCCCACCAGAAGGGTGGCATGTTACAGCTAGAGTTTGCTGCTGTGAGGATGGGGGTTCCTTTCTTACAGCTCAAGCCACTGCATTCTCAGAAGCAAGTCTCCTGGAAGTCAAAGGCACTGGCAACTGGGCTGCTTATTACCAAAATCTGGCCATATATATTTTGGACTGGCTTATAAATTTTTTCATTGTGACAGTTAAAAGCTATTTAGTAGTCCCTGTCCAGAAATTATCTTGGAATAGTTTTTATGATTAGCATTTCTGGGCAGCCTCCCTTATCCGTATGACAGTACCACATCTCACAGCAGGCAAACATATTCCCAGGGTGGATTCCCACCAATCTTTTGAACACAGTAATGCAAAGCAACATACATTTGCTGATTTCAGAACTGGGAGCATTGCCAAATGTTCCTGGGGCTTTAAGACAAATGCCAGAACAGCAGCACTGGGTCATTCCCACAGTCCAAGGAGGCATCCTACATTACGTCTCTTCTCTGACAATATTTGATCACTCCTGAGAATCTAGGCAACATCCTGCCCAGACCCTTTGCATGGGGCCATGTCTTGTCCAGGATTCTATTTCTTTCAAGGGCTGGCTTGAAGTGGGCTTGAATTCCCAGCAAAATTAAAGTACAAAACTTTTCATCACCAAAAGCAAAAGCTGCCAATAGTATACTTGTGTGGGAGGGCGGTGTCCACCGTCCCTTCTTTAGAACAGCATCCTCCCTTCTTGCCAAAACAAGCCCCTGCCCCCAACATGGGAAAGCCGACTGTTCTCACAAGATGCTTAGAAATCTGACCAAAACCAAAAGGAAATCCATTCCCTGGGCTCTGCCACCGCAGGCTGCCTGACACACAACTCAGGAAGCCACTTTATACTGCAACAGACCACTGGCCCATCAAGATCAGACTGATGGCAGCTCTCCAAAGTCTCAGAGTGAGGTCTTTCACAACCCTTTCACCTGGCCTTTCTACTAGAGATGCCAGGGATCGGACCCATGAGCTTCTGCATGCCATGTGGATGCTCTGCCACTGAGCCACCCCCCCACACACACACACTGAAGCATCACAGTTCTCATGTTTGGTTGACTGCTCCCAAGATGACTTACTAGAATAAGCATAGCTGTAACACTGTTGGAGTTTAACAACAACAAAATTGCCATCCTTCTTTTTGCCATCCCAGTTTATTAACAGTGCGACAGTCATGTAAAGAACAGGTATGTCATAGCACCAAACCACAGGCTTGTTCATTCTGGGGGGTCCATCAGAGCTTTATTAAGTTGCAACAAGCAACTTCCTTTTGTGAAAAAGCACCAATCTCCTGCTCTTATGCCCCCTCTGGTGGTTTTCAGTTGCATAACACGGGTGCAATTACCGTGCACAAAGTAGTAGGGGTTACCGAGTCACATTTCCATATCCTAATGTCTCAGCTTTCATTAGCTGAATATGCAAGTTGCTAACTCTCAAGGCTATCAGGAGAGATTTGAAATTGTATAGGCAACAACTAGTGACTTCTCAGAATCTTGGATGGATAATTATGCCCTGCATAACATACCAAAACACCCTGACAAAAAGGAACAAAATTATGCAAACTATTGAAATAGACATATCATAAATAAATAAACCTTTTTTTTTTCAGGGTTCAGTTTTTCTTTGTACCAAGGTTGGGCTACCTTGGCACAGGACTTAGTATTAGTTCATATGGCATTCATATGGGATAGATAAGTGGGTGAAACAGTGACTTTATTTGTTTCACAAGAATGACAGAGATACTTAACTTGTTCCTAAATCAACCAACTACACACAGCACTCTGGTTTTCAAGTGTCCTTGCATCAAGCAGTCTATTTACAGAGCAGCAGTTCTAGAAGTAAAGAAAGTGTGATTCACTCACTTGTTGATAGTTCTTCCAAAGGTAACTTGAACTAGTGCAATTAGTGTCTTCCTGACCCACTTAAACACTAAAACGAAACAAACAAAACAGCAGTGCATAAAAGTAAAGTCCAAGCACATAGGTGAAGAGATAAAGCCAGAGCAGATAGAGGTGCCTGCTTTCACTTTCTGCCCCTAAGGGTCTTTGTTTCTTTCCTCTTCCAATTAAATTCTCAGCTTTCCAAGTTTGTGGCACATTGGCGAGTCACCTGACCTAGATAAGAATAGTTATTTACCTATTTGCTATCTACTGAAAAGTCTCGGAACTAGTTGCAGCCATCGTCATCCATTAACCTCTGTACACCACTCTCCCAACCACAGATTACAGCGGTGATGGAAAATGCCACCAAGACTTATGGCAACCCTGTAGGGTTTCAGGGCAAGAGGTGGTCAAAGGTGGCTTGTCATTGCCTGCCTCTGCATAGCGAATCTGGACTTCTTTGGGGGGCTCACATGCAAGTACCAACCAGGGCCCACCCTACTTCGTTTCCAAGCTCTGATGAGATTAGGCTAGCCTGGGCCATCCAGATCAGGGCACAAATCGCAATACAGTATTATTAAAATGTTAAAACCACGTTACTATATGGTTCATAAGGAAGTTCAGACTCTAAGGCACAACTTGTGGGTAATGCAGATCAGGGCATAAACTGCATGCCGCTGTGAACCCTTCCACAGATACCTGCCTGAGTCACCTGTATGCCATTGCTACATATACACTGGCTAATTAGATTTTGAATGCAAAAGAGACATGTTTCCCTTCAGATGCTTGACATATAGCTGCTCTAGTAGCATATTTATATTTACTTTAGCTAGAAGTTCAGTGTTACCCTCTGCAGTACTGGAAGGGAGGTTTAAGAAAATTCCTTTTCAGAAGAGGCGTTCTTGTGCAGAGGGTGAAACTGAATCAATGGAGCATGTATTTCTCAACTGACCCTTTTATATGAAGATTCATATGGAAACTATTAGCCCATCGTTAGATAGGTCCCCTGGTCCATCAAATAAAATTTGTCATTTGTTTGACAGGAACCACCAGATCAAGCAGCCAGATTTTGTGCCCAGGTCTGCAAGGCTTGGAAATTGTACACGGTAGCTGAGGCATAGTATATATTAACTATAAATATACATTTAACACTAAAATGTAAATCTGATGAAGCCGTTTTGTCTTATTATGCTCCTTTTTATATTTGATTTTTGTTTGTTTATATGCTTTAAATTGTGGACTGATATATTTGTACTGATGGAGGACTGTAGCAATAAACTGACTGACAGGCAGCAAATGTAAAATGTTACTCAAGAGCACAGGCAGGACAACCACAACTTGACGTACTAAGATAATGCAAAACCATCCACACAAACAAAAAAGGTCATTACTTACTTCCTCGCAGTTCAAAAATTTCTCCTATCAGCATAAAGCAGGGCTCAGCAAGGGCATCCCTTTTCCCATCCACATCGTCTCCATCGTCAGAGAGATCGTCATCATCTTCCGTCTCCTCCTGGGCAGGCAATACGAGTACAGAACTGACATCTTGGTCAGGAAGTTATGGTTGCCATGGCTACCAAGACAGCCATCCAAAATGGCCACTCTAACTTGGTACAACCCCTATCTCCTGTGACATCTGCAAAAGCAGAATCTATTCTGAGAATTCCCCCATCCTCCCTCCCCACCCTCTAACTTAGCCTTTAACACTACAGGGGTATGGGTTATGGGCGGTGAGCTATGTTAATAAGGGTTCCAGAGCAAGACAGTTATATATAAACTTGAGAAATAATTGTACCACCACTCAGAAATATTGCCAGCTATATTTCTAGGTCTTAAGTCTCAAGCCATTAGTGGTTACAGATTTCTGGCTTCTATCTTGGTATAGATACTGCTCAGCACTTTCTTAACCGCCTCCCTTTTTTATGATGCAGTTCAGGGTCAACAAAATGCAACCATGAAACAGCCACTAAAGATTATTTCATACTGTTTATGTAATAATTGCCAAGAGGTAAAAGTTGTCTGTTCAGCAGGCAGCTGACAAGTTTCCATATACCCCTATCCTCTAGCCATCCAGATCTCCCCCACTAGCTAGATTACATACTTCCCCCCTTCTGCTCATTGTAAGTTGACACCCAATTTTCATCCCTGGCTAGACTATTGCCCCTCCTGTATTTTTGCTGGACTGAGGTCGATCACCTCAGGAGGATGCAAAAGCAGAGGAAACCTCATTCTGCTAGATATACACCTCTCCTCCAGTTGAGAATTTCTTTTGTGCGAGCCCATTGTAAATGAAGCCTCACTTCACTGGGGCTAGCTGAGACAATATTCCCAGTGGAATGCATGTAGTAGCAATAGAATACAAATGCACAGAAGAAAGTACAGAAGCAAACTGCATTACAGCTTTTGAGAGCTTCAATAACTCACTCAAATAGTCCACAGCCCTGCAAACAGTTCATCTGAGATAGCATTCAGGCATTTCCTAATTGTTTTATATAGGTCATTTAGTCTACTAAGAACATTGTTTTCCTCCCTCACCTCCTGATGAGAAAAGAAATCTCCAGGAAGCCTCTCCAAAAAAGAAGAGATTGAAAAAGAGGATTTCTTTCCCTGTATGTCAATAACTTTGAGGTGTTCAGGGGAAGGACTCAAAAAGGCATAAAGTGCTTCGCTCTGACAAAGTCTTTCATCAGAAAGCAATTTCTGTAGGGGGAAAAAAGACAGACCATTTCAAAACAGAGCATAGTTCTTGCAGTGGAAGACAGGTATCCCCGATAAAACCTCAGAAATCATTAAAGGGAGTTTTTTTTTAGGCCCTGGTAGTACAGCCAATGGTGGTCTGAACTTCTCAGGTTGCTTGTTACAATTTATTACATTCTGTGGGTGAAATCCAGGGATAAAATGGTGGAACTGTTCATACAAAAAGCATTTTGTTATATTTTACACAGAACAAAATAACGTGAGACAATTCGGGTTCCTTGATGAGCGTATACAGTTCTGAGCCAGTCAAATACATATTGTATATTTCAGCATAGATTGAAAATATCCAACATACACACCAAAAAAAGTATGAAGAGCAAATCAGAAACTAAGAAACTGAACCACATACTTGAATGCTTAGAACACATGCACACTCCCAATCATTTTTATTTCAAACATACCACAGTCTTGATGGATTTTTTGATTTCTTACTTGTAAAAAGTTATTTAATTGGTTCTTGGATTTCTCCATAAATTTCTGGTCTACAGATTTAAAGGGCAGCTTGCTGAGTGAAGGCAACTGAGCTTTCTTTAACGATGGGAAACACTGCGGGGGGAAAAAATCTCAATTATTTTTTTCCATTTTAGTTCATACACTTAACACAACAGAGCATAGGGTTGGAAAAATCTCCCCCACACACACACACACACACACACAAAACCCCCACTTGTTTTCAGTTCCTCCTTCAATGACCTCTCCTTCAATAAAATCAGAGTCCAGTAGCACTTTTAAGACCAACAAAGATTTATTCAGGGTGTGAGGTTTCGAGTGCAAGCACTCTTCGTCTGTGCTTGCACCGGAAAGCTCACACCCTGAATAAATCTTTGTTGGTCTTAAAGGTGCTACTGGACTCTGTTTTTATTGTGCTACTTCAGACCAACACGGCTACCCATTTGAATCTCCCCTTCAATGTCCTCCCATTCATGGCCACCAAGAGCTCTTTCCATCAACTCGGCCAGGGGTAGTCAAACTGCGGCCCTCCAGATGTCCGTGGACTACAATTCCCAGGAGCCCCTGCCAGCGAATGCATTCGCTGGCAGGGGCTCCTGGGAATTGTAGTCCACGGACATCTGGAGGGCCGCAGTTTGACTACCCCTGAACTAGGCCCAAAATATTTTACCCTTCTACCACCAGTGTGATTTATAGTATCAACACAATACAAAGCACTGTCAGCTAAAGCAAGCAATAACAATGAAGAAAACAAGCTAAATGACAGTTACCACCACCCCTGGACCTCAAAACAGGATTTGGGCAGAAATGACCTCCTCCGCAAAAGCCTGGCAGGATAGCAGTGTTTCTGCTAGATTCCCAAAGGAAGGAATAGATGGTACTAGATTGAATCCTTGACAGCTTGCATGCCAAGATTCTGAAAAGACTCGCTCTTAAGTGGATGCCACACTGTGCACAAAACAGGTGGGATCCAGGAGAAGGCCCCGCAGGCAGATCTTAAGCAAGAGGGAGGGTGAGTGGGGAGAGGGTGAGTGAGAGAGAGAGAGAGATACCATGGCAAAGATGCTTCCCAAGATATGCTTGGGACTTGAGGGACTTGGGAATGTTCAGCCTGGAGAAAAGGAGGTTGAGAGGGGACATGATAGTCCTCTTTAAGTATTTGAAAGGTTGTCACTTGGAGGAGGGCAGGATGCTGTTCCCATTAGCTGCAGAGGAAAGTACACGCTGTAATGGGTTTAAACTACAAGTACAACGATATAGGCTAGATATCAGGAAAAAAATTTTCACAATCAGAGTAGTTCTAAGTAGTCAGAGTAGTTCAGCAGTGGAACAGGCTGCCTAAGGAGGTGGTGAGCTCCCCTTCACTGGGAGTTTTCAAGCAAAGGTTGGATACACACTTTTCTTGGATGCTTTAGGATGCTTTGGACTGATCCTGCATTGAGCAGGATGTTGGACTAGATGGCCTGTATGGCCCCTTCCAACTCTATGATTCTATGATTCTATTCTATTCTATGATTCTATGCTGAACCAAGACCAGTTTGGACTTTAGAAATCTGCAGCTTAAACTGAACATGGACATTTTATATAATCGTATATGTGAAGAATGTTTGCACATGAAGTCATATAGACAGACAGACAGACAGACAGATCGATCTTGAATAAAATGTTGTTGGTCTTAAATGTTGGACTCAAACGGTGCAGTTGCTGTGAAGTCAGCATCACACAGTCTTGCCCACCTTGTGTCAGCCAAAGGAGGGGCAGTAGCATTTTACACTAACTGAGTTCCCCAGACAGTGTGCAAAGTGCAGCCCCACCGTAGGAAAAGAAAAGCATTTCCAAAAGTTGCCTGCACTGCATACAAACCTCAGCCATACCTCAACCACATCTGATCCATAATGAAAACCTTGGGTATTAGCTAACCAAAGAACAAAATGCAATAACATCACTCTTATATACAAACAGAATCCAGGCGTTGGCCATCTCTGGTCCTACATAGAACATTAAACACAATGTTTCAGGAGAAGCAGAAGCAAGAACAATTCCCTCAGAAGTTTCTCTGTACCTCGCTAAGCTTCCGATGCAGGCTTTGAAATTCACTGAGTCTCCGGTGGACTGTCCATTCTTTAGCTTCTGTGTGACCAATCTCTTGCAAACCCACCATGACAGAATAACTGGGCACTTGTTCGCCATTTTCTTCTAGAACCTAAGAAGAGCAGGGTTACTGTATATTATGTGAAAAATGGAGTCTTCCATTCCTTTTTTTGTTTTTGCAATTACTTCTAGGGCAAGAAAAAGCCAAACCTCGCTAGTGTTTATGGAGGCTTTCCACATGCCAAAATTTTCACACCACCAATCTGTTCTTTCAATGTGCAGCTGAAGGTCACTGTGTTCTCTTTCCATCAATGTGATTTCATCCTTCAGTTTAGAAACAATCTGCCAATGCAAGAAGCAGCCATTATTCCAGGACATTTTAAGAAAATCTCTGACAAGGACTCCAGCTGGTCACTCTGGCACATGCCCCGGGAGGGGGATAAAAAAGATGAAAATGCAGAGAGAGGTACGAAGCAGCAGAAGGAATTTAGTACAGGCTTTCAGGACTTTTCCATCTAGAGAATCTGATTTGGACTGGCAGGAGCACTGCTTAAAAGGTCAAGCATAATTTAGGAATGAAAATGTAGATCTTGAAATGACAGAAGAACCATTTAATGTAATTTCATGAATGAAGGAGGTGGAGAGATCACTATCCAAACGTTTGTAATGGATGCTGTTAACTTTTAGCATGGGGAATGACTGGAAGCATTTTCTAGCAATAACTGAGTTAGCATTTTAAGTGGCTGAAAAACTGAGACAGGATGGCCACTCAAATGTGGGGAATGAAAGGACACCCGCCCAGCTATCCATTCTGCAGAGAGCTATGTTGCCATGGTATTCATATGGGTTACCAGAACACTGTTCATTCAGAACCTCAAGAACAATGGCCATTTCCACAAAATATTTTAGAATGGCTATATACAAAAACGGTTCACAAATGCGTACGGAAGTGAAATTCGGAAAAGCAGTAAATGCTCATCTCCTGTTGAATTGTGACAAAAAAAAATTGCTTTTGCCATCCTGTAACCCAAACTACACTTAAAGGTCCATAGGCCACCTAAGCTGATGAAGCTTGGCTCAGGTCACACAGAATGCAGTCACAAGAGCAAAAACACAACACAGGAAGAATCTGCATGGTGAATGACTAACGACATGACTGCCAATTGAGTTTTTGGGTCATGTACTCCCACAAAAGGCATCAGCTATTGCTGTACCCACAGCAATGACTCAATGCCCATTTATGTATCACTTTGAAAAGCTGCAAATGCCAACTTGATTTGTGACAAGAACCGATCTAGGTGTGTGCACAAAAATGCAATTCTGATCATTTTCTTCAGGCATGATGTTCCAATTCTTCATCTATTAGTTGTACTCACTGGTTTCAAAAGTAAACATTTTTTTCAGCTATAACATGGGAGGGGTGAGTGTTTCCCAGATGATTAATATTAATTTCTCAGGTGCTCTTGAGCAGAGATACATGGTAGCTATGGAAGTAGTATAAAGAATAATAAAGGCACCTACCTTTCTGTCAGGTTTCGGTGAACTGCAGAGGGAATTCAGAGCTTGTCTTTTATATTCGAGTTTGTCATTTAATTGGCGTAGCTTATTCAAGGCATAACTTGCCTGCTCGTTAATTCCTGAGCTGCCTTCATCAATAACTTCATCGCAGATCTGACTCTAGAATACGTGGATTGATCAGTTAGCCTTGCATAGTATTCCTGGGACTAAAAGAGTTACTAGAATTGCCTTGTTTGTTAATACACAGTCGAAAGAAAGATCAGCTAAAATAAACCAGCTTAAGGAGCAACGTTAAAATAGTTATCCATAGACACTCCATGCCCACAAAATATAGCCTCCAGCAGCACAGTCCCAACCAGAGGTCCATGGGATGAGCAGGGTTCAGCTTTGCTTGGGATGACACTGATGATTTCATTTCATTAATATAATCTGTATTGTCATAAACTAGAACCTTTAATCAAAAATGACACAAAACTCTTAAACGGCTCTACTCATAAAGGGAATGTCTTCTTGCTCAAACTCCTCTCATAAAGTGAAACAAACTTCACTTGCTTCTTAATGTGTAATAAAGCTATTTCATGGCACATTCTAGGAAAGATAAATTGTGGTGAGCCTACCATCCCCTAAACATTTTGGAACTCCATACACCCCCCAAAAACCAAGTTAATCCCTAATGAGGTAAGATCCCATATTTAATAACAAGCTATATTACAAAATAACACGCTTAAGGAAAAAAATTGGGATTACTCTCTGACTAAGCAGGAAGAGCCTTTTCTAGGCCAATCTGTTCTATTACCGCATCACATAACATGTTTTTTTCTTGAATTTTCTTTCTAACAGCTAAACATGAAAGTTTTTGAGAGTCTGAACAAGTCTTTCCACCATATTTCGTTAAGGGATAAGTGGGCGGAGAGTGGGGCTGGTCCGGGTGAGGGGCCAATCGGAAGGCGCTTTGCGCCTTCTGATTGGGCCCTCATCAGCAGAAGCCAGAGCTGTCGCCAGAAGCCGGACCGAGCACCGTGGCCAGTCAGTCTGGCCTCTGGCCTCGCCACCGGGCAGGGGACTGGGGAAGGTTTCCCTGGAGGGACAGGCTTTGAATCTAGTATTACATAAAAATTTCTCACAGTGTAATGAAATCTGATTGGCCATATCGATGCACAGCTTCAAGGAAATCCCCTAGCTTCCACTTAAATTTATTAATGGTAAGAAGACTACAAATGCAGAAATGTCTTCCAAAATGTTTTCTGATTACTGCTGCATATTACTAAAGGCATGGCCTGGTTAGAACATGAATGGGAGACCACCAAGGAAGTTCTGTGTTCCTATGCTAATAAATAAACATGAATACACCAGGATTATGAAACACCCCTCTTCCAGTTTTTAATCAGGGTACTGAAAAATGGATGTGCATTTCTGAAACAGGTTTGAAATTGATACAATTGGCTTTCTTGACCTTCGTACTCTTTGTAAACTAGTATAAGAGCTAGAAACTAGAGATGTCTCTGGATTCTTACTTCTTGTGTTTGGAAGCCCAATCTTCAGCAGCTTGCAAGACCCACTTTCAATTAAGAAGGCGGGCCTTCCTCCCGCAAATTCTTCTCTGGCTCACATCAAGTGTCTGGAGAAGAACTCCCTTCTCTTCTTCTTTCCCCTACCAGCTGTTGTTAAGCTGCAGCTGCTGGGCCCAAGTGGTAGCAGTCAGGAGGCCAACCAGCCACCAAGACAAAGAAGAGAGAATCTGTCACTGTCCCTCCAAGCCTTCCCCTCCTTTCTCAAAGCCTGAAAAGGAATGTGTTGTACCCAGAGCAACAGACAATAAGATGCTATGTTTCTCTAGGACTACGTTAACTGAAGTTTACAACGGTGCCTGAGGAAGGAAGAAATGGCTTCCCACATGACAACTAGCCAACAGCCCACCCACTCAGGCAGTCACTGCAACTGCCTCAAGTCTGGCCCACAGATGCTCAGTATTTGGTGAACTGGGAAAGGTGGGGAATTTAGGGAGGAGGAAGGGAGTCTCAGAATCTGAACTCAGAATTAAGCTTGAAAAAATAGCAAGATCAACTGCAAAATGAGCTGGGGACAGGTAGGAAAGAGGAGCACCATCCATCTCAGAACTTATAGGCTTGATAGTATGAAAAAAATCTAGCTTTTACCCAGATGAGCTGTCATTCCAAAATAAAGAAAGAAAGCAGCACACCCGTAGGCATCACTCACCACTTCATCTTTATAATCGGATGTTATCTGGATAGCACTCCTCTCCTCTTCTTTCTTGATCAACCGCTCATATAAATCACTGACAATGAACGAGGGATAATACCTGTCCTTTAGTGTTTCACAGACATCAGTCTGAATTTTGTAAAACACCTCGATGCCTTTGTTGCCCACAAGGCTCTGCTGTATCTCTTTGTAAAGTGACTTTTCCACAGGAATTTCTCTGCTTTCTACGAAGAAGTCTTGATAGATTTGACTCACAAGCTGAGGTATTTCTGCCTAAAAAGCAATACAAGATCCTGCTTATTCAACAACACTGCAGCTAAACATACTTTGTTTGCATAGATCCAATACAGAAATGTAGTTTAATCATATTTATCTAGAGAAAGCAAATAAAAAGCCAATATTTGAAAGCAGGTTGATCCCACATATACTTCTATTTTTTTAATCCTCTTACCCCATTTCAGCTTGCTGAGGGCCTCCACAAGGAGGGAGTCCCCCACATCTGTACACTGCCCGTGGCGCCCGTGGGCGCCACGGACTAAATAAATCAGTAAGCCCTCCTGGGGCGGGATGTGTCCGGGATGAGGAAGGGTCCGGATTGGACCCTTCCTTGTGACAGACAATCAGAGGGACCAATCGGCAGGCGCAAAGCGCCTGCCGATTGGTCCCTCTGATTCCCAGCCGCAGCAACTGCGAGCCATGCACAGCGTGGCTCGCAGTTGCTCCTGGCCTGACGCCCGAGGGAGCCCCCGGCAGTCGTGCGGAGCACGGCTGCCGGGAGCTCCCTGCCCGGCGGCCAGACGACAGACCCGGCAAGAATCGAAGATGGCCGCCGAGGGCCAGCCGAGGAGCTGACGAAGCCCCGCCGCCGCCGCCCGACCTCGACAATGCCTCCGCTACTCCCAGGGAGTCCCCGCCAGCGGCGCGCAGAGCGGCTGGCGGGGGCTCCCTGCCCGGCGGTCTGACCTCGGCTTGCCAAGACTCCGCCGGAATCGAAGATCGCCGCCAAAGGCCCGCCGAGGATGCCCCGCCGCCGCCCGCCCTCTCTAAGGTCAGGTTCCTTGCCCTGCGCTGCCCTGTCCCTCCCTATCCCCCACATTCTAGCGCCCATTGTATTTTGGTTACAATGGGCTCTTTTACTAGTCCTAAATATTTTTAAATCTTTTTTGTTAATTTTCAGTTTGACATCAGTCTCTGCATAAGATTCAAATGTCTGTTTTTCCTACTCTTTTTAACCTTTAAAAACCCACATTTAATCAATCAAGTTACAGCTAAAAATGCCAAATGATGCACCTCCTTTAATCCCCACTGTAGGATTTGCCCTCTACTTTCTTCTCCCGCAAGTTTATCCTGTTCACTCCTGGCATCTGCAGAAAACATAACAGAGCTTGAATAAAGAGCTTCGTTTTTTAAGACTCAGAGAGGGAGAACCCCCAGTCTGAATATTATACCGGAAAATATTTCACTGTGTCTGTTAAGAGGAGGATATTGATTTGACTTCACCATAAAATGAACTCTTATGCATCAGACAACTTGGAATATTATCAATGAACTTGAAGATCTATTTTACCAGCACTTAAATTTTCAACATCTCATATTTCTCTGCTCCTTTGGGAGAAAAGGGAGTTGATTTTGAAATCTGGTTCTGCCCTTTCTATACTGTGGCAATAGAACAGACAAAAACTGATGGTAGACATTTTATATACTACACCCAAAGCCAACTTGGAGATACATGAAAAAAAGAGATATAATTATTACTGATTTACTAATCCTAAAGAATATAGATTACAAATAGCAAAGTTTTTTTTATTATTTGGGTCCACTTGTACCTTATTAGCATTTTTCAAGTATTCTATGGATTCCCAGAGGCTGATCAATGCCCTCTTATCCATTCTTTCCATATAAATTCGAAAGTGCTCTCTATAGGATGGGTTACACAAAATATCCTCAAACTGAAGAATCTGGGAAGAAAAATAACTTTTGTTATATTGATTGATTCTAATTCCATTCAATTTAATTTTATTAAAACATTTATAGCCCAACTTTCCTCATGGTCCAAGGCAGCTTACAATTAAAATCAGAATTAAATTTTAAAAATCCAAATGTCTCCCTCCCTCCCTACATTAAAAATGCCTGCCATTCAACCCCCCCTTGAAATAAGCAAGCCTCCTGAAGAGGTCTACAAACTTATATATACAATCTTCTTAAACGTTCATTGAATTAGCAGGCAGCCTTGTTGACAAGTAGATTAAAAAGGGGGTTGACCAACATAGCTGTAATTCAAAATTCTGGGTACCAGTTAATTTATTTATAATGTTTTTAGACCACCTCTCTAGAGACGTGCACAAGGTGGTTCACAAAGATTCCCCCCCCCCCCAAGTTGGAAATCTCCCACATTTGTGGCAACCCTGGTCAGCATTTACAAAGGGATTGCATCTAGAACGTGGGGAAACAAATATACCATCACATTGCTATCTGAATAGGGGCCAAAGATAGGAAAGCAGGTGGCCCTTCTGGCTTAGCTGTTGTAAGAAGAGTTGGTTTTTATACCCTGCTTTTCACTACCTGAAAGAGTCCCAAAGCGACTTACAATCACTTTCCCTTCCTCTCCCCACGTAGATACTCTGTGAGGTAGGTGGGGCTGAGAGAGTTCTGACAGGACTGCTCTGTGAGAATAGCACTATCAGGACTGGCTACATGTGGTGGGTCTCAAACCTAGCTCTCCAAATTAGAAGCCACCGTTCTTAACCACTACACCAAGATTTGAATAGACATATTTAAATATGACTTCTACAGAGGGAGTCTCACGTACATAACCCTCTACTTAGGTCCCTCTACTTGGCCATCCCAAACTAGATCTTGATGTTGCCATCAGTAGGGAAAGGATGTGTCTTCACATTCACAAAAATGGCAAATGTTGCAGGTGCTACAGACACTGCACTCAGCACAGCCAGCGCCATTCCCAACTTAATGCTAGATACATGGATGATACTGGTAGGGGAGGTATGACTGTGTAGGGGGGCTCCTTCTGACAAATGCTCCCATCTCATTCCTCTCCCAGTCACTAATGAATTTTTCTGGTTGGCTTTGCCGTGATTTTTTTTCTTATACTGATGTTGTAACCATTGCCTGTGGCTGCCTAAATCTATTTGCTTGTACTATTAGGGCAACAACTTTTAGCAGAAAGTGCTTATGAAACATACCATCCTCTTCCAGTCCTCTTTTAGAAGATAAATATCAGTTCCAGCCCTTTGAGCTACATGAGCACATGAAGCTGCCTTATTGGAAGTTGTACACCACCTACAACCTAAGCCTTTTAGCTAGATATGCTGGGGTCCAAGCCTTGGCCTTATGCAGGTCAGGTAGATACTTTATCACTGAGCCACACACCTCTGCCCTGCTAGATGACTGGCACTAATGCAAATTCCTGAACAAGCTTGAGGGAGTGTCGGAACTTGACAGATGGAAGGGGCAGGATACAAAGCGAGGGTTTTCGTTCTAGCACAGTTCCTTGCCCTTCCTGTCATCACCACAACCCTGGCCCTTCTGCCTCTCTGTTCATCACCCCCCCCACACACACACTTATCTTTCTTTGTACATCACATTTTAAAATCTCAACACTTAACTCTGCTTCTATCAAGCCAACGGAGCAGTAAGCAATTAGCTACTAACTTGCCAGCAACCCGGATTTCTCTCTAACAAGGGGGTCTTTCCAGCCATTGTTACTGCTAACCACCTTAAACAAAACGAAACATGTTTCCTATCCATTTCATCCTCTATTTAAAATAGCTTAATCCCTTTAATCCTAATTAGATGTCCCTAAATCCCAAAGGGAAAAAGTCAAAGCCAAGGGCATGTGAATAGTATGCGAGAAAAACTATGTAGTCAGAAATATGATCTCAATGGAATACAGTCTGCTTTCACTGGGCTTTGGTTGAATGACTGGGGAACAAAAGTGATACCCATTGATAACTTCCCCCCCTCACAATCCTTTTTGCTGAGCAAAAAAGAATTAGCAAAGCAATTATTAGCCTATAATTATTATAAAGACAACATTTCCTTTGGTCTGGGCAGTAAGCACAAGTATTTTGCAAGACTAGTCCATTCCAAGCGAACACTGAGAGTTATGGTCAAAAACTACAATTCCCAAAGAGACGTGAGGCCAACTGGCCTTTGAGTTTCTTCTGCGTAATACTAAGAATATTCGTCAAGTTGTGTTCCAATGGGAAGGTTACTCCTTTTTCGCTACCTTCAATGTCCTGCATTGAACTGAAAGCAGACAGCTATATTGGGATACCAGCAAGCAACCTGTCACTCGAATGTCTGTTAACTAATGAACAGTGAACAGATCTCATGTTAAAGCTTGTTAGCAGCTATGGTGTCCCTTTAAGCTTCAGGCAGCTTCTAACTCGGGGTCGAGAAGCCAAGAGATGCCTTGACCTCTGCCACGTCTCACAAGGAACTGATAGAGTCTTTTGATAGTGGCCTACTGTTTCCTGATTCTATTCTGAACCAAAATATATACATTCACAATAGTAGCAAGTAAAATTGTAGACCTTGAAGCAAATCTCACTATGTTCCCTGGGACCCATTCCCAAATAAAGATCCATGATGTTACTTATAAAACTGTCCCTTGATAGACACTGCTACGCAAGCAGTCTGCCAAGTATTGTGGAAGGTATAAATACGAACAGGGCTTCTAGTATTTGGACCACTATGTATCCGCGTGTCGCTCCTTCTGAGGCCTATTCAACCAGTGCCAATTCTAGAATGGTCTCCCATTATTATTTCACATACAGGAACCTATTCTTTATCGGGGAAAGGGGTAAGAAAAATGATACAGAATTCTAAATAATCAAGTGGTGATAGGGTAAGTAAGTGTACAGGGAATCGTAAGTCCCTGAAATACCTGATATATTTCAGTGTTTTGTGTGGCTTGTATAATGCATATCTGCAGTTACAGTAGAAGCCATCTGGTGAAAGGCATGAGGACAGGGGAAAGAGAAGCTCTGGACCAGTGGAAATTAAAACTTCCTGCGAAAACTTTTGGGGAAAAAAAGAGTTCCTTGATATCCCCAGAAATTAAGAAAAGAAGGATTCCCTTAAGCAAATCTCACTAGAAATTTCTCTAGGCTATATGTAGGTTCTCTAGACATGATGTTGTAGTTGATAACTTCCCTATGTATCTGTGAAAGCCAAGGGAAGGCTAATGTACAAAATCAACAAGTCCTGCATAAAGCACAAATCTTGTAACCATAAAGCAAATGCACTGGGCCAGTGGACTGTCTGAAAGCATCCAGCACTCTAGCATCATTGAAGCTAAATAGGTGCTTAGATGGCCATGGCAACAGAAGAGGAGAGGAGAATGACGTAAGTTGCTTCGGGTCCTCATTAGAGGGATAGGTGGGATATCATCAGGTAAATCTATACGGACAAGAACAACTGCCTTGAAATCTCAGGAACAAAAGTGTGTGCGTATATTATAAAAGCAAAATCATTTCAGGTTACACTCTGCCCCCAGCTATTCTGTAGGAACAATTCACAAGTCTGTGTTAAAATCCTAATCTATAATAACAATAATAATGATTACTTTATTTTTATAGCCTGCCCTTTCCTATTGGCTCAGGACAGGTACCTACCTTTATTTTTGAACAGTAGTCAAGGTGACTTATGATAGCACAACATTACTGTAATTCAATAAGATTCTGCTAACTCAAGCAACAAGAAGAGGAACCAAAAAGTGTTTAACCTAAAAGTTATTGTTTCAGCACATTAGCACGAAAACCACTCTCCAACTCGGAACTGTTGAACTTGCACAGCGACTGGTCGAGCCACAGTTTACTTTGCTTGACAGGACAGAAAACGAGTAATTCCTAAACTACTTTCCTAAATGAAGTTACAAATTGATATTTTAAAAGGGTACCGAGTGATTTTGTAATCCTCTTTACTCCAAGATATTGAGCTCCCCAGTTTGTTTAAAGTCACCGTCAATTACTCTAGACAATTAAACAAGTACTTGAAGTGAAATCCAGTATTTGTAATAGCAAATGTATTTCGCAATGTCCACACAGGAATCAACACCCCTTCCCAAACACACAAAAAACCCTGAACTTCTGCATGCACTCAACCTCCTGAGGACAGACCTGACAATTTAAGAGCTAACTTGTAAAAAAAAGTTCACCTAGCTCATAGAAAAACATGAAAACCCTTCTGTTTTGATATGTCACTCCAAGCAAATGAGCACTACTTGTTCAAAGATTACTGGTAATTTCTCTGATCTGTGAAAGTGAGTTTTACTTAGTAAATGCATCTTACTTCCACACACCCTTCTCTGAAAGGGCAGGTTATCACCTCCGGGGATCCTTGAAGGCTGAAAAGTATTTCAGGGGTTCCTCCACAGTCTAAAGACAGAAAAAGGCTGACATAGGAATAGCCTAAACAAGGATAACCAAACATGCTGGAAACTGCTTACTTTCTTCCAATATCTATCTTTGTTGCATTGCCCTTCTCCAAGGTGTCCAAGAGAATGAAAATGGGGACTCTAAGAAAGTCTCATTGTAGGACTCTTTGGTAAGATAGGAGCCAGTACAGCAACACTCTTTGGAAGCAATCAACAAAGTTTAAAGTCACAGCTACTCACAGCCCCTGCCATGACTCTTTCAAATATCTGCAGATCCCCTCTGGAAACTAAAGCAATACACAGCTTACCTTCTGGCTCTGACCATCACCGTCTTCAAAGGTGCCATCTTCTTGCTGGTCATAAGCAGGACCTCCCAGAAGTCTTATTCGCTTTTCACACTGCTTTTTTGCTACAGTTAGCTGATTAATATACCTCTTCATGTTTCGGGCCCTCAGATGGTCCGCTTTCATTGCAGCAGTCTCTTTACCTTTGCTTTCTAAGATGGACAGTTTAAAAAGTTAATTTTGTTTTTAAGCTAGTTAAGATTTCAACATACGATGAATTTGGAAGAGCTGACTCCTTCGGCAGTCTTCACTTCCAAAAAGTGCAAAGCACACAAAACTCTGACATGTCTTAATGGGCTAAATTTCACTGAAAATGCAAAAGAATCTATCTGCAAAGCCATAGCAACTAAACCATCTTTATAAGCAGATAGCTAAAGAAGCATTTTTAATATAGTAGACCAAGATGTTCCCGTAACCTAGGAGGTGATTTGAGCTCAATAATACTTTCTCAGGTTAAGGTAAATGATTTCAAAGGTTCCAAATGACATGAAGACAAGGTTTTCGAATATACACCCAGTTGTGGAGGATACAAATCTTCGGCCCTTGATCCATACCAGTCGGGCTTCTGTCCTGGCCATGGGATGGAGACTGTGCTGGTCGCCTTGATGGACGACCTCCAGCGCCAGCTGGATTGGGGTGGTTCAGCTATCATGATTTTAGATCTGTTGGCTATGTTCGACAAGCTGTTAGCCCGCTGTCTCGCCGGGACAGGGACTCAGGGGACAGCCTTACAGTGGCTGATCTCCTTCCTCCAGAACTGGACACAGAGGGTAGCAGTGGGGAAGAGATATCTTGCCCCTTTGCACTTCCTTGTGGGGTGTCACAGGGGGTGATTCTCCCCCCCCCAAGCTTTTTAACATCTATATAGGCCCTTTGGCACAGCTGGTATGCGGATGACTCCCACCTCTATCTCCTGACAGACGGCGGGCTGGACTCCCCTTCCAGAAACATTTGCCAGATATTTGGAAGCAGTGTCTGGGTGGCACAGGCAGAGTTGCCTTAAACTCAAGCCCTCCAAGATGAAGGTCCTGTGGCTGGGTAGAAGGGGACAGGATCAGGAAGCACATCTCCCCTTCCTGGATGGGGTGCAGCTTACAGTTGTACCTACCACAAGGAATTTGGGGGTCATCTTTGATACCTCCTTATCTATAGAGGCACAGATCATGAAGGTAGTCCAAATGGTGCCTTTCTATCTGCTCCAAGTTAAGCTACTAGTGCCCTACCTGTCCCCAGAACACTTGGGCACAGTGATCCATGCAACAGTCACTTCCAGAATAGCACCTCACAGCACCTCACTCAATCTCTTAAACTATTCAACTACTTCTACTCTGTCTCACACAAACCATCTGAATGAACTCAGTCAACTCCACCCCCTAGAGCAGGGGTAGTCAACCTGTAGTCCTCCAGATGTTCATGGACTACAATTCCCAGGTTGACTACCCCTGCCCTAGAGTACAGCAGGTATCCAATCATAAGACACTTCATTCATCCATCCAACCCCTTTCTTATCTTAAAGGTCTACATTTTAAACCACAACAAACAACTTATGGCAATGGCAAACCACCTCCAAATGTCTCTCCCCTGGCTTAGGATCTCCTGGCTATGTGACACATCTTAGGATCTCCTGGCTATGTGACACATGCTATACGATAAACACCTTACTACTGTATTTTAACATGATTCTCTCCAAGAAGGAACAAACTTTTCAAAATGGCAGGAGCAGAGGAGTTTTGAAACAAAAGTTTTGAAAGAACAAACTAATCTCACGTTGAGAAGTAGAGCAAACAGGGATCTTTGACTGGCCCATGACCAAGTAGGTGAAAGAAAGAAATCCAAGATTATCTGTCACACCTTATCTTGAAAGCACTTGACTGACTGAAATTTGGAAGTCCTCCCATTCATCACCTCTCCTTGTCAATTTTATCAGAGTACAATGAACACTTTTTGGTTTACTATAACTGGCACCTTGAACATTAAGTTATACATGCAAAAATAACTAAATTGTGAATCAGAACGTAACTGTGGATTAAAACAACTCCAGAAAAGTTAACTTCTCTACCATTCGCACAAACACTCTGCATGTCTCAGAGGACTGAACAACAGCTGACAGCAATTCAGAAACAAGTTTCATTCACATGGGACTCCATCTGACATACCTAAATCTCTCCAGCAAAGGATACTTCTAAAGAGAACGATACTTGATTAGGGAGATGTAAATCCAAGCCAATTTGACTACCCTTATTTACCTGAAAGGAAAACTAGGCTTTTTCCATACCTGCTGCCAAGAAAAAGAGGAACTGTCTTAAATTCATACACAAGTTACTCTTATGTACAGAAATAATACATTTATGCATAATTTTTGGGGGAGATGGTCTTACATTTGGGGTTGCCTTCCTTTCAGGTAACTACTATAATCTCCTTGAGGCGAAGCACCAATTCACATGTCATATTTTTTTTGCTAGCTGTGAAGATTCAACCATTGCCAGACATGTGGCAAACCTAACATATAACCTGGACCATCACAGACACAATATAAAGAGTTCTGGTAATATATCAGAACAAAACCCTAATACCAAACAGCAAAACTTATTCTCATTCATTCACCTTCCTATTAATACACATGCATTATTATTAATCTCTCTATAAAATTAAGTGGTATGAGGATTACACCTGTCAGCAGCTGTACTACCATGAAAATATAAGAATGCTTTCTTCACATCCTAGAAGAAGACTCTGTTCTATCAGGCTTTCTGAAATAGACACAGACATCACCTTTCCTTTAATAAGTCCAAAGAACCACCAAACTCCTTGAAATTGAAAATGGGTGTGTTTGTCACAAGTATAGCTACAAAGCTTCTGTAGTTAATTTTAGAAAACAAACGTAATGGTACGCAAGAGCAATTCACTTTTGTACTAACAGCCAGGGAATCCCGACTTTCGAGTTACAGACGTTTAAAGAGACTCCCAAATAATTTATGCTTTTTAAATCATTGCCTTGTGACCCATCACAACCACTCATGGCAACCCCACATCCACAGTACATTCCAGATGAGATAAGCAGAGGTGGTTTTCCACTGCCAACCTCTGCATAGTAGCTCCGGTCTTCCTTCTCTGTCTCCCATCCAACTACTAACTATGGTTGACCCTGCTTAGCCTCTAAGCTCTGACAAAGTCAGGCTGCCGACACAATCTTTACAATAAGTCTTTCATTATAGGGTATAGATACTTGCTCCACCAAAAGCAGGCTTTCTCAGCCAGGGTTTTATGATATCCTGAGGTTTCTTGACAGCCTTGGAAGTGTTTCCTGAATTAGTGGAAATCAATTTTTATATTTTTTTAAAATGTTAAAACTTTTATTGGGTGATATGGACATGTCGACCCCCCCCCCCATGGCCAATGATGAGCCTGGAGAGGGTGGAAAGGAGAGGGGCCCCAGATGGACGTGTATACAGCTCTGCTTCCCAACCATATTCTGCACAATTGAGCAACTTCTGGGGTTTCTTGAAGCCTGAAGAATGTTTCAGGGGGTTCTCAATGATAAAAGGGTTGAGAAAGCCTCATCTAAAGAGAAATTAATTACAAATTCTGTTTATTTCAATACTGCTTCAATGTCTTTATTTTAGCAACAGCATAGGGTTTGCTCTAGTTCAAATCATGTCTTATGCATGCACACAAACATAATGGAACAGCAAGTTACACACATTTCAAAAGAAATGAAAGCAGAATAAAGAACGTAGGAACTCTAAGCAAGGCTCAGTGATGTTAAGAAAAGAGTATTCCCCTTTGGAATTTCTGCCAAGACAAGAATTATTCACTGTTATTCTCTTCTAGTTTGTTTTACTGATACTACCAAAAGTTGAACATTGTACTTAGCACAATGGGTTGCCCCTAGGAAAATACACTGCATACAGGTCGGTTTTATTTTAAACAGCTGAATAGGTAGACAGAGGGAAGTCAAGAGGAAGTAAAATTAATCTCTAAAATGAAGATGTTGGCAAAGTTAAAATGAAGCAAGTGAAGAAAAGCTTCTCCAAAGATCCAATGATATTCTAGAGTGTTGGATCGGTTAGTAAATGAGGTTTCTTGATTACTGCAGAAAGCCAGAAATCATAGAATCATGGAGTTGGAAGGGATCTTCAGGGCCATCTAGTCCAACCTCCTGCACAACACACAAACTCACAACTACCTGCCCACCTACAGTGACCCCAATTTCAATAGAAACTGAAGACATACATATTTCCCAACTATCATTGTTTTTCTTAAAACACATATGCCATTGACAGAGGTTTAGCAGTACAGTACATGTTTTCCACAAAGAAGGTCCCCAAGTTCAGTCCTTGATATCTTCACTAAGGGTATCCTGCAGGTGGTGCTAAGAAAGACCTTTCTCTGCCTGGGACACTCGGCAGCCAGAAAAAAGAACATGAACCTGAAGCATTATCATCTGATTCAATAAATGCCAGCTTTGTATATTCAAGTGCTCTCTGACTGCACACTAATACCAACTTCACAGTATTTACTGGGCCACCAAATAACTTTATGCAATAGTGAAGTTAAGTTACTTTGCCAAGGTATCTCCACACAGAATACTGGAAGTTTGGAAGAAGAGGTTAATTAGAGCAATTAACTCTGAACTTCCTCATGAAACACAACACTGTAAAAATGTCCTGTCACGCACATGGAAGGCACAAACATATACAGATCAAATGGGTAGCTGTGTGGGTCTGAGGTAGCACAATAAAATCAGAATCCAGTAGCATCTTTAAGACCAACAAAGATTTATTCAAGGTGTGAGCTTTCAAGTGCAAACACTCAAAAGTCTGAGGATGAATGCTTCACTCGAAAGCTCACACCTTGAATAAATCTGTGTTGGTCTTAAAGGTGCTACTGGACTCTGATTTTATTATACACAGATCAAAAACTACTTTTAACAAGTCACTCAGGTTTCAAAGACTGTTTGCCACACTTCATAGGGGTGCTGTTTGTAAAAAATACATCTGAAGTCACTTGGCTTACAGAAGCAGTTCCTCAGTCCTTTGAAACCTGACCTTTTCTGCAATACAGGACTGAAGCTTTGACAAACCTAGGCAATTATACAGAATGCTACATCTAGAAATGACCCAGTTACAACATTTTCCTAATCAATATGGGTGATCTTATGATTTAAGGGCTATTTAATGAATACAGATCAACTTGGTACTTGTCCCAAAATGGCTGTGTACGGGATTAGCAGAATGCAGTTTTAAACTACCTCCTGAACAAAAGAGAACTTACCCTTCTGCCTTTTCATCTGTGGAAAGCTACTGATAGTGGTTGCTTGAACGATTTCAACCACAATCTGATACCTGGACAAAAAAAAATGTTTCATTTTTTGCTGCACAGCACAATGATTGCAAAACTTGAGGCAAGGGCTTCTAGTAAGATTAAGTAGTAGTCCATGACGTCAGATAATCACTAAGGCAACAACTCTTAAGGTGGCAATTGTTGCAATCTGACTTGAGTTTCAGTGACAGCGGAGGGCCATAAGTGAAGTAAATAAATACACTGAGTATTGCTAAGTATTGTAGCGCTTTCTGGAAAAGACATGCTACACGTGCAATAATCGTCAAGGTATTAACAAGACTAAGTGTATTCCTAAACAGTTTTTTTAGTCTTGTGAACCATTATAGATGGTTCATCTGTTACTCTGAATGCATTCATGTTTTGTGACCCACTCTGTTAAAGCCACTATTTCTCTTTCAACTTATATTGACTCCCCACTGATTTCCCATCCTTGCCCTAGGTTAAGTGACTCAGAAGATACCCCTTTTCTTTGAACTGAATTCAGCCAGGTTACATAAATTCTGTTGTGGTTACAGTTCAGAATAAATAATAATTTTCCAAACAAATAAAGAGTGTAAAGATCCAAGAAAAAGAATTTAATAACCAATGGGACACAGCAAGTTTTAAGAAACTTTTTGAGTACACAGAGAGCAAGCCATGGAAACCTATCCCACTTTGTGACCTAAACCAGCAGTCTTTAAATAGGAACACTGTTTATTTCAAATCCCTCTATTGAACAGGATATGTATCTATAAACTTATGCAACTGTGTATGCTTTGTCCTGGGATCTCAGAGTGACTGGGATTTATAAGCACAAGACAATTCTTTCAAAAGAACTACTAAAATGTTTAGGTGGAGGCTTATTAGAGCAAACCGAAGATGAAAAATAAATAGGTTTCTTTTTTAGCTGTCAAAAGTAGAGGATCCAAAATAGAGCAGGAACCAAAAACAGAATAAAATGATAAAATTATAAAATGGGATTTTTTCTGGAATGCTATAAATTAATACGCCAAATGGAAATTCTATTACTAAAATAAGAAAATATATATCATCAAACAACATGGGTCTGTTTACAGAAACTGCTGCCCATTAACATCACGGAAAACAGTTCACAGTGACTTTGAAGAGGTTATTAGCTGTTCTCAGAACTCTGCTTTGGTTTTGACTGAAGAAGGCAGTCACATTACAGCTAATTAACTGCAATTTCGATTTTAGTAGAACTTATTAAAGAGTTCCTGCTATCAATAACCCTGAATTACTGGGAAAATCTGAGGTGGTGGGAGGGGGAAATGGAAGAAGCTATTTTCCATTTTGGTAGCCAAATAATCAGACGTATTTCAAACAAGAGGTGGAACTAGTTCTGATCCCTAGACAATCCTGTTAGTAAAACAAAAAGGGAAAGAGATGGATGAGGCATAGGGAGAGCATCAGAGCTACGGGGAGAGAATCTGGAGGAGACAAACCATCACGTTGTCACACCATTAGCATTCTTCTTTAATAAAATGTTAATTGTGAAATAGCACTTGAGCAAGCCTGTGCCATCAATGGAAATGGGAGGTGATCAATACACAATCCCACATGGGGCCAACAGGATCTTATTCTACACTCCTGGCTTGGCTGCCTTGCCAAGCTTGTTAACTTCGACTTTCCCAGCTCTCTCCATCTCCAGGAGGAATTAACCTAACAAGGCTTTCACAGCAGAACCTCAAATGGCATAAGCTGGTTTGCTATCATTTTTCAAGAGTTTATGTACCTTAACCTAAATAGTGTTACCGTGGAGATACTAATTCACTGCCAAGAGTTTATACCAAGAGTTGATACACCTTAACCTAAATAGTGCTACAGTGGAGATACTAATTCTTTGCCCAGATGAGAAGGCATCTGCTAGGAGATCCAAGGCCCAATGCCTACCTGGTAAGCAACTTCAGACTTCCTCCGCTAAGCCCTTTGAATCCTCTTCAGGAAAAGGTATTGATTTAGATCATTTTTGCCGCTTCTCTAGAATGTATGCTTAAAAGGGCTTACAATAAAACCGATTAAAAACCATGACCCCAGGGACAAGCAATGTTACCTCCTGTGGTGATGAATACTGGTATAAATACGACCATCCCAGCTTGCTACTGCATGTGTGGTCAACAAAGTAAAACATCCAGTCTGCTAACTGCCAGGCACTCATTTCTACTCCAGGGCTGGGGGCTCATTTCCAGATCTGGCTCTCCAGATTTTGCATAGGACTCCATGTGCATTACAATTTATTGACAGTTGACTTTACTGAATTCAGGGTATGCTAAAGGAAGTGCTTTGGAGTGAGCATGCTACAAACCACTGCCGGGTACCTTAGTTGCTTGAGGAACTCTACATCCGAACTGCTGTTAATGAGCTTGATGAACTCCTCGTAAGAAGGGGCATACGTGTAGGCCCTCTTGTGATGTTCATTCACCTGTTCTCTGTACTCCATTTGGGCCAGCAGCATTTGATTGATGTAGTCAGGATCACTCAGCAACTCTACCACTGGCTTCAGCACTGCAGGTTTAACATACACACAAACTTATATACATTTTAAAAAACTATCACAGAAAATCGCATTCTTGCACATGTAAGTTCATTTTGGATTCAAATGAAATATTAAAAGTTTTGGTCTCATTTAAGGATCAAACTGACCCCGTTGCCAAAGACCATAACTCAAACTCAAAATTCATTTGTAAGGTGACCAGATTTTAACATTGGTAAAGCGGGACACAATTGACCGGGAGGGGGGGGGGGTTCTTGATTTAAAATTTGGTCTATATGGAGCAACAAAAAGTTTCATACAACGCATAGAATGCAAAAATAGTATTGTAATATATATATATACTAGGAAAAGAGCCCATTGTAAACGAAATACAATGGGCGCTAGAATGTGGGGGCAGAGGGAGGGACAGGGCAGCGCGCGAAGGAAGGGCACCTTATTGAGGAGGCGTCGTCGAAGGCGGGCGGCGGGGTGTCCTTGGCTCCTCGGCGTGTCCACGGCAGCCATTTTGAGTAGCGGGCGTGTCTTTAGCAGCTCCGACTGGCGGGGGTTCACTCGGGTGGCGGCCTGATGCGGCGAGAGGCGCTTTGCGCCTCCCACCGCGTCAGGCTGCTGGGCAGGGAGCCCCCGGCAGCCGCGCGGAAGCTCCCTTGTGGCTGGCCTGACACGTCGGAGGCGCTTCGTGCCTCCGATGCGCCAGGCCAGTGGCAAAGGGAGCAACTGCGAGCTGCGATGCGTGCGGCTCACAGTTGCTGGGGCTGGGAATTGGAGGGACCAATTGGCAGGCGCTGCGAGCCTGCCGATTGTCCGTCCGGAGGAAGGGTCCAATCCGGACCCTTCCTCATCACGGACACATCCCGCCCTAGAACCCCTTAGCCTTTTATTTAGTCCGTGGCGACTATCTGACAAAATCCAGTGTACAACAGATTCATGCCCATTTCAACAAGCTTTAAAATCTTATTTTCTGGAAACCCTGCAGTATCAGGCTGTACTGTGCAATGGACAACTTTGAACAACTCAGTTATACATCATTACTTTAAGAGTTATGGCTCAGCAGGAGAATAGATAGGGCTGTAGCCAAAAACTCTGTTCTCCCGGGTCTTCCACTGGCAGAAAGCTCCAGTGCCAGTTGAACACAATCACTGTACTCCAAGTCAACCTGTTACATGCAGCATACTGAAGAAGAGCTGTTTTTTTACTATCTGAGAGAGCCCTGAGAGAAGTGTAAAAGGCCCAAGATCACCCAGATAGCTGCATGTAAAGAAGTGAGGAATCAAACCTGATTCTCCAGATTAGAGGCTGTCAATCTTTACCACTACACTAAGCTGGCTCTTATTTTCTTGAGATTTATTTGCTTATTTGTCTTTATTTCTACTTTATAGCTTATATATTTTTACAAATTATAACTATAAACTTAACCTAACCAACTTTAGGCATGACTTTAAAATCCTATGCTAGCTATATGGAACATATAAAGGCTGGGCTTGTTATCATGAACAATGGATGAATGTAAATACTTAAATGATGCCTTATATATAGCTACCTTTTG
Organism: Paroedura picta; assembly: GCF_049243985.1. Lineage (NCBI taxonomy): Eukaryota > Metazoa > Chordata > Lepidosauria > Squamata > Gekkonidae > Paroedura > Paroedura picta. The sequence continues at coordinate 36,683,826 of NC_135378.1, forward strand.
AAGCAAGTATTTCCGCAAGGACTATACGCAAGCTGAGCGACTGGGCATCCTTCGAGGGCAGAAGACAATACACCAGTATCTGAGAGCACGCTTTCAGGAATCGGACTTCTTCGTTAGCATCCTTCAAACACGGGTGCAACACAAATGGCCGTGGCTGCTCTTCCAGTCTAGAATGTGTACCAAAAAACTTAGACTTAGTGCATCTTCCAGCTGCCAGACATTTCTAATTAATCACCCCATGAAAGAAAAGAAACTCTATACGAAAGAGTATACGAAAAAGTATAACCATACAAAAAATTATAACTGAAGATGAGTTAAAAGCAAAGCATATTTACCAATTGTAATCAGCCATACATTGCCGTACAGTAATCACCTACCTTCTTCATTATTAACCTACATTATTAAACTACAAACAGAAGAGGAGGAGAAGGAGGAGGTGGAAAAAAGGAAGGAAAAGAGCTGGGGGGCTTATATCCCATTTTTTGCTACTTGAAGAAGTCCTAAAGTCTTCCTACAACAGACACACCCTGTGAGGTAGATGAGGCTGAGTGAAAGAACTGTGGCTGACCCAAGATTTGGCTGATGTCGTTTACTTGGATTTTAGTAAAGCTTTTGATAAGGTTCTCCCCGTGATGTTCTGATGGATAAATTGAAGGACTGCAATCTGGATTTTCAGATAGTTAGGTGGATAGGGATTTGGTTAGAGAACCGCACTCAAAGAGTTGTTGTCAATGGTGTTTCATCAGACTGGAGGGAGGTGAGTAGTGGGGTACCTCAGGGCTCGGTGCTCGGTCCGGTACTTTTTAACATTTTCATTAATGATCTAGATGAGGGGGGTGGAGGGACTACTCATCAAGTTTGCAGATGACACCAAATTGGGAGGACTGGCAAATACTCCAGAAGATAGAGACAGAATTCAACGAGATCTGAACACAATGGAAAAATGGGCAAATGAGAACAAGACGCAATTTAATAAAGAGAAGTGTAAAGTTCTGCATCTGGGTCAGAAAAATGAAAAGCATGCCTACTGGATGGGGGATACGCTTCTAGGTAACACTGTGTGTGAACGAGACCTTGGGGTACTTGTGAATTGTAAACTAAACATGAGCAGGCAGTGTGATGCAGCGGTAAAAAAGGTGAATGCCATTTTGGGCTGTATCAACAGGGGCATCACATCAAAATCACAAGATGTCATAGTCCCATTGTATACGGCACTGGTCAGACCACACCTGGAGTACTGTGTGCAGTTCTGGAGGCCTCACTTCAAGAAGGACGTTGTTAAAATTGAAAGGGTACAGAGGAGAGCGACAAGGATGATCTGGGGCCAAGGGACCAAGCCCTATGAAGATAAGTTGAGGGACTTGGGAATGTTCAGTCTGGAGAAAAGGCGGTTGAGAGGGGACATGATAGCCCTCTTTAAGTATTTGAAAGGTTGTCACTTGGAGGAGGGCAGGATGCTGTTTCCGTTGGCTGCAAAGGAGAGGACACGCGGTAATGGGTTTAAACTAGAAGAACAACGATATAGGCTAGATATCAGGGGAAAAATTTTTCACAGTGAGAGTAGTTCAGCAGTGGAATAGGCTGCCTAAGGAGGTGGTGAGCTCCCCCTCACTGGCAGTCTTCAAGCAAAGGTTGGATGCACACTTTTCTTGGATGCTTAGGGCTGATCCTGTGTTGAGCAGGGGGTTGGACTAGATGGCCTGTATGGCCCTTCCAACTCTATGATTCTATGAGATCACACAGCCGGCTGCATGTGAAGTAGTGGGGGATCAAGTCTGGCTCTCTAGAGTAGCGGCTGCCACTTTTAACCCCTGTGCCACAGCTGCCACATAAGCAGTGATATTGGGCTGAAAATCTTCTAATGCTGTATTTTTCAGTGGAAAATTTCTGCCCCACATATGTAAACATATCTATTTATCTACGGATGCTGAGGCTGCTGAAAAATCAATCATGATAGATGGGCTACAGGTTGGATATGAAGCACTGATAAACCCCAGTGTTTGTAAATTGTTTATTTGCCTTTGTGTGCTTTGTTATTTAAGTTTGCTAAAATTATTTAAATATTTAAATTATTTTTCCCATTCAGATTACTCCCTTTTTTTTCCCATTCAGAAAACTCACATCGCTGCACTTAAGTTATTTTGGCAACCCTATGGTGTTATTTAAATTAAAATATTTCACTTGAACCTGAACACTGCAAAGTTTTCAACCACCACCTATTCAGTTTTTGAGCTGTCAAATTAATCTACTATGCATATGCAGCCTCTATTAAATAGCCATCCCTGAATTTTGTTGGTATTCAAAACACAAGTAAGGATAATAGTTTTTTGCAAACCGGTACTACTTCTTATTTCAAGAATAATGGGTCAGTTTTGTCCCAGTTTTGTCTCTGCGCCACAAGAGCCTCTTGTGGCGCAGAGTGGTAAGGCAGCCGTCTGAAAGCTTTGCCCATAAGGCTGGGAGTTCAATCCCAGCAGCCGGCTCAAGGTTGACTCAGCCTTCCATCCTTCCGAGGTCGGTAAAATGAGTACCCAGCTTGCTGGGGGGGTAAACGGTCATGACTGGGGAAGGCACTGGCAAACCACCCCGTATTGAGTCTGCCATGAAAACGCTAGAGGGCGTCACCCCAAGGGTCAGACATGACTCGGTGCTTGCACAGGGGATACCTTTACCTTTACCTTTGTCCCATTATTCCAACACACACATCAACTTTTAATATTTTTGTTTAAATTAAGGAGACTACCGATACATTATTTGGGTATAAATGGCCCCCAGTGGAACAAAAGGGAAAATGAAAGTACTATATACCCTAGTAGTACTGTGCACTCAGATAGACCTGAGCTGAAAATAAACCAGAGATTAGTTGTTTCAGGTAGGCTTGACCACAACACTCCCAAATTCTATTACAAAAATTATCTCCAAGAATTTAAGGCGTTTTTGGGATCTCAGAGGCCATGAGCCAAGGGGGAGAGACAAGAAACTGGCTCACCAAACATTAGACTGGTGGTGTCTTATATCTATATACGATTTCTAGAAAATTTGACTAAGAAAAGCATTTGCATTCTTTTATTTCTTGAATGCATTAGTTCAAGCACACACAAAGGAATGAATTATATGATTTCTTTTTCTTTCCTATGACAAAGTCAAACTTTTTAGCATCATATGTGACAAAAAGGGTATTTCATCAGTTCAGTTTTAGCTAAGTTTATTTAAATCATCTTAAACCAGAACAGTAAAAACACAGGTAAATATAGGTAGAATAAAAGCAAGAAGGGAAGAGGAACAAATCCTCATCAGTTCAGTTACCAGGACCCCCCCCCCAATAAACCCCTTGGGCTCCCCTTTTCACATTTCGGTTTCTGGTCCAAACATGCCACGGCCCCTGTTGAGATATGCTTAGAAAGTAGGGCAAGTACAAAATCACATAAATCATATAAATAATAGTCCTTTCTAAGGAAACTTGGGAACATAATAACTTTGGCCTCCTATTTCTCTAATTGCTGTCATTCAAAAGTATTGTGAAACTTCATCATTTTGACAACAAATGGTGATCTAAAGTGGCATGTAATAAATCTAGGAGACGTTTTCTCCTACTATATTTCTACCAAACGTTCTGAAGTTTGCAACAAACTGCCCATAATTACCCAAGGGACAAGAAGTGGCTTTACATTTTTTTCTTACATTGGCTCTCAAACATCCATCTTTAAGAGCAAGTCTAAACCAGGAATGCTAACAAACTGATCCAGCTTAGGTCAGTATATGTAAGCATGACAATTTATAGAGTCAGTTCTCCTTGACAAATTCTCCAAGGGGCACAATCTAGAAATCAAGCTCGGTATTCCTAGTTTTTGTTTTCAATATATTCGGAATATTTCTGGCAGGCAGTAATAACAATATTTATTCTTTGCACGTATAACCGTCTCATGTTTTCTATATATACTGACTGCATTTCAAAAAATATTAAAGTAAAAACAGAAATGTAAGCAATACTCCTGCTATTCTTTAACCTATTCTTTACACAATAACAAGGGGAGAAAATACTCACTACCAATCAGCACTACCCAATATTAGCCATGTGGAAAGGAAATGAGACTTTTTGTACATGCCATAGTGTGCCTAGACTTAGAAACAACAGGTATACAAATACTGCTGAAACTCTGAAAGTAACCTGATGCTGACTCTAATTTCCTTATGAGATGTTCTCAGCTATTACCTCCACCTATGTTAAATCTTGAGAGGTTTTAGATACAGCAATGGCACACAAAAAGCAGTCTTTACTTGAGCCTAAATGAGAGGCTGTGGGGTTCAGGGGCCTTCATGTCCCTGCCCTCAGTAGCTCGCTTATCCATCACATTCTTTTTTGTCCTGCTGGGGCGTGCACAGCCTGAGAGCTGCTGACAGGGTTTGCATTACCTGGTACCTCAGCCTCTCCACTGGGTTTCTCTTGCACAACCTGGAGACAGAACCCAGTCATCTCCTCACTGGCCTACTTCTTGGCCCCTTAAGAAGCTAGTTCAGCAGGCTGCACATGCTCAGTGAACTCCCCTGAAATCTCAGGAGAACTAGAAGTCACGTGAGTCCTTACGGGAATCTTTGCCTGTACTTGCAGCCTGTTTCCCCTTCCCATTGCCCAGGCTATGCTAAACTGCTAGCACCAGTTGTTGGGGATGACTGAAGCAGGATCTTTCAAAAAGGCCTATACTATGTGACTGTCTTGGCAGCTGTAGTCTTGGTTGGTTTAGCACCTGGAAAGTACAGCTGACCTGGAGCTTTAAAGGGCCCATACTGTGCTTCTGCTATTGAAGCCTTTCTCCTTGTTGCCAGTGTCTTGGTGGGCTTCCCTGTTTCTGACACTGATGGGTTCCCAAGTGACTGCGCTGGAGCTCTTGAGAAGTCCAGGAACAGCTCTGGAAATGAGGGTGCATCCACTCCAGGAGAGGAGCTTTGCAAAGAGTCAGTTCCAAGCATGATTCCATTGTGGGCTTAATAGATTTGAACAATTAAAGATTTTGCCCATAGTGAAGGGTCCAGGCTCAAAGATACATAGGCTGGGTGCTCAGTCAAAAACCAGAAATTATTTATTTATTTATTTTTCCATTTACATTCCATCCTTCTCCAAATGCTCAGGGCAGATCACATCAAACAAAATGCAACTTCAATAAATATGATACAATTAAAAATTTAAAAATTCTAGGACTGTAACAGTTAAAATTAGCTTACATAAAAGCTGCCTCCTTCTCCTGGGAGCATGGGGGGGGGAGTACATGATATATACCTAGATGTTGGTAGGTTTGGGGCAGGGGGGTCAGCAGGTCTGTGGTCATTTCAAGGCCTCAACCATAGGCCTGGCAGAACAGCTCAGTCTTGCAAGCCCTGTGGAACTGTCTGAGGCAGGGGTAGTCAAACTGCGGCCCTCCAGATGTCCATGGACTACAATTCCCAGGAGCCCCCTGCCAGCATTCGCTGGCAGGGGGCTCCTGGGAACTGTAGTCCATGGACATCTGGAGGGCCGCAGTTTGACTACCCCTGGTCTGAGGTCTCACAGGGCCCTGATCTCAAAAAGGCCCTGGCCCAGGCCAGTTTAACCTCCTTGGGGCTGGGGATCCTGAGTAGATTCTGGTTGCTAGATTTCAGCATTCTTTGCATTATATTGGTAATTCATCCTTCTTTCAAAAAGTTCAGAGCAGTAAAATAGGCTATACTATAGCTGGTTCAAGCTCACCTAGCAAACTTTATGGCTGAGCAGGAATTTGAACCTAGGCTTCGTGTCCAAATCTAAAGTATCCATTACAGTGTAGTAGTTCATATAACAGTTGAAGTACTACTTGACAACATACAACTGCCAGTAAGGGGGGGGGGGAGACACCACACTGGCCTTCATAATCTGTGCTGCAGGCAGAGATCCAGATTTTGCAGGGATTTCCACTGACTGCCCCCAGCCTACAAAGGTAACCACAGATACTCAGGATCGGCCATTTCCTTGGAACAGCCCTCTATCAATTTAAAAGCTTCAGGATTGTGGGAGGAAAGGGGAAACAAGCATCTTTGGGCTCCTTTCTACAATGAATCCAAGTCCCCAGCAACTCACCAGATGCCAGCAATGCCGAGCTCCTGTTAAGCAAGGCAAATTGCTAAAGAACAACACAATAACAAAAACTGTTTCATTTGTACCTCTCAACAGGACAGGTTAGTTTTCTAACAAACTAATACACACTTTCCCCATTTTTAATCAAGACAGTCTTGAACCGAACAGGAGAAAAACCTAGGGCTAACAAAATGTATTTTGATTGCACAATGAACCAGAAAGGTACAAAACAGGAGTCTCTGCCCTCCTAAATTGAAGGGCTCCCTTCCAAGCCCACGGACTTCAATGAGCTTGCCTCTGCTTAGGATGGCACTGGTAAACAGGACCATGTGACCTGTGGGCCTGGCTACTGCAAAATGAGGCCTACAATCCTGCTATCCAGAGCTACTCTGCCTTCCGTATGCTACGGGCAAATCCAGAGTGGTGGTAACAGAGTGGCCCTTTCATATGCTTTAAACTTGGATTGTGACATCACTGGCTAAAAAGGTTAGCCGCTGTTGCTATAGGTGGTATTTCTGTGTTGCCTCCAAAAGCCATCTTCACTCCTTCAGTACAGCTCAGATGCATATGCAAGGGGGGGGGGAGCCCATTATAAATTAAACACTGAATCAGAAAGGGTATGTCGCTACCTGGAGTTGGCCACTTTAAGGTCACAGAAGTGGGTGAGCAAAGCTTTCACTACATCATGGCAGACAACTTTAACGACATCAATGTTACTGAGCCGATGTCGCAGCTGCTTGGCAACTTCCCAGAAGTCTTCCGAGAGCAAGTGGTACAGCTGCCCCTCATCCCGGCTGAGGTGTCCATACCAGGACAAAATGTAATCTCTGTAGGTGTAGTCAAACACTGAAACAAAGCGATAACGAAATATGAAATATCAGAATTCAGGTAAGAAGACAGAAAGAAAGAAAAAAAAGGGGGGGGGAGAGATGTTATGAAGAACTAGGGGCTGGAAAAGGCTGCTCATTTCTATCTTTCGGGTACTGCATTTTCTCTACTTTCTAAGAACAAGAAATCTAATTCCAAAAGAAATTTCCAAAGGTCACCAAGGAGGAAGAAGAGTGGGTTTTTGGTGAACCATTTTTAATTACCTGAAGAACTCTCAAAGCAGCTTACAATCCCCCTACCCTCCCTCTCTCCACAACAGACACCCTGTGAGGTAGATAAGGCTGAGAGAGCTCTGAGAAAACTATGACTGGCACAAAGTCATCCAGCTGGCTGTACGTGGAGGAAGACTATAAGTGGATATGACTGGTCATCTACATGTCCCATGTAACTATAAGTTACCACAAGTTGAAACTCCCCCCTACATTTTTAACAAATATAAATAAAAACATGGCATCATAAATATTCTAAGCTTTATTTTACAAAGTCATCCAGCATCTATAGCTCTAACATGCCTTCATGCAATGCCTCTTGGTCATTTAGCTTATTTTTTAATTCCGCCCTTCTTCCAAGTAGCTCAGAATGGTATACATTATTCTCCCCTTCCCCATGCTAGCTTGACAACAATTTTGGGAGCTAAGTTAGCCAGAAACACAGTGACTGGCCCAAGATCACCTAGCATGCTACATGATACAGTAGAAATTTGAACTGGGGCTTTCCAGATTGTATTGACGCTCTAATCACTACAACAAAATTTGAGACCAATGGCACCTTTAAGACCAGCAAAGATTTATTCAAGGCTTGAGCATTGTGTGCAGGCACACTCCCTCAAGAGACTTCCTTGTGTGCAGACACACGAAAGCTAACGCCTTGCATAAATCTTTATGAGTGCTTTGCAGAAGGCAGGTTTCACAGGCCTGAATCATCAGCACGATAAACAATGCTAACCTCTCAATCTACTGCTTTTGTGACAAAGAATTTTAATTTCATTTGTAAAAGTTCTTAATAAAGGTTATAAGCGCAGCTTTACTAAAGCACAGAGCCCCAAACGACTCTGGAACAGTGTTATGGAAGGCCGTTCAAAGCTATACAATCTGTTTTCCAACATGGATGCACAAAGTGTGCTTTTTTGCAAATAACAACACATTAATGTTGGATTGTTGAAACAATTAAACTGATTAATTGGCTGATGTCTTTTTTGTCTATGGTGTTTATTCTAGCAACTAACTCTCCAGTGGAGAGTTTACTGCACTAAGAACAGGACTGCATGCTTGTCAATCATTCTGAAGATAAAATTAAAGTATTCTCTGTAACAAGGTCCTTAACTCTGAAGTGATCTGTGGTTGGTTCCAGATTCCTACATGTCAAATCCTAATGCACTGTCTACTCCCCAGGACTAGTCCAGCACTCTGGACATTAAGCTACACTGGCCTTACGTGATCAATCTTTTAACATGATAGGATGCTCCAACTCCATGGCATCCTATAAAATGGAAACACAATTTACAACTTCTACTTCAGCCATAATAGTACACAATGCCATCATACAAAAGACATTCCAGCTCCAGTTGTATCAGTAGCACTAGGAGTTTTCATCCTTGTATTCTAAACACTCCTTAGAATACCTGGAGTAATTGCTTCTCATACAATAACATTATCTTCAGAATCTTAAATGTTCCTATGAGTTGCTCACCTTCTTTCAAAGCTTTATCCATGTTATGAGAAATTATCACTCTTCTAGACGGGACAGGTTCATGTGCACTTCCAGAGAAAAGATTCTGAAAGAAAACATGCGCACACATATGCTGTAAGAGATGGAGGAAAGATGCATAGAAGAAGTGCTTCATTACTCGCTTTGCCTTGCAGAGACATAGCTAGCCACACTATTATAAACAGCAATTTTGCGACAAAGCAGGACTGCCAAGTTTTGCTAAGCAGGACAATCTTCTCTTTACAAACTTGATCAACCTTTTATCATATAGGCACAATATACAATTAGAATGTACATAAAATTTAAATTATTTAACATTTTCAAAACTGTTTTGCCAATGTTTTTGAACTGTCTTTTAAAATAATAAATAATAAAAATGCAACCAATAGTAAAATAATAAATAATAAAAATGCAACCAATAGTACATTATTTCGTGGCCACAGAACATGAGACAAAATGCCACCAAAAATCTGATGGCATTATTAGAGTCCACATTCAGCATTTCTATTGCCAATAAAAAGGAAAAATACACGCCCAATAAGTGTACATTGGAAAAGATATTCAATATTTTGGGGAAGCAACTGAAATGCCTCTCTATAAATCCCTGCTGTCTTATCTTGGTTCACAGAGAGTACAATCCTGGTCAGTTTGGCAGTCAAGGGGAAAATGAGGCTATGTTGACCCCCCCCCCCCAACACTTCTACATAGATAAAAGGCACCAACAAAACTGGATCCAGCAACCTAAAGATGTCAGGACTGCAGATCTTTCCTATGTTCCCCTCCCTCCTGCATCCATTTCCAATTCAAAAGAAGTTTATTTTGGCGTCTAATCCATGTGCTGATAAAAAATCAGAAAAGGTGATGTCATCCCCTTCCCCACTACCTGATCCTTGGCTCAGACATCCAGCACAAATTGTTGATGTCTGTTGTGTACATAATCATTTCATACTCTTGGTATTTGTAGTATCGAGAAAAATAAAAACCTTGATAACAATTTCTAGTATGTGGTAAAAAGCATATGGAGGCAGTCCAGAACAGGTGATGATGTCAATTCCGGTGACATGCCATTCCCAGGGGACATGGCAGGGTAAGGTGTGGCCAGCTGACATCACATCTGGGGCTCCTCAAAACCTGAAAAATATTTCAGGAACTCCTCCATGGAGTACAATCCCTTTCATTTTCTCCCCACCACAAATACTGACATCTTGTTTCTAATCCTTGCTAGAAAGAATAACTGCCAACACTTGAAATAAGTTCTTGGACCAAACTTTGGCTTCTATCTGATAGGGTTGGTATGTGCAAGAATCAGTAAGTGTCAAATTATATAGCACCATTTTCAATTACTATGCTCCACCACCAACTGCTGGAGAAAATCCCAGGTGATAAACAGTGTAATCCTAAACATCCTTCTAAATGCATGAAACCCAATATTTTTGATCCTTACCATTTTGCCGACTAATATTTATGAAAAGCCCCAGCGGGCAGAGCGCTGTCTGAGGTGTCCGAGCGGCATTTCTGCCCACATGGGTAAATCTGGCCGCACCCAGACCGGATTGGGCCAGCCACTGGAGCACCCAGCTCCTACAGCCGCCCATGAAGCGCTTGTGCCCACAAATGTGCCTGGCTCCTGAGGATGGGTCCCCTGAGGCTGTGCCGCCTAAGAGATGCCCGCGCCGCCTACATGAGCCATTTGCCATCGACAGGCTGAGAGCACAGCGCCAGCTCATGCTGCATGGCACAACAACCAGGGTAGGCCTACAGCGCTGGGGGGAGGGGCCACAGGACTGCCTTTCCCGCACACCGCCTCCCCCTGCCCCCCCCCACTACCGCCTGCTGCATTCAGGGATGCAGCAGGCTTTTTTACTAGTATATATATAAAAGACCAGTCATAAAATCCATTATAAAACCACCTCATAGGCTAAGAAGGGATTGCACTGAGCGCATCTAAGGCTAGTGCTCAAGAGTGCTTATATTTTTCTTCTTTTCCAGATTTCTACATAAAAATATGGTGCTGGCCACTAAAATACTGATTCTTCTATTTCATAGAATTTTTCATGCATTGCCACAAGCCCATCTACAGGGTTCCTAACATCAACCAGCAGAAACACATTTCTTGTTAACAGCATTAACCAGGAGAGGAGAGGAGAGAAATCAAATTACATGCCTGGTCCAGATGCAAATTTAGCACAAATGAATGTTGTGTGATATACCAGGTGAAGAGCATATCACAATAGGCTTGTGGACATCAAGTCCTAAAACCTAATCACAGCGACCAGGCAGAAAAAGCAGCCACCAGAAAGCAGGGAAGCTTTGTCTACTGCCTCTCAGCTTCTACTGCCTGTAGCCAATTAGCCTCATACATTCAACTCCTGTTTACAGCTGGCCCTGAAGATACTGACAGTTCTAACTTTTTCTTTGTAAAAATTCATGCTGGTTGTAAATTCTGTAAAATGCATCATGTGAGCCAGTGAGGAATACTCATAGGCCTATTTAGCCCCATGGGCAATGTGTGCAATCCATAACAAAAATACATCTCTACTGTTATCATCAAGAGCCTCTTGTGGCGCAGAGTGGTAAGGCAGCAGACATGCAGTCTAAAAGCTCTGCCCATGAGGTTGGGAGTTCAATCCCAGCAGCCGGCTCAAGGTTGACTCAGCCTTCCATCCTTCTGAGGTTGGTAAAATGAGTACCCAGCTCGCTGAGGGGTAAATGGTAATGACTGGGGAAGGCACTGGCAAACCTTCTCGTATTGAGTCTGCCATGAAAATGCTAGAGGGCGTCACCCCAAGGGTCAGACATGACCCAGTGCTTGCACAGGGGATACCTTTACCTTACTGTTATCACCATAATCATACTAGCTTTGTGTACTGGTTAAAAGCAGGAGCTTCCAATCTGGAGATCCATGTTTGATCCCCCACTCCTCCACAGGTAGCCAGCTGGGTGGTGACCTTGGGCTAGTCACAGTCTTGTTAGAGATGTCCTCACCGAGCAGTTTTGTCAGAACTCTCTCAACTCCACTTACTTCACAGAGTATCTGTTGCAGGGGGAGAAAGGGAAGGTGACTGTAAGCCATTTTGAGACTCTCTTGGGTAGTGAAAAGCGGGGTAGAAATCCCAACTATTCTTTATATGTTCTTCTTTATATGTAGCAGACTAAATACATGTTTTCTACCCTACCAGTGCTCATCCTCACCCTGAGCAGCCCTGGCTGCAGCCTTACAAGGTTTCAGCAGGCCTGCCCAGGGGAAGGCCCGGGGTCCCTGACAGCATTCCCTCTGCCTTGAAAAGGCCTGCTGTTGCCTCTCCAGGGAATGGCAACATGGGGGGTTTGTAGAGACCCACATATGCTGACTAAATGCACTTCATTTTAATAAGCAATGTGTTCAGTGTTGAAGTTTCAGTGCTAACCCTTGCTAGTCTTGTGGGGGGGGGGGGGAGTCCTACTGCTTCTCACGGATGAAATGGTAAAGCTGTGGCTATGCCTGGTCTACACCACTTCAAACAGCACACAGGAGTCATCCACAGGAATATCCTGCATACTGAAAAGTAGATCCTTCGCCCTTGATATCTAGTTGTCTGCATGCAGAGATTTCTTTTGCAGGGTGGAGCAGTCAGCCACGTGAGCCCCCCCCCCCTGTTTTTGTAGTGATATAGCCCATCCACCGATGTATCCCATCAGTAAAAACCAGCCCCCCAGACATAAGACTTCTGGCAACATGATGTCTTCTTTCTCAGTTTTTTACACTACCAGCTGAGCATTTTAGCTAGAAATCAGAACAGGGAGAACATCCATTCAAGCTAACCAAAGAGAGAGGTGGTGGTAGAAGCTGAGCTGCTTTTCCTGTATTTTATTCATGGACCCATAAAACCCATGAACTCTTTCAAACACACACGTTAAAAAGACTAACTTGTCCTATTGGAATGGGGTTAAAAAGTACTGTTAAGAAATTCTGAACATTTTACTACTGTATGTTTTACAGTGTAAAAAACTCCTGTGACATTTCAAATATTGCAGCCAAAATAGCAGGGAAAGCTGCATCATCACTGCACAGACAGGTACACATCATGTCCTATGGTAACAGGTAACAGGAGGAGGAAAGGAAGGAGGGAGAGTGACACCAGGGCCAAGCTAAGGGCACACACATCCACCCTCTACTTTGAGTAGACTTGCCCCCCCCCCCCCAGTCTTTTGTTGATACTGCAAAAGAAGAGATCTAAGCTGGATCAATTGGGGCTACTTTCTAAAAAGATAAATGCCAGGAGTCAAGTTTACTTAGAAGCAATATCTATGATCTAGTCATGCCTACTATGACCCCCCCTTCCCAGATTAAGCTCCCTCAATGTCCCCCCCCCATATCACCTAAACCCAGCCTGAATATCATGCTCATCATATGAAAGAAGCTGGTACAGCTTGCCCTGCTCATGCGCCCTAAGAGGGACTGTGGTTTTGCCTCTTCCCCCGTCCGCAGCCCTGATCCCAATCTCAGATGCACGCACTAAAGCACACTCTGCATATGTTCAGAGGCACCCCTTCCTAAACCGAGAAGACGGGGAGGGAGGCTCGGAGTTCAGCCCGGTGACTCCGTGGCAGAGAGCACCGTCCGCGGCTAGCGACGAGGGCCGGCGATGCCAAAGGCAGGCGGGGCGCGCTTCCTTACCGCGGCAGCCTGCAGCAGCGGGTCGGCCTTGTCCTTCCCCGGATAGCGGCGGCTCCACACGGCTGGGAAATCCGGCGGCGGCCGGAGGTGTCTGCTGTGGCCGAGCAGAGCCAGCAGGGTCCCGAGAAAGAAGGAGCTGGCGGCGCAGCCCAGGTAGAAGGCGAGCCGGAGCAGGAGCAACGCCCAGCTCTGCTGTCCGCCGCCCGCCTCTTCCCCCGAGGGCGGCCGGCCCAGAGCGAAGAGGGAGCCCGCCAGCAACAGCAGCAGCAGCAGCAGCAGCCCCAGTCCGGCGATAGCCAGCATAGAGCGGGGCGAGCCGCACTCCGGCGTCGCCGGCGTCTCCTCCTCGTCGTCGTCCTCCTCGTCGTCGCCCTCGGCCGCGGTTGTTGGGACGCTGCTGCTGCTGCTGCTGCTGCAGGACTCGCCGCCGGGGCTCTGCGCCCCGGGAGAGCCGCCGGAGCCCCCGGCAGAGCCTGCTGCCTCAAGCTGGCCGCTGCTGCAGGAGATGTTAGCGGTGTCTGCATCGGGGAACATGCTCCAGCCAGCGGCGGGAACAAGCGCATCTCCCGCCGCGGAGGCCCCCTCGCAAGGTCGCGGCTCTCCCCACCACAGTCGTCGCCTTCTTCCTCTTGCTCCGCGCGCCACAACAGCAGAGGCGGCCGGCAGGGCTCATGCCCGGGATCCGCCAAGGAAGCGACCCCCCCCCCCCCGGTCCCTTGCCTCTGCTGCGGAGTGGAGGCCGCCTGCACGGCTAACACAAGCGGCGGCGAGTGGCTCGCATCGCGCCCGGGCGCCGGAGGAGGCCCCGCCGAGCCTGTTTCCGTGCGGCAAGGGGCGGAGGAACCGCCTGAATGGGTGCTGCCGGGAACCAGGCCATGTGCGCTCGGCGGGCCAAGGCGGGGCCAGAGACGGCAAGGCAGCGGCCTTCTCTCCCCCCGCGGCTCTGGTGTCAATCTGAGCCGTAGCTGGCCCGCGACTGAATCCCCGGGATTTTGCTTCTGCAAAGAATCCCTCCCAGCGTTGCTCGAGGCCTGCAGTCCTAAGAACGCCTTTCTGGGAGTCAGCCAAGCTGGATAAACCCGGAATACTTCTGGGTGGATTTGTTGAGGATTTCCCCCCTTCCATGGCTAGGGACAGCAAACCAGGCGCGGAGTCAACATGGGAGTGGGGCTTGGCTTCTTTATTTAGAGTCTCATATCTAGGGTATTTATATTTATCACAGGGCAGAGTTACACACAGGAAGGCTATTAATGATATCCTTATATGTGGCCAACAAGGTACAATGGCTATGCAGACAGGTTGGGAAATCCCCCTAAATACTAATATCTAAATTTTTAATCCATTCAGTAGAAGCTGAGGAGAGCACAACGAGCTCTGTCACATCTCCCTGGAAAGCATGATACTCACGTTCCTGTGATGGATTGTTTAGAATTACAGTACATTTTAAAATCTTTTACAGGGTCTTACTTTGGAACTTTAATAATTGTCTGCTATACATATTTTGTATGTGTAACGAACTGGTATGTGTTAAAACCAGGCCTTTGAAGAAGGCCCTAGAAGGACTGAAACGGGTTGGTCTATTGGTTCATAGACACTATATAGCCTATGGGCTGTATAGGCTTTTCTTCCTAAAGTCCTAAATTCCTAAATCCTTCCTAAATTCCTAAAGTTTTTAAAAATTGTGCACAATAAAAGTTATACAATTATAACATTAATACAGTCAACTTTTGAAGGTCCTGTCATCCGTTGGGTTTTTTATGGTCTCTGAACTGAACTGAGCCTGTTTGTATTCTATTAGCTGTCTTCCATACTCTGTGGCAAGTCATCCTGCGGGCCGCTTGTTGGTGTTTATTTTTATGGACATTGGGTGGAGCTGATTTCATCCATGTTTGCAACCATTTATTTCCTAGATTTAAATTTTGTGATCGCAGGATTTGTGTAGATCTTATTTCTAGGTGTTGGGACTTTAGTCAGCCATGTCTTTTTGGATGGGAAGCTCATTGTTTGCAATGATCTTTTTTATATTTATGAAGATTATTTATGTTATATTTATTAAAAATTTGAAATTTTGAAACCTAACATTTAATGTTTTATTTATGTATTTTAAACCTTTGTAAGCTGCCTTGAGCCTCCAGGGAAGGGCAGGATACAAATGTAATAAATAAATGACAAATAAAAAATCTTCTTGCCTTCAGAGATGCAGAGAAGCATCTAGGGTCTTGTTAGGGTTTTTTTGCGGGGTACTCACTGGTACCTTGAGGGTTCTCTCCCAAGACAGGGTGTGGGGAGGGAATTGGTGGTACCTTTTTAAAAGCACTGCCTATTCCCTGCTTTTATCCTACTGAGGATACAAAGCAGTTTATAAGACAGTTCTCTCCTAGTCACCTCCTCCATTTTAGCCTTACAATAATACCCCTGTGAGGTAAAACAAAGTTTGAGTCCAGTGGGACCTGCCAGACCAACAAAAAAATTATTTAAAGTATTAGCGTTTAGGTATTAGCTATTAGCTTGTGTACAAGCACAAATACACATCTTCAGATACAGTTACACAGAATTTTCTCAACCACAACATATAGAAAGAGGGGGGGAGGTAGCTGAAGTACCTAAGTGAGGCTGAATGACTAGCCCAAGATCACCTAGCAAACCTCCAGTAACAGCATGGGGAACCATATTGAGTTCAGTGCCACTTACAGCTCACCCTGAGCATGTTTTCTCAGAATTTAACTCCTTGTTAAGGATGCATAAAATGCCACATAAATCTCTTGTGCTTTGGACTGCAGCCTTTAATGTGTCCTAATTTCTGTACTTCTTATTGGCAGTATTGAGATAAAAAATAAAAGGAAAGTAGAGGAATTAAGAAATTCAGAAACTGTCTGCTTTATGTTACCTGATATCAGATGCATAGTGCACCATCAAGAGCTTGGAAGTACAGGTCACAAATGCAGATTGCTAAGTGTTTACCATCTGTGCCAGGTGAAGCTACTAGCACCCTGCCTGGCCCCAGAAGGCCTATCCACAATGATCCATGCAATGGTTACCTCCAGACTGGACTACTGCAACTCATTTTATGCAGGGCTACCCTTGGCCCAGATCAGCATATTACAGCTGGTACGAATAGCAGCAGTGTGGGTCTTTATGGGCACTCCATGAAGGGCTCATATTTGACCTGCCCTCTGACAGCTACACTGGTTACCATGGAGTTCTGGATCCAGTGTAAGCTTTTAGTACTGACCTTTAAAGCCCTACATAGTCTGAGCCTACATATCTGAGGGACTTGCAGCATATTCCTTGGAGAGCATTACGCTCTGCAAATACCAACTTACTGGTTACCTTGGCCCCAAGGATGTTCCCCTGGTCTCAATCAGAACCAGGGCCTTTTTGGCCCTGGCTTCAACCTGGTTGAATGAGTTGCCAGCTGAGATCCAGGCCCAGATGGAAGTTCCAGAAGGCCTGTAAAACAGGTCTCTTCCTCCAGACCTATGATTGAGACCAGGGCTGTTCAGAGCTTTATGGGCCTTTCTCCAGCTCCTCTTCCTTGGCTTCTCCTCTCCCCCCCTCCCCAATTTATTATGTCATTTCAAGTTTGGAATAGCCAGTGGAGAGAGTTAAGGGGGGGGCGGGTCTTTGTTTTAGTACTGTACTTTATCATATTTTATTATATTGTATTTTACTGTGTATATGGTTTTATTGCTGTGAATGACCCCAAGCCCATATGTGGGGGGATGGTATAGAAACTAAATAATAATAATATTATTATTATTATTTACACGACACTTTAGAATGACCTCTCCAAATGTCTCTTTTGCTGGCTGGGCAGCCTTGCCAACCAAAACTATGAAGTATTTCAGCCAAGAAAAAAGTCCAGCCAAGAAAAAAGTCCAAAGAAAGCACAACCCTGTTACTAGCTCTGTTTAAGATTGCACGTTGACGGAGTTGCTTGCCAACTCTGAGTTGGGGAATACCTGGAGACTTTGAGGGTGGAGCTGGGAGTGAGCAGGATTTGAGGTGAGGGGGCCTCAGTGGAGTCTAATGTTATGGAGCCCACCCTCCAAAGCACCTATTTCTTCCAGGGAAACTGATCTCTTTTGACTGGAGATGAGCTGTAATTCCAGTGGATCCCCACGTCCCACCTGGGGACTAGGATCCTTACGGGATATATTTTTTAAAAAGACTGCGCTCCCTAGCTAATCTGGAGGAGTGCCAGCCATTGGGATTTAGAGAAAGAAAAAACAAGAGCAACCCTTGCCCCTGCTTGCTGAACTCTGGAGCCCCCTTGCCTCACGGCAGACATTTTCGGGCGGTTCTCCCCACTGCACCCACCCCCGGGCGGCGGCCGTGCACTTGAGGCAAACTGGGCTCAAGGTTTCCCCCTGCCGCCCTGAGCGGGAGCTCCACACGCGGAGACGGAAGCTCGGCTTGTGCCGCCACCCTCCTCCCTTCCTTGGTTACGAGGGGGAAGACGGCGCAGGCGGGAGAAACTAGACGGCGCTTCCTGACGGGAGCCCCCGTGGCGCGGCGACGGCCTTCCGTTTCCCCCCTGACTGGCGGTGAGTATGTGGCCCGCAGGCACGGCCTTGCTTAGGCCTTGCAGCGGGGCTGGAGAGGGCAACGCTGCTCGCCTGCGGCGGAGGGGCTGCTGCTGCGCGCCGGGCAGCCACCTTTGCACGCCTCGCCTCCGGCTGCAGCCCCAACAGGCGCGAGGTTGCTTTGGCGGCGTGGGGCGTGGGGCGTGGGTGGGTGTGTCGATGCCTTCTCCCAAGTAACGGCGGGGAAGGGGAGAGCCTGGCTGCTTCTCGGAGGGCGTGGGAACCCATCTCGCACTCGTGGCTGGGCTTTGTCGTGGTCGGACGCCCGTGGCCGCCAGGCTGCGTTTCCACTGGATTCAGACGAACGGCAGAGATGGCTATAGCGGCTCTAGGGAGTGGTGACTAGTCTGGATGCGCTACCGCATGGCAGATTTGTGGCTCTGGAAGGCCCAGGGGGTCGTATGCTGGGGTCCGGGGCCATGTGTCTGTAATGGATCCATGTAGAAAGAGCGCAGGGAAGGTAACGGGAGGAACTAGGCATTCGGAGCAATCTGGAGCAGGTCTGTTTGGAAGTAAACCCCCTATTACTAAATAGGGTTTTCCTCCCGGGTTCTTCAGGTTGTATCCTGTAGTTCTTCAGGTCAGGGATGCCATTTTTTTTTTTTAATGATCCAATGTGGTTAACAAAAAACATAAAAAGAGACCCCGGAGGGAGAGATGCCTGGTCTGCTCCCCGCTGTACTAATTGTGTATGTACAGTGGGTTTTTCAGGGTGGGGGGGAATAGAGCCTTGCCCTTTACCTGCACCCTCAAGACCATTATAGGATGTCTTACCCTTAGAGTTCATGCAGGCAAGTGGTGCAGCAGGAACCTCAGGAGGCTGGAAGGGACTGCCACACTTCACAAGGGAAGGATGATAGTTTTGTGGTGTTCTCTTATGTTAAAAGCTCCATTCAAATATTTATTTGTTAACTATATTGATAGTCTGCCTCTGTTACTCAAAGCCCATTGAGTGGTGTGAAATGCCATCAAATTGCAGCTGATTTATGCCAGCCCCATTGGGTTTTCAAGGCAAGAGACATTCAGAGATGGTTTCCATTGGCTGCCTCCACCTAGCAACCCTGGACTTCCATCACATCCACGTACAAACCAGGGCTAGGCTAGGCTGGACCATCCGGGTCAGCGCCAAAGTAGATTATTGTTAAGACTGGCCCAAGGCCAGGGCAGTCCAATTTCACAGGGAGACCTCTCAATCCTGAATCACAGACAGGAAACCCCCCCTAAAGTGTATGCAAACATACTTGTCTTGAGGCCAATTTCTCTCAAGTGTAATGAGCAGCTGTAAGAGCCAGTTTGGTGTAGTGGTTAGGAGTGCAGACTTCTAATCTGGCATGCCGGGTTCGATTCTGCGCTTCCCCACATGCAGCCAGCTGGGTGACCTTGGGCTTGCCATGGCACTGATAAGGCTGTTCTGACTGAGCAGCAATATCAGGGCTCTCTCAGCCTCACCCACCCCACAGGGTGTCTGTTGTGGGGAGAGGAATGGGAAGGCGATTGTAAGCCGCTTTGAGCCTCCTTCGGGTAGGGAAAAGCGGCATATAAGAACCAACTCTTTTTCTTCTTCCCTTCTAAGATACACACATCACAAGTTCTAAAAATGCAAGTGATATTTAATAAAACAATGCTAATAAAGGTCCTCTGACTCTAAAACAGTTTTTTTTTAATCAATTCAGTCAGGATACAGTTATCAAGATCTTTGCACAAAAAATAAACTACAAGCTAACTAATACTTTAAAGTTCCGACACACAAAGATCCAAGTGAAAGGTGGTGGTTCTGTTACCTAACAACTTCTTAAAGTTATCGAGGTTCAATGTATCATCACCCAACAACTACAGCCAATCAGAATATTGCTTTAGTTAGAACTTGACATTTCTGTTAATTCAAAATCTCCCACCTGAATCCAACTCCTCCTCAGAATCCAGCTGACCTTATGTAGAGACAAGACAGGCCTAAAGACCCATGGTATTACCACTACTGTTCTATAAGAAAGTGATTATTAACCCATACTGACCATGGGGAAGGGGGTGGTAAGCCATTCCTGACAGTTGTGCAGTGTAAATTGAAACAGTATGAAGAGACATCTGATGAGCAATGTACAAGGGTTACAGAAATCTGCCCTAACCTGGTTAGCCCATGTAAGCTCGATTTAGTCGGATCTTGCAAGCCAAGCAGGGTCACTCCTGGCTAGCACTCGAGAGGGTCACCTCCAAGGAATACGAGGGTTGTTACACGGGGGCAGGCAAAGGCAAACCACCTCCAAACACCTCTTGCCTGGCAGCCAGAATCTCCTGGCTATATTACACAAATTCCATATAATAAATAATGATAACACAAGAATCTGAATGATAGAGAGCAGGTATAATGCAGAAATAATGGTATTAAATTAGTAGAAAACAATACAGGAGCAATGGAGTAATTAAAAAAGCATAGGAAGAGTGGGTGTCCAGCCCCTCTTCCTACTGCTGTAGCTTTCTATTTATTTTCAATGAAGTATTGAAAATTGGAATCTGGTGCCTGCAGTCTATTCTGTCACGTTATTGTCCTGTGTGCATGAACCAGCTCCTCCATCTGTTGCACGTAGATGAAGCCATTTCATAAAGACATCTGTGCCTCAAAAGCATGCAGGAGATGAATTGTCAGAAAGTGATCCTGCTCACTGTAAATCTTCCTGCATGTGCAAGAATTCCACATTAATACATGAAGCTGCTTCCTTTATATCAGGCTTTCTCAACTAGGGTTTCATTAACCCTGGATGGTTTTGATGGCCCTGGAAGGGTTTCCCAAATGGGTGGGAATTAATTAATTATATATATATTTATATTAAGATTTGTTAAATATTTATCTGTGCTATGACTATATATGGTCATGTCCACCTGCTTCCCCCGCCCCCTCCCAAAATGGCCAATGATGGACGTGGAAGGAGAGGGAAAGGGAAGGGTCCTGGGTGGGCATGTACACAGCTATGCTTCCCATCCATATTTTGCATGGTTGCACCACTTCTGGGGGTTCTTGGAGCCTGAAGAATGTTTCAAGGGTTTCTCAATGGTAAAAAAGTTGAGAAAGATGGCTTTATATGCATCTTTTCCCTGTGCAAGGGTATTTAAAAACAAGCAATTATCTCTGTATGCTGAGATAGGCATGTGGATGAACAAGATGGTAGAACCCCGAAGAAGCAAAGTATCATTTCAGACCTCTGGTAAAGGAGAACTATATATTTTCCTTTAGAAAACAATCCTCCTTGCAGGTAAAGCTGCAGGAAAGTTCTTATGCAGATACCACTTTTAAAAATAACCCCTCCTGTCCCTGAAATGGTACAATCCAGTCTTCCATCTTGCCACATCATTTCTCTTTCATTTTTCTAACCGAACAGACCACGCCATGATGCTTTATAGTAAGAGATATAACTCGCTTCCTGAATACTGAAATATGATTTCAGGCCATTCAGACAGCGGCATACTGTCCGACCCCTTCCCCAAACTCTTTGATTTCATTTCAGTTTTTGGTGTGAATCTGTGCCAACAGGAGACAGTGGCAGCAGTGACCTGTCTGTCAGAGCACATATGAGGGTGAGTACATGGAAGAGTACACCGAGTATGAAATCCAGCTCCTGTGTTTCTTGGCTCCCTTGCTAAAAGGATGTGATTTCCAGAATGACATTTGGGAATGCGTGTAAGACTGTTTTATTCCAGAGAACATTTAGTGAGGATAAACTGTTTTGGCAGACTTAGTCTTTTTAATTCTGTGTAATTTTAATTATATGCAGGGTTTTTTTTAATGTGCACTTTTAAATCTGTAATCAGTCTTTTAATTGGTGTTTTTAATCTGTGGCTGTTTTGTTAATTTGACTGTTACATTTTTGTGTCCTTACAGCATTGCTAGCTGCCCTGAGTCTGATGAGATAAGGTGAGATACAAATGTTTTAATTAAAGAAATCAACAAGCCTTACATCTTTATGAGCAGGGTGTCAGAAATTAAACTCCATGTTTTCATTGTCTCAAATTGCAGATTTCTAGAGTGCTAAAATAAGAGCATGGCAGAGCTTGTTCTATTCCACCAGCATTTCTGGAGAGGAGGAAGAATGATCTGTTAAAAGTAGTAAATTGAGCAGTCTGTTGGCTTTCCTTCAACAAGTCTGCATCCTCATGTACATTATAATGGTGGAACGTCTTGCAGTCTTTTTTTAAAAATCAGTTTCCATGGTCTGTTTGTTCATATAAAACGCCTCTACCTGCAAAACACATTTCCCACAATTGATGTAATTCTGCAGATTCATGTCCTTGCCCTCTAAACGTAGGTGATTTGCAAAATATGAATCTGCAAAATGTTCTTTCCTCCTTCTCTAGCTTCCAGCTATAAATAGGAACTATGGTAATTATTAGAGGTTCAAATTTGAAATATAACATGCTTTTGAATATTGCACTTCCGTTGTCTGTCTATAATATTTTTCAGGGTGTGTGGGCAGTTGCATGTTGGCATCAATTCAGTATAAAGCATGTGTTATATCTGAGAAATGTGTACATTGTGTGTGTAGAAAGTGATGTCAAGTCACAGCGACCCCTTAGGGATTTTAATGCAAAAGATGTTCAGAGGTGCCATAATGTTTTAATTGTAAATTCTTGTTTTTCAGGTGTTGATCACCATCCTTTTAGGTTTCTTCATAGACTGTAATCTGAAATCTGCAGTGCTGTGCATACAAAAATGTACTGTATTTCATAAACTTGCTAACTGATTCCTACTTATAGAGGTTAGGACAAGTATTTACCCTAATTGATTTTTAAAAATGGCTTTAGGAGGAAATTTAACGCCCAATCCTCTTATATATTTCCTTAGAAGGTTCCACTGAATTCAATGAGTTTCTCAAGGGGGTGCCTATAGAATCACAGCATTACTTTGCTGCTAAAATGATTTTGTATGGAAAAGCCAAACAGTTGTTTTTAGGTTACCCTAATTAATTAAGCTAAATAGAAAAATGTGAAATTATGACCCTGTCACTTATTGCTTCCAGGCCCTGTTATCTGTAGTGGGTGATCTACTGAATGAAACCATAAACTGCCGAATAGGACAATAGAACAGGAGCATGTACAGAGTACAATTTGTAATTAGCTGTTATTATTAAGACAACTGAACCAGCATTAACATATATACTACATATTACATATTTTCAAAGGAGTCACACTTTAAACTGTGGCAGAGGTTGTATAATAATTAAAAATTCTATTTCTCTCTGCACCAATTTGTTTCTTCATCTTAAAGCTAGACAGTTAAGTCTTGAGATAATACAAGTACAGAAATGGTTTCACAGTTTTTGAAAATAGTCTATTAATGCCCTCTTATTTCAGTATTCCCTTTGGCGGAACTGCACTTCTGAAGCTTTTGGGAATCATGGACCAATATGAAGATATATCAGACTGTGAAGTGGACCACTCCTTCTTTGACAGTGATTTTGAGGGAGAGGTTAAGAAAGATGGAGCCACAAAAGAATCAGCCGTGACAGAAAACAGTGAGCACACACAAGCAGATGACAAAAGTTTAAGTAAGCCTGACTTAAAGATGGAAACCGAAGTGGTGGAGAAAATCTGTACTGATGAAGAAAGGCATGAGAGAGAGACGGGGGCACAGGCAGAGTGCACCGTAGACAGTGGTCCTGATGAGAATGCTCTGCCCTTATTAGCTTCCCTCGCTTCAGAAAATGCAAGTACGTCTGGTAGAACTTCAGCACAAGGTCAAATAACGCATGAAAAGAGCATTCCAACTCAGATTCCCAAAATAGTTAAAGAACATGAAGAAAATTACTATACGGATGGAGAAGACAGTAGTGATGACAGCAGAAACCAGAAAGTGAGACTTAAGTTGTCTAAGCAGTCTACTAGCTCCAAGACTACCAAGAAAATCACAGCCAGTACTTCCTCTTCTTCCTCTTCCCCTTCCTGTAGCTCTGATACAGATTGTTCTGATTCTGATGGTTGCTTGTCAGATTCCTCTTGCTCTTCTTCAAAAAAGAAGAGTGTAGGTAGCTTTGCACTTCTTTCTCCAAGACAAAAATCTAGGCCTGGAATAAAGACAGTGGAAATTAAACCAACGTTGGGTAACTGTGCAGATGAGTCTGAAGATACAGTGACCGATGTAACTCCTCTGTCAACACCAGACATCAGTCCTATCCAGTCTTTTGAACTCGCAGCATCCAATGATAAGAAACTAAAAGTAATTAGACAAGAAAATGTGAGCCAGGATTTATATGGTAAGTTAGAGGAATTTATTATTTTATGTGCAACATACAAATTCTATGTTTGCTTCATTTTGAGGATAATTAAGATATATTATTGATTTGTTTCCCTTTCTCTGTAGAGGCTGAGAAGGATCACAGATGTCATCAAAAGGTCTTGCATGAGGCTATGGACCTGAATCATCTCTTGAAAGGTGGCTTTTCTCTTAAAACCCCACCCTTGCAAATTATTTTCTGTTTTTAAGAAAAACTAGTGATGTGCACAAACCAATTCACAACCTTAAATCCATGAATTTGACTATCCCCCTCTCCAAAATCCCAAGTTTGGAGGAGATATCTCCCCTGGTCTGGTTGGGCTTAGGATTTGGGAAGCAAAATGGAGGTTTTAAATGGCCCACTCCTCTGAGATTTCAATATTGTCTAATATATGTCAATTCTAATATATGTCCAAACATATAGCTGAAGAGGTAAATCTGGAATTTATAGCTGAATTTTATAAAAACCTTAGCAACCAGAGGATGCCTAAGGGGATTCTAGTGACAAATAGACAATATGCCTATCTTTAACTGCTTGGTGAGCGGTATCATATTTCGCTTAAGGGCCTGGGGGGTGGAGAGTGGGCAGGGCCGGTCTGGGTGAGGGCCTAATCGGAAGGCCCTCACCAGGACAGGACAGAGTTCTAGCCAGTCTGGAGGTGCTTTGCAACTCCCACCCCGCCCTGAGGCGGCAGGTGTGTTCGGTGGGCCCCACGGAAACTGTAGCCTTGCTGGTAGGAAGGGGACCGGGGATGACTTTGGTGGGCCCCGCAGAAACCGCAGGCTCGCCGCTGGGGATGGCTTGTGCAGGGACTGCCAAGCACACCCGCCGCCTTGCTGGGCCGTCAGGTGTGCTGGGCAGCCGCGGAGAGGGGGTGGGCTTTGAATCTAACAAACGGGCTTTGAATCTAGTGCAGATCATAAAATGTTAATTTAGCCCATTCTGATTTTTTTCTTGATAATTTTCAGATTGAGTTAGCCAACCTAAAATAGTCTTATTTTTCCTAGGCTAAGTTCATTGTTGAATTCACTGAGATGGTTAAAAGGCAACGATTATTGATGACTCAGTTCTCTAGCTACAATTATTTCATGAGTAATGTTACGTAGGAACTCATTTGATGCTCTAATGCTGATAAACAATTCCAGTTTTTCCTCCAATATGAAAAAGTAGCATAAATTGCTTTATAGCCTTACCTTCAGTATCTTGTTGGACTTCATATCCTAAAACAGCTTGCTTGATTCCTTTGTAAGGTCAAAATTTGATATAGCTTGAATTGAAAACTGTCCAGAGTATTAGACCAGCAAAACGAGCAATTCTTCAAGTATAAAACCTATTCTTATTTAATGTATTTTTAAGTTGCATTAATTTTTCCTAAGTATTTAAGAACTGTGAAATTTGTGTAAGGATGTGACATTCAAAAAATAATCTTTATATTGCCAAATGAAATTAATACAGAACAGCTGTACCAATGAGTTTAAATTCATCCTCTCATTAAAATGTTAACATCATCTGAGCAAAAAACCCTACTAGAAAAACCTCAGTTTATCAGATGCCTAGAAATATAATGCAAGAAATCATTTTCTGATGCTGAATATTTATTCATATTCTTGCAGGTCTGGGCTCCTATAAACATTATAGTAGTATTTAGAATCTATGTGTTTTCCATCCCTGGTAGTGGTTGTAGAAAAATGTCTACAAATGCAAGTAAATCATTATTTTTCAGAATTACTTAGGAAAATAAGAATACAACTAGAGTCATTTTCCCATCAAAATGACAGATATGTGCAGCAGTACAAGGGTCACTGTAACTTTCAATGTAAAATTTTACATGAACTCAGTGTAAATTTCATTTACAGTTTCACTTAACAACTACATTATTATTATTATTATTATTATTATTATCATTTTGATACTCATCTGAACTTTCTGATATATGCAGTATCAGTCTTTGTGTTAGAATTACCTTTTTCTTCTTTTGAAAAGTCCTCTGCAATTATTTATTTCAATATATGCTTTCTAATCACATATATGCTTTCTAATTGTGGTGTTTTAATGGATGTGGGCTACTTCATGTGTAATTTTTTTTTTATAACGTTAGAGCCATACAAGCACGATGCAAGTCCACTGGCTCATTAAAGGCCATCAAGATGTTCAAGCTTTCAAAAGTCAAAGTTCCCTTCATTAGATATCTGAAACTATATAGCATCCAATTACGTTATAGGTCTTGCTTACAAAAGGTATTTCTTCAAAGGCCAAAACATAGAGCAATTGGTTGAAAATGCTTCTAGCTTTGACTCCATTGACAAATCTGTCATCAAAGGCATTCCCAGCTTCTAGTAGTGCAGCCTCTTGGGTTGCACAAAATGAGTTTGATGCCAATGCAGTGCATTATATAGTCCATGCCTTTGTGTGACATTCTGATAGGATCTTATCATTAAAAACATTTTGCCGTATTAGTAATGGAAAATATTTTGTCAATTATTGTTAGGTTCCTTATTCAAATGAGGAAAAGTGGAGTTGGTATACATTAAAATACCCTTTCTGTAGATTCCCTCATTTGAGAGCAAAGCTTGATTTATTTGCCCATTGGAAATCTAATAGGCATTCCTAGACTAGCTGGAAATAAAATCAGCAGAAGAGTTGGTTCTTATATGCCTTTTTCTGTACCCGAAGGAGTCCCAAAGCGGCTTACAGTCGCCTTCCCTTTCCTCTCCCCATAACAGACACCCTGTAAGGTGGGTGAGGCTGAGTGAGCCCTGATATTAGTGCTCAGTCAGAACAGCTTTATCAGTGCTGTGGCAAGCCCAAGGTCACCCAGCTGGCTGCATGTGGGGGAGCACAGAAATGAACCCGGCTCGCCATATTAGAAGTCCGCGCTCCTAACCACTACACCAAGCTACACCAAAAGGAGCAAGTGAAAATAGACTAAATAGTTAAGAGACAAAAAGTGTCCCTCCCCCAGTCTTTTTTAGTACCTCTTTTAAAGAGTTAGCATTTCAGAAGAGTCTTTATAATACTTACACATCTGTTCCAAAGAAGAATGTATCTGAACTGTTTCAACGTTTATGTCTTCCTAATATTTTGTACATAGCACAGTGGTTGCATTTAGCTCAGCTCTGCTAAGTAGACCACAGTGTTCTTTTCAGAGTCCTAACATGAGCAAGACCAACCAAACACACAGCCAGGTTAGATTTACAAATCAAACTGGTTAGTTTAAGCACTGTACACTAGCAACAGTAAAAATCAAGTAAAAACACACCAACATGAAAATTAAGGATACAAACTGAAGTTACAGAGTGGCCAGCCAGTCTAAAGTGACTGGAAAGGAAGAAGCTGTATCCATGGTCTTGCTTAGCTTTGTTTCTGTTATGGCTGGAGACTGTAGGAACAAATTTGGTTTATTGGGATGGTATCTTTCTGGATTTGTCTCTCCCAAGATTGT
This sequence comes from Paroedura picta, assembly GCF_049243985.1. Taxonomy (NCBI): domain Eukaryota; kingdom Metazoa; phylum Chordata; class Lepidosauria; order Squamata; family Gekkonidae; genus Paroedura; species Paroedura picta. Next base: position 36,711,451 of record NC_135378.1, read on the forward strand.
TCTATTGGTCTATTATCTCCTTGTTTCTATCATTTCCCTGTAACACAGTGATGGAGAGAATCTTTCTGTATGGTCTTGGAGTAGTTTCTGTCTAAATGTTTCCCTCTGCTCCTGGTCTCAGCCTCCCACTTGACTTGTGGTTATAACAAAGCAAACTGAAGGGTTGTTTCAGTGAAAGAGGTCATTCCTCATTGGCCATTAAGTTATTGGTTCTGATCACAGGCTAAATGAGACAGCAATGGAATGTTCCTCTTTTGTAGCATCATGAGTCCAACAAAAAATGGAAGATGTAATTGTTTCTGTCTGAGCACGGATGACAGTTTAATGGATAGCCGTGTAGAAATGGTAAATATATAGAGTTCTTGAAGCATTACAAAAGGCTGTCATTGGGTGCTACTAACACAATACTGAAAATGTAGGAGAGGCTGTTCCTTGATGGTGTGTTAGCAGTGCAAGATTGTTTTAATTCAACTGGTCATTTGCTTATTTTATTTCTTTAGAAACTGTACTTGCTGCCTCTCCAGAGACCTGCTCAAAGCATTAATAAAAGCTTGTCAGGGGCATAAGAACAGCATTGAGCAGGCTGAAGTAATCTCCATTAAGTAGCACTCAGAATAGATGCAGACCATACCTTGAAAACATGAACATAATACACAAATATATGATAATGGATAGAAATCTTTCTTGCTCATAGAATAAGCCACAGGTATAAGTTCTGTGTGATGGTGCTCTGTATGTTATCATTTTTATTCATGAAAGTCCATTTACAGCACAGTCCTGTAAATCAGTGGTCCGCAACCTTTTTTCGCTTGCGGACCGCTGCCAAGGAGTGGGGGGAGAGGGCGACCCGGGGCCCGCGCAAACGTGCATGCGCGGACCTGCTGCACATGCATGCGCTCCTGGGGGTGCAAAGGCACAGGCATGATGGCTCTGTGCATGCGAGAAACTGCCGCGTGTGCATTTGTGCCCCTGTCTGGCGCAAACACGCATGCGTGGCAGGTCCGCGCGCGCGTATTTGTGCCGCTGGTGTGCCGGTGGCCACACTTCCCTCTCCCCCTTCCCTCTCCCCCTTCCCACACTTCCCTTGGCGTTCGATTTGCTTGCAGCCTGGCAAGCCTCTCGCTGCGGGGGGGGGGCAGGGAGAGGAAGCTGCAGCCTGCTGCTGAGGCTCTTGCAGCTTGGCACCGGGCCGTGAACCGGGGGTTGGGGACCACTGCTGTAAATTATAGTATAGGATGGATTGTGGAGCCCCTCCTGCTTACAAACTGAGACAGCCATGCGCAAGTTTTGCATCTAATGAATGAATGAAGTATTGTATTACGATGACAAGCTCTTCTTTAGGTTCTCAGGTGCTTTGCAAAGCAATATTGTGCCTTCCCTATATGGGGCAATTTTTCCAAATACAATATCCCACACTATGATTCTATGACATTGGGAGACCCTTGCCAGAATAAGTTTCATCCTCTGAAAGGAGTAAAATGGCAGAGGGGAGAATGCTGTTGTGAACGGTCTGGGGTCTCCTCTGGGGAGAATGATAAAGAAAAAGAGCTGTTTTTGTAATACCCTGCTTTTCACTACTCAAAAGGAGTCCCAAAGCAGCTCACAAACACCTTTCCTTTCTTCTTCTCGCAGTAGACACCATGTGCGGTAGGTGGGGCTGACAGAGCTCTAACAGAACTGCTCTATGAGAGCAACTCTAAGAGGACTGTGACTAGCCCAAGATCACCCAAGATGACTGCATGGATATCTAAAGAGATAAGTCCTGTCATATCCCTGACAAATATAGACTACATATACCAAGCTGCTGGCACAAACTAATTTTGGTGTGTGTGTGCCTAACTTTAGAGAAGGTAAAATATTGCTGATCTACCTCCAATGCCTATGTATTTTCAGCCATCGGGGGAAAGATTAATGAGCTGATTTGAAGATTGTAGTGCCCATATGTGATACCTTGAATAGCTTCTTGTATGTCATTGCGCTTTAACAGATATGCAGGATCCTCTGGCAAATGATTATGATGCATTGCTGATGTCATGTAAGCAGGTTCTATATTAAGACATGTCCAAGTGAGCTTTGCAGTATCAGAATATTTCAGAGTTGGGCAGCTGGAGAGAGCATTTCCCTGTACCGTCTGAATTCACCTAGATCAGTGTGATGAAGCTTCCCAGTTTTGAGGAATTTACCTATTAACAGAAATTAGGTGAGAAACTGAAAAGAGAACGAATACAAAGAAATTAAACTGAAATATGTGGGAAATTATGGCGATGCAGAGAATAGAGGGTTCCTTAGACAGTAAGCGAAAAGTGACATTAATGTTTTCTGGGATCGGGAATGGTTTTAAATGGCAACCAGTGTACCTATATTATAAGCCCAGAAATGAGTCTTTGGACAAAAAATCCCAACTTCAAGCCTAAGCTAATGAAGTCTTGCTGAGGCTGAGAAGGAAAAAGATCTAGGGGTCTTAGTGGCTAGCTTAATGTAAATATGAACCTAATGTGCTGCAGCAGTGAGAAGGGAAAACTGTAAGTTAGGGATTATTAGGAAAGGAATTGAGAATTGTAATGCCCTTGTATAGATCTATGCTGTGGCCTCATTTGGAATACTGTGTACCGTTCTGGTCACTGTGTCTCATAAAGGACATTGAAGAGCTGGAAAAAAGTACAGTGGAGGGCAAACAAGAAGATTAGGGAGTTGGGTCACCTACTCTATGAGGAAAGGCTGTAGAATCTGGAAATTTTCAGTTTAGAAAAGAGATGACTAAGGGAGATGTGGTAGAGGTTTATAAAATTGTGCATGAGGTAGAGAGAGTTGACAGAAATATTTCTCCCCCCAAAATACTAGAACTTGAGGACATCTAATTAAGCTGATGGGCAGTAGATTCAGAATGGACAAAAGGAAATACTTCTTTACACTGAGAGTGATTAAAATGTGGAATTCTTTCCAGAGGATATAGTGATTGCCACAGGAGTAAACAGCTTTAAAAGGGGAATAGATAGAATCATCTATCAATGGCTACTAGCCGTGGTGACTGAAGAAAGCCCCCACATTCCGAGGCACTAAATCTTGTAATTGGGAAGGCCTCGATCTGCATGCCCTGTTGTTGTCATAGAGGAACTGGCTGGCTACTGTGTGAGACAGGGTGCTGAACTAGTTGGACCACTGGTCTGATCCAGGCAGGACTCTTATGTTCTTATGATAATGTATATACATAACAGCAGAATTCATATTGTGTGGGTGCCTGTATCAGCCTTTTATTCTTGATGGGGAAAATTAACACCCACTGCATTAGTTCTTGCTTACCATTTTATAGGCAGCACAATTTTCGACTAAGCACAATTTGTTAGGTCGTTGTTTCAATTGTGCTGTTATAATTGAACAAATTTAGAGAAAATTATTTTTATGACATATTGTTTTATAAGCTCCAGCAGCTCTCAAGGACCGGTGTCATGGAGTTGCTTTTGAACTCACAATGCTTCTGTTGAATGCATCTCTTGATTACTCTACAATCACTATGGAACCAGCTGTTTTGCTCTGCTAACAAGCTATTCAAGGCTGACCCTCAATGGTGTGCTACTGCCTTGGCCCCAATTTTCACTGTAATTCATTCAGCTGGGCAGATGCCTGATTCACAAAGACACATGATCACAGTCCCGATATTTTAAAAGGGATACAGATTGGATTTGAGTTGTTATTAGCCTGTTAGCCCTCTTTCTTCACTGGGAAAATTCTGTTCCTCTTATTTGCTTATGAAACTTTTGGAATGGATGCATTACGTATTGTTCCCCTTTTTAAATTTAATGCGGTAATTTTAAAGTCTGTAAACTTTAGAATTCGTTTATTCCATATGCATGCAGTACATTTGAAATCTTTTCTGCGAATCACACACACAAAAGAAATCCTGAAATTGTTCCATTAATTTACATCCCAGTTCTCTTTCCAAACCTTAGTTATTCTTACCGGTGAAATTAAGAGAGAGAATTGACTTTTTTTCTTTTCTTTTGCGTCAGTTCGCAGCTGTGGTGACCCCATAGGATTTTCAAGTCCAGAGACATTCAGAGGTGGTTTGCCATTGCTTGTCTCCACATTTCTCAGTGGTCTCCCAGCCAAATACTTGGCAGCACTGGCCTTGCTTAAGGCTAGCCTGGGTTATCCAGGTCAGGGCTAGAAAATTGACTAGGATTTTTTTTTTAACTAGGATTTTTTAAAATGGAATTGTTATTTTAACTGTGAGGGAAAGTCCCATTCTCAAGATTTCAATTTCAAATCAGATGTTGTAGTTTCAGGCAGCCATTAAACCTCTTCCATCCCTCCTCTATCAAGATATGGCTCCATGGATCACAGTTGCCAAACATAGCCCATACTTGATGCTTCCATCTTGAACAACGGTGTATGTTGTCACACAGAGAAAGTTTGAATACTGACACTGAATCTGTCATGTATGTATCATATTACAACATCTCCCATCCATCTTTATCCAAGATGGCAAATGCTATTCCTCAGCCCAAACTGTCTGGTCAAGAGTTGTGAGGACCCAAGATAATGCAGGGCAGGCTGGGGAGTTTGGTAACTCAGACTTGGCCCTTACAGTTAATATAAAAATTGTTCCAATTTTGTTTGCAGATTGTTGATCATTGTGCAAATGGGTATCCAGTTATTACTTAGGATAACAGTTCTTGATTGTTAACTTCTCTTCATGATGATGGCAATGAACCACCTTTCTTCCTCTCCCATTCTACGGTAGGGTTGCCAGGTCTACTGATCTGAGAGGGGATCCCCCACTTTCCGATGCACCTCCTTTCTAAACTCCTCCCCACACTTAACCCAACCCAGAAGAACTGGCTTTTTAATGCGACATGTTGACATCACCTGGCGGTGATGTCAGCATGCTGGGAATATCAAGGGAGGAGGTGGGGTTCTGTGGAAAACTATGGTTTGAAGCAAATTCTACCATAGAGTTTTGCCCAAAAGGCAGAGCGTCAGTATGTCAGAAAGCTCCTAGAAAGTGTCCCCCATCCCCTGCTGGCAGAGTGTGGCAGTGAATTGATGGAACAGAAAGGGCCTCAAACTGTTTCTTGTGTCCATTTCCTGGCCATATTAAAAGTCCCTGAGATATTAGAACACCTAAGTAGTTATTCATAAGGAGACTACGGGAAGTGATAACTTGATGCAGTCTGCTGTTGGCCCATAAGAAATTTCTTATACAGAAGCCAGGGGTTTGCCACTTAAGAGCTTTTCACTATATTTTTGTAAGATGATGAACTTGCATGATTTCCCTGCATACTATAAATGCAGCAAAAAATTTCATTTCTGGTTTCAGGAGACAGTTGTGCTGTGTTTTTCTTCTGCTTTTAGGTGAGGTTTTTTAATATCTCCATACTAAACGATACGTTCTTAACTGTACTCCATAGGGGCTGAATGGTAGAGCAAGACTGGGGTGGTTTATTCATCGCAGAAAACCAAGGCACTTTAAAAGTTAGAAGATCTCTTCTATTTAGAATCTTCAAGCAATGAAGGGTTGAGATGTGTAAGTGACTTATGCATAGTATTTATAGTCATTTTACTACATTCTAGGGTGTAAAACTACATAGGTAGAGCTCTTAAGCCATTAAAAAGTTTTTTAAATGGATGGCCAGATCCATACAACTGGGTCCCCATGCCCACATTTTCTTTAGACTTGAACTATGAAAATATATGGCAGGGAAAAAAGTGCATGAAACTGAGGGAATTCCCAGAGCACTTCCATGTATCCCAAGGCAGTCTCTGAGAATAAAACTCTTGGGTATGTGTTATTATTTTATGTAGAAGAAGAAGAGTTGGTTCTTATATGCCGCTTTTCTCTACCCAAAGGAGGCTCAAAGCGGCTTACAGTTGCCTTCCCATTCCTCTCTCCACAACAGACACCCTGTGAGGTGGGTGAAGCTAAGAGAGCCCTGATATCACTGCTCGGTCAGAACAGTTTTATCAGTGCTGTGGGCAGCCCAAGGTCACCCAGCTGGCTGCATGTGGGGGAGCGTGGAATCGAACCCGGGATGCCAGATTAGAAGTCCGCACTCCTAACCACTACACCAAATTGGCTCTCTTAGGTCTTTATTATTATTATTATATTTTATTTATATTTATGGTATGCTGTGTGTAGACTATCCAGGAGATCCGAGGATAGTCTGGCAGCCCGGCAAGGTACATGTGGAGGTTGTTTGCCATTTCCTGCCTCCACATCATGACCCCTAGTGTTCCTTGGAGGAATTCTCTCCAAATCCTTGGAGGTCTCCCATCCAAATACTAGCCAGAGTTAGCCCTGCTTAGATTCCAAGATCTGGTGGGATCAAATTTGTTTGGCCTATCCAGGTCAGGGTTATTCATTGGATGAGGAATGCCCAAAGGCTGAAGTCTTCTGTTCCTTAAATTTTAGTGACTCTAAATGAAACTATATTCTCTTGTGCTGGAGGGATACATTAAAAGTTTAACTGTATACTTCAGCTTGCCAGGACCTAACTATTATATAGGAAAGTTTAGCAAGCTGCTAATGCCTGGATCTTTAACACCTAATCTGATTTATTTCTATTGCTGTTTTATGTAAGACACCTCAAACATGTTCTCTGGGGAGGCAGCATGCATAGTTACTAAATAAAGAAGAGGCAACAGGAAAGGAGAAATTAAAATGCAGAGAGATTGCAAGTCATACTATATTATTATGTTTTTATAGTTTTCAGTTGGGAGTGTCCACTTTATTAGAATATATATATTTATTAGAATATGTATTCATTTTCCCTTGGTATCTTGAAGAAAAAACTCTAGTGTGACTGAAGCCTTGCTATTTTACAAAGGGCATAAAGGTAAAGGTATCCCCTATACAAACATCAGGTCATGTCTGACCCTCGGGGTGACGCCCTCTAGCGTTTTCGTGGCAGACTCAATATGGGGTGGTTTGCCAGTGCCTTCCCCAGTCATTACCATTTACCCCCCAGCAAGGAAACTGGGTACTCCTTTTACCGCCCTCAGAAGGATGGAAGGCTGAGTTGACCTTGAGCCGGCTGCTGGGATTGACCTCCCAGTATCATGGGCAGAGCTTCAGACTGCATGTCTGCTGCCTTACCACTCTGTGCCACAAGAGGCTCTATTTTGCTCTGATTCTCCATACCATTGTGAATGTCTCTTCAGAGTTATCCAGTGGGTTGGGTTCAAGCAATGGCCAACCTCTGTACACACAGGCAGTTGAAATCCCTCTTGCTTTGTATCCTGCCTAGAGTCTCTGTGTGTCTGGGAGGAGGGGTGTTTTGTCAGTCCCCCCCCCCACCATGGCACCTCAAAATATCTCTAACAGGAGGGGGGGATCTGGAAAACACACATATATCTGGTGAAATTCTAGGTGGGATCCCAGGCTGTATATTTTGTCTGTCGAGGAATTTGAAACAGTGCAGGTTGTGATTAAAAACATCATTAATGTGCAAAAGATTTGTCGATAAAGGCAAATATTGGAACTGTAGACGAATGATGTTAAAGCAGAGACAAATGTTTATAAAGGCTGGTGAGTGTTTTATTATGTGCTAGAATTGCTTAATTCTCCACTTGAGTATGCTTACTAGCACGTGGAGCGAGTTGTGAAGAGAACTGAATATAACTGGTGTACAAGAAGAATTCTGATAAGTTAAAATGGGATACTGAATTATGCCAGCCGGAACAGAGCCAGTAATAACTCTTTGGTGACATGTATAATGTAATTTCTTGTGTACTCACGTGTCTTTTCCTTTCAAAGTTTTGCATTCCCAAAAGCTTTACTTTCCTGATAGTGACTTGGGAAGAAATTATCCTTAATCGAACACCTTTTGCAGAAAATTACAGCTTTGTATGGTGGTTCAGCTGTGCTCTGCTTGCCCAAACTGTAAAAGCAATTTTGTCCTTTTACATGCAGTGTTGTGCTTTCAGCTTGTTCACAAGAGCATTTTGTTTTTAAGAGCATTTTTCTCCACAGCAAATCCAGGGGTCCAATAGAGTTCTTCAGCCACTGACTCTGATATAGAAAGGGAGGATGTGGACCACTTGGGTTATTCTTTTGCTGTCACTGGCAATTATGGTTTCTGTATTTTTCTGTTTGGGTGCTACTGTATTGTGCTACTGAGGGAAATTGGAGGCTGGGTTAGACGGAACATTAGTTTGATCCAGCAGGACTTGTCTCACAAGCATACCTGGTTCACGACATGTCTTGAATCAACCTATATCAAGATGATTCCATTCATTACTCATGATTAAAATATCATCACTAATTTGCTAGCTGTGTCCACTTTTATCCTGTCCATTGTAGCGTTGACATGTTTTCTAGCTCATGGATAAATTTATTTATCTTGTACTAAGGGGTTTCATCTCACAGTGGGATAAAATTAGGCACTAAGTAGTATGGGAATCAGTTATTATTACTTAATATGTTTGGGTTTTTGTAATTTCCTGGACGTAATTCTTGAAAGTCTCCTGTACTGTAATTTTAAATGCCTTTTGATAGTTATGTTGCTCTCATTTCATAGGTTGTGAAGTTGCCAAAGGCTTTGTGTGAGCATATCCCTATTTTGGCATCTGCTAGCTTGCTTTTATTATTTTCCTTTGTTGTATATGTCATAAAGTTAAAAGCCCACAACCACAGTGTCTCTTCCAGTCTTTAGGAAATGTCTATTGGTTCCATGTTCTACCTTTGTATCATATGTGTTTTGGTTTTCTTCCTTCTTTATTTTGTTTCTGAATAGAATTATTTCACATTATTTGAGTCCTCGTTTCAGAGTAAATGGGCTGCTCTTGCTAAACCAAATAGGAAAGTTCATGTACCTCTACCTTGGATTTTTGCATCACACCTTCTGTGAGAAATCACCTGGGCAGTCTCATATCCATTCAGCAGAAAGGGACAAAGTCTCCTTATCCCAGGTTATACTCTAATCTAGAGTAGTACAGAACAGGTCAACAGAACAGGATCTTTGAACTCTTATGTGTCTTAAAATCTCAGTATCAACAGTCTTGGTGAGAAGCTTGTTAACACTTCCCACTGTGATATAAATGGATTCATGAAAATGAAATTCCACTAAGTAATAAAGGCATAACAAACACAGAGAAACTATTTGATGGAGTTTTTTTTCATATTACAGACCTTTTTGGATATATTAGGATAGAGATTTGGTCAAATTAATATATGCTATCTTTCTCTAATACTCTTTAAGCAATGTGTATGTAGTTGATTAATAGAAATATAAATTAACCTACATACCTATAGAGGTATGGTAGGCCCCTCTGCTGTGGGCCAATATTCTGCATAAAAGCTCTTGAGGTAAATGACATCTTAATTGCATGTAGATTTGAAATGAAATTCACTGCACGCTCATAGCAGCATTCTAGATTCAATGCTACTATTGCCCTTCCTGTACCGAGATTGAATTAAAAGGGGATAGTCTGTACAGACCCTTTATAGAATCAAATGTTGGAGTCGTAGGCTGATAGAACCATAGAGTTGGAAGGTGCCTCCAGGGTCATCTAGTTCAACCCCCTGCAGAATCCTTGTTCTGAAGTATACTGATTTCTGTTGAAATGTGCATTTCAGTTGCTCCAGTTATAACAAGTAAATCCCATGGTTGCTCAAGTATCAGGTGCTTGAAACTTGCTGTATGTGGGGGGTGGGATGTTGTAAGAACTGTGGATTGAGTCCTTCTGAAGCAAGGACTTCAAGATAATGAAAGGTGATAGAACATTAGGTTACTTTATTTAACTGCCTTTTCCCATTACTATCACCAGCTTTCACGTGCCACTGTCCAAACTGGTTGTATTTCATGTGAGCATTTATTTGTGTTCTAAGCTTTTCTGCAGCTGGAAAAAAAGGAACAACAGAAGCTGGTCTTGGATCAGCCTGCTATAGGACCAAGGAAAAACTACTCTTTCACAAATGATGAAGTACGGCAAATCGACCAAGAAAACCAAAGGCTCTTAAAAGAATTAACCAAACATTCTGGAAAGCCCAGGAGCAAAAGTGCCTCTCTGAAGAAGCCTTCAGGCCCAGCACCTAAGTTGTACCACAGTGCCATCAACAGACAAAAGGAGCAGCAAAGGATTGACAGAGAGAATCTGGTGAGTTGTGTTATTTTCCTTAAGTTGCCTTCATAGATGGTATTATTTCACATTACACTGTCCCAGATGACTTATTAGCAGAATTAGGAAATAATAAACACCTAAGAGAGTCCTGTATCTGGGTAATATAAATGTGAGCAAGCTAAGGGTAGCGTTTTCAGCCTTCAGATTTCAGTCTCTTCTGTTCTTACTGGGAGATATGCTCAAATTCCTCTTTTACAACATCTGTGTTTCTGTGGGAACCCAGTAGTTGAAGATCTGCCACACTATTGTACTGTCCACTTTACAAAGATCCAAGGAAGAAATTTCTAAATAAAATTATTTCAGGGGTATTTTCTTCAGCTCATGATAGATTAAAGTATTTGCTTTCTGATATGGACCCATTTGTGACACAAAGGGTTGTCACCTTTGCTTTGGCCGCAAGAAGATTTGAGCTGGCCTTATGGCAAATACTGTGGGCAGAATGTATGGGTTCAGTGTAATTTTTATTCTGGTTAAGTGGTAACCATGACAGATCTATGTTTGTTTTGAACAATTTTATTGTTATCTGATCTTGCGATGGCCTATGGCCTAGTGCAATAAAGTTTTACTTGACTACTTTCCTTAAGCCGTGGTTTGTATCAAATGAACAGAGAGTAAAGTCCTAAGAAGTCAGTAAGGAACACTTGTGTTGGAGGGAGATAATGTAAATCAGTGGTCCCCAACCTTTATATCACCAGGGACCGGTCAACGCTTGACAATTTTACTGAGGCCCGGGGGGGGGGGTAGTCTTTTGACGAGGGATGCCGCCTGAGCCCCTGCTCTGCTTGCTTTCCCGCCGGTGCCCCTGACTTCCCGCCACCCACTGGGAGGCGTTGCCAGCAGCAGCTGTGCAGTGCCACGCCAAGGGGGAACCCCAGCTATGGCAGCTGCTGGAGAGCACCAAAGGTGAGCCAGCAGCAGAGTGGCAGAGCAGCCCCCGAGTCAGCAGCCGGGGAGGAGGACAAGGAGGAGCCGTGGCCTGATACCAACTGATCCACGGACCGGTCCCAATCCCAGACTGGGGGTTGGGAACAGCTGATCTAAATAATTATTTCTTGTGTTAATAAAAGCGGATGAAATTGATGACATTAACCAAAGTGATAATTGTTCTCGAAACTATTAGATATGTCCTTAATATTATGTGGTGTAATCACAATCCGGTTCAGTTACGTGCCCTTTAATCTTTGCTGATTTCAGTGGAACTGAAGTACATCCTGCTCTGAGTTAGGTTGCTGCATACTTTCATTTCTCCCTGAGACCTTTTGTATAAGAAATTGATGGGTACTGGGCCTTCACTATAGAGTGCTTGAATATCTATTGTGTGAGCACACAAACAATAAAATAGGGTTCTGCGATTCGGCAGCCAAAGCGGCCGTTCCCGCCAGTAGCAGACAGCGCCCCGGTGCCCCCACCTCCCCCCCCCCATGGACCGGTGCAGTGCTGGCTGCTCCCGGTGGGAACGGCTGTTTTGGCTGCCGAATTGCACAACCCTAGATACCCAGTATAGGAGCACATCATTTGGGAAGGTGTTCTGACACCTTTCTAGGAAGCAAGAAGCTATTAATACAGTACTAAGGCAGAACATATTAATATATCAGTAATATTCAAGAATATCACCTAAAATGCAGAAAGACATGAAAATAACTGGGACAGTAGCTAGCACCATTTCATTATCTGTATGTTTGCTTGTTCCCTTACCACTGAACCGTTGTAACCATAGTAACACTTCTTGAGACAAGTGGAAATGCTGTTTCCATGTAACTGGTCTTTACCTCAAGTTGGTCAAATACATGGTACTTATAATAAGCTGAGAAAATATTTCAGTTTATGATTACACAACTTTTTATATGAGAACTTAAGTTACTGCTGTTTATGAATGTCATCTTTGCAATAAATTATAGAATGATTCATAGAATAAATTACTCAGATTTGGATTCTTGTTGGTCCTGAATCACTAGTTTCCAATCTGTCTATAATATTCAGGATTTTATAAAATGTTGTCATTTTTCGTAACTAAGAAACCCCAGTTTTCCATCTAAGATTAATCAAAGGGATCTTTGGATCCTTTTAGCTTGGGTTTTCTGGATCTTCTTCAACTCTGTTGTATAATCGTGAGAGAGAACAATTGCAGTTTTGTAAAGTACACTGAATCCACCTTCACTGTGCTATGATCTGATAACACGGATATTTATTTATTTGATAATTTTTATTTGATCAGTTTTACTTATTAAAAATGACATCTTGAATTATATCCAGAAGTTAATCTGTAGAAGACATCACTAAAGGTCAGCTACAATATTCAATAACAGCAAAAGCTTCCATTTTGGTTTTAGTACTGCCTTCAAAATCTGAGCAATATAATCTTTTAATAGCCACTCATCTGCATCTACACTGAATGAACGTGCCTACATTTTCTCACTTCGTTGGACAGAGCTGTCTGTCTCGTAGATAGATGTACTGAACCTCAGGGCTGTTGTGCAGTTAGCTGGCTAGTGAAGTGGTAGCTGCAGCATAAGGCTCTGTTCACTTTCTTTTTAGCTAAATGACTGAAAATTAGCAGGAACAAAGTGTTGATGTGACAGAAGCTGTGTGTCAGTGGTAGCGCACCCGCTGTGCATGCAGCAGGTTTGAATAGATTTTAGGCACAGGTGATAGGAAAGGCCCTTCTCTGCTTGACCCCCTGGAGAACCACTGGCAGTAAAATAAGATAATGCTGAGCTAGATGGACAAACAGTCTTAATTTGGTACAAGGCAGTTTCATAGTACATTGAAAAGAAGAATAAAACCAGGATTCACTGAATAGCTGTTATTTTTATCATATGTTTTAAAAATGCACAAGGGAGTAGGAGGATAGAGGCTTAACAACCAACACCTACAAGAGTGTAACATATCATGTTTTGAAGCTAGCTGAAAGTAGGCGCTATTTGTAGCTGAAGCACTTCCTTTGATTTTTGCTTACACCAGGCATTTCCATTGGGTGATGAACAGACTGGCACTTGATTCAGCCACGTGAGAGAGAGATGGCACCTCAGCCCAAATGACTTGTTCAGCTCGCTCTCTAACACAGTATTACATTTTGTGACTCTGATATGCACAACCTATCTTCTGTCCATGGTTTTCTTACTTTGTTCAGGCCATGACCATAGGTGTTCCATGATACAGCTTTTCATGCAGTTTTACATAAAATCTGTTTTGGACAGCTGCACTTTGAGGAACCTTCAGGAAGGCTGTGAAATAAATGTCCTTGCAGGAGCGACTGGGGTGGGCTATGACTGTACCAGGATTTCACAAACTTCTGACAATGACCCACCTGTTTCTGATTAAATGTTAAAATTGCTTTTGGAGCCAGAGCAGTTTAGTTGAAGAATGTATAAGAGTACAAAACAGGGACTCAAGCAGAGATGCAGCAGATTATTCCCGATGAAGCCAGGTAATTCAGCTACTTCTTTTCACTGGCTTTGATTGGGTTATAATTAAACACCCCTAGCAGAGGCTGTTTGGAGAAAGGCAAGACCAGAGCTATGACTCATGCAGAGAAGCTGCAGCCAGCTTCCATCTGTTGTTGCTATTTTGAACACGTGCGCACTTTTCCACTATTTTGTTTATTTCTTATACTAGATCAATAACTTCTCTCAGAACATACTTGAACAATTCTCAAATGTTTGGAATGACTGTGCTATAAAGGCATTCATTTTCCATTAAAGAAAATCCTCCTAATACAATATCTGCTCCCCCCCCCCTTAGTACTTTTGTTCATGGCATTTTTCATTGCACAATTGTTAACTGCCTCTAGTTTTGTAGCAAAACCAATCGATGATGTACACCAATTGGTGTATGAGATGTCAGGGGTGCAGACACGTTCCTTTGGTGGATGACATGACACACACCCCACGTGTAGCTTTTCTCATAACTGGCTGTGACTTCTCAGCATTTGTTCCCCACCTCCATCTCATACGGTTGTGTGAGAACAGGCTGTGTTATTAAGCAGTCAGTTCTGAGATAATTATCGAGAGAAAACATTGGCTATTTTTATTCTTTCCGCCTTGTGTGATTAGTGGATGTAATTTCTGCTGCTGCATTAGCTCTGAGCTTGCTTTTTTGCAGCTGATGGTTGTTAACAGTTTTATTATTGTTCCCGCAGCAGTGTGTGTGTGTGTGTGTGTGGGAGGGGAGTGTTTTCCCAATTTAAAGCCTCAATATTTTAAAAGCACAGTGTTCTTTTATAAATGAGACAAATCTCAGTTCTCACGGTACGGGTAATTTTATATAGCAGTAAACAACATTGCTTTTCTCCTTACCTAGTTCTAAGCGATTCTATCTGTAATCCTAAAGACACAGGAGAAGGCTACATGGAATTACAGGGGGCTTATTTCCGAGTGTGAATTTGGGTAGGATTGCGCCCCCTGAAGATTAGTGAGGACAAATAAGCTTTGAATAAACTAATTATCTTCAAACTATAACATAACGGGAAAGTTGCCCTCTGGTTTTTGGTAACCAAAACATTGTTTAATTTTAATCAAGGCCTTTTTGAAGAGACTTGAAGCTGTGAAGCCAACGGTTGGCATGAAGCGCTCAGAGCAGCTGATGGACTACCAGCGTCAGATGAGTTACCTAAATGCTGCTCCTCCAGCCCCAAGGCGAGGAAAATCTGCTCTAAGCCACCACAGCCCTTCCAGTAAGTACCTCCTGCACAGGCTTTGTTAGACTGGCTTATTACAGAATAGTAAGTCTTGACTTGTGCAAGTGTCAATGCAAAATCCTGTCTCCTGCAACTAGTTCCCCTTCCTGAATCCAGATATCCCCACATGCTTTAGCTTGCTCCAGCTGTTTGTAACGTGTTGATCTTTATTGCCAGATAAAACTTGATCTTGGGAATTTAAAATATAAAAGAAGAAATTTAACTTTCCCCTCTGAATTTTTTCTGTTAAGCAGACCCGTGGCTTAGGTTTGTCCCAAATGTCATCTTTCTGATTAATTATTACTTCAGACAGCTGGGAGAGGAAAGATGTATAAATCTCCTCAAGTCAAACTTTCCTACTTGAGTCCCTTGATTTACATAAGTACAAAGTCTTGGTGGTGTCATGGGGGAATATGGTTAATGCATTTTATTGTATGATCCAGATTATAAAAGGTATCTTTTGTGCTTTTTGATTCATTGCCTTTTTAAAATGTGCACTTCTCTCACCTTGATGATGTTGTCCTCCTTGTGTGTGCCCTTCCTGACAGGAGGTGCCTCACGCACATCCAGTCACAGCGCATCCAGCACGGCAAGCCGAAGGAGTGAAAGACCAGTGTTTGACTCCTCCAGGGGAGGCCTGCAGCGACTAAACTCTGCTAACGTTCATGCGGCATGGCTATAAAGTTATTTGCACTCTAATTTCAGTGTTTCTGCAGATTGCGGTAATTCTTGCAAGAGTATTGTCATAGTCGTTGTCCAATGATTAAAAGGACACTGTAAAGTGATAATAAATGCAAATGGATACTAAACTGAGTTTTGAGCAGGCAGAATCTCTATTGGATGGTATCTTTGCAGTCTGTATTCCCTGTAACAGAATACGTTTATTTGTACAGCAGAACTGTCAGATAAGTACTGTAAATATTTTTCATAAAATCTCCAATGAAGTTTCAGTTTTGGGAAGTGGAGGAGCTAAATAGCTGCAGTTCTGGACCAGAGGTGTTTAAAAAGTAATCCTTTAAAGTTACAGTGCAAAAAATGTTTCATTTTGATTTCTTACATTGTAGTTGATATTTCTAATTTAAAATGTTATTTGTCCCTGAGATTTATATCACAGGTGTCAAATACGGTATTTCACAAGGTTTTATGGAAACAGGGGTGATGACATGCTATTCAAATAATCTGTTATTTGTAAACTTTGAAGTGGTGGTTCATGGGTGGGAGATGCAGAGCATGAGCAAATCCTCTCAGCAAACCTTTTGCATGCTTCTTCAGATCTGTATTCCAGGAAGTAATTTTGATTTTTGATCAGCTCTCCTTGTTTAATATTTAATCACTGCAATGTTGCCATGGCGCTGGATTTTATTAATGGTCTGCTGTAATAATTGAACAATCCAGTGTTTGGTAAGGATTAAATTAAATTTTGTGGATTAAAATACCATCTTGAATTATACTTGAATGTCTGATTAATAAACATTTAAACAATGATGTGGGAAAGAATGGTCTTCCTAAAATAAAGTTTTGTGGGCTTGTATCGCGATCTGTGGATAGCTCTGCCAATCTGATGTGTTTGCACAGTTATGCTGATTCAATCGTTCTTTAAAAATTGTCTCTTGAATGAAACGCAAGCAGCAATTTTGTGGATGCACTTTTTAACTGTAAGCACTTTTTTAAAAACTTCCTTTCCTTTGATAGGTGTTACTTCCTTGATAACACAGCATGTGCTAAGCTAGCCTTATATTCAAGTTCTGCTTGATTGTTTATGGGCAACATGAATTTTGCATGTGATTTCCTTTCAAATCTTGAAGTAAAACGTTTTAATTGAATTATCTCTGTACTCAGCACTGAACTGCCTTTCTGTAATTTATCAGAGTATTGTATACAAAATGAGATATATTTGCAGGGCCATATTTAATTAACCTTGTAATACAGTTGAATCGTTTCTGCTTCTAATTAAATTTTCTTTCTGACAGTTTCTATTGATTGCCCCATTATCCCGTGTCGTAGTAAACAGTGTTCCCTATTGAATGTTAATTCTGTAGAATGTGGCTAGTTAGCTAGATTTATTGTTTGTTTGGACTGTAGTCTTGTGAATCCCAGAGGCTGAATATCACTTATCATATTGTATAGCAGGGAGTCTGCTATTAGATGTGTGTGTGACTAATTTTTGGTATTCATGTCGCATAATTTTTTTCAGTGTATATGCATATTAAAAAATAGGGTTGGATCCCAGACAATATTTTACATAAATGAAATGTTCTTCCATAGTTGTAAAGGGTTTTTTCTGTCTATTGCTGCACCTTCCTGCTTTCTCCAAAATGATTCTTTGGGGGAGCTCCGTGGGCCTACACTGGAGCTTGAAGTCACACCGCAGTGGGAAGTTCTTCTTGGAAACTCAGCCCTGATGTTTTGCAGAGACCTGATTCAGATAAGGACTATGGTGTATGTGGGGGAGAAGCCTTCTCATGTGATGGAGCAGATAGCCCCTGGCATACACCCTGAGCCCTTTTGGGATGAGAACAATAGCGCAGCAGGGAAAGGTAAAGCTACTCCTCCTATTTTGTGTCAGTTGGTTGGTCCTAATAAAAGATATTCTCCAGATTCAGTTCCTGGTCATTTGTTTGCTTGTTTGTTTTAAATTGGCATTAATCAATATAGCTATTTCCAGCTTTTACGTTCCAAGTGTGGTGTCGGTAGCTAAAAGCAGCAGATTTTAATCGGGTTTGATTCCCTGCTCCTCCACAAGCAGCCAGCTGGGTGATCTTGGGCCAGTCACAATTCTCAGAGCTGTCTCAGCCCCACCTACATCACAGAATGCCTGTTGTGGGGAGATAGATTCAAGTTCTGTGGGGAGTGGAAGGGAAAGGTGTTTGTAAGCTACTTTGGTACTCATTTGGGTAATGAAAAGCAGGGTGTAAAGAACCAGTTCATCATCATCATCTTCTAATACCTAAAAGCACTTTCCTACGAGTAGCCATACTGAATAAATGTGAGTAGCATTCATAAGAAGACCTGCATAAAATGGTACTGCAATTAATCGTTATTTTCAGGTCTCTTAAAACTGCAGCTTCCACTTCATACATTTCTATGCTAGTCTTCCATATTATAGAAATCAACTGCACTGATAAGACTGGAGAAGATAAATCTGGTAGCCATAGTTCCTAAAGCAAAGATTCTATCTTGCTAAATTTATCAAATTTGGAATCCAGTGAATGGCACTGTTATTTCACAGACGTGACACATACCTCCACTCATGACTGACAGATCAAGCCTGTGCTGTGATGCTTCTAATCTCCCTAAGGGGATGGTTACATGGTGGCAAGTTGGGAAGAAAGGTGTCTCTACAGTGTTGCAGGGTGCTGCTGCCACAGGGTCCATGGCAATTCTGTGGCAGCGTCCTGTTCTGGTGTTGTGAGGCAGGGTGCCCCCCGCCCACCCCTAACTGTGACATTCAGCAGAGTGCCCATGCCATTGGGGCCATCCCTGGGCCAACCTGTGCATCACCCTCACTGGAGGCACAGTAAGAGGATGGAGGGGGCAGTCCCACGGCAGCTGCTCAGTGTGCCCCTATCCCTCATTCATGTCCCTTGTTACAGCAAGAAGCTTCTCCAAGTGCTTGGATGCTGCCAGGCCCTCCACCCATTGCACCACTCGCCTGCACATGGAGAAAAGTGTGGGTGGGATGGGCTGAGCCAGAAGAGGGCCCTGTGCCTGGGGATCTGGTAATGTGCCAAGATCCCCTCTGGACCAACAGCAGACTTGACACTGCCCCTTTCTCCCCCCAGCAGAGGACATCTTGTTGGGCTTTCCCACTCTGTTTTCCAGGGAGGCAGGAATAAACTTTTCCCTCCCAGGTCCTGTCACCTGACTCATGTGCTGTTGATTCAGTCTTCCTGCCTTTCAAGGGAGAGGACTGGATCTCAGTCTATCCCTGCCCTTATTCTTTAGTTTGCTACTTTATTTCAATTTTGATGATGATCCAGTTTCTTTCTCTGGTCAGTTTCCTTCCCTGATAGTTTTCTTTGTAGTTTTTTCTTCTTTCCTTTCTATCTCTTTAGGGGCGGCAGGCTTACAGCCGTTAGTCCAACGTGTGTCATTATGCTCAGCAAGCTCTGCCAGTTTTTTCCACCCCATTTTTGCTTTCTGGTGTCTTTTCCCCTTTGGAGGGAAGGAAAACTCGGCAAGGACATTTAACCTTGGGTTGCCCTGAGTGTTTTATTTTTAAAACCCTCCTTAGAGCGCTCTGATGGCTGCCAGAGCACAGGAGGACAGGGTGTTCTTGGACACTGATGTCCAGGCACTAAGTGATTTGATCACACCCTGTGGAACTGACAGACGGTGGCCAGCGTAGCTTTCAGGGATGGCACGTCTGAAACAAGCTACTGGCATCCAAAGCCATCAAGCTCCCCCTCTACATTGCTTCCTCTTCAGGGGCCTTGTGATACCCAGCCCGCACAGGACCACAAAGGCTGGCGTTGCCATGTGCTTCCCTAGAATCAGGGGCGTAGTTGGTCCACAACCAGCCTTTTTCAACCTTTGACGGTGGAGGAGCCCTTGAAATAATTTTTCAGGCTTCAAGGAACCCCAGAAGTGATGTCAGCTGGCCACACCTCCCACCATGCCCCCAGAAGTGATGTATCACTGGAAGTTAACAGTTCTGGGGCGGGGGGGGGGGAGGCAGAACACAGTTTAAGGCAGAAGTAAGTGTGCAGTCTTTGCCCACTCCCCGGTGCAAAAGCCATGAGAGAATTCACTCATGTTCAGGAGGGGGGCCAATAGAAGCAACTGGTTCCCTGGCTTGTGGCGGAGTCTATTAAGGAGGGGAAAGGCTGCAGACCCCCTTTGGAGCTCCTACAGAACCCCCTAGGTGGGAATCCCTGATCTAAATAATTATTTTAGCAAAAACCTTGCATAGCAGGGACTAGACTTGGCATGAGCCCCTCTTACAGATATCCTAGGTCCCCTCACCCTTCCTTACACAAGGAACTCGTAAAAAATTGTATTACCTACCGCCTGAAGGGGTACAGAATCCTCTGTCTTCATTGTAAGATTCAGTCACCTCCTTCTGCTTGTAACCATTCTTCCATGGTTACTGTATCAGTAACAAAATATTAGTATCTGATGTGGTTACTTTAACAAGGTCTAATGTCTTATTAAGCTGTCTGAATTCCCACTGACTTTAATGGGAGAACATGCATGTTTGCTTAACTCCCCACCAATTCAATAGGTCTTGGAAGGACTTAACTTTAAGTGGATGGTGTCCAGTCATAACAGTGTATCACACTATGCTGCATCTGTCTTTACCTCCCAAGGCAAAAGTTGTTGGAAAAATAACTTCATTCTTTATTGAAGTCCTTCTTTAAATACAGAAGTTAAAAATGGTAGGTTGCAGCTTTTACACATTCTTTCCCAACCCCCTTCTAATAATGTCTACAGTTCCTAATTAGCAAAGAGCTTTCTAATGTGACATTAGGGAAGGATCTCTAGAAATTAGGACAGCTGAAAAGCTATGCATCAGCATAATAGCTCATAATTTGCTCACATCTTGTTTCAGACTAGAATGTGCTGTACATTGCTATTATTAAGCCTCAAGAGGCACTTAGATTAGCAGAACACTCTTGTGCCTGCTCTCCCATCAATGTGTGACTCAGAATTCTTAAAACATCCTGTTTATTACAATGCTAGAAGAAAATGCAACAGAAAAATCTGTTTAGTGCAGTCAAGTTTCAAGCTCAAATCTGATGGCTTTGAATCTGGAAGGCCTTTTATTGTTGCCAGTGTTCAATATAGTAAATCTGGATGATTTTTGCAAGAACCAAAAATTGTTTAAGAGTCACCCTACCACCTTTAGACATTCCCAGAGTTTGAGTGAGGACTTTTTACTTGAATAGCAGTTTTCATGCCTCTTAGGGTTGCCAGCTCTGGGTTGAGAAACTCCTGGAGACTTTGGGGTGTAGAGGGACCTCAATGGAGTCTAATGCTATGGAGCCCACACTCCGAAGCAGCCATTTCCTCCAGGGCAACTGATCACTTTAGTCTGAATATGAGCTATAATTCTAGGGGATCCCCAGGTCCCACCTGGGGACTGGCATCCCTAGTGCTGCTTCTGAAAAATACCTCTGAGGTTCAAAAGCCCTGTGTCATCATGCAACAAGATTAACCAGCTGGCCACAAAAGCTCCCCATAACCGTTTATGCACTGGGAACCTCACTGCCCCAGATCCTGTGCAAGAGCACAAATCGGTGGCAGATGAGGTGCACCAGGCCAAATTCTCCCCCATGCAGTTGCAGGAAGAGGTGGGGCAACCTGCCACAACTAAATCTCCAGCCTGCAGCCTAGCATGAAACCTCCAGTGCGTAAACGGTCCATGTGAGTCAATAGAGCTCCAGCTCCATAGAGAAAATCTACTACAGGGTCCGATGCTCCAGTTTGGAACTTATCACATCCATAAATTGCTGAAAAATTCTCAGGAGAATAATAAATTCAGAGTTTCTGAGCACCCAAAAATGTTCTGCCTACATTCCATTATTCCAGACTTAAGTGATCTCGGGATTGGATGCCATTAAACTTTTATTTTTTTAGTAGTATTTGAATCCTAAAGAGTTAAGGTCCCATTGAGAGAGAGTGGATAGCATAGATGTTTGTTGGAAAATGTCTTCTGAATCTTGCTGCAATCCATAAATTCAGTTACTCTTTTTTGTGAACCATCTCTAGAACACGAAAAAGGCTTTGCTGGATCAGACCAGTCCATCGAGGCAAACATCCTGTTGATGGCAAGGGCCGGCAACCAGAGCACAGAGAACAAGACCTTCCCCTAATGTTTTCTTATAGAACTAACTAGAAATTAAGCCCGCTGTTGCTGAAATACAGCGGGCGCTAGAGCAGGGGTAGTCAACCTGTGGTCCTCCAGATGTTCATGGACTACAACTCCCATGAGCCCCTGCCAGCAAATGCTGGCAGGGGCTAATGGGAATGTTAGTCCATGGGCATCTGGAGGACCACAGGTTGACTACCCGTGCGCGAGAGCATAGGGAAGAATAAGGGAGGAAAGGAAGGTTGAAGAAGAAGAAAGTTGGTTCTTATATGCCGCTTTTCCCTACCCGAAGGAGGCTCAAAGCAGCTTACAGTCGCCTTCCCATTCCTCTCCCCACATCAGAGGGAAGGAGGGATGGAATGGAGAAAGGGAAGGAGGGATGGGATTGAGAAAGGAGGGAAAGGGGTGGGTGAAGGGATGAATAGAAGGAATAGAGGAAGGAAGGCAGGAAGTGTGTTAGAGAGGAAGTGGGAAAGAGAGCAAGTGAGAGGGAGAAAGAGATGGCAGGAAGTAGAGGAAGTCAAGAAGGAAAGTAGAAAAAGTCAGGAAGGAAAGAAGGAAGGGAAGAAGGAAGGCAGGCAGGGAGGTAGGTGGACTTGGAGGGGACAGGGGTTTGTGTGAAGGGGGGAGTTGTGAGGGGGGTGAATTGGGAGGGGGAGTTGGGGGGGAAGAGATAGAGGAAGCAAGGGAGAAGGAAGGCAGCCAGGGAGGTAGGTGGACTTGGAGGTAGGTGGACTTGCGCGGCTCCCCATTGGCTGCTTGGCCCTGGATGGACACTCGGAGGGTCCAATTGGGAGCCGCTTTGCGGCTCTTGATTGGGCCTTCTGAGTTTTTATCCCGGACAGAGCCCGCCCTTTCTCCTCCCACATTGCCCTTACCTTTTTATTTAATACCGCGGGAGCGGTTACAGATAATCAGATATTTACATGGAGGCTCCCCGTACTAGATTTGCCTAAAAGGCCAAAACTTTCCTCTGATGGTGTCTCCTAATGCTGGTATTCAGATATTTATAAGATATTTACTAGCCACTAAGAGAACTATCCCCCACAAATGTGCCCAATCCCCTTTTAAAACCATCTATGCACATGGACATCACTACTTTCCCTGGCAGAGAATTCCATACTCATTGAGAAAAGAAATTTTTCCTTTTCCTGTCCCATCAACTTCATTGGGTTTTCTGAGCTCTCTTTATCCTCTTTTTTCAACCCCTGCGTAATTTTATAAACCTGTATCAGGTCCTCTCCTTAGCTTGCTTCATTCTCAACTTAGAAGTCTCAAACTGTCCAGCCTTTTCTCATAGCAAAAATGCTCCACCTTCTTGGATCATCTTGGTTGCCCCTTTCTGTAAGTTTTCCCATTCTGAGATGTCCTTTTTGAGATACAGCAACAAGATCTGCATGAAGTGGCCAAATGAGACCTCACCATAGCTCTGTACAAGGGTATTACCATGTTTGCCATTGTATTCTCAGTCATTTTCCTGATAAACCCCAACATAGACATTGCCATTTTCACTGCTGTGAAATTGGTTGACAATTTTATTGAGCTATCCACATAACCCCAAGATCTCTCTCTGCATTGGTTTCAGATAGTTCTAAAGCCATTCATATGTTTCTAAAGTTGGGATTCTGTTGTTGTTTGTGTTTAAATATTAAATTCTTCATGTTCCAAATGCTACACTTCTCTTAAGTTGTCTGTGCAGAAAATTTATCATCATAGGAGAAAGGGGGAAATTGTTTGTTTGTTTTTTGACTTAAATAATATTTATTGAATTCACATTTTCATTTTAGGTATGGTGCAACAAGCAGTCTTCAAGCACTTTAAAACACAGGAATATATTGCAGATATTTGTTAAATATATGTATATACACAGGCCACTTAAATCTTCCATACAAAATTTTCAATTGATCTAATGTGCAACGGTTGCCTATCTTACAATGCATCAACCTGATTTCTGAACTGGGTTTGACCTACTTCAGTCATCTCCATTTCCCTAGGAAATGTTTAGTTGCCGATTAAATCACCTGAACTTGTTAAAAAAGAATGACTGAACTGAGCCTTTTGATTCTCTTAGACGTATTTCTTGATCTCATCATACAAGACTAATACAAAAGCACCCCCCATGCCTCTCAGCACATTGGACCAGGCGCCTTTGAAGAAAGCCTTGCCTCCTTCATCTTTTGCGATCTTCTTCCAGCAATCAATTGTGCCCTTGTACATAATGTCAGCTGTGGGAAACATTGTGAACAAGTCAGTCAGTCTGTATTCAAGAGCAAAATTTTTCTCAGTCTCTCTAGCCTTCTTATAACTTATACTGCAATAAAATGTCCCACCCCTCAGCCCCAAATACAGATAAAGTCTTCAAGTGGGTCACCGCCATCTGCTACTGAGAGAAATTACTGTCCATAAATACTGAATTTGAAACAAATACCAATGGGTTACACACCTAGAAAATCACCACACTGCATTAATTGTACTTTTATATCTTATAAAAACTCAGTCTGCAAGTGTCTTAACTTATCTTGACCTCAGAACTTTTCAACTAATAAATCAGTTGTTTATTATTATTATTATCATTATTATCATTATTATCATTATTATTATTTAAAAGAGCTATCTCCTTACCTCCTTTCCTGCCAGACTGCATCATCATCCTACGTCGGACGGTGTCAAAGGGATAAGACACCAACCCTGCTACCGCGGTGACACTCTGGGCAATCATCCAACTCACAATGATGTGCACATTCTTTGGATCAGGCAGCATCCCTGAAAGCAAGAGTAGATTGCCCAAAGGTTTAGGGAGAAACTGGAAAAACAGTTCACAGAAGCACCTGGCCATTGCTGTCTTGCTCAAACTGTACCAGTGATTTCAGAGTAACTTGTCTTACGTGACACCTGGAGCAGACCTCCATTGTGTTAGGGCAGAAGCTTTCACTCATCCAGAAGGCAAAGGAGTGCATAATTGACCATGAGTTCTCTTCCCAGTGTCTGGAATTTACAGCTTTCACTAGAAAGTGGTCATTTATATAGTCACCAGTGCCAGAAATTTTAACGCTCCAAATCCTACCAAAGTTAGAGGTCTACACTTCTTCTGACCAAAGCTGCCAAGTCAAAAACATTTTCAATCCACCCAGTCACCAAGATTCTCAAGGCAGCTTCCAGGAGGTTATGCCACTGTATCCTCATGGGCAGTCTGTGAAATCTGACTAATATGAGAATCAGTAACTGCCCCAGATTCACCTAGTAAATTCCAGGGTAGACTAGGGATTCAAATTAAAGTCTTTGCAGTTCAAGTCCAGCAATAACTAACCACTCCTGGAGAATTGTTGCTACAGTGAGATATTTACAACTCAGTGCGGCCATCAAGAAATGGGCTCAGCCAGAGAAACACCAGTATCTTTAGGATACCCTATTCAAGTCAGACTGTCAACTGCTAGGGATGGGTATGAACCTAAAACTTCTGATTCAGTTTGGGTTTTGGTGAGGCCTCTGAACCAAACCAAAATTTTCCTGAACCAAACCAACCAGTTCATACCGCTTTTCTCTTGGCCGTGGCTTGCCACAGACTTGCCAGGGTGTTAGGGGGTTCCAAACTAGTTCAAGTTTGTGCCAGATTTGGACTTGTAAACTGGTTCATGCCCATCCCTAGGGTCTGCCCTGGAGCATCACTAGCAGCCAGGAGCAATCAGAGCTAAACTCTGCCAATGCTACAGAAGCCACTCGACTGAGACCTGACGAGCAGCACCAGCAGCACTACCCCATGACCTCTTTATGCATTGCCAATGCTGTGGTCAGTAGGTGAGCTGGCACCCATAGCTGGCCCCACTGTCAAGATCCGAGCCAAGCAGTCCCAACCACACTGACTTGAAGCACCACAGGAGGCTGGCTGTCTCTTGGGCTCTGCCCCTCTATCCTACTGCACTTTCCAAATCAAAAGAAACTTTAGCTCCATGATGGGGTACTAAGCAAGGCACAGCATTTGTTGAAGGAAACTGGGAACTCACGGGATAGTGCAAGATCTGCTGAGATATCTAATTCATTAAAAAAAAATCTCCTTTCCTACACCAACAAATAAAAGTACTCCTAATTATTCAGTTTTTGAACCCCTTATGATTTCTCAGTTTCAAAGGTCACATACTCCTATCAGGTTGCTATACACCATGCAAAAAGTACTCATTATAACAGTTCAGCTTGGATTCCTCAGAAGGTGATACTTTTATGATTCTTCCCCTTCTCCACCCAACCTAGAAAGGGGAAACTAACACTAGCCTCATCTCAAGTCTACAAAATTATCAACCCATCCAATTAGGGAGAGTCCAGGTTTTGGACCGTGCTGAAATGTTTTATGACGTCTCTCAGATCAGTGTCACTTGGGCCAGTGCAGAGTCTACGCTGCCTTTTGCCCCTTCCTATCAGAGCCACCCGTTCCTTACCCTTAGCCGTGTCATAGACGCCAAAATAAGCCGCTCTGTAGATGATGATGCCCTGGACCGAGACGTTGAATCCCAAATAGAGACCCTTGAGGCCGTCAGATTTGTAGATCTTGGCAATGCAGTTGCCCAGCCCCGTGAACTGCCTCTCGTTCATCCCCTTCCCAACATCAGCTGCTAGCCTGGTCCTGGCAAAATCCAGAGGGTACACGAAGCAGAGAGAGGTGGCTCCTGCAGCTCCCCCAGAGGCCAGGTTGCCTGCAAAGTAGCGCCAGAACTGCTTGTGCCTGTCCACGCCCCCCAGGAAGATCTGCTTGTACTTGTCCTTGAAGGCAAAGTTGAGGGCCTGGGTGGGGAAGTATCGGATGACATTGGCCAGGTTGCCTCTCCAGAAGGAGATGATGCCCTGCTCCTTGGGAATCCTCACCACACAGTCAATGATTCCCTTGTACTGTTTATCGGCTGTGATCTGTTGGCTGGCATGCTGAACCTGTTGAAGGAAGAAAAGGGGGAGCAGGGAAAGAGAGGGGCAAGAGAGAAATGGGGTCACTACAGGAAAGGGAGCATTGTGCTTTCCACAGAGATGTGACAGAGCTCTTTGTACTCTCCCCAGGTACGATTGGGAGGATTGAAAACTCAGATATTAGTAGTTAGAGGGATTGCCCAATCTGTCTGCATTATCATTGTAAGCTTCCCATGTGTAACTCTGCCAGATGATAAATAAGGATTACAACTCATTTCATTATTAATAGCAAACCTCTGGAAACCAGTGCCATGGCCTCAGTGCCCTATTTGCTGGCTCTGCATATGTCCAGAATTCAGTGTCTTTGACCATCATCTCTTGGGGTTAATATAAACATCTCTGGGGGTTAATCAGAACTTGAAATCACCTCCATGAGCATCATGATGGGAAGGAGGACTCAGCTTGACCGTTTCCCTTCTGGCCTCCTGAGGAATTACTACGATATGCAATTTTGATTGCTTCTATTTTTCAGACACCAGTTTTGCCAAGGTGGCACAAACGACCCAATAAGGGTGATATTCTTTGCTGTAGAGAAGGCAGGTGCAGAGAGTAGCTGGTCTCCTTCCATTCCTCTGGCCCTGGCTCAGGACTGCAAGTCCTTGAAATGACCTCCCTTTAGCTACCAAGCCAGAAAGCCAGATGTATAGCCCTGACTGGTTTAGAAGCAGAAAAGTTCCTTGATAAATCCAAATACTGTGTTCAACTGGGACTTTGAATGCCATGTTCATGAGGCTGAGTTAGTGGAATAAAGGTGCAGTCCTGTGCAGGCTTATACAGAAACCCCATTGGGTTCAATAGACCTGGCTCCCATTGCTCCATCAGTGGCCACCTTCCTAAAGGGAATCACCAGCAAAGAGAGAGAGAGAGAGAGAGAACCAGCAAGTCACCCAAGGTTTGATGGCCTTTCTTCCCCATCCCGGTGCTCTTGCCGGCCTGTTCTATAAACAGAATGGGGAGGCAAGAGCAGTGCTGGTCTTGTGTAATCAGAACTCCACCAAGTGGGGTTTCCATATTTAGTCACTTGCAGCATGTGCCCCTCTCACACTAGACTGCCTGAGCAACTCTGGCGCGTCACTGTTCTACATCTCGCCTCCCGCAAGGAATGTCCCATCCCCCCCTTGGAGAACACATTGGGGGGGGGGGGCTGCATTTAAAGCTATTTTCATTGACATTTTCGTAGTGACGCCTGCTGATGCCCGCAAAGCTGCAGGTGTCAACTTTCAACAAGTTTCTGTCACGGACTTTCGGGAGAACCAACTCAATAGGGCCAAGGGACGCCTTCATGTTCAGCTACCAGCTGCCCCCCCTTGCCCACCCGCCCCCTTGCCCACCCCCCCTGCCGTGAGCTGCCCCGCCGCGATGCTCCTGACCTGCAGCAGCAATTTCACCCTTTCGATCGGGGCGACCGCCGTCTTGGAGATGGCAGCGGCAATCCCGCCAGCCAGGAAGTCCTTCAGAAAGCTCAGGGCTTGGTCAGCCATGCTGGGAGAAGCCCGCTCGACGCCCTCTTCGCCTCAGCGCGCCCGGCACTTCCCCACCCAGCGGAGTCCCCCGGTGGCCAGCCGCCGGAATCCCTTTATAGCCCCCGCGGGTCTCGCGATAAGAGGAGGGGCTCGCCGGGGGCTGACCCGCGTGGACATTGGCTGGGACCCCCTTGGGAGAGGGCCCGGGGCGAAGCCGGCGTGCTGCGCTTCCTCGACGGACACCCTGCGGCCAGGGACGCCGGCAAGGGCAAAGGAAAGTTATCTGCGCCCTGCTGGCACGGCATGTGCTCGCTGTATTAATAGCACAGGGTGGCACCTGGGCCGGGGGCCGCTGAAGCCTTCGCCACAGCCGGGAAGGCCTCGAAGCGGAGCTCCCGAGCGCTTCTTCCTCCTCGCCCGTGTCGCGCCCTCCGGGGACCCGGTGGGAGGGGGGGGGCTGCTCCTACTTGAGAGCATGTACAAAAAACGCCCCCTGCGAGGTAGGTGCTCCTCTCAAGGGGAGCCGGGATTTGGATCCAGAAATCACCCAGTGCGAGGCCAGCAGTATTCCACGCACGTGGGATCATGCGCCTTCAGTGCTGTTTTGTACTGGGAAATCCAGCTGTAAAAAGCGCATCGAAAGTGCATTGTCCAAGTGTGCAGAATGGTGCGAGTCGCAAACATGGCGATGGAAAGATGCTCCCCACACATGGAGGCAGCTCATTACAATGCAGGCGTGTGTCAGTGGTTCACTCCACAATGGTTAGACATGCTAATGAGTAATACCTCAAGGGTGGCCATGGGAGATATTCTGGGAGGTGGTGGGAGAAGCACTGTCAAGACACAGATGATTTCTGGTGCCCGGGGGGGGGGGGTGTTGTAAAGCAAGAGACTTCCAGAGGTGCCTTGCCACTCCCTGCCTCTGCACAGTGACGCTGGACTTCCTTGGAGGTCTCCCATCCAAATACTAACCAGGAGACTTGGCAAGCCTCAGCAATCAAGATCAGGAGAGACAAGATATTTACATGCACCTATGTGACTAGGATCCCAGACTCCATAAATATCCCTTGTTGAACTAAACAGGATTTAATCCTAATAAGTGTGACTCTCATTCAGGTGACTATCATTTCTGTTCCTGGCAGGACTTCCGTGTCTCAAGCAAATGCCAACTTGCCCACAGAACTGGACCCAGAAAACAGGAGCCAGGACAGCCTGCTTTACTTATCATGAAATGTTGATTAAAAGTGTTCCTTGGAGCATGTGCAGAGGATGACATCCCTGCTGCTGATTAATGAAAGTCAGGCCCCTACCCCCGGATCCAGATGGGATGGAGGGAAACGTTTCCAACTGTGATCCTAGGCACACTTTCTTGGGGATGTGTCATTAACTTAGACTGAAATTGCATATGGATTGTAAAGTGCAAGAAAGTTGAAACGTGATTGTAAATCAGCCTTCCTGTATCAATATTAGTAAGCTTAGAAACATGTACAATTACAATTACCTTTCTGTTTTGCAAATGTGTGTGAGAAAGGGGGGAGTGAAGAACTCTTTAAATGGTGTGTGTGAATGAGATGCCGTTTAACATATTTCTAAGTAAAGATGCAAACCGCATGTCCAAGAAAAGAACAGCATTTTTAAGTGCCTCACCATTAAATCATTGTCCTTTTCACCAACTGTTTCCTATTTTGGCTAGCAGCTGCTCTCCAATGTCTCCTTTCCCATTTCTGCTAATGAGATCTTTTAAGTGGAGGATGCTGGGAATTCAATTTTGGACCTTCCCCATGAAAATGAGTTTTACCACTGACCTGTGGCTCTTTTCACGTGCAGACCTACACTTTTACCTTAAAAATTGAATTACAACATGAAAAAACATAAGCGCACCAACAGAAAAATGTGAGAACCTGTCCCAGGCTATCAAAATCCATATACAGTATAATATTTATATAATACACATCAATAAGATACAATACACATCAATAAGATAAACATTTAATTGGCTTATGTGGTCACTAAAATATGTGTCCCCATTTAAGCCACTGAGGCCAGGATTAGGATGGGGGGAGGGGGTAGAGCTCTAGACGTCCTTGCCAGTGCCACATGGTGGCTTTAATGTTCAGCTGAACAAGATTCAGATGGGGACAGTTTCCCTCTGCCCATAGATGTCATGAGGACCTCCTGGTGGAGTCTTACAAGGTCATCCTTGGCATGTGACAGGAACTCAGATATCATTTTTAGGAGGGAAGGCGGCTGGAGGAGCACAGGACCTGGCAGCAGAAAATGCAGAGCCAAAATGCGCAGTGTGCACAGGATGGGCTTGTGTACAGTGGTGCATGACGCTGACATGGCCAGGTCGGTGGGTGTCGTAAGAGACACTCCCCCACCCTTTGTCTGTTTTATTTCCTCAACAAACATTTTCACAGGCAAGCTGCTGCTTACCATAGTGTGAATGGGGAGCTGATGGGGTAAAAATACAAACCCATTAGCCCTTTTCAGAGGTTCTAAAGGTATTCAAAGAAGACATGTGGGATATACAGAATTGCGGTAGCAAGGACACATGTTCATTGCATTGATTCTACATGCTGATAGGTAAATGCATGCACAACTTTCACTGTTTGATCAGAAATCCAGATTTTTCAGGATTCCTTAATTGTGTAACAAAAACAACAACTGCCCCAGTTCACAAAACCTCACGTCCCTCCCTGCACCCAGTAAGTCAGGTGCTAAAAGTTGCTGCTACAGTTTTCACTTTGAGTACCTCAAGCAAGACCTGCATAGGGATCCTGATGCCAACTGTTTATTGTTTTGCTGATCTCGCCAATAAATCTACACTCTTGCCAGCTTAGTGTCAGCCAAATTAGTTCAGCAAAGCGGTTTTGCTATTGATCTGCCTCCCAGCTCCACGCATAATCCTTCAGACATTCTCGCATTCCATAACTTCCCAAATTCTGCCTGTCACCTGCCAGACACTGTTATGGCATCATCTCCTTCTCCCTCCTAGTATTTTGAAAATAAAAGCTTGGCACCTCTGAACACTTTGTTCTCTAAACCGTTTCTCCTGTTGGCTATCAGACTGGAATATTGGTCCCTTAAACAGATTAGGGATGGCATCTCTTCACAGCTGAGGGTGAAATTTTCTGCACAAGCAATGCCACAGCAGGTTCAGAGGAGAAAGAATTAGACAGACTGTGTAAGTATATTTTGAGAAAATACCATAGAAAAGAGGTGCAGCAGTTAGCACCCTGAGTTTATGTTAGTGGGGAAAGAGAGCCAGAAATATTGAAAGTGGGTTGGACTAATTTGAATCTGAATTTCTGCTTTCTCACTTTCACTAAGAGATCTTGGTCCAGTCCCACACTGAGGTTTTTTTTTTGGGGGGGGGATGAGGTGACTGAATATCACTCTAGGCTCCTTGGAGAAAGGATGGAGAGATGTGAGGAATTAACCAAAGAGAAAATTGGCTTCTGTGCCAGTTGTACAGAAGGGGGAATTAGGATAGGCGATGCAGAGCCGAGGAAAGCTATAGGTACCAAAATGGCACACAGACACTGAAGTCTGTTGCAAATTGCTACTTTTAGCACTTTGATAATGGCCAACATTTCTATGTTAGGTAATAGTTCTGTTGGAAGTGCAAATACCACATGCCATGTAGAGGTAACAAAAGTAAGATCAGTTCTCCACATCCATTACAAGTGTAGGAGGCATGTGCCTTTTCCATGCTGGAAGTGACTAAATTGCATAGAGGCAGGGGCGCTTATTTACCTGCCTTTACTTCCACTGAGCTGCCCTGCAGATCTCAAACTTATTTTAGAATTAGCCTTATGAAGCAGGCTGGCTTTATCAGAATGGGTGCAAGCCAGAACTGAGGCCGTCTGCTGCCTGGCTGGCCTGGAAAGCATGCTGCCTGGGCAGGGATTGTAGCAACGGGATTCGACCTCAGTTACCAGGCAAGTGACCTCAAATAACCTTCATGGTAATATAATCCCTCCAGCAAATTTCAAAAGAGACTCCTTGTATCATTCTCAGCCAGCCTTTGCTGTCACTGCTTTCTGCCCTCTGTGTTGGAAGAATAGAATTAAAACCAACTCCTTTCCAGATTTATGTAGACAGTGTAGCTCTTTCTTGTTAATTTCTTCTCCCCTTCTCTTTCACCATGTTGAAAGCACTACAGAGAACCCTCACTGGGTGGATGCAGCCTGTGTTTAGAATGTCTGGTTGCCTCATTTACTTAATTCCCTCCCACTTCAAAATGCAGAGACATTGTGTGCATAACTGCATGGCCCTGTGGTGTATGCACGAGAGAAAAAGTAAATGCTGCTTCTACATTGTTTGGAAACGTGGAGATCGTGACTTCCTGCACAATCTTCATTAAGCAGGATGTTTGCACATGTATATTAATGCAACCCGTTTGACACCCTGAAATCTGTTGTCAAATGAACCTTTTGTCGCTTATTTGAAGCATAGCAGCCACATGTGTGACTTCAGCAGTAAGCATCTGGAATGTAACCTGGCATGTTGAAACAGAACAGGACAACCACATGTTGTGATTCTGCAACAGAAGAAGAGGAAGTGTTTTTTATAAACTGCTTTTCACTACCCGAAAGAGTCCCAGAGTAGCTTACAAACACTTTTCCCTTCTTCTCCCTGCAACATATACCTTGTGAGGTAGGTGGGGCTGTATAGAGCTCTAAGAGAACTGTGCATTGCCCAAGGTCACCCAGCTAGCTGCATGTGGAGGAGGAGTGGGGAATCAAACCCAGCTCTCCAGATTAGAGTCCACTGCTCATAACTACCAGACTATGCTAGCTCTCAGTATCATTCACCTTTCATCCCTTCCAGATTTCATCCTGCTGCTCTCAAAGCCAAGTTGGCAGTCTTGGTTCGTTTCAATTTCTTCTGATGACCAGCTATCGAGCAAGCTGATGGTGAAGGCATGAATCACAATGTTGATATTAATGGGGGGAGGGGGCTCCCAAGTACCAAAAACTATTTCTGAAGTCAATTGTCTGCTTAACGTGACACTATTAGTCACATCTCTCGATCTTGCATAAAAAGTGACTTGAATGAATATTTTATTTACTTCAGGTCTTTTGCTCTGCTTTTGGCTGGAAGCAGCAGGGTTACCTATTCCACCAAGGAGATCTGATATAGAGGTACTTGCACTAGAGTACAAATGAAGTTGCCACCTGTTCTTCCTGCTCTGCCTTTAATGGCAAACCGAATCGAAAAAGGAAACCTGTTGGCTGATTAATAAATGTATTTCAAAGTCCAAAAATTATTCTTTATGTAATTTTATATTCAAATAAATGAAGTATTCTGAAGGACTTGAAAAGAATTCTTAACCCCTTCTTTGGCACCTACACAAATGTCATCCTTCCCTTTGGGTAATCACAAATGTGTGAAATGTTCCATTTGCAAATTTATGTCGGAAACCTCAGATTATACACAGTCCAATCAATTTACAGTCATGATTAGAGATTTCATTACATGTTATTCAAAAAAATGTAATTTACATGATTAAATGTGTGTGTGGATTGGGATATATTTTGGCATGTCTACCAGACCTCTAAAAACAAGAATAATGGAACACATGTCCAAAATCTGGAATCCAAGGTGCTCCGTTGGTCTCCCATTGGACTAAACATGATCATTCACTGGACAATTTCACCTTCTTTGGAATTGAGACCATCACTCCTAGTCAATTTCTTAGTAGCAGCACCAACAATATTTGCTACAACACAAATGTTTTATTTTTTTATTTTCAGTTTGACACCATCTGTCCCAATGGCCTGAACTCTTCTTGGGACTTATCTTGTTTTTTGTAAAACAAACAAACAAACAAACAAAAACAACTTATATAAATGACTACTTGAGAAATTGTAGTAATGTATACATTGGAGCTCTTTAATTTAATTCATTGGGAACACCTGTCTTGAACCTGCTTGCTAGTAACAGGGCTTAAAACATCTATGAGTTTATTTTTGAACTAGGCATACATATGAATGAAGCCCATTATGCTGTGGGCTGTGTGATACCTTGAGGTATGTTTATTCTTTATTCTTAATTCTTAATTCTATATTATTATAGTATCAACTTTCTTAATTGTGATTGTAACTTTCCATATATATATACAGACTGTTATTATTTTTATTTCATTTCAGACAGATAATAATGCATGACTCAATCATTTAAACCTATCACCATAACTGAGGTTGGTTATATATATGTAATTGTATAAGATTTGTGGATTACTACTGCGTATAAAGAAGAGCCTCTTGTGGCTCAGTTTGCAAGGCTGTTAATTTTAGGCCATTCTGGAAGTCCTTAATTTGTAGAGTCACCAGTTGCTGGAAGAGATTTGACAGCACTTAACACACGCATGAGCCTCTTGTGGCGCAGTGGTAAGGCAGCCGTCTGAAAGCTTTGCCCATAAGGCTGGGAGTTCAATCCCAGCAGCCGGCTCAAAGTTGACTCAGCCTTCCACCCTTCCGAGGTCGGTAAAATGAGTACCCAGCTTGCTGCTGGGGGGTAAACGGTAATGACTGGGGAAGGCACTGGCAAACCACCCCGTATTGAGTCTGCCATGAAAACGCTAGAGGGCATCACCCCAAGGGTCAGACATGACTCGGTGCTTGCACAGGGGATACCTTTACCTTTACCTTACTGTATATAAATTGTAAATTATACTATCATTATTATTTGTAGGAAGTCATCCCTGAGGAAGGTTTCCTGGAAAATGGGTACTCTACCTGGGACCCAGTTTTGATTACTTCTATTAACCTTTGAACATCTGATTACTTTCAAGTGGTTTTGAATAATTAATTACTTTGAAAATAACTTTTGGACTTTGAAATACATTTATTAGTCAGCCAACAGATTTCCTTTTTTGATTCAGCTTCACATTTTGAGGAATCAATAGTTCTGCTGACTTCTGCCTTTAATGGCAGCTGGTCACCAAGGAACAAAGCAGATGAAATGTTGCTTGGCATGAAGAAAAATGAATTTCTGTGTAAATGTAGCTTTAAAGAGGCACAAAATCAGGGCTAAAAATGAAGGAGGAACCCAACCAGGACTAATAGGAGTATAGAAGGAGTCCTGCATTGATCAGGGGAAAGATGGGCATATAATTATTTGAAATAACTAAACATATATTTTAATGAATAAGATGGGTAGGATCCGCTTTATCATCCTGTATTACAATACTCATGTGGATCTATTGTCTCTTCCTTTCATTGACACATGGCTGTTTTAACACTACTAAGTGTTATTATAATTTACTATGGCCACAAGCTTCCTGAGCATGCGGCCACAGTATGTGTCTCATGTTTAAATTAAGCCAGCTTTGATAATAGCAGAAAACTTTTTACCACTAGATGGCAGAACAAGCATTGCTTGGACCTCATTAAGAGACTGACAAAAATATTACCAGTACAATCTCGGCTAGAGGAACTTCCTTGTTTTGCATGTGTGTTTGTATGTGTATCTCAAATGTTTAGTTAACCAATGGTTTAAATAAATAGCAGTATTGTTAATATAAGCCGATGAGAAGCAATGATAGATGGGGCACCTGTAATTTAAAGGTAAAGGTAAAGGTATCCCCTGTGCAAGCACCGAGTCATGTCTGACCCTTGTTGTGACGCCCTCTAGCGTTTTCATAGCAGACTCAATATGGGGTTTGCCAGTGCCTTCCCCAGTCATTACCCTTTACCCCCCAGCAAGCTGGGTACTCATTTTACCGACCTCAAAAGGATGGAAGGCTGAGTCAACCTTGAGCTGGCTGATGGGACTGAACTCCCAGCCTTATAGGCAGAGCTTTCAGACTGCATGTCTGCTGCCTTACCACTCTGCACCACAAGAGGCTCTACCTGTAATTTAACAATTATGTAAAAAAGAAAGATTTTCAGGAGTTTGGATTCCCTGTTCTGCATACGTATTAAAGTATGAGACACCTGTTCTCCTTTCTTTCGACTCATCCAACATTACGCTGATATTGAGCAATAGCAGGAATATATGGTGGATTCAGATAACTGAAAAAATTGGCAAATTATGTTTAATAAATAGCATTGTTAAATTCTAGAGAGGTAACCTTGTTGTAGACCAGCCTTTCTCAACTTTTTTACCATTGAAAAACCCTTGAAACATTCTGCAAGCTTTGAAAAACCTCAAAAGTGGTGCAATCATACAGAATATGATTGGGAAGCATAGCTATGTACATGACCATCTGGGGCTCCTCCCCTTCCCACCCCCCAGGCCCATCATTGGCCATTTTGGGAGGGGAGTAAGCATGACCATATATTACCCAATAAATATTTAATAAATTTAAAATAAATTTAAAAATATATATTAAAAATTAATTAACTCCCATCCATTCAAGAAACTCTTCCAGAACCATCAAGTAACCCCAACGTTTCACGAAATCCTGCTGTAGACCCATCCTGTGCCTGTATACTTGGAAGTAAGTCTTATTGGATTGATTTCGAGAAATAGAACTGTTGGGGGGAGGGGAGTTGCATCCTTGCATACAGGTACTCTACATATTGGAGGGAGAAGCGCTGCATGCAGGAAGAATTCTAATTTTATGTTTTGTCAGAGTCAGCAGAATCTCTCAGTCAGTCAGTCAGTCAGTCAGTCAGTGAGAGCCTCTGCTTCTATGTACTTGTTTAAGACAGAGTCAGTGTCCCTATTAAAAAGAAGTGTGTTATGAACAAAGTTTACCTCAGTAAGAATGAATGTTTGCTACTCCAATTTAATCAATTGAGATGAAAAAAGAACAGCCTGTCAACTGTTTGAGGGGTGTTCTTCATGGCTGTTAACTGTAAATTTAAATAAGTAAACGAATTTATCAGTTACTTAAAGAAAACTGACTGATTATTTCAAGAGAAAAAGAATAACTGCCCAAGTGGCAAACAAGCTGATCTTAACCAATGTAGCAACATTGTCTCAAAACAAAACTTCCCCACTTACTCTGCTGGAGTTCTGTGGCATTGCTCAGTAAGGATGCATAATGAATCCAGTCTAAAATTTGATTTTTTTACAACATTAATAAATAACATCCTTAATTCTAGAGGGAAACTTTGTTGTAAACCAGAGAAATTTATAATAAAACTGAAATCTTATATTTTGATGAAAAAGGTCAATATTGATGATTTCATTCTCCCCTAATTTTTTTTTTCTGTTTAATTCTTTGAAAAATGCTTGTGGTTTGGGCCTGAAAAGTAAACAAACTGAGTCATTTTGGTTAATATTTCTACATTTTATTTTGTGTTTTTATTTTATGTTACCTACCCACACCCCTGCAACCCCCCTCCCCCAAAATTGCCAATGAAAAGAGAAAAAGACCTAACTGGGTGCTATACATTCTGAAATTCTATGCATGCTGTTCTAGAAAGAATTTCACTGACTTCTAAACTTCAGGTTTCAGATTTGCATCCAGATTACCACAGAATGGAAAACAGTCATGCTGACCCTGAAGCTTTTATACTATTAAATTCCATACATATACCAATTAATACTATTTTATATGCTAAGTTACACACGATGCATTTTATGATAAGCAGGAAAAATTGGGTATGATAGGAAATTATTGCATAGATTGCAATTTCCTTCAAAATTTCTGTTCTCCCCTGAAGAGATGGTTGTTGTTATTTTTGGCCATGACTTCAAAATTTCTAAAAATTGAAGTCCTCTAAAAGTGAGGCAAAAGAAAATTCCCAGAACTAAATCTGGAAAGAAGTGATCCTGGAGCGTATCAGCAGCATCTCTTCTCACATGAATACGTGCCCTTCCCTTGGTTTACACTCTTGAGTAAAACCATGGACATTTCCTCCAGATTTCTTTCCCCCAGCTGAAACTAGAAGCATCTCTCCTGCCTTTGAGATGATTTAGGTGGCTGCTAAGCAGTGTGCTGGCCTATCCTGAAGATATATAGGGCAACCAAGAGCTACTTCAGGCCCTAGATATGCAAATATGGCTCCAGCATTATTCTAGAAATCAATGGCACTAGGGTTGCTAGCTCTGGCATCCCTAAATGTCACCAGGGGTATGTTGGTGGTAGAGCAGGGCTTATACAGTGTCTTCAGTCATAATGTTATGTTAATTCTGCTTAACTTTTATAGTTCTCTTAAAGCATATGCAGACTGAAAATCAAGATGCCCCATGTCTTCCACTCCACCTTCCAGCTCAGCTTAGGATGCTGACCAAATTTGCATCCAATCACAGCTCTCCTAAGTGAGAGGACATGCAGTAATGGGTTTAAACTACAAGTACAACGATATAGGCTAGATAACAGGAAAAAAAATTCACAGTCAGAGTAGTTCAGCAGTGGAATAGGCTGCCTAAGGAGGTGGTGAGCTCCCCCTCACTGGCAGTCTTCAAGCAAAGGTTGGATACACACTTTTCTTGGATGCTTTAGGATGCTTTGGACTGATCCTGCGTTGAGCAGGGGGTTGGACTAAATGGCCTGTATGGCCCTTCCAACTCTTTGATTCTATGAATCTATAAGTGCTATAGAAACCCCAGTCCAGGACACCTGTAATTCAAATGGCCGGGTACTACATCACTCTCCCTTTGCAAGAATGCCTTCCTGCTTTGCATATAAAATGTTTTTAAAATATTGTTTCAGGACTCTTATGCCACCATATGTAATAAATATTTGTATTTTAATTTTAATATAGACTTGCTGCTTAACTTTTGGGTTCCTGACCAAAATCACCCAGCCAGCTTCCATGGAAGAGTGAGGATTTGAACCATGGGTTTCTCAGATTCCAGTCAGGCACTCTAACCACTGCACAACATTTATTCTCAACACACACCTCTATTGTATATGTCTGTATGTATAAAGACTATGTACTATATGAAGTGGGGGGGGGGGACAGAATCCAACCCAAGGAAGCAGGTTAGATAGCCAAAAGGGTGAGTAGACAGGCTCTAGAAATATAAAAATAAAGAAAACCAGACTAAAAACAAATGTCAAAACTAATTTTCATATTTTAATGATAGTATAAATAAATGTTAATACTAACAAAGTGCAATAATTAGGAACAAATAGTTAATTGCTATTTTTGTTTACTATGAAATTTATTTAATAGTAATATTAAATAATTATGTAGCAATTGTTTAATAATAACAGTTTATTGTTATTAATGTAACTATTAAAATGTATTTTTTGTTTCCGTTCATTTCTGCCGCCTGTCTAATCAACCCTTTTGGACAGACAGACAGACAGACAGACAGACAGACATGCTACAGTTGACCAAACCCTAGTGGTGCACACTACCACAGAACAGGATAATGGCTCAGTTTTTTACTTCACTGCATTTTTGTTAGCTTTAATAGTTTTGCTGTGTGTGTTTTTTTAAACAGGTCTAGACATGTTAATATTTTATGAACTGTTATACTGTACTCTTAAAGGTAAAGGTAAAGGTATCCCCTGTGCAAGCACCGAGTCATGTCTGACCCTTGGGGTGACGTCCTCTAGCGTTTTCATGGCAGACTCAATACGGGGTGGTTTGCCAGTGCCTTCCCCAGTCATGACCGTTTACCCCCCAGCAAGCTGGGTACTCATTTTACCGACCTCGGAAGGATGGAAGGCTGAGTCAACCTTGAGCCGGCTGCTGGGATCGAACTCCCAACCTCATGGGCAGACAGCTCCAAACAGCATATCGCTGCCTTACCACTCTGCGCCACAAGAGGCTCATTACTGTACTCTTAGGGGCTTCTTAAAAGCCAGTTATTGAAACAGGATCCAGGAATAATTCATGTTACACTGCCCCTGATCAACATAAAACAGTTAACACTGAATAAATGTATAAGGTCTAAGTACTAAACATATTGTGCCTTTCTCCCTGATGGGGACCCACAGGCAGCTTACATTATTCTCCCTTTCCTCTGTCTTATCCTCTGATTGCAATCTTCTGCGGTATCTTAAGCAGAGCACCTCTGATTGTCCCAGAACCACCCAGCAAGCCTCTATGGGACTTGGGTCTCCTAGATCACAGTCTGATGTTCTGACCACTACACCACTCTGCCTGTCTGGAGGAGGGGTAGTCAAACTGCAGCTCTCCAGGTGTCCATGGAATGCTGGCAGGGGTTCATGGGAATTGTAGTCCATGAACATCCGGAGGGCTGCAGTTTGACTACCCCTGCTCTAGAGCCACACACATACACATATGCAAGAGAGAGTATTATTGAGCAAGAGGCTGTGCTTTGTTGCCGTTCCACATATTATGTGAGAGCTCAGTTTACCATTGAGCTTCCCAGGGCATTCTCTAATCCCATTCCTCTCCCTCCCCACTCTTGGCCTTGAGACCCTTCTGTGAGACCCATAGTCTGAGTATCATCATACTTAACCCAAAAGTATTTTGGAATTCAAATGTAATATATAAATAAAAGAACCAATTAACAAAAGATATGAATGGAGGAAGTAACACGATCTCTTCTCCACTGTAACGTAGCCTTCATGGAAAATTGTACACTAGCAAATATGAAGTCACAAATTGTTTCCCCAAACATGCAGCTAAATGTAGCATTACTGCCATAGTCAATGGCAACACTAAAGGTGAAGAAAAGTTTGGTACAAATGGTTCATTTATATGAAGGAGGTAAGTGGGGTGGTGGGACCCCCCCCCCCAAATAATCACAGCTATACAAGTGAACCCTTTCACTGCCTTGCCGAAAGGGAAGCCTGTCCCACCTCCCCAAAACCCAGCTGTGCCTATGAGCCCTGCAAAATGGTGAATGAACGCCTTGTTCATTATCATTGCTTAAGTCATTCCTACTCATGGCAGTATTTTGTGGATTATGTTTTGACCAAAACTCTTTCTCAACGCTGAATAAACGCTGCCACTTTTAAAAATATTTGTATGCAAAATGTCTGGAAGGCCATTATGAAAACCCTTTGCAAAAGAAGCTTTTTCCAACTCCCTCCAAAACGCCACTCCGCCCCTGCATTTTCTTTCATGCTAAACAGTTCAAATGAAAGGCCTTTCAGAGTTAACTAGTTTCAGCAATGCCACTGTTTTAGTGTAATGAATAACTTTTCATAGCCAGACAATCCCAGCCCATTTCAGTATGCTGGTATTTCTATTTCTGTGTGTCCCCAATGGAGGGATTTCTGTGGCAGAATTTCTTTCTCCGAGAAAGCTGGAGCGATCAAAACCCCGATTAACCTCTGATATTCACGTGCTGCTCTTGATCTTAGGGACCGGAGCAGTAACAAAGAGTTAATGGCAGCCATATGCTTGGGGTATTGTGGGTTCTGCTGACCCAAATGTGAACTCCGTGAGTGACTGCAGCTAACTGCTGTCTGCTCCAAGTTTGGCGTGCAGATTACTGACGAAGAATTGGGGCGGCTACTTGACAGAATCCCCTCTTGATGAAGATGGAAATGTCAAATCTTTCCTCTTCAGAGCCATGTTTGATTTGTGGTTTGCACTTTGACAGTTTAAATTTGTCACATGTCAGTCAATTTTGTTTTACAGAGGAGGCTTCACAATAACGTGCGGGAGCAAGTTCAAGTTACTGAAAGGTTAAAAGTTCTGTTTCTGCATTTAATTGTTTGGAAAGGCTTAGAGAGGCATGATGGACGTCATCCTCAGACAGTTTAAATGGTATTTCAGAGCAAAGCAAAATATTTCAACATGCAGTTCATGCTGGACATTCTTCTGCTCTTGGAATTGGTTTGCAATATGGATGTAAAACTCTGCCTTGGCTATAAAGCCATTGGTTTCTTTCTTCTTCATCTCGTCATAAATTAAGAA
This sequence comes from Paroedura picta, assembly GCF_049243985.1. Taxonomy (NCBI): domain Eukaryota; kingdom Metazoa; phylum Chordata; class Lepidosauria; order Squamata; family Gekkonidae; genus Paroedura; species Paroedura picta. The sequence goes on from NC_135378.1 coordinate 36,753,223, forward strand.
ACATTCACAAATATCTTATATTGTTTGCTTTATGAGATATCCCAAATATCATCACATTAATAGCACAGGTATTTTATTTGCAGAATTCCGCATCCAGTTTCATGGATTGTTCTTGAATGGTTAGGGCAGCCTTTCTCAAATTTTTTACTATCGAGAAATCCCTGAAATATACTTTAGGCTTTGAGAAACCCCAGAAGTGGCATGGTCATGCAGAATATGGTTGAGAAGCAGAGCTCTGTCCATGTCCTCCGGGAGCCCCTCTCCTTCCCACCCCCTCCAGAGCCATCATTTGGGGGGTTGTTGACATGACCAGATAAGGTTATATCACTCAATACATGTTTAACAAATTAAAAAAATACATAAAAAAATGAATTAGCTCCCAACAATCCAGGAAACCCTGGTTGTGGTTAGGGCACAGTGATGGTTCCACAAAGCATGTGAAAATAATTGGAGCACTGTCAAAGCAGCTGTTTATTGCTGCATACATACTTATGTGTGATGTTTCTTCCACGATAAAAGTAGATGGGAGAACTAAATAATTGATATGCATTACTTTATAATTTTAGTAGTCTGCCTCTCTCACAGGCAGATTGTAAGTACAACAGAACTACTCAGTCAACCAGTAAGGCAGTTACAAAACATGGTAACGTTTGTACGAAAACATTTGAATCTAACAGCAAAGGCTCCAACAAAACAACAAATTGCAGTGAGGATGGGACTGAAGGAAAGGAAGAGGGGGAAACATGTCTCAACAGAGTTTGCCTCCTGAGCTGATCTATGACAGTATAGCGTTGCTCCCTTTATAAGAATGCCTTCCTGAATCATTTTGTTTTGCTCATTTATTGATTCATTCTCCGACAACTTCTTCAACCTGGAGAAAATGGATGCTTTGGCGGGTGGAGTCTTTGACATTGCATTCCACGGAGGTCCCTGACTTCCCCAGGCTCCATGCCCAAAACTCCAGGAGTTTCCAACCTGGATCTGGCAGCCCTCCCTTTTTAAAGCCACCCAAATGCTCTGATGTTTAAGAAGGTGAGGTGAGACAATGGCAAGAGACATTCATGGGTCTTTTCAAACATAAACTGGTGATATTGTGAGAAGTTTCATACTACTTTGAAGAGGAGCTAAGGAATAGGCAAGCTTTGGGGACCAAGTACTGGGGGGAACGAGGAAGCCAAACCTCCATGCCACTGCCAGGATCCCTTGGGTTTGGTTGGTGGTTGTGTAAACCTGGGAGGGGGTGATAGGCATAAATGTTCTGGAACTCTGATATGACCCATCAGAGCTATCCTTCGTTTCCATTTTATGTACTGGTTGCTCAGTTATGCTGAACACAATGCTTCTTGTTCAAATGGGATACCTGTCTGTGAACTGGAATTATTGTACATGTAAGAAGTTTGCTAAATTGCTCCAAAAACCTTCAATTTGAAATATTTTCAATTGCAAATTGAAGAAGCTAATGAAAATCTTTCAAAAGGACTATAAGAAGCAATATATGATTTTTTAAAGGAAAAGATGCCAAGTGTCTTTACAATTAGTTTTGAATGACTTAATTTTCTATGACTATTATGACTTACTATTAACCTAAAAGAAATTTGTAATGTTGCCTTTATATTGGCTTCATGTTCTGTTCTTTGCTACATCTATGCAGATAAAATAATATGGGTTTTTTGTCATAATTTTTTCATATTCATTTAAAATTTAGTACCTAGATATAATGGATTGAAGAGAATCATATGGATTTCAACAAATATATTTCTTCATAACATGTTTAGTATAGGAGTGTGCATTATGTTTGGTGAGTTAAAGTTCTACAAGAAATCTTTACTAAGACTCTGCTACTTAACCCTTTCCCTCCATCCAGTGCTTATTTTCCTATTGTAAATCATCACTACTATTCGCCCTGTTGTCATTCCCATTAACCTAATGATGGCCCTTTTGATTCATTTCCCTATTATTTCACAAATATTTCCTTTCCTCAGTTCTCTTTTGCCAATTGGGGACGGGAGTCTGAAATATAACACAAGTGTTCACAGCACAGTTCCTTCTCTAGCACCCAGACCAGCAGGACATTGCTTTATGCTATCATGAACTGATCTCATGATAGTGAGATCTGCTTGGTGTAGTAGTTAGGAGCACTGACTTCTAATCTGGAGAGTCAGGTCTGATTCCCCGTTCCTCCTCCACATGCAGCCAGCTGGGTGACCTTGGGCTCGCCACAGCACTTATAAAGCTGTTCTGATTGAGCAGTGATATCAGGGCTCTCTCAGCCTCACCCACCTCACAGGGTGTCTGTTGTGGGGAGAGGAAAGGGAAGGCAATTGGAAGCCACTTTGATACTCTTTCTGGTAGAGAAAAGCAACATATAAGAACCAACTCTTCTTTTCTTTTTCTTCTTCTGATTAAGCTATGTTGCATGATGTTACCACATTTACTATGTGATCCCTGATTGGCTAGGATCACAGTCCCTGGTACAAGAAAGGACAGGTGGGGAAGACTGGGACACAGCCACCAAAAGGGGTACAACTACTAACAAACGGGTGCAAACTAAGCAATGAATGGGTGTAAACCCGAGAAGTCGCATATTGTCCTCTGAAATCCCCTTTCCCCATTTCATGCTAGAAATGTTAACTGGAGGATATTTGGTATAGATATAAACCAAAGCCAAACGTTTCTAACTAGGACTGTCATCTGAAGTCCAAGAGACATTCCCTTCCATTTGCAAGTCAAATGACTCCTGCTGGTGCCTTTTGTCAGCCAATTAAAACATCTTCACTGAGACCTACAGAACTAACCTTTGTGTGGTCTTTGGTCTCGGGCAGAAATGGTCTCTTGATGCGTTTGGCAGCATGAATTTTGAGACGACACTAAATGTGTGTGGGAACTTGCTTTAAAAAAGAAGCAAATCTTAAAAGATCTAGGATCAGGGTGGTGGTTTCAGGGGGGGGGGAAGGTGACGTTAGAGATGCTGGTAAAAGTTAGTTGTGGTCAAGCCTGGGGTGAACAATAGCGCAGTGTTGTTATGGGCTGCCTCTACGACTTAGATATTCTTCCCATGTCAGTATAATCACTACTGGGAGGTAGCTCGATTAAGGATTACCATATCATTAATAGTATCCATGACTTTTGTTCAAAGGCTACTTGTGTAATGTAGCCTTGTGGATGAAGCTTCCTAATCCGCTGAGCTGCAGCTGTAGAGGAGGGCCTTCCTCAGAGCCGCCCACACTGACTTCCCTGTCCCCTTGGATCAGTTCTCAAAAAACAGACAGAAACAACAGTCAACTCAAAGCCAGAAAAAAGAAACATCCATTTTACATTTCCACATTCATCCCCAAGCTTCAATCCCTGCCAATGTCTCCCATTCATCTCTTCTCTAACATCCAGATCACCACGCGGATGGTGGCCAGATTAAAAGGGGGGACAATGCAGTTTTAAATGTAAAGTTTGCATCTAATTTTTTCTCCTTTTGCATGAGAAAAAAGCACATTTAGTCTTTCTGTCTGTCTAGTGCTCAGCCTTTAGTTTGTCTGTCTTTTATTATTTCTTTGGCAACGCGAGGCATCCTTGCGCCTGTGTGCTCAGGCTGGATGTAGTCTTACTACACCAGTCTGGCCAAGCCTGTAAATAAATACCTTGCAATGTATCTGTTCAGTCAGTGCTCTTGGATGCTGAAAAGCTTACACTGCCCCTGCTGTAAGCACAGTTCAGAAATACCCACTTCAAATATCCAGGGGAAAATAGTGTTTGGAGAGAGGGATCTTAGGATCAGAAGAAATGGGGATTGGAAAAAATGACCAATCAGGCACCCAAATAGAAAGATCTAACAACTACCGTATTTGCCGGTGTATAAGACAACTGGGCGTATAAGACGACCCCTCAACCTTTCCACCCAAAATATAGAGTTTGTTACATTAAGTTACAGTACCTGTCATTGTCACCATTGTACGGCCGCAGCACAACCGCAGCACCTCCCTGTAACTTAAATATTGGGGATAAAATCCACAGGCTCTTGAATGGAGCATGACTAGTGAAACACTGAGCATATCCCAGGTGGACATGTCACAACTGTGCACCCAGAGCCTGGGCAAGAACTTTCCTGTGCCTCCATGCCCGGCAACTGTTCCCTGTTGCTGTACAGGAAAGTAAAACCCAACAACAAAATAAAGAGCTGACTGCAGCTTTCCTCTGCCTCCATTATGCTTTAGAAGAGCCCTGAAGGCACTGATTTTGCACATGCAGGGAGTGCTCAGTCAGGCCTATTATGCATGGCCGCTGAAACGGCGGCATGGAGAACGCGGAAGAGGAAGAAGCAAAGCAAACCACTTACGCACGGGATGGAACGTAACGGCGGCAAAACCCAGAGTATCTGATTATGCACGCGGATGCTCCAGACCTGCTTCTGGTTGCACCCTGGTACCGGGAAGCTCCACTTTCTTCCACATCTCGCTAACGCGGCTTTTTCGGCAGCATATGTTGACTCTGTGCCCAGTTGCCGCCTGCGGCATGTATAATTGGTGAATTTAGCCACCACCATTCCACCCCAAATGTGGACCTTCCACTCCGTGCATAATGGGCCTCAAAGGAACTGCCTCAGTCACAGGGGGATGTTTAGCTCAGAGCTGTGGAAATTAGATTCCAAAGTTTTGTGACTGGCCCTGCACCTTGCAGCAGGTGTTTCATGGTGGCTTCCAATATGGTGGTGGAAAGTGCCACCATGTCTCAGCCCAATTCAGTGTGCTCAAAAATTTGAAGCATTTGCAAGTTCAACAAGATGGGAGAGTCCTGGACGAATTAGATTCATGTTCATGGTTGTTTAATAATGTTCTCAAGCAAGCTTCTTAAAAAAAAGAAAGAACCCTGTATCTTGGAGACTCTGTGTTCCTTGTAGGAAGGAGGAGGAGGACACATTTTCACAGTTTGCAGTGACTGGGACTTTTTGGTTAAGTCAGTAAGAACTAACTGTTTATACCAATGCAAACTGTGGTCCCACCTTTCTACTGAAGAAAGGATATGAATATAGTGAATGAAAATACTGATTTTGAAGTATACTCTAAAACAGTGGTCCCCAACCTTTTTATCACCGGGGACCACTCAAAGCCTTTTACTGAGGCCCGGTGGGGGGGGGGTAGTTTACTCCTCTACTCTCAACCACTGCCCTCTCTGATCGCTATGGTAATGTTTAAACATCCCTTCAAAATAAGATACAGACACATCACAACAATGAAGTGTGTTGTAAAGGGCGGGGGGTGGATGAAGTAAAGGGCCAGGGGGGGGAGAAGGCGTTTTTCGCGGCCCACCTCCAATTAGTCGAAGGACCACATGTGGTCCGCAGCCCACAGGGTGGGGATTGCTACTCTAAAAGGCAAATATATATACGTGTGTGTGTGTGTTTGTTCTTCAATGAATTCTTTTATAATGGCATGGTGGATCTTTCTGATTAATTGCTAGTGATATAGATCTACAAGGGTTAACTTGCAAGAATCTGCAAGGTAAATGTTATTTCCCCTCCCCCCCCTTCCTGCCTCCTTCTCTCAGTCCCATCTGTTGACAATGAGCCTGCCTCCTCCCCGTCTTCAGTTTTTCAGCCTTCTATACCTCAGCACCCTCTGCCCAGGAAAACCATAGTCTTGCATGAGGCTTGGCTGGGCCAGGCACGGCTGTCTTCCACACTGGCATGGGACTTGGTTGTGCTGGACATTGCTGTCTGCCTCACCCAATGCAGAGTTTGGCCCAGGTGCCACCATCTACAGGGCTTGCCTGGGCAGGGTGCCAGTGTCTGGCTCGGCTTGCATTGGGGTTGGTAGGTACCAAAATCTGTCTTCTTATGAGCAAGCTGAACCAGGTGTCACTGCCTTCCCTCTTGCTCAGAGCCTGATGAGCTGGGCTCCGTCTCCCTTGCCTTGCTCCTAGCTGGCTGGGAACCACCGGTCCCACCATGCATGGGGCTTGTGGGGTTCAGGTTCAGCCCTTCTGTCAGAGAATTGGCCAGTCCAGGTAGAAGTGGGAGGCCATTGGCCCACCAGGAGCCATCCAGGTGCTTTGAATGTTCACTGCCTACTGCCTGTGAGATAAATTAGGCTGACAGTGGAACTAGCTCAAGGTTACCCAGTGAGTTTCCAAAGCATAATGGGAATTCAGGGTCCTAGTCTGAAACTTGAACCACTACACCACTCTAAACAGTAGCAAGCAATCAGGCCTGGGAAAGTCACAAGTTGGGTGGTAGCAAGTCATCCACTGGTTCCTGCCAGGCTTTGCCTCAAAGGCCAAAATATCCTGAAAACTCCCCCTCCCCTGCCTTTTATTGAGAGAAATCCAGCCTGTTGTGGTTGCTTAGCAATGGTCACCAAGGGAAGCTACATAGGTGCTCCTTTTATCAATGCAATTTTTTTAGATTTCAGATTTTTCTGCAAACCTAGGGTGTTTTTCAGGTTTGTGAACATATTTGTCTTGTCCAGGGGTAGTCAAACTGCGGCCCTCCAGATGTCCATGGACTACAATTCCCAGAAGCCCCTGCCAGCAAATGCTGGCAGGGGCTTCTGGGAATTGTAGTCCATGGACATCTGGAGGGCCGCAGTTTGACTACCCCTGGTCTTGTCCATTCGGGGGTCCATTCCCCAGATTTAAATATCTCAGATGTGGCTGACTTTTCTATTAGAATATACAAATAGAGATCTGCCAGGAATTTGCAGAAGTAGCCAGCTTCATTCTGTCTGCCCAGCTCCATCTGCTCAGTACCCTCACTAGCTTGCTGCACCCCCCTTGTGGGATGAGAACATTGGCAGCAACCATAAAGGATTATCCTTTATTAAAGGCTGCCTGATGGAGATAACCTGTGGCCGACCCCACAGGACACTCCAGAGTGGATAAGGGTGGGACAATGGAGACGTCACCTCCAGACAGTCCTGTTGCCACCCTCCTCTTGCAACCCAGCAATGGGACAAGGCTACCTTGGATCAACAGCAGCTACAGAGGCTTGCCCACAGCTCTGTTACTTCTGTGCTTCAGAAGCTGGTGAGGATAGGAAGCTACAGTGAGGCTGATAATGGTGGTACTTCCCCCCCACACACACACTCCTCCTTCCCCCTCAGTGTTTCTGCCTCATCACCTCAGAGTGTTCTGAGGGGAGGCAGGGCTGGCAGTAGCAGCAATAGCAGCTATGTATTTTGTGAAGGGACTGAAACCCTTCTATCCATTTTTGGTAAGTTTCCCTCCCCCACTGAAAACCTGGTGGTTCCCTCAGGTTTGTAGAAAAGCCTCCTTTCTTTTCATCTGGCCTCACTCTGTGGATTTAAGTATCTGCAGACAAAGATAAAGTTATTATATTATAATATTATTATGCTATCTATTGTTTTATTTTGCCTCTTTTCCAGTAATTCCTAATTGCCTTTTCAAAAAACAAGACTAATGTCTTCAGTGAACGTCTCACTATGTCCCCAAGATCTCTTTCCTTAGTAGTCAACACCCAACCTAGAACAAATGTAATGTGCGTGCACACATGAACACGGAAACACACAGAAGAAAAGGAACAAGAGATCTGAGAGACTTACATTTTGGTCTTACATCACGTTTCTATCAGCACTGGCTAGTCACCCATTTGGTCCTCATAATGTTTCGGATGTTACTGTCCTGAATGATTTGTATTATCAGCAAACATGGACACCTTATTGTTCAGCCTTGCTTCAATATCATTTATGAGCATTAAACAACATTAATTATATTTGGTTTTAAAGGAACTCCTTCACCTTACCCACCCACCCCCTTCTGCATTCCATAAGTGTGTCTATTGCAGAAATTGATTTGTCTGTGGCTTCCTGGATGCCTTATGGATCTCTTTTTTAAAGTAATTTCTATATTTGGCAAGCTTTGGATACTTTTGTAAGAAACTCAATTTTAGAAAAACAGTCACAAATTTTAGTCAAAGGAAAAACAATTTCATATATGAGTTTTAAAGATGAGTGTCCCTACAACTCAAGATTTTTTTTTAAATGTCAGTTTGCTCTAAAAGTGTGGGGGTTTTTGTACACATCTTGAAAATGGAAGGCATTAAATTAACTCAAGAAAAGAGTCATGTTGTTGCATGTCACAATCAATCAACAATACAAGATTATCATCATTGTGTTTAGGATGCTTAGGGCTGATCCTGCATTGAGCAGGGGGTTGGACTAGATGGCCTGTATGGCCCCTTCCAACTCTATGATTCTATGATTCTATGATTCTATGTGTTGCTATAAAAACTTGTTATAAATTGTTTGCAGAAGTTTCCAGTGAGTACAAAGGAAGCATCACTTGGGGGGTTTGAGGGGCAAAGATACAGGATTCAAGATTTCCAGCACCTTCACAGGCAGCTTGTCTGTGATTTAAAAAAAAGAGACTAGAGGTGAAAGTGAAGGCAAAAAAAATGACACTGCAAAGATTGTAGTATATTTGAACACTTGGCCAGTTGATGCAACTGCCTTTTTAATGAAAAAAATGGATATGGAAATAGGTGCAACAAGAAAAATCAGATGTGGTCTTTGATATCACCCCTGTGGTCAGTCACACACTGCAAAAACCAATAAGGACCGAACCATGAAACATACAGATGAAAAGGAACATTCCAAAGTGGTGCCTGAAAGTGAAATGAAGCATACAGCGAGAAAGACCTCCATTTTATGAACTTGTTAAACTCAGGTTAAAGCCCTTCAAACACAACTCTTTTCTGCATTTAATACAATTTGATCTCCCTGTCTGTGCTACTGGGATCAGCAGAGACATGGATGGTGCTTTTCTAAAGAGGATTTGTCCTCTGCATGTGGTACCACATAAGAAAGCTCACATTTGGACTAGCCAGCCAGGGTGGTATATCTTGCCTGGACCTAATTTAGCAAATTCTTTGTCATCAAGGATAGATTTCAGGGCTCATGGTGATAATAATGAATGTAATGGATTTATATAGCGCTGTAGAGTTGGCATTGGCAAGTGAAGGGCTGAGGGCTTCCCTTGCATCTTTAGCTTCCCTGTGTGGCCTCCAGAATATGCATTAACCCCCTCACTACGGCATTCTTGCCTTGCTTTCCTCTGGCCCTCAGGCAAGGGGCTCGCTGACTCTTTTCTACCCAATGGGAATAGAAATAGAGGCTCTTTCCCCACAAGTACCTCAATTTAAAGAGCCAAAGTGCTGTGTAAGTGTGGGAGGTATGCTCTATCCTGGTTTTGCCTGTGGGTTTTTATCATTTTTAAGGTTTTTTACCATATGTTTTCTCTCTCTGCTAGACCCACTTCCAATACTGGAGTCCAGTACTGGGAGAAATCATGGTAGAACAACTCAGGAATAAAAATATGCTGGCCCTCATTCTTTTTAAAAATCAAAACATGCTCCTTTTAAAAATCTGGTAGCCCACCAGGACTCCTAAGTGTTCCATTTGTTACAATCTCCTGGATTCTGCCCACCTAAAATTTCTGTGGATGAAAGAATTTAATTCTGCAGCATCTCTCTCCCCCGTCTACTGCAGCCTGAAACTTCCCTGAGATGTCAGTCCTGGAATAGTTTGAATGGAGTTGGAGATCTGCAGGGGGAGGGGAGAATTGGTGGAAATCCCCCACTCAAGTCAGGTACAGAACATTAGGCAAGATGCAAGCCACCATCTCAGTAATTTGTAGCAACATTCTCACACTGATGATATGGGTCTGAGGGTGGGGTGAGAGTGTCTCACCTAAAATTACTTAGTGAATTCATGGCAGTGACCAGATCTGAACCACAGACTTCTGGATTTACAGCACAGTCTCTCTTACATACTTTAGCAGCTTTGGACACACAGTTTCTACCCTAGAATAATTTTATGCCCCCGAGCAAACTAGTTGTTAAATCAGTGCCATGTAAAATAAAAGAGGAGGGTTCCATTGTTACAGTAAAAAAAGGAATCACAGCCCAATAAGTATTCTAACTGTAGAAAGAGATTCGTTTTTAATAGAGCATCAGAAGCAATTACTTTGAAAAGCTCCACAGGAGCAGTGAGATTTTTGACCTCATTAGCCAACTAAGCTTTCCTCCCCATATTTCAGTATTTCAGGAGCGGTACGGAATGACTGTCATATTTCCACAGGAGAGCTTTTGTTGACCCGTTTATTTATCTGAGACTGTTTCACCTTCATTAAAATCCCACATGGCCAGAATTTACCAGCTTTGTCCCCGTAATTACAACAATGCCTTTTGACTGAGATGTCTAAGACCTTTTAGCATAAGGTTTAAGTAGTGGACAGTCAGTGCTGACATTTCTTTGAAATCTTTTCACAGGGGCCATGTGGCAACGTCCTAATCCGGGAGGAGCCTCTGCCTCTCTGTGTGATCTGACAGAGTGACATATCACTTGACCCCCAGTCACAGCAGCTGAAGCCCTGGGTTAGGAAGTCAGGCTTGGACAGAAAGCCAGGCAAAGCTATCTGCGCTGTCTTTTCCTTGTTAATAAAGGGCCAAATATCCTTTCTCACCCATTCTCTGCACAATAACAATATATTTTCCATTACCAGGTATAGGTAAGGTTTTCCCTTTTAATATGTAGGGTTTTTTGGAAAATAAAACAAAATCTTATGCATTGAGTCTCTACTCTAAAACAAAAAACAGTATCCATCTGTATTGGGGCATGTTTAATGTATTTTCTGCCAAACTTTGTTATCTTTTCAACTTGGATAATTTATATGTGGTGGTGGTGATGGGGAGGCAGGACTATTAGAACATATATTCTGGGTTCCTTGCAAACAGTGGCTTAGATTCATCAGTATTTTGTGAGCAGAACAATTTTCCATAGAGTGTGACTTTCTCACCTATTCTCTCCCACTGCAGTTCAAAATGCTCCCTGAAATATAGCCTTTCAGGAGGCATTTTGAGCAGCATTGGGAAGAGGAAGGTGAAGAAAATTGTGCTCTGATGTCAAAAATCATTCCACTCATGGAAATGGCCCAGTGGATCCAAGCTTATGATCTTATAGTATATGAGGAGCATTTCTACTTTTATTGTACAGAGCTAGAAAAGGAATATAATTTCATCAAGCAAAAGTGGAATAATTTAAAAGGCATTTAACTATTTTGTATTTTTAAGGAAGTTATCTGGAGAAATACATTTCTTTTCTAAGGCTGCAGAGGGCGCAATGCCTCCTCCATAACCTCTTCAACAATACATTGCCCTATGGAATTCTTTTAGTTGGCAGGTTATAACAAAGTATAATGTTACAAGCAAAATGCTGTCATAGTAGGATAAGAAGGTGGCGTGCATGATCTGTTGATGGTTCTAGTGGCTTTTAAAAAAGAGCTGGGCTCATACATTTCTGTACACGTGAATTCAGTTGAGCAGAATACGTCAAATGTTCTTTTCCTCAGAGTTGAAATGATTTTTCTGTTGATGGAAATGATTTTGTCCAATGCATAGCCTGATTTTCTCATAAGTACTCAGAAATAATGGGATTGCAGAAAATAAAAGGTGTTCAAGGCTCAACCGTACAATAGCACATTTTTCAGGCTGCAAATTACACCTGGGCTTTGGAACAATAGGGAATATATTTCCTGTGGTTGGTTTCCTAAAAAGTAATGTGAATGACATCGACTTCAGCCTGCCAACTTTGACTCCAAGTATAGCATATCTATAAAAAGTACTCCTGTTGAGTATCTGTCTTTGCTCATGCCAAGTCATTTGACCTTAACATTTGCAGATGTTTATGTTCCAGCTAGTATATGTCTGAGCATAACCTATCAAAAGGAATTCATACTGTGAACTGTTAAGTGAGCCCATATTTAAAGTCCAGGTTATAGAAATCTGTACTTTCTGTACAAGGTAAATGGCATCCCAACAAATTACAAGGAGAGTAGAGAGTAGTCTCCAGCTAAAAAAAGATCAAGTAGTTGTTGTTGTTATGTGCGAAGTCGTGTCCGACCCATCGCGACCCCATGGACAATGATCCTCCAGGCCTTCCTGTCCTCTACCATTCCCCGGAGTCCATTTAAGTTTGCACCGACTGCTTCAGTGACTCCATCCAGCCACCTCATTCTCTGTCGTCCCCTTCTTCTTTTGCCCTCGATCGCTCCCAGCATTAGGCTCTTCTCCAGGGAGTCCTTCCTTCTCATGAGGTGGCCAAAGTATTTGAGTTTCATCTTCAGGATCTGGCCTTCTAAAGAGCAGTCAGGGTTGATCTCCTCTAGGACTGACCGGTTTGTTCACCTTGCAGTCCAAGGGACTCGCAAGAGTCTTCTCCAGCACCAGAGTTCAAAAGCCTCAATTCTTTGACGCTCAGCCTTCCTTATGGTCCAACTTTCACAGCCATACATTACAACTGGGAATACCATAGCCTTGACTAAACGCACTTTTGTTGGCAGGGTGATGTCTCTGCTTTTAAGGATGCTGTCTAGATTTGCCATAGCTTTCCTCCCCAGGAGCAAGCGTCTTTTAATTTCTTTGCTGCAGTCCCCATCTGCAGTGATCTTGGAGCCCAGGAAAATAAAATCTGTCACTATCTCCATTTCTTCCCCATCTATTTGCCAGGAATTGAGAGGGCCGGATGCCATGATCTTTGTTTTCTTGATGTTGAGAGATCAAGTAGTAGTTGATGAGAAAAGACCTCTCTGAGAGACCCTGGAGATCTGCTGAACAGACAACATTAACCTTGATGGACTGATTCAATATAACGAAGCTAGATGTGTTCCTCTGTTCATTATTACTTATTTATTTGTTGTATGGCACATGTGTAGTGTAGCCAGGCAAAAGACATTTGGAGGTAGTTTGCCATTGCCTGCCTCAACATCATGACCTTTGTTTTCCTTGAGGGTCTCCCATCCAAATACTAATCAAGGCTGACCCTGTTTAGCTTCTTAGATATTACAAAATTGGGTGTGCCTGGGCTTGGTCAGGTGTATGTTCAAACAATATTAACACACTCTGTTACACACAAAATCCTGCCAACAGAATAAATCTTTTAAAAAATCAGAGATTTCTGTGATGCCACCTAACTGTTATGTGAGAGTTATTATTTATATCCTGCTTTTCTTTCAGCATGGAAATCAGGATGGTTTACGTAGACTTCCCAGAAGATCCAGACAATGGCCAGTTACACTGTAAGTCCTCTCCAACAATACCCTGAGACCCATGACCAGTTGACTACTTGAGAGTCGTTTCAGGCAGGGGTAGTCAACCTGTGGTCCTCCAGATGTTCATGGACTACAATCCCCATGAGCTCCTGCCAGCAAACCCTGGCAGGGGCTCATGGGAATTGTAGTCTATGAACATCTGAAGGACCACAGGTTGACTACTCCTGGTTTAAGGATTTCTACTGTTCTAGGCAGGAAAGAGGCAGAATGTCTGTCAGGTGTTCACTTCCAGAGTCTCCTGTAATATTGCCAGGGATTCTGGGGGCAACTCTGCACAATGGGCAATTTCACTAAGTCTGAGCACTATTGAAAAGCGCTGGAAGCAAAAGCGGCAGGCCTCGGTAACGTACACAGATGGTTCAATTGAAAAAAAGGCTCTCTCACTAGCGCTACTCTCGTAACGCACAAGTTTCCGGTCTCGCGGATATCAAAACAAAGGAGGCGATATTTTTCTGCGCTTCCTCCCTCACCTGGCCGTCAGTGAAAGAGAGCAGCCAATTAACTGTTGTGTTCATGTTTACCTTTTAAAACCTTTTTTAAAAAACATGAAAACACCAGTAGCAACGCATATTCGTTCATTCGATGTATCAGAAAGACCTTTTCCACTGGCTTAGGAGCTGCCGCTTAATCGTTTGCACGCTCTTAAAGGACCCCCCCCCCAGTGCTATTTCTGGCCGAAATTAGGGCAGTGTCAAACACTGTATTGTGCTCGGAAACTTTACGGACAATTGCTTGTGGAGGGATTTCAGCCAAAGAAGCATCGCTTATTCGTTGCTTTGGTCAGTTTAAGGGGGAAAAAATGGCGATTGCGATGCCGGAAGCGCGGGTGCGAGAGATTAGGGAGGGACATGCTTGCTACTGCTGTATTGAGAATGCACATGTCTTTTTTGGATATGTTGCAGGTTGTTCTCAAGAGTCAAGTGTTTTTTTTTAGGGGGAATCCACTTTAGGGGGAATCCACTTTCGGGATTCCCCGAAAATTGCTACAATGAAGCAATTTTTGCTGGAGTGTTGCAGGAGTGTTGTAGATTGTGTACGACGTCGTGAATAACTCAAAATAAATAGCATTAGACAATAGTAACACTTCAGCAACATTAGCGCTGTGCAGAATGGACCTGGGTCTCTCTCTCTCTCTCTCTCTCTCACTTACACACACACACTCAGTTTGTGCAATCGTTTAGTTCTTATTAAAATATAGCCCCTTTTTTCTTAAAAGGACCAAGTTAGTGGTCACAGGATGGTATATTCCCCATTCAAAATCCCCATGATCACACTTAAATAACATTTATTGATGAGTGAGGGAAACAGCAATGATAAACAGGGAGGTTTAAAAAACAGTATGAATAAAAGTTATAAAGGCAGTCCCAGACTTAGGGAAAAAGAGAAGAAAATCTTCTAGTCACTTTTCCTCAGAGCCACTCTTTTATTTCTCTTCCTAGTCATCTAATTATACAAAATGTTTCATCCTGCCTTTCCAATTGCTCAAGATATCTTGTGTACATTGCTTTTGTAAAAATGTTTCTTTATTATTAAAAACTCTGCAATAGGCTTTTACCTGCATATTGGGCTTAGCCTGAAGACACTGCCCTCTAGAGGAGGTGACACAATTCCTACAGCCAGAAGAAGCAGCTGAGGTGTTTTTTTCCCCTCTGAATGATGTGGAGAATTTTTAAAACTGAAGCTTGCAAAGACACAGGAAGCTGGTTGGCAGACAAGTGGCCATCTTCTGGAGTAAGCCATTAATAATGTGGGGAAAAGTGGGTTTTTGGTGATGGTGAGAAAAGCCATGGGAATAAGGTCACGGAGATGCAAAGTTCACCTTTGCAGCTGAGCCAGTCCTGTGCAGGTAACCTCTGGTTGACAATTTAACACTGCCTTTTCACAGGCAATAGTATCCAAGCTAGCTTTTCAGAGTCATTATATCATAGAACTTTATAGTTCAATTTGGGAACAAATTGGATAGGTGTGCTAGCCTTGGATTGGGAAATACCTGGAGGTTTTGTGAGGTGGAGCCTGAGGAGGGGAGGGTTTGGAACTGCTTTTTTTTTGTTAATAGTGTTGGACTAGTATCTAGGAGACCCAGTTTGAATCCCCATTCGTACCACAGAAATTCACTGGGTGACCTTGAGCCAGTCCCATTTTCTCAGCCTAACCTACCTCACAGGGTTGCTGTGAGGATAAAGTTGAGGTGGAGAATGATGTAAGATGGTTTGGGTCCCCACTGGGGAGAAAGGAGGGCTATAGATTAATTTAATAGATAAATTCATAAATTAAAAAAATGATCACATCTACGTAAATCTGTCCTGTGCACTAGCTTGGAATTTATGGAATTTGGAAGAACCATAGGCATGACCAGAGAGAGAGCTTTTTGAGGGGTGGTTCCCCTCTTGAAACCCATAGACCATCTGATTGATTAAGTAATACAACTAGCTTTTATTCTGCCATTAAATAAACTCATGTTTTTCAAGTTAAAATTTCTTAACTTTGTTTTAAATGAGCACATTACTTCTCTATTATGAAGTGATGGCTGTCATTCATTCCAGTGAGGAATGAAGCAAAAAGTAGAAATGAGTTTAGTAGCACCTAATACATGAACATAATTCTTCCAGCAGTTAGATCCTTTCCAGAGATTCAGAAAAAAAACAATTCTGACATTTCCCTTGGAGCCTTCTACAGCATCATGGTCACCAGAGTTAGAGCCTTCTTGGTCCTTTGAAATCGATGGATTTAGAAGGTTATACCGCTGCTTAAGAAGGATGGCCCTAGGAAAATAATAGGAACTACGCATAATTGTCAGCAGTCATCACTCTACCACAGAGCCAGTTTGGTGTAGTGGTTAGGAGTGCAGACTTCTAATCTGGCATGCCAGGTTCGATTCTGCCCTCCCCCACATGCAGCCAGCTGGGTGACCTTGGGCTCGCCACGGCACTGATAAAACTGTTCTGACCAAGCAGTGATATCAGTGCTCTCTCAGCCTCACCCTCCCCACAGGGTGTCTGTTGTGGGGAGAGGAAAGGGAAGGCGACTGTAAGCCACTTTGAGCCTCCTTCGGGTAGGGAAAAGCGGCATATAAGAACCAACTCTTCTTCTTCTCTTCTTCTATGTTCATAATCCACTAGGTATAGGCCATGAGAACCCCATTGCCTAGCCAAGGCTTCACTCTGTGCCATATGGAGAAAGGGGGGTAGCATTCCCAGGGTGCTGATGTTGTTGGCATTCGCAGTTCCTGTCTCTGAAACTTTGTCTATGAAACTTTGTGCCACAATAAGCCAATTAGTCCCTAAAGCAAAATAAGAGTTTTTGCAGTCTTGCTCATGGGGGATAACACCCTGCTTTTCTAGGATTTGCCTTGATGGGCCATATCTAATTAGCTCCTTCCTGTTGGGCGGTATCCTGTTCTGGTGTTTAATTAAGAGCCTTTCTTGGCAGATAAGGCCGAGTGCCTTTCTTTACAGAAGTACACAAAGGCCGCAGGATTCCCCACCTCGAATAGCATTAGCTTGACACGATGCTATCCCTCTTTTAAAAGAGGTGACTTCTTGCAGTCCACTCCTCCATGCTGAGATGCTGTGTTCCTTTTCCCCCTGGGGTCATGTCCAACACAGAATCCCCACTGTGACAAGCCGGGACTACGTCAAAGAAGCAGGAGATGACAATTTCAAATGCTGTGAACAGCGGAAGGAAATTAAAACAGTTACAGTATTTGCTGGTGTATAAGACTACTTCCCCCCCCCCCCGAAAAACATGCCTCCAAGTGTGTGGGGCGGGTCGTACTATACACCGGGTGCACTTCAGTTGGGATAGACATAGCTGCCCACAGTGGCCTCCTGATGCCCGCCCACCTCATTCTACAGTCCATCCAGTATCGCGTGGTATCCAGTGTGGCCATGGCGGGTCATCAGCGTGGCTGCGGCGAGCATCAGCAGTGAGACAGGGGTGGCAGCCTTTTCAGTGTGACTGGCCAGTTCTGCTCAGTGGGAAGCAGTGGCGCTCTACGCAGAGCTCGGACATGCACTCTTGCGCACTAGTGCCGGTCACAGGGAAATGCAGGGGTGGGCCTGAGGCACTGCGGTCGCACTACAGCCGTACAATGGTGACAATGACAGGTACTGCAATGTAATGTAACAAACTCTATATTTTGAGTGGAAATGTTGGAGGGTTGTCTTATACACCCAATCGTCTTATACGCCCAATCGTCTTATACGCCGGCAAATATGGTATCTGTTTCAGCCACACGTCTACATCCAGTTGGAGATGAGAGACAGCTCCATGCGAGGCCTGATGTCTTCTGATTGGCCTTCAGCAGACAGGTAAGAAGAAAGGGCTCAGTTATCAACCTGCTAGTTGTTGTCTCCTTAAAAAAGCATTCTCCTAGAAGTGGCCACTAAATTCTTCTGCTCTGTCAGCTTCAGAACTCTTCGTGTATATGCAAGATTGATCACCCGTGGGCAAACAAGTAAAGCTTCTATTGGCATATGTGTGTATATGTATATATACTGAGTGCACAGACACAAAAGCTTACACCTTAAATAAGGTTTTCTTGGTCTTAAAGGTATCACTGGACTCTAACTTTGTTCAGCTACTTCAGATCAACACAGCTACACTGAACCTATATTATGCTACTGTAAAGTATAGTACACTATATGGTGCACTTTACTATACCTATGCTAAAGAAAGAACAGGACTCGTGTTTCATACTAAAGAAAGAACAGGGCAAGAAGCAGCATGGTATAGTGGCTGTCAGCGGCAGCCTCTAATCTAGAGAGCCAGGTTTCATTCCCCACTCCTCCACATACAGTCAGCTGGGTGAGCCTGGGCCAGTCACAGTTCTGTCAGAGCTCCCTCAGCATTGCCTACCTTGCAGAGTGTTTTGAGGAGAGGAAGGGCAGGTGATTGTAAATCACTTTGAGGTTCCTTCAGGTAGTAAAAAGCAGGATTCAAAAAATCAGTTCTTCTTCGGCATACTGTATTCCAAGATGTTTTATCTGTTCACACAAACTAGATATTTGTTGTTGTTGCTTTTGCATATTAACACAAACGTGTACTTGCTCATTTACAGAACATTTAATATGAGTAAAATGCTTTGGTTCTTTGTGTTTCTTAAGCTCTGCAGAAGTACTGGTACACATACATGGGTGACCCCCCCCCACTCCCTTTTCTCCATCTCCCAGATAAAAGTCAGTGTTTTGATAGCCTTCAGGGGAAAAAATGAGTTAAATGGGCCACTATCCTAGGCTTGGCTCTAAACTGGGCCTTTTCAGGAATTCCTCTTAGCACCTGCAGCCACTAAGTCGCTTGCACATACATAAATAAATAAATTAACAATGAATAAATAATTTAATCCTCCCCCCCCCCTCTTGCACAATGCCACTTTGTGGATTTGATTCTTTGCTCCAAGTGAGTTTCTTTCTTTCTTTTACTTAAAAAAAATAAAGTCCTCAGATACTTGCTGACTGTCAGGCTAATTTTATTATTGTTTTCGCCTGATTAGTTCTGTATGACCTAAGGTCGCCCTTAAAATCCACATCTCTCATGGAGGCTCCCAAAAGCCCTTTTTTTCCTTCCTCAAAAGGGACGGAAAGTGCCTGCCATTTCTCTCAACAAAAGCTGTGGAGCCGTTTTCAGTTATTAGCCTTCGGAGGCAGCTCCCTTCCGCTCACCCAAGCGCAAAAAAGCCTCATTAGGGGACACCTTTCTTTCTGGCCTCTATATGCAATGCTTGTAAGGTTTGCCTATGTCAAGTTTCTCAGGTCTCAGATGAATCTGAACATTCACCCCTTTAACCCTGCAGGACTGTAACTTGAGCCCACACATGGGCTGCCTGCATCCCTTGTTTAATTTTAAATTGTCTTCACTCAAGGATCTTGGATTCTTTTGAAAGGACTTAGCGCTGGCTATGTATACACACATCCACATGCACACAAAGGCAGGGATATTATAGATGTGAATTCTAAGAAGGGCACATAGTTGAATGACATTTGATAAACAATGTTGCCAGCTGCTTGGTAAAGTCTTTCCAAAACCTAATTCACTTTTTGCCTTTTCGACTCGTTTGTTTTAACACTTTTGGAGGGGTACTTTATTTGAAAGGATGTGCCTTTCCTTCATCACTAGGCGTAACCACATTATATCATAGGTCTATACATAATTGGGACCGGAGAATATATCTTATCATACCAGCTTTACTATGGATATTAACTTGTTTCATCAACTGCACTCTACAGAGTAAAAAACAAGGGAGCCGTATAGACGGTTTCACAGTTGCCTCAGGTAAGTCTGTTGGTGGTTGTCTCTACTCTGGCTTAATGACTTGGCTTCAGCAAAGTGGATGTTGGTGAGATTATGAAAGAAAGCCTCTTCTGTCCCAGGATGGAGTTTAGGTCTTTGTCCCTGCAGGACAATCCTGCGTTGAGCAGGGGGTTGGACTAGATGGCCTGTATGGCCCCTTCCAACTCTATGATTCTATGATTCTAGGAGGACCCTTAGCTGTCCATCACCATCCGTGTTCTGCTGCCGTGTTCTGCAAGCCTGCCTAGAGATGATTGCTAATCTTACATGGTTCAAATAAGTAAGCATGTCTGTGAAAGATGACACAAAAGCAGGGGATTCACGAGGACTTACGTGGGAGACCTCATTCCCCTTCACCCACCGTTTCTTCATAGCCTCTCACCCCCATTTCCTTCTTTCCATCAACCAGCCAACCTAACTTTATCGGTCACCCTGCCTTTAGTTTTCCTTCCCTCCCTCCCCCTTGTAGCCTCTATCTTTCAGCCACTTTGTCAGGCTCAGATGCTCAGTGCCAGCTGCAATGGCTTGCTGGAAGCACATTGATTCCCCCTGTATCTGCCTCCCTACATTATTTTCTCTTTCCCTCCTCCTGGAAAATCCCATGCTCTCATGTTTTCCTGCTTTCCTTTCCACTGACCACTAACCAGCTTACCTAACCTTTCTGTTTCCCTCCATCTTCAGCAACATTTATTATTCATTTATATCCCGCCTTTCTCCCCAAAGTAGCTGGCCTAAATCTCCTCTCCTCCTTTTTATCCTAACAACAAGCCTGTGCTGTAGGTTTAGCTGAGAATGTGTAACTGGTCCAAAGTTCAGTGAGCTTCCAAAGCAGGGATTCAAAACTGAATCTCTCAGATCTTGGCTTTCAACTCTAACCACTGCACCATGCTGGCTTGCATGGAGACTCTGGTTTCCCTTCAGATTGCATAAATCTTTCACTTGCATGGAGTGGGTGCAGTTGAACAGTTGCAAGCACCCAGTTGTGGCCAAGCTATCTGGTGGTTGCTGCCAGGTCTGCTAAGTCTTCCTTCAAGGGCCAAGACAGTCTAGGCAAGGGCCCTGCTCATTCCCCTGCCTTTAGCTGCCAGAAACAAAGTCATGAAGGCTACCAGCACTGTTGTGGCTGCCTAGCAATGCTCACAATGGCCACTGAGAAGGCATTTGTTTCTTAAAGTTTATAGGTGCTGCTTCTATCATTTGGGTGAACTTAACACCCCCTCCCACAGTGTTTGACATTTAGAATACCATTTTTTTCTGTAACCTTGGGACTGTTCTCAGACTAGTAGAATGATCTGTCTTCTCTGTTCATGCCCCCAGTCTCTGGATTTAACTATCTGCAGATTAGGCTGTGTTGAGAATTCCGTGTTTTGATTCTTATGTCCTGAAGCAAAGAGCAAGCAAGCTCCGTGTAAAGAGAATGCCTGTGCATTCTGTCAAATGAAGAGAAGTGGCACACTTCAGATTGACACATTCTAGGGGTTCTCTAACAGATTGTGATGGTTTGCTCTTCGCTACTATTCATACATATGAATAGTAGTTGATTGTTGAAGTTAGAATTTAGGAAGTACAGAGAACAGCAAATGCTGTACAGGGGAAATTTCCCTATTTTGCAGCTGGCCAGTGAGAAGGAACATCTCATGAGTTCACCAACATGCTTTGGGAAGTACTTGTGACTTTCTTAATGGCCTGGATGTCTGTCTGCTTCCTCTTGCTCAAGATGTATATACAGAAATAGTGGAAGGGTCTCCAGTACTCATAAAGAAATCCTTCCTATATGGAGTGTATGAAACCTAATCTCAGTCCTAAATTTTAAAATGTTACTCTGCTTCTATGTACTCTGATGCATATTGGGAATACTACTTTATCCAATGAATCTCAGACTAAGTGAGCACAGGGATTATATCCAATAAATACCCTTATCTTATAGCAAAATGTTCAGAGAATTAATGATCAGCAGACAGTAGAGGATGACCCCTTACATTGTCTACGATTGCCTTTATTTATTGAATTTGTTAGATTTTTACCCCACAACTTTAACCAACAGCGTTGGGGAAAATATCCCATCTGTTTAAAGGTAAAGGTATCCCCTGTGCAAGCACCGAGTCATGTCTGACCCTTGGGGTGACGCCCTCTAGCGTTTTCATGGCAGACTCAATACGGGGTGGTTTGCCAGTGCCTTCCCCAGTCATGACCGTTTACCCCCCAGCAGCAAGCTGGGTACCCATCTGTTTAACAGAGACTTAATGTATGGGAATGGGCATCTGAAGCTTCTCACAGCAGGGAGAAAAGCCACATCACCTTGGTAAGTAATATCTGGTTGAGCTTCTACTGAAGGGACAGGACATTATTTCTCCAGGCAGTTCGCTGACCTGTTGCCGAAGAGGCCCGCAGTCAAAGACCTTAATAAAATAAAATAGTGAGTTTAAATTACATGTAGAACGGTACTGGCTAGAGATCAGGAAAAAGCTTTTCACAGTCAGAGTAGTTCAGCAGTGGAATTGACTACCTAAGGAGGTGGTGAGCCCGCCCCTCCCTGACAGTCTTCAGTCAGCTGCTGGACAGAGACTTATCCTGGGTGCTTTAGGCCAGGGGTAGTCAACTTGTGGTCCTCTAGATCAGGGGTAATCAACCTGTGGTCCTCCAGATGTCCATGGACTGCAATTCCCATGAGCCCCTGCCAGCAAACACTGGCAGGGGCTCATGGGAATTGTAGTCCATGGATATCTGGAGGACCACAGGTTGACTACCCCTGCTCTAGATGTCCGTGGACTACAATTCGCATGAGCCCCAGCCAGCATTTGCTGACAGGGGCTCATGGGAATTGTAGTCCATGAGCATCTGGAAGACCACAGGTTGACTACCCCTGCAAGTTTAGGCTGATTCTGCATTGAACAGGGGATTGGACTAGATGGCCTGTAGTGATTCATGACTGTAGGGTCCCTTCCGACTCTATGATTCTAAAACTCAGACAGCATGATCCTATGGGTATAAGTTAGTTTAATATTTTGCACATGGTTGGACTGTTCAATGTGACTGTAGAGTCCATCCCAGATTTTCCGGATCCAATATTAGCAGCTGTAAACATGCTGGCTCTTTTCCTAAATTTGGATTCTCACTGGAAGGGAGATGTGTGCACATTTTAATGTGTTTACTATACCAGAAGTTCTATGCACTCTTTGCTAGACATGCTGTGGGGCTGCCTGAGTGGCTTTTGACATTCCAGTAGCATCACAGGTAAATGCCATTCCTCTAGTTCTCTTTCCTCCCATCTAATGTCTTCCCCCTCCTAAATGGAGTTTATAAGGTTATCCCACAGGGTTGCCAGTTCTTTCCAGGGTCTCAGGCAGAGGTCTTTTGCATCCCCTACTGCCAGATTCTATTTAAACTAGGAAAAAAAGGGGAGGTGATTTACTAATGACAGCAGGTTAATGTTAGAGATCATCATGAACTGGGAAAATGCAGTGTTGTTCATGGTATGCCCAGTTCATGAACCATGGACTGTCATGAAGTTTTTGGTGCCAAAGGAACTGATCCAGTTTGTGAAGGAGTAGATCCCCCCCCCCCCCAGTATGCTAGAGTTACCAGGTTCTTGGGGGGTCTCTATCTGATTTGTCTCTACCTGAATTCAAAATTTGGTAACAATTAGATTTACAGGAACTGATTTATAGCCCCCAAAGAAGGGCCCCCAGGTTGGGCTTTCTGGGGAAGTGAGGTGCAGACTTAGGAGGTTCAGGAGTGTATAGAATGGATTCTCTGCCAGCTAGAGCCACCAAATCCTCCATGGATCTCTGAATCACTCTCCTCTACCTGTCCTTCCAGTTAGATGTGGATTGGATTTACAGGGTTCAAGTTATGCCCCCCCCCGCCCAAGAAGGTGCCCCATGCTCCATTGGACTAAGGTCAAACCAGAGAATCTTTCAGTAGAAACTGAAGGGGTATGTGGGGCACGGAGGGATTTTGTCAAGCCCAGAAAAACCCGAGCAATGTGCCCAGATGAAGCAGTGCTGCTGTAGCAATACAAACCCAACAGGTCTAAAGTCAAGCCAGGAAAGTGCTGTTGGGGGAAATTTCAGGCACAGGTTCAAAAGTGTATAGACTGGACTCCCTGCAAGCTACACACACACACACTCACATAGCACCTCATTGTGCCACCTGCTCCTCTACAATCTCTCCATGTTGGGGTGGATTACATTTCTGAAGTCCCAGTTACACCCCCCCCCCAAAAAAAAAAACAGTCTCTCCATGCTCTCTCTGGAAAAGATGACTGCAGTTACAGGGGTCTACAGAATGGCTCAAGAAAAAGCCAGTGACACCCAACTCATAAAGAAACTTCCTCTGGGCAAACCGCCCCATCGCCCAGGCATTGGAAGAAAGACAAACATATATCCTCCCCCCCCCCATGCTTGCAGCTCCTCCAAGTCTCCAAAGGCAGGTTCTGAAGAATAGGAAGGCAGGCATGGCAAGGCTGATTTATTGATTTATTGATTTATTGATTTATTGATTTATTGATTTATTGATTTATTGATTTATTGATTTATTGATTTATTGATTTATTGATTTATTGATTTATTGATTTATTGATATACCGCCCTTCCATATGGCTCAGGGGCTTCTGACAGGGGGTCCCCAAAGTTACCCCATGATAACTTGGTGGCGGATCACTCAGAGAGGAGGAATGGGGGGACTTGCAAGATACAACAGAAGGCCTGGATCCTCCTCCTTCCCCTCAGCCTCTTCCACCCACTATTCCCTCTTGCCACATTGGCTGGAGCCTCTGCAGTTCTTTACAGAGCTCATACTTCCATCGCATGAGCTCTGCTGTCCAGAGAACAACGCTGCTTTTTGCCCTTTGCCTGGGAGTCACAAATACAGCCCAGCCTGTCCCCCCTTCCTTGCAGAGAGGATGTGACCTGGTGGTGATGCCCACCTGCAGCCTCTCTGTCAAGGCCCTGACCCATGGAAAAAAAGGTGTCGCCTTGGGGCCCAGGTGTAGTATGGAGGCCAGTTCCCAGTCCAGCCCATTAATCAGGGCCCAGGCTGACCAAATGGGTGTGGAGCTTGAGGTGAAGCACCATTTGGGAGAGGGTCAGCCAGTCATTGGAGCTGATTCTGAGCTCCTCTTCCCCATGCAGGAGAAGATGATAGCCTGTACTACACTCTTCTGCTCCACCAAATGCACAATTGTGGCATAGGTGAGTTCCTGCAGATGCTCAGGCTGCTCTTCTACCCCCACCCCACCCCTCCCAGCAGATGAGCAGATCTGATGGTGTGTGAGAAGTGGGCAGCCAGGCATGGGCAGGTCTCCAGCAAGGTCCACATCTCAAGGATAGCCCAGTCCAAGGTGGCTCTGATGGTGCTCCCGAGCCCCAGAGCACTGTTCCTCACCAGGTGAAGTGTGTGTGGCAGACAGATGATGCCTGCCTTGAGGCATGCAACCCTCAGCACTGCCAGCATGTTGGTTCTGGTGTCCATGAACATGTAGCCACAGCCAATGTTGCTCCTACCCACCTGCTCCCTCAAACTACTCTATGCAATGCTTTGCACTGTGTGGTCTATATCCATCCCCTGTGCACGGAGCAGAACCATTTTGTAGCAGAACTATCTCCTTCTGAGGCCTGTGCTGTGCCATGACAGTCTGGTCCTCTGATTGTCCAGAGGTCTGGAGCGCCACTGTCAGTCAGAGCTAACAATCCTGACCTCAATAGACTAATGGTATAAGGCAGCTTTATTTGTCATTTGCAGAAATGCTTGATGGATTCAGGTTGTTTAGCTGAATAAGTACAGATCCTCTCCAGGTAAGGGACTTTTTGTTAACGCGGTTGGTAGTGAGTTTAGGCGTGCCAGCATAAAATATCTCCTCAGGTAGGGTGGGCTTAGCAAAGAAAAATAATCCAGCATTCTTCCTGGAGGGGTAAGATATCAAAGGTTATCAGGCTAGATAAATATTATATACTAATATATCTTTCAGGGAATCTAGTGCAAGAAGCCCTAATCCTGAAACTACTAATAATTTCCAAGACAAGCAGCAACTCATCTTTTCCATCATTATGTCCCCCTCTTGTGTGTTTGGCTCTTGGTCCCCTCTTGCCTTGTGGACTGCCAGGTGGTTCCCCCCTGAGGAGCCATATTGCTTTTTAAATTTATTCATGAGTGTCTTTGAACCTAATCTGCAACTGCCACCTTCTCTTGACCGCTCTCTTTCTCCCTCTGTCTCTCCCCCCACCCCCTTGCTCTGTGGTGTGCTCGAGGGCCGGTCCAAGGCCAGTGATGCCGTAACTGTGAGGAGAACATAAGGATTTGTTTGTTTAATAACGCTTGAAAGCACCAGTGACCTCTGTATTAAGAAGGCTGCTGAGCACTGGGTGGACCCATGCAAGCTGCAGAACTCCTCCAGCAGCCAAGGCAGATCCAAGGAGGCCGAGTCCTAGTTGTGGAGGACAGCTTTGTTCCTCATTCCCATGTGTAGAGAGAACCTTTGATTTCATGGGGATGGCTATTTTTATTCTTGCCCACTCAAGGATGAAGCCCAAGAAACAAGATATTGTTCTTTTCAGAGACAATACAATGGATCACCTCCAGGCCCAAATCACTGGGAAGTTTTCTCTGTGTTTTGTTGGGGGCTCTTGGAAACCAGTGCTATACAACTTACTTAAAAAGAAAGCACATGAGAGAAGGCGGCATGAATTGAAGCCTTGTGGGAGGGACACATTGAACTATAAAACTGCCTCGGTTTATTCTTTCTTCAGCCCAAACAAGTATAATTCACCTTATGAGAAGAAAATAAAAACTACCCAATATTTGTCTCTTGGCCTTTGCCACAGCGTGCAGATACTTGGGCAGGGTATGTGTGCCTGCTCTACAGAGTGGAAACTTGGAAAGTCAGAGGAAGATTTGAGGGGGAACAAGGGGGCAAGACTTTTATCCAAAAGCCATTGTAACTCTAAAGCAGGGTTTATCCTCTTCAGTGAAATGAAAATGAGAATAAGGGGGGGAAATCAAGAATAGAAACATTGGAGCCACAAAGACTGTCATGGCCCACTGCAAGTTTGCAAAATTATATGTAAATGACCTAAGTTTTTACTATGGTGGCCTTGTTCTAATCCCACAGAGAATATCTACTTAGCAAAGGAAAGTAAGGATGCAGGGGAGGGAGGTTGGTCTAATTTGGTTAACAGTGGACAAAATGTTGAATAAATAAATAATAATTTATATTTCCAGGGTAACACTATATCTGTAATGCTTCAGTGCCAAAGGATATTCCGCATGGCTTAGTGCCGGGAGAGAGAAAAATAGTCAAAGGCTTTTTCTTCATATTCTACCTCAAGGGATGATGAAAATGAGTGTAAGACATGGTTTCAAATAATAGCACCAGCCATTCTCCTGCTGCTGCATATCCTCGAGACATTCAGTCGGGGCTGTTTTCTTACTGCCTTCCTTTGGATTTAGAGTCTTAAGTGTGTCTTGACAAAACAGGCCATTATTTCCTCCTCCCTGTCCTCAAATTGTCCAGCACTATGACCTCTCCTAAGTCAATCTGTTGCACCAGGTTTTTCTGTGTTTACAGTTTAAATGGAAGAAATACACTATGCTTTATCCTCATTGTATGGAAGATCTTTTTGTCTGTCCTGGGATAATAGAGTAGATGCCTCACAAATTGTGGGTCAGTCTATTCCATGACCTCAGTAAACAATCCAACTCAGATCTCTGGGAAGCCTGCAGAATTAAATGGAATAATCGGCCTTTGCAGATCCAGAAGCCCAGACCATATTAAACAAGGTCTGTAGTAATTTATACCCTGATAGTAAAACTTTGGTAGCACAGATATAGAAGTTATTCAAGAGCCATACAAAGATAAGGACAACCTGGATTATCAACGTAAGGAATAACTGGAGAAGAAATTATTTCAGAGCACCATTACATTGTTATTGTTAGGTGCGAAGTCGTGTCCGACCCATCGCGACCCCATGGACAATGATCCTCCAGGCCTTCCTGTCCTCTACCATTCCCCGGAGTCCATTTAATTTTGCACCTACTGCTTCAGTGACTCCATCCAGCCACCTCGTTCTCTGTCGTCCCCCTCTTCTTTTGCCCTCAATCACTCCCAGCATTAGGCTCTTCTCCAGGGAGTCCTTCCTTCTCATGAGGTGGCCAAAGTATTTGAGTTTCATCTTCAGGATCTGGCCTCCTAAGGAGCAGTCAGGGCTGATCTCCTCTAGGACTGACCAGCTTGTTCGCCTTGCAGTACCTTTACTAAAATATTGCTTTCAGAACATCTAATTATTGAAATAGTTTATCTGATTTGGATGTAGTTCTGATCACTATTGTTTGTTAACAAAATAGCAAATGTTCATCAAAATATCTTTGTTCTTGGTTAAAAGTGGTTAAATCAGTATCACATATGCTTAAAGGCTGAAACTGAAGCATATCGATTCATTCATTCGATTTGTATACTACCCCTCTCCATGAATGGGCTCAGGGAGGTTCACAATACTAGGATAAAACAATCAATGAAACAACCAAAACAGCATAAACATTTTAAATTAACAGTTAATTATCAGCAACTAACAAAGCCCCTCCTCCACCTGGCCTACAGAGTTGGCAGTAAGTGCCAACCCAGGAAGGAAAGGAGGGAAACAAAGAAGACAAGAGAGACTCATATGGCGTTAGACCACCCCAGCCTCAACCATAGGCCTAGTGGAAGAGAGCTGTCTTACAGGCCCTATGAGACTGTCAGGGTCCTGATCTTGGATGGCAACTCATTCCACCAGGCTGGGGTCAGGGCCAAAACGGGTTGAGGCCAGGCAGAAATCTTTGGCACTTGAAGAATGAAGTTCTCTCTGGGGGACATACTGGAAGAGACATTCCCTAAGATATGCAGGACCCAGACCTAAAGGTCAGCACCAAAACCTCAAACCTAGTCCTGAACTCAGTCGGCAACCAACATAACTATTGGAGGGCAGGTTGTATATATGCCCTCCAAGGGGTCCACGTAAGGACTTCAGTAGCCACATTTTGCACCAGGTTCAATGTCCAAGTCAGGGCCAAGGGTAGCCCTGCATAGAGTGAGTTACAGTAACCCAATTTGGAGGTGACCATTGCATTGATCACTCTAGTGAGGTCTTCTGGGGCTTGGCACAGATGATAAAATGCCAGGAGAGCTCCCTTTGTGATCTGAGCTTCCATGGAAAGGGAGGCATCAAAGATCACCCCCAAATTCCTGATGGCATGCAAAGTTTTTAGTTGCACACCCTTAAGGCAGGGAAGGCAGGCTTCCTCTCCTGCTCCCTCTTTTCCCAACCTCTGTCTTAGAGGGATTCAGCTTCAGACAGCTTTGCCAGAGCCACCCAGACACAGCCTCCAGACACCTGGCCAATGAAACTAGGGATATATCCAGTTGGCCACCCATCAACAGATAGAGCTGAGTATGCTGATGACATGTGGGGGGGGGGGATAGGGATTTTAAATATCATCCAGGAGAGAATCATGCCAGGAGGCACTCCGCATGGGAGTGAAATGTCTGCTCTTCCCCGACAGCCACCCTCTATCCCTGAACTTTGAAGGAGATCAGCTGCAGTATCCTTGTGCTGGAGAGGCAGTGAGTTAAAAGCTCATAGTCAACAGTATCAGACGCTGCTTTGAGGTCGAGCAACACAAGCAGCAACACTCGCCTTCGTCTCCACCTATTTCTACTCATGGCTGAATGAGCATGTCAGGAATACTCACAAGCTGCTTGTTCACTCACAGTTGAGGCAGGATCACTTGGGTCCCATTTGTATGAACTGCCATCACAACATGGCGACTGAACTTACAGCTGCTGTGATTTGAACAATGGCAGTAGTCCTTTTCTCATAGAGAACTTGATAGTGGAACATCTTTCTCCCTGATTAAAGCACTGATGGATGACAAATGCCTCCTCCTTCACAGTGCCAGAGCAAAAACTGACCAGCAACCTCAAGCATCCACACGTTCAATTGTGTAGGGATCGAAAAGCATGTGATCCAGTCATGGTTAAACTGCACGTGAAGCTTCAGGATGATCCATTCAACCCTGACAAGCCAATTGTGAAACATCTCCTAACCAAATTTCTGCAGATTAATTAGTTTGAGATTTCCTCCCAAGGAAGTGTGGAGCTCTCAGGTCCAGTTTGTAAGCACAAGAGGCATCAAAGAGATGCAGGAGCATTGGGTTGTTACCTCTCTTGCACAAAAGAGCCTGTTTTATTCAGTGGGGTTTCTCCTAAGTCAGTAGAATAATTCCCAGGGGAGCTACTATGGCAAAACTTCAGCCTCAACCAATATGGCATAGCTATTTTCCACTTCTCACTCCAATAGTTTCCCTTTCCCTTAGCATCTGTTGGTTTCCTCTTATTAAAAATTAATTTAATCATGGAATCATAGAGTTGGAAGGGACCATACAGGCCATCTAGTCCAACCAACCTCCTGCCGAACACAGGATCAGCCTAAAGCATCCATGATAAGTAGCTGTCCAGCTGCTGCTTGAAGACTGTCAGTAAAGGGGGAGCTCATCACCACCTCCTTAGGGAATCGATTCCACTGCTGAGTTACTCTGACTGTGAACATTTTTTTCCTGATACCTAGCCGATATCATTCTGCCTGTAGTTTAAACCCATTACTGTGGGTCCTATCCTCTGCTGCCCACAAGAACCTTTTCCTGCCCTCCTCCAAGTGACAACCTTTTGAATACTTAAAGAGAGCAACTATTTCCCTGCTGAACCTCCTTTCTCCATGCTGAACATTCCCAGGTCCCTCAGCCTTTCCTCATAGGGCTTGATCCCCAGGCCTCATATCACTCTCATTGTTCTCCTCTGATCCCTCTCAATTTTGTCCATGTCGCTTTGTAAGTGAGATGCCCAGAACTGCAATTAAACTTGCAATTTTGTACCAATAAAGGTACTCTGACTCTTAAACCTACAAATTCAGTCTAACAGTCAAAATATCTCACATTGGTTTCTTGATTGTTAAATCCTATTCTTTCTTTAACTGCAGAGTCTAACATGGATTTAGTCTATGGATGTTCAATGAGCAATGTAACTGTTGCTACCCATTTGTTTAGCTACTGCCATGGCTTCTAAGAAGATTCAGAGCCTTTCTCCTTCTGTGGCTTTTCAGGAAGAAGGAACAAAGTAAATGGATTTAAGTTCAATGAACGCTCCAGTGTAAAAAAATAACATGTCTATTAGTTTCTAATCAACGCCACACAATCATTGGACATACCCATAACAAGTGCCCAATTGACCCTTAGCTCATGCCTTATAGAAAACAAGCAAAATATGCATATTGCATTTATTTGTGCCAACACAGAAATAAACATCTGGAAGAACAAGACGGCAGGACACGAAATAAATAAAAACAGAAAACAGGTCTCAGACGGCACAAACTGACCCTTCACCAGTGGTTCATCTTTATTTCACCCCATTTATTCCACTGTTACTTGCATATCTATTTACATTTGCAGACAGGATTGTGTGGTTCAGGCTAGTTTACTCTTGAGATCATGTAAATATGCAATAGACCAGTGAGGTTAGCACCGCCTGGCTTTGTAAGGTCACCTGTGCGCTTAAGACCTACATGGCAGGGAGAAGTCTGGTCGTATGGTTTCTTTTGTCACTGCAGCATTAGGAAAGCAAAAGCCATAGGCATCTCTGTGCAGCTATTCATGGCACAAGGGCCTTCTTTGGATAACACGTTGGCAATCCCAAGTGCAAGCTATAGCACAGACGGATGCTGACCAGCTGGCAGGGCGAATGCGTTAGGGTGTGAATGGCCAATCAGGTTGAGGTAGTGGCGGTCCAGACCTTGTACTGATGACAGGAAAGTGCTGCGCTGCTGTCCAGGGCTAGCGAGTGGCATAGCAGTATTCGGAAGGTAGGGAATAGGGGGGCTTCTTGCAGAGCTGTGCCAGGAGAAGGGCCCTTGCCCAGAGCCCTGCTGGAAGAGAGAGTCATTGGGGCTGTGACCCAAGCGGTCCAGTGCTGGTGGAAGAGGATAGGAGAAGTCTGACTCTGGGAGAGATCCCAAGGAGGTCAGGACGGGTTCAGTGACAAGATGAGCTTTGGACTGCAAGAAAGCCAGGATCCGTGCGTACTTCGTATCTTTGGTCTCCATTCGTTCAACCGTGGTCAGGTAGTGAACAAGGTTCTTCATGCATTCATGGTAGCCATAGTGGAAGTAGTTGGCAAATTCAGCTAGCAGCTCTGGCGGGAGAAAGAAAGACCAATAATCTCCCAGTTGGTAAGAGAAGCCTACTTTTAGCCAAAGGAGGGTATAAATTGCAACAAAGTGGAAGGGAAATTATTCAAACTGCAGTCCTCCAGATGTCCATGGACTACAATTCCCATGAGCCCCTGCCAGCATTTGACTACCCCTGTCCTAGAGAGTCAAATCTTCCTTCATCCTACTTGTATAAGATGAAGAGAGCTTTTATTCTCACAAGCTCACACCCCAAAAACTTTGTTGCTCTCTTAGTGCTACAAGCCATGAAATGCCAGGGTATATGGCTTTCCCATGCTGACCTCCAATGTATCCATACTAAGAACAGAGCAGGTCTCTCACAGCAGCAGCCACTGCTCCAATAACATAATTACAGTGCAATCTGCTGAGAATAGACCCCATTGAATAAACCAGAGTCGGACTCTGAGTAGACCTATTTAGGTTTGCATAGCTACCTGGCTAAAAGGGCTTTTGCAGCAACAAAGGAATACAGCTACCTCTGCAACTTTATCTTTCCAGTTGATACCCCAAAACAGGAAGGAGCTAGAGCCCCAAAAAACTCCAAACTGAGTGCCACAGAAATTGCTGCTCACTCTGTCTACAGACTGTATGCAGCAGTGTCAGATCAAGGGTCTGATGGTGTGGAGTCTGGTGCCACAATGAACTTGTGCCAGCACCCAGGAATTTTGCTGCTTTGCTTCAAAAACCCGGATGTAGCCTGCACAAAGTCCATCTCGTTCATCATTTCGTATGGAGCAGCAGCCCAAACTGGCTCATGCTGCACACTTTCAATGTACTTTAGAAGTTTCACACAGGAAAATCCAACTGCCAAAGCACATTGAATGTTGCCAGTGCTTTCCCAACTCATCAGAGGTGTAACTCAAGGCCCACTATACTGACAACAAAAACATAATATTGCCCAGCAGCCCCTTTAGTAGCAATGCCCCCCCCCTTAGCCAGAGACCCCATTTCCTCTCTAGACAAAGATCAAAACCAGAGCCTCCTGTTGGTTCCCCAGAACTCTCCCTGCTGGCAAAAGGAGAATTTTCTCTCTGTGCGCCCAGCAGGGGAAAACGCACAGCAGAAGGGCGCACCTACCCTTTTCTCTCCCCCGCGGGAAATCTGCAGAGTGAAGGGCTCGCAAGTACTGGACAGTCATCTCGAGTATCTCCGCCTTCTCTAACTTGCCGGAACTCTGGAAAACAGATGGGGAGATGTCAGGGATCCTTGTTTTGCTGGGGGGTGAGAGGGAGGGAGGAAGCCATGGATCCTGGGAGGGTCAAGGCAGCATCACGGGGGGGGGGGGGCAGAGGAGAGGGCATGCAGGTTCATCCTCTGTGTGCCCCCCACCAGCCATGGCGGATTGGGGTGGTCAGGCCACAGGAATGGCAGGATCCCCCCCCCCTCCAGGTGTCAAGTGCAGAAGCAGCCCGGCATGGTCCAAGGACACCTGCATGCCTCCTTGCCCTTCTGCCCCAAGATGGCCAAAGGCAGTGGTTAGGTTTTCGGCTGGGCACGGGCACACCCACCTGTTTGGCCAGTGCCATGGGCACTGTCTTCCCCAGTTCATTGAGGCAGCGGTTGATCCGGTCCCTCCGTCTTTTTTCAATCACTTTGTGGGAAACCGGGATCCTCTGCAAAACACAGGGCAGCATAGATGAGAGATCACACCACATGGCACCGACAGGCAAACTGCCCCACCACCCTCTAGGTCCTGTCAAGCCCCCCCCCCGCCAGCAGCCCCCCTATATGAAGGGGGGGGGTTAGTTCCCCAAATCCCACTCTGTCCCCTACTTGCCCACTGGACAGCCCAAGACAGTCCGTGGAGGCCAGGCTCTCTGCTCTGCTGTCTCCCCAGGGGGCCTTGGGCCTGGGCCCCCAAACCCCTGGCTCCGAGGGCTCTCTTGGGCCCTGGCTTGGGAGGCCTTGGCCAGCCCCTGGGCGCAAGAGGGCCAGCAGGGCATGTTCTCTCTGACTCACTTTGCGTTCCTTCAGTGCGGAGGAGGCCATACGGGCAAGCAGGAGCAGCCAGCCAGCACCCGGGGTCCCTCCTCCAGCGGCCCAGGTGGACTGCGGAGCCCTGACTGTCCAGGGGCTGCTTATAAAGCCCCGATGTCTGAGGCAGAGGCTGGGGGGGTATTCATGGCCTGGCTAAATCCACAGGATTAGGGAAAGCAGTACGGAGGGGGGGGGTGGCAAGAGAGGGCGAGAGAGGAGACATGCATTAAAGATCAGTTTTGGAAAATGGGTGTCTGTTTGGGTTCCCCGTCGGGGGCAGGGCAGGGCAGGCCAGGCCCGAGGGGGGGGGGGGTGGGAGGGAGGACACGTTAGTTTTGTCGCTCCACGTGGCCCTTCAAAAGACACGTGACCCCCTTCCCCACCTCCGTCTTCGCCGGGCAACAGGCCGTGCTGTGCTGTGGGGAGCAGCAGTCCGAGAGCGGCGCGCAGGGGCGCGCTGGCTGCCTGTGAGTAGACACCAGCCGCCCTCCTTGCAGGCCCCAAAGGTCTCTTTCACACACTCACAGTTTCTCTCTCTCTCTCACACACACACACACACACACACACACGAGACAGCCTGTTTACCAATCCCAGGCGCGCGCCCCCCCCCCCTGCCGCCGCCCCCTCCCCTGCCCGAGCGCTGACTGCATCTTAAAGCCTGTCCAGAGTCATTAAAGTAATTAAGTAAGCCCTTAATAGGCTGTTCCGCACAGTTCAAGGAAGAGCCCTTGGAGACGGAGTGGGCCCGTTTGTTCTCAGGCTTTTCTCACACGACTTGGTGACACGTCCATCTTTATGAGAGATGGCAGCGAGGCTTTTTTGTGCCTCCCGCTTTATGCGGCGGGGACACCCCGGCAGGTGTGGGGGCTGGAGGCTGGCACGAGACCCCCCCTCCCACCACGTCCTCCTTTCTAAACGTCTCCCCTCCCCTCAGCAGACCCAGGGAGGGTCCCTCCAACCTTTGGCACACGACAGGCCTTTTTGTGTGCCGTGTGTGTCTCGAGGTTGTTCTTTTCCCCTCCTCCCCCCCCCCCTTTGGAGAGGCTCAATTTGTAGCCTATTATCCTATAGGAAAATGTCCCATTGAAAAGTGTGAATGGTTTCATTGGGCCTAAATTTTAATAATGCGGGTCAAAGAAAAGAGGGGCAAAATAAAGACGGGATCGCAGCTGGCCCGAGAGCGCTTTATGCGGCGTCACCTGCGAGAAGAGTCGCCTACAGACTCCCTATTCATTTGCCTAATTTTGGTCAATTTAACAAACTTCAGGAGAAATTATTGTGGCATTGTTAGGGAGGGTAAAGCTTTCTGATCGAATTAACGGCATGTTTTGATCCGGTAAATGTCATTAGAAAGAAAGAAAGAAACAATCGCGTTTAAAGGGGCCGGAGTGAAATGCGCCAAGTGGAGACGCCAAAGCGCAGCGCTCACAAAGGGAGCAAGTAACTGCCACAGGGAACTTTTGTACACGCACATTGCTGAAGTTTTTACACAAAAAGGCATTATTTCATACTTGAATACGTCTAATCCAACAATTGTCTATTTTCTGCAAACATATTTTCACAGCATTGTTAACTTTTTCCCTCGGGCCTCTGTTCTGGCAGCCGCGCTCCTCGCCTCCAGAGCGCAAAGGGTTTCCCTTTTTGGGGGGCAACAAATTTGCCGGCGGGGGGGTGGAGGGGGGGATAATGGAGCTCGGGGAAGTTGCTCGCTTTGCTTGCAAAGCCTCCAAGAGGAAAATATCGAAAACACACAAACAGGGACGGGAGGGACTGAGCTTAAAAGAGAAACAAGAGACGGGGGCTCCTTTCCTCTCCAAAGTTGCGGAGCGCATTTTCGTGGCTCTTTCGGCTTGACTTGGCACCTTCTTAGTTTGTGGTGGGGGGACACTTCCCGCCCCCAAACCCGTCTAAATAACAAGTCGCCTAACTCAGTAACAAATGCAAGTCTGTTTGTTACTTTGGCTAGCACGTCCGTCGAAAAAACATCACCTCGATTTTGGAGATGTGTGCCAACCTATCCAGATTTTAATACTTTCTATCCTGGAAACGGTACTTACTGTGGAGAAATACTACAAAAAGTGCTTTTGATCTCATAATCAGTTTCAGGGAGATTTTCTGTAAGCACTTAACTTTTTTAAATGTATAAATTTACCCGTTCTTAGTTTTTTTTAAAAAAATGGGAAAACAACACTATTTTAACGTTGCTTGTGGTTACTTTTTGAACTGAAGTAAGTGCCCATGCAGATTTTCTGTCTCGAGGCAGTATTTTTTTTTTCTTTTTAAAAATGACGTGGCCTCTTGAAGTTTTGTCTGCAACCCGGTGGGTAACTGAACAGCTCCATAAAATGTTCTGCAAGCCCCTTTGCGTGTCGTGCCTGGTGCAGCCAGGGGATCCTCCGGAGCGCCAGAGATACCCTTTCAGACGGCTTGTAGGTTTCGGCATATTCATTCCGGCACAATGGGATTAGAAACGAACCGTTATCATCCAAATTAACTAAACTCTGAATAGTAAATGTGAGAGCTTTATTTCTTCTCTCCAGCCCGTGGAGATGGAGTTGATCCTCTTACTGTCTGTGTTAACCGCCAGCTGCAGGCACCTGCAAGGCAACTCTTTCTTCCTCCTCCTCCTCCTCCTCTTCTTTTACAGACCCTCTCGCCTTGTTTATTTGCTGCTTGTCCCCCGTCGGAGAATGGTGTCTCAGCCAGGACGGGCTCGGATGAGGCGCAGGTTCAGGCTGACAATGGAAGCCCGAAAGGACACATGCAAAGTGGATATGACAGGGCCGATAGGGGCGAGAGAGCTGGGAGCGTTATGGCCGATTAAGGGGAGATGTTTGCTTTTACGGCTGGTTTCTAACGTTGCATCGGACGAACAATGGGGCGCTGGGCAGACATTCTGAGCTGCTTTAGGAAGGCTCTTGACGCGTTTCCCCAGCGAGGCTGGCGGAGGCAGAAGAGCCTTCATTTTTTTAACTGCCCAAGACGCCGCTGTTTTCATTTGTCCCCAGCACGAGGGGGCTTTGCCTTTCCTCCCAACGGCCAGGGCTTCATTCAAACCAAAACTCCTTGGCAGGTCATTTAATTTTAAGCATTTTAGAGGGAGTCTTTCACTGTTGATGGATGGATGGATGGAAGGAGATCCTGAAAGTTTTCTTCACTATTATGGATTGCAAACAACAGCAGTATTAGAAACAAGGCAGCCAATGCAAAAAATCCTTCCCGTCTTTTATATTAAAGTTACAGTTGTATACGATCAGCTTCATGGGCAAGCACTGCTGAACTCAGGGGTTTTTGAGTAAACGGAGGTTGGGTTCATGTCTCTCACGCACCAATACCTCTGAAAGCACAGACAACCCCCCAGAGCATTTACTGTTAATTTTAACCTACTTTGAACACCGCCATGAGCCATATTGGGAGGGTGGTATGGAAATTTAATATATATATTAATAATAAAACCTGTTGTGCAGTTACATGGTTGTATGCATTCCATGTCATCTAGAGCAGGGGTAGTCAACCTGTGGTCCTCCAGATGTTCATGGACTACAATTCCCACGAGTCCTTGCCAGTGTTTTCTGGCAGGGGCTCATGGGAATTGTAGTCCATGAACATCTGGAGGACCACAGGTTGACTACCCCTGCTCTAGAGAAACTCTGCCTTGAAATATAGACCTCTGAGCGCACACTGATGCACATCCTGCAAAGCCACACTCAAAACCTTCTTCAGAAACTTGCTGTAACAGGCACATGTCTGAGTCACGCATTTTTGGTTTTAGGCATGAACATCTCCATATTAAATGGTTTCCCCTGCCCTGCTGCCTCAGCAGGGGTCCCAGTCTGGGGTTGCACACTTCCTGGAGAATACGGTCCTCTCTGGTAGAGCCTTAATGGGATGTTGTTTACCAGGTGAAGTAATTTACCTTCTTGACGCAGAAAGTTTCTGCTACCCATTCCAACACATGAAACCTCTATGAAAGGACCAAGACATATTTCTCCAGGTATTCCTGCTTCCTTTGGGACTTACTTCTGAGTAAGTTCATTTATGATTGCTCCCATGCACTGCAGTCCTAAACAGAATTGCTCCAGTCTAAACCTATTTATTTCATTGTATTTGGACTGGAGTAAGTCTGTTTAGGATTGCTTTGCTTCTTTGTTTTAAAGATGGGGGTGGTGCGGGTGCAGATAGCTATTACAGTGCCTGCCTAAGTAGAGCCACATCCCTCTGGGTCCATTGGAGTCAGCAGGAATAGAAGGGTGAACATCAAATAGTGAGAAGCTTTTGAGTTCCACAGAACTCTTCTTCCTATTGGCTGTGTAGTAAAGGCTGCACTCCCTTCATGTTGAATAATACATTGTTTTTGGTCTTGTATATATAGGGACTCCACAGATACGTTTTATTTTTGTGTGTATGCTATTTCAGTAAATAAATTAAATTTTATATTGATGAAATGCCACACTTGCATAATTTTTTGGTCGGGGGTCACTACAACATGAGGAGATGTATTAAAGGGTTGCATCATTAGGAAGGTTGAGAACCACTGCCCTAATTGCTGCATACCTCACCCACTGAAGGTGGAGATGCAGAGAACAAGGCTCAAGAGGCAGCTCTTCACTGGCAAGTTATTTATTTTATTATTTATTATTTAAACTTATATACCACCGTTCCCGATTGGGCTCATGGTGGTTCACATATAAAAGAATAAAAACACAATAAAACCCAAAAAAACCCGTAATTACAATTTCTAAAGGTGACAAAACGGCAAGCAAAAAAACTAACTAAACTTACACTCTTGACCAGCTAGGGCCAGCCTTCTGACTGTCTTACTGGTGAGAGTGGGGAGACAGTTGGATAGCATGGGAGAAGACACTTCTACAGATACTGGGCAGCTGGATTTTCCATTTAGTGCCTTAGAGGTAAGAACTAGCACTTTGAATTGTTCTAGGAAACATATCAGTAGCCTCTGCAAATCTCACAGCACAGGGGTGATGCAGTCCCTGTAACCATGCTGGTTGTCATAATTTGAATCAAATGAATTTTCCAAACCAGTTTGAAAGGTAACCACATGTAGAGTGCACTGGATGTATTCAAGCCATGGATCACTGTGGCCAAGCCAGGCTTTCTGAGGGATGTCTGTAGCTGGCAAACCAGCCAGAAGTGATATATATTTAAAAAGAGTTGGTTTGTATATGCCACTTTTCTCTACCAGAAGGCGTCTCAAAGTGGCTTACATATGCCTTCCCTTTCCTCTCCCCACAGCAGACACCTTGTGAGGTAGGTGAGGCTGAGAGACCCCTGATATTACTGCTCAGTCAGAACAGCTTTGTCAGTGCTGTGGCAGCCCAAAGTCACCCTGCTGGCTGCATGTGGAGGAGGAGCGAGAAATCAAAC
Organism: Paroedura picta; assembly: GCF_049243985.1. Classification (NCBI taxonomy): domain Eukaryota; kingdom Metazoa; phylum Chordata; class Lepidosauria; order Squamata; family Gekkonidae; genus Paroedura; species Paroedura picta. Next base: position 36,792,234 of record NC_135378.1, read on the forward strand.
CCAGATCACCAGATTAGAAGTCTGCATTCCTAACCACTATTTCAAGCTGGCTCCCCTGGCACACACCATAGAGGAGGCCAGAGCCACTAAACATAGGCCAGGGTCTAGCGCCATCCTCATCCTCATGCAACACCCGTCATTACAAGCTGGCTCTACAGCCCCAAGCAGCTTATCAACAGCTCCTCTGCCTTTTCTGGATTCAGTTTATTGGCCCTCATCCACCCCATTACTTTCTCCAGGCAGCTACCAAAAATCCACCCAGTTTAGTTTAGGAGAAACAGACCTGGGTGGCACCTCACTATAAATTCTCTTATGACCTCTCCCCAGTGGTTTCATGTAGATGTTTCATAAGAGGGAACCCTGCAGGACCTCATAGCACAAATGCCACAGGGCTCAGCAGCAGTCCCAAGCATCACCTTCTGGAATTGGTGGGTCAAGAAAGAACGGGGCCACATCTGGTTCCCGGTTCGCTTCCTTTTAGGCACCTGGCCAAACCATTTTACAAAGTGTGATGCCCACTATTCCCACCCCAGTCAGCCTTTACGGAAGTATACCATGGTCATAGGTATCAAAAGGTCTCAAGGGACAGCTTGGTGTGGTAGTTAAGGTCTCTAATCTAATTTGATTCCCCATTCCTCCGCATGTAGCTCCCTGGGTGACCTTGGACCAGGCACAGTTCTCTCAGACCTCTCCAGCCTCACCTACCTCACAGGGTTCCTGTTGTGTGGAGAGCAAGGGTAGGTGCTTGTAAGCCACTTTGAGATTTCACCCTCTCCTTCCTCCCCTCTCCTGGAAGAGGATGGTATAGGACAAGGCAGGTGTTGTATCATCTATTTGTTCAACCATATAGATGTTTGCAGCTTGACAAATGTACTCTATCTACTGGTTGATGTTATACACGTCCAGAGCTGTTGGAAATTCCAAGAGCCAGCTTGGTCTAGTGGTTAGGGTCATGGACTTGTAATCTGATTCCCCAAGTAGAGAAAAGTGGTATATAAGAACCAATTCTTCTTCTTTTCTTCATACCAGGTTTGTTTTTGAATCCTAAGGTTTCCAGATTTCAATGTTAGGTAGCTTCATAAGAATAATTAGATGATATACAATTTATTTTTTAGACTGAAGTTGTGTGTGTACCGGAATCATGAGTAGCAACCAATGGCCTTATATATAAGAAATTATTTGCCTATCCATACAACATAGGAGGTAAAATTATGCTTAATTTTTAGAAAAGTCTAATCCTTATTAAAGGTTATGAAAAATTTAAAAATACTATGATATTGTGAATGTCAGCTTTAACTATTTCAGAGAACACCACCTGGTTGTAAAATATATATCATACTCTCTGAATGTGCATTATGACTATTTAATGTCCTTGTAATCACTGAGGAAGGCCGTAGAAGCTGGAACACACCTGGTTTTATATAGTTCACAGGACATATTTATCTACCAGGAATGCTTGGAAATTATACAGTCTGATATTGAGATCCCTGTTTTTAATTTTATATGTGAAAACTATATAATAAGTACTTTATTTTTTGTAGCTTGACCCTTTTTACAAAAATGGAGGCAAATAGCATCACCTGGTAAATAATATCCAGTTCAGACTCTGTCAAAGGGGGAGGACAGGCTTTTTTCCTCCTCCAAGTAGCAAGTAGCCTCAGATCCATATATATCTCCCAATAGAACAAAGTTTGAGTCCAGTAGCATCTTTGAGACCAACAGAGGTTTATTTATGCTTACACCTTGAATTAAATCAGAGTCCAGTAGCACCTTTAAGACCAACAAAGATTTATTCAGGGTGTGAGCTTTCAAGTGCAAGCACTCTTCCTTGAATGAAGTTGCCACTGGACTCAACTTTGTTCTGCTGTTTCAAATGAACCTGGCTGCCCATCTGAAATCCATATAACTTCAGCTTTTTATTCCTGTTTGGTCCTTGCATTTGTTAAGCATCTTCATTATGTTGGATGCTGATTTGTTGCTCACCCTCTTCTTGTTTGTATGGACTGATAACTTCCATTTCAATGTATATGAAGTGTGCATGCAGATGAAAGCTTACACCTTGAACAAAACTTTGCTGGTCTAGAAGGTGCCCCTGGATGCCAAACTTGGTTCTGTTGCTTCAGACCAACCTTATCCACCTGCATCTCTCTTTACTGGCAGGAAAATTTCCAGATTAAAAAAAAAAGACTGAGAAGTCAGTGTGTGATTGACACTCCAAGGGGAAAATGCCCTTCTGCAATACGACTGACAAAATCATGTTGAAGGCTAATTTACCATTTTAAGGTTGCCAACAGTCTGGAGAAAAGGTTTCCTGCATTTTCAGTAGAGGCCTAATGGGATGTTATTTACCAGGTTGTGTCATTTAACTCCATGTAAGTTTCTGCTGTGCATTTCCACAAATGTAAGCCTCTGTTAAAGTGACAGGATGTTTTTTCTCCTCCAGGTTGTTGGCTGCCTGACTTTGTGAAATTTTCAGATCGCTTTTCAAACTCTTCAGTGCTTAAACTTCTGAGACCCAACAAGATCGGGCTAGCTTGGACTATCCAAGACAGGGATGTGGGAGGTAGGCTTACTTTAAAGAGTTACTTTAAGAAGAAAGTTCATCTTAAAAGCACTGAAGAGTTTGGAAAGTGATCTGAAGGTTGCAGCCATGCTGTTTTAGATATTCCAATAGGCTGACTTTAACGTATGTGATTTTATATTGATACACACTGCCTTGAGATGGGTGGGCTGAGATGGGTGGCCTTATAAATCTAATTATAAATAAAATAAAAATAAACGTCTGTCCTGCCCTATCCAGATCTTGGAAGCTAATCAGGGTCAACAATGCCTAGTATATGGACCTCCAAGGAATACCAATGATAGAATCATAGAATCATAGAGTTGGAAGGGGCCATACAGGCCATCTAGTCCAACCCCCTGCTCAACACAGGATCAGCCCTAAGCATCCTAAAGCATCCAAGAAAAGTGTGTATCCAACCTTTGCTTGAAGACTGCCAATGCATAGCCAGGAATGATAAAGTATCTCTTGCCTTAAAATCCCTACAGGGTCACCATAAGAGCTGTGACTTGATGGCATTTTCCACCAGTACCCTTCCCCACAACAAGCTAATAGTCTTGGGAGCAAACAAGACCTTAAAGGTAAGAATACCAAATATTATATATATTAAGGATGTATATCCCCAGCCCGAAGGAAGCACGTCTACCATCGACCAGAGCCAGGGCCTTTTCGGTCCTGGCCCCTACTGGTGGAATGAGTTCCCGGGTGATCTGCGGACCCTGCGGGATTTGTCAGCTTTCCGTAGGGCCTGTAAAACGGAGCTCTTCCACCAGGTCTGTGGTTGAGGCTGGGGTCAGCAAATCAGGGATATCGCTCCCCCCCCTAGGAGTTGGAGTGTACGCTACTCCCCCATCCTTTCCTCTTCACCTGTTTGATAATTGGGGGAGGGATGGGATTTTTAGTCATCATGTTAGTAGATTGATGTTTTAAATGGAATTTTAATGGGGTTAGTTGTTGTGACCCACCTCGAGCCTGTCGGGAGAGGCGGGAAATAAATCTAATAATAATAATAATAATAATCTTGGAAGAGGCAGGCTACGGTAGTAAAGGAAATAATTTTGTCAGCTGCCTAGATAGCGATGCAGCATGATTAGCTTGCAAGATCTGGAGAGCCATTTGGTGTAGTGGTTAGGAATGTGGACATCCAATCTGGTGAGCTGTGTTTGATTCCCCGCTCCCCAGCATGCAGCCAGCTGGGTGACCTTGGGCTCACCACAGCACTGATAAAGCTGTTCTGACTGAGGAGTGATATCAGGGCTCTCTCAGCCACCTCGTTGTGGGGAGAGGAAAGGAAAGGGGACTGTAAGCTGCTATGAGACTCCTTTGGGCAGAGAAAAGTGGCATATAAGAACCAACTCTTCTTCTCCTTCTTCTCCTTCTAACCAGCAAGAGAACCTCAGAGGGAAAGGAACACCTTTACCAGCTGTGTGGCTTGCTGAGAATTTGTTTCCTCCCAGGTTAGGCTGATCTTGTCAGATTTCAGAAGCTAAGCAGGGCTAGCATTATGATGGAAGATCCCCAACTAGGGTACAGATGGAGGCAGGCAATGGCAAACCACCTCTGAATGTCTCTTGCTTGGCTGCCAAACAATCCTAGGATCTCCTCACTATAATACACACATGACATACAATAAATAAATAAATAAATAAAAACCTATAATGCTTGGCCAGTTCAAGGCATGTCAGGCCCTTGGCAAGGGGTTCAGGACTGTGCAGGATATCGTTTGCTGTTCAATGTATACTGTGTTCCCTCCACCCCCAGCTATCAGTCTTGTTGGGTAACTGGGAAGAAAAATAAACTTCAAAAAGGAAAAGAGCTTGCCATTTGTCTAATTCCATTCCGGAGTCACCTTACCCGAAGCCCAGCTGGAGTATGAAGACAGTGAATGGGTCTAAGCTTTCCGGCACAGACTGGTTTTCTTGGCCTGCAGTGATGAGGAAGTTTCTCCTGTTGTGCAGCTGTTGGGACAGAGGAGCTCTGCCCAGAAAAGAGACGGAAACCCTCAGAGACTTAAGCAAGTTTGGTGGCCTTGTATAAGCTCAGAGCCAGCCCGATTCCTGCCTCATCTTTATTTGGTTCCCACCCCAGCCTCCAAGCCACACAAGGCTGTGCACAAGGGGTGGGGTTGGGGAGGCTGATTAGAGAGTTGGGTGTTATGTAGACTGGAGAAGAGGAGGCAAGGGGTGACAGGATAGCTGTGTTTAACTATGTGAAAGGTAGACATGTGAAAGAGGGGGGCAACTTGTTTATTGAAGCTTTAGAGACAAGGACTAGGAGCAGTGGGCTCAAATTACAGGAAAGGAGGTTCCACTTAAATATTAGAAAGCATTTTCTGAGGGTGAGGGCTGTTCATAGATGGAATATGCTGCCTTAGAGGGTGGTGGAAAGTTTTTGTTGAAAGTTTTTGTGGAGGAGATTGCATGAGCATCTTTCTGGAGAGTATGATTTTTCGTTCCCCTAAAAGTGGGAGGGCTGGACTGGATGGCCCTTTGTGGTCTCTTCCAGCTCTGTGTGACTCTGATTCAGAACATCAGACCATTCAAGTCAATATTGACTGGCAGTGGCTTTCAGGCCTTTCACATTATCTAGGACTTGATCTTTGAATTGGAGATGCTGGGGATTGAACCTGGGACCTTCTACACACCAAGAAGATGCTCTAAGCCAGCAGTACCCAACCCCTTGTCCGGAGACCGGTCCCGGTCCATAGATCAGTCAGTACCTGGCCGCTGCTCCTCCTCGTCCTCCTCCCTGGCTGCTGCCTCGGGGGCTGCCCTGCCACTCTGCCGCCAGCTCACCTTTGGTGCTCTCCAGTGGCCGCCATGGCTGGGGCTCTCCCTTGGTGTGGCATTGCACAGCTGCTGCTGGCAGCACCCCCCAACAGGTGGCGGGAAGTCAGGGGTGCCAGCGGGAAAGCAAGTGGAGCAGGGGCTCAGGCAGTGGCGACATCCCTCAGCAAAAGACTATCCCCCCCCCCCCGGACCTCAGTAAAACTGTCAAGCGTTGACCGGTCCCCAGTGATAAAAAGGCTGGATATCACTGCTCTAAGCCATTGTCATTCTTATGTGCTGGCATTTGGATAGATCCATTTGATATGAATGATGACATGGCTTTCTGTGGATGTTTGTGTGCGTGTTTGCGTAAGGTTAAGTATGCCTTAGGAAAGTAGCAGAGTATCTGCTTTCTATCCAGAATGCTGCAAGTTCCGCCCCTACCAACTCCTGTTACTGGGTCTCAAGCAGAAGGCTTTAAGACAGGAGAAGAGCTGGTTTCTTGTGCATGAAAACTTATAAACAGAATTGAACTGTGTTGGTCATAAAAGAGACACTGGACTCAAATGGTGTTGCATTGCTTCAGACCAACATGACTACCCACCTGAATCTCTACTTAGACTGAGTTCTTCCTGGAAAGAGAGCACCAAACCAAGTGTGATGGAGAATATCCTGAGATGGGGAAAGCCTGGAAAATGGAGAAGGAGAAGAAAAGCTGGTTTTTACACCCCACTTTTCACCACCCCAAGGAATCTCAAAGTATCTTACAATTTCCTACCCTTCCTCTCCCTACAACAGGCACCCAGGGAAGTAGGTGGGGCTGAGAGAGCTCTGAGAGAACCATGACTGGCACAAGGTCACCCAGCTGGCTGCACATGGAGAGGGAGTGGGGAATCAGACCTAGTTTTCCATAGTAGGTTTTCCACTACAGCATGCTGGTTTTCAACTTCTATTTTCCTTGCCTAAAGCAGTGATGGTCAGGGTAGGTGGGTCAGTGTTCTGGCTCTGTAGAAGGCAACTTCATGCATTTGTGTATCTGTGTCCATGCAGTCCGGGTGACCGGGGCACAACCAGAAGTGGCGCCGGGGTCACCACGTGCATAATCGGTTACTCTGGGTTTTGCCGCCGTCGCGCCCCGTCCCGTGCATAACCGGTGTGCTTAGCTTCTTCCCCCTCCACGTTTTCCATGTGACCCGAAATCGCCGTTTCGGCAGCCGTGCATAATGGGCCCTGGAGAGGTTCCCCGAGGGCCAGGTCTTTAAATCAAAGCGATGTGTTCTTGTAGTAGTAAAAGCAGTTTCTTAAGTAACCCCTTAACACAACCTATATGTTTGTGAAATTGCTTACCATTACAACAAGAAAACTGGGCTACTTCTAGAGAGTGAGTGGCCATTGTATTTTATACTTGACATTGACCAGAACAAGCCAACACAGTATGCTCTTAATCTCCATAGCTGCAGTCATCAAACAAAGCTACTGTGCCAAAAACCTTAAGAGGCATAGGAGCAAGCAGAAAAGTGGAAAGGCCTATCCTATAAATATCCAAGGTTGTCTGGGGGAGGAGGGGTGGAATCTGTTTTCCCCCCAAACTTTGCTTGGTTAGTTTTCATCAGCAAATCCAAGCACAGAAAACGGTTTTGGATGCTCTGGTTATCCTGCCCCCTAGTGGTTATTGTCAGACCTTGATTTGCAAAGTGCCAGGCTCTCGATTTGATTTTACTGTTGAGAAACCCCTGAAACATTCTTCAAGCTTTGAGAAACCACACAAGTGGTGTGATCGTGTGGAATACGGTTGGGAAGCACAGCTGTGTACAAGCCCGACTGGGCGCCTCCCCTTCCCTCCCCCTCCAGGCACGTCATTGGCCATATCGGAGGGTGGTGTCAACATGACCATATATGATCAAACCAACCAATAAATGTTTAAGAATTGTATATATTAATATTAATATATTATATTAATATGTATATAATATATATTGTATAAATATTTATATAATATTTATATTAACTCCCACCCATTCAGGAAACCCCAGGGTTGAGAAAGCCTGGTCTACAGTCCATGTGGACCACACAAGACACTTCAAAATAGTTAGTCAGTGCAAAATGCATCTGCTCATCTGTTGATGGGCAAGGCATTATGTGCTTGTTAAGTTAATTTTAATACTGCATCACTGACTACTTGCTTCTGGGTGCTGGTTTACAATCCTATGTGACCCACAGTCCAGAAAGTTTTTTAACTATACGGTTGAGATCATGCATTTCAGGGGGGGATGTTCAATGGCTGGCATCTGCAGCCATGAGATACCAGGAGGTGGGAAAGGCGTTGTCTGCCTGGGACTCTGGTGAGCCACTGCCATCAGCATAGATGTGTGTATTAAATGCTGTCAAATCGATTCAGGGTTATGGAGACTCTATACATCAATATAGAACAAAGTTAGAGTCCAGTGGCACCTGTAAGACCAACAACGTTTTATTCAAGGCATAAGCTTTAGTGAGCATGCACACTTCATCAGATACAGTGGAACAAGCCAACATAGTCTGCTCTTCAATGTACTTGACAGTGTGCTTGCCACCAGACTCCACCATTGTTCTGCTGCTTCAGACACCTGAACCTACCTGTGAATTAATGTCATCCTAAAGGTCTGATCATTAATGGCCTTGCTTGGGTCTTGCAAACTGAGGGCCATGGCTTCCTTTTCAGCCCTGAGCTATTGTCAGCCTTGGCACAAGGTAACTTCACAGTTTTCTATCTTCCTGCCTACCAGTATGTTAAGAGTGCAAAAGTTGGCTTGAAACTCAACATCAAGAAAACAAAGATCATGGCATCCGGCCCTCTCAATTCCTGGCAAATAGATGGGGAAGAAATGGAGATAGTGACAGATTTTATTTTCCTGGGCTCCAAGATCACTGCAGATGGGGACTGCAGCAAAGAAATTAAAAGACGCTTGCTCCTGGGGAGGAAAGCTATGGCAAATCTAGACAGCATCCTAAAAAGCAGAGACATCAGCCTGCCAACAAAAGTGCGTTTAGTCAAGGCTATGGTATTCCCAGTTGCAATGTATGGCTGTGAAAGTTGGACCATAAGGAAGGCCGAGCGTCAAAGAATTGAGGCTTTTGAACTCTGGTGCTGGAGAAGACTCTTGCGAGTCCCTTGGACTGCAAGGCGAACAAACCGGTCAGTCCTGGAGGAGATCAACCCTGACTGCTCTTTAGAAGGCCAGATCCTGAAGATGAAACTCAAATACTTTGGCCACCTCATGAGAAGGAAGGACTCCCTGGAGAAGAGCCTAATGCTGGGAGTGATTGAGGGCAAAAGAAGAAGGGGACGACAGAGAATGAGGTGGCTGGATGGAGTCACTGAAGCAGTAGGTGCAAACTTAAATGGACTCCGGGGAATGGTAGAGGACAGGAAGGCCTGGAGGATCATTGTCCATGGGGTTGCGATGGGTTGGACACGACTTCGCACATAACAACAACAACACCAGTATGTTCTGTTTGTCCAGAAGATACCTCCTTGGGAAAAATACCCTTCCCTTTCTGTCATGACTCCCCACCTCTGTGGAATGGATTCCCAGGGGGTATTCTACTGGGGGGGGGGGTCCTGCAAGGCAGTTCTTTTCCACAGATAGTGTTCAGAAGTATTGTGAGAGCTGACTGCTTGGCAGTGGGATCTCTTCTCCTGGGGCAAATTTGTAGTGGAAAATGTGTAGGAACTCCACATATCGTTTTGTGCTCTGATTTGGAATGAAGAAAAATATCTGTTCTTCTCGGATGGGGAGAGAACCCCATAAATATAAGGCTGAGCTCAGATTCATATAAGGATGAAGAGTAAAGTAGATGCTGTGTGATCTATATGAAAGGACCCAAAAATCCATACCATGGGGCACTGAAGAGGCAGGAAGCAATGAAAAATTGGTGGTGTTTCCGATCAATTCATTCAATAACATTATCAGAACTTCTGCTTTTATAGATTTCTCACCTGATACCTGCTTCAGATAAACTGGCAATTTGGTAAAATATTTGTCTGCATTTGTAATGTTCATGATTACGTTAAAGGCACAGCAGCAGGCCAGAGCATTGATCAGTTGGCAACTTTGTACCCTAATGATAACCCTCCAATAAAAGAGTCTGTAGCCTGGCTCAGAACCTAGTCTGGCAAGCAGAATATTATCTTTGACTCAGATACTTCTTCTCTGTCTTTTCTTTTGTGGCTACTTTTCTAGTGCCAGAAGATGAAGAAATAGTCTACAGACTGAAACTGGGTGACAGAGGTCAAACTCCAGCTTTGACCAGTTGCAGCACAACAGAAGTGTGTCTGTGCACCACTGGATTCCGTGATCCTTGTTCTGCATCGCTATTGTGGGAAAGTTTACCCTTGCTTTGGTCTGTTGTGTTTCCCATGGGAATGCACACTTCTGTAGTTTCGCAGAATCTCTGATTGATACTGTTTCTGCACATGGAATTTGTCTCTGACCAGCCTCTCATTGTTAGTGTGGTTTAATGCTGCTTCCTGAAGATGTCTGCAGCAACCAGGGGTTGGTGCAAATTTTCATCCCCACTGTCCCGCGTTAAGGGAAAATGGGAGAATCCACTTCCCCTTTCTCATCATGGCGCACAACAAGGCAAAAACCGGGGCAAGCCTGTCTGGATGAAGAAATGTGCAACAGTCTCGCTAGTGGTTTCCCTGCCCTTGTACCCACCCACCCCTCTCCATTTCTGGGAACACAAACCGACATACCTGTGTATCAGTGGAAATAAAACGTACTGTCATGTTCTCTTCAGTGTGCACAGCAATATTGGGAGCGGCTAGCAACCCTATCTAAAACACATTCATGTTTCTGTTTTCTGGTGGTAGGGCATGAATGGATAAGGTGGGGGGCCATGTTATGAAGCAGACCTCTCCCTATTAGCATGGTATCTGTGTTCTGTATTTTTATTCTGTATTGTGAACACACAATCCTTGGAGTCCAATCATCATGGCCAGCATAAGTCTCAAGCCTATCAGAAATCTACCCAAACTGGAATCATAAAAAGAGGGATGATATTTAACAGGTAATGTTATTCACTTCCATGCCATGAAAGTTTCCAGCTGCCCATTGAGGGTTCCTCCCGCCCCCCTCAGAGTTTGTTAGGATCCCTACTCTCAAGGGTCTCACTTGGCCAGAGGGGAAAAACCGAACAAGTAAAGCTCCAGGCAGCTGCTTCTCTCTCAACTGTGTTTCCATCTCCTTTGTGTGAGGAAGTACAGGGAAGGATCCGGGACTCATGCTCCGTGCTAGACTTGCTGACGATAAGTGGGAAGGAAGCCTGGTGCTTTGGACTTAATCTTTGTGGTCTGGGCTGTTACTGGCTAGTTCAGTTTCTTATATTCTACTGACATTCACAGGATTTAAGTAATATAGCCATGCACACAATTGCCTCCACAGTGATTCAATGCAATGTGAATTACTCTTTTAATTGATTAAAAGCCACTTCACAGATGCAAATAATAACAATGAAAAATAACATATACTATAAGGCAGATGATAATGCAATAGTATGCAAAAATACAATGCCTGTTTTATGATCTTATTATCTTATTACTAAAGAGCCAACTTCCTTATCTGCTCTATAGAAATTGGCTAACAGAATGTGACTTGCAGACTTTAGCAGTCTCCCACAGCTTGAGCTGCTACTAAAGGCATGGGGGTTGGGGTGGATATTAGTAAGATATATATTCAACAAAATGGTCTGGAAAATTGCAGAACACAAACATTTATATAAAATTCCCACTGAATTTCCATGCAGAACAATATATAGGATGCTTTAGGATGCTTTGGGCTGATCCTGCGCTGAGCAGGGGGTTGGACTAGATGGCCTGTATGGCCTCTTCCAACTCTATGATTCTATGATTCTATAGCATGTAATAAAACAATCCAATAATTGTCCCATCTCCTGATATTTGGGGTAAGTCTCTATTAAAGGACAGGATGTCTTTCCCCCCTTCAGGTCCATTGGCATTCCTTCCTGATGTCTAAAAGCTTAAGAGAATGAACTGGATCTTAATGTAACACAGATAATGGTTAAGGGAACAATCTTGAGTAGGTCTGCTCAGTTCTTCCCATTTTATTCAATCAGGCTTGCTCCCAGGAAAGTGTTCTTAGTGCTTCAGCCTAGAATCGTAGATTTGGATGAGCCATACAGCCCAACCCCCTGTTCAATGCAGGATCAGCCTAAAGTATCCGTAAAATTATCTGTCCAGCTGCTGGTGGGTGCGATCACCATCTCCTTAGGCAGCTGAATACACTGCATTGATGACTGTAAAAAAATGTTTTCCTGATATCTAGCTGATACCATTCTATACATAGTTTAAACTTATTCCTGTCGGTCCTGTCCTCTGCTGCCAACAGGAACCACTCCTTGTCCTCCTCCAAGCGACAACCTTTCATATACTTAAAGACAGTAATTATGTCCCCTCTCCACCTCCTCTTCCCCAGGCTGAACATTCCCAGGTCCCTCAGCCTTTCCTCATAGGGCTTAGTCCCCAAGCCCTGGACCATCTTCATCACTCTCTTCTGAACCTTCTCAATTTTGTCTAAGTCTTTTTTGAAGTAAGACCCCCTGAACTGTGCACAGTACTCCAGGTGTGGTCTGACTAATGTGGTATACATCAGAATTATGACTATTCTTGTCAAAACATGAACCCCCTTCACTGAAGAACCCTAGACCATAATCCTACATTATACTTCTAATAATAGCTTTTGTAAATAATTGTACAAAGTGTTTAGGTCTAATTACTGTGGCCCAGTGATAGTGACAGTAGCACATTGCAAAAAATGTGTTTGTGTGTGTGTGTGTGTGGTAGGGACACCACCAGTTTTAGGAGTGGAAAGATATATATATTTGTTTCCCACTTGGTCTGATTTTTCATTTTGAAACTTGAGATTTGGTGTTGGCTGCTGCCCCCTTGTGTTTAGCAAATATACTTGTTTTCATAAGCATCGTGAGAACCTTTTCCTGCTGAAGTGGGTGGGGAGATACCTTTTGCCAGGAACAGAACCTTCTTAAGAATGGGGTGAGAGTTACCCCACCTTCTGCATGTGTGGCATTCCTGATGGATGGGGACATCTGTATTTAAAACAGTTTGTCTTCACATGGAATAATCCCCCCCCCCCAATTCTGCACTGTGTTTCCACTATAAAAGAGCTTGACAAGGTAAAAAAGAAAACAGCAGCCCTGGAAAACGGATGCTTTTCTCCCCCCCCCCCACACACATTAGTGGCTTTATTTACTTACTTACTGCCTATCCTAGCAAACCATCTCTGGGCGGTGCACAACATAGTATATACATAATACAAGTAAAACAATTGAGTGGTTGTAGGAACTAGCAGTTAAAAGAGCATTTGCATCGATGAGATCTTCAAAGTACTAACAACATCCTATGACCATGCAATAGTGGCAAATGGCTGAGACCACTGCATTTATTACAAATAAACAAGTGAAAAGGAGACTATCCCATTCTGTACAAAATGGAAACATTTCTCAAAATTCGTGTAGTGTTTATCAGAGTTCTTTTATTTCATTGCAATAAAGGCTGTGAAATAAAGCCATAACCCCACTAGGAATCTTTCCAGGGCAGAGTTTGCACTTACTTTGTTTATTCCATTGTCAATCCTGTTGAATTCAATTTGATTTGAACTCGGGTCTTCCCCCCCCCCCCATTGAAACAGAAAAGTGTTCTGCACATGGTTAGGGTAGTTCAGAAGGGGAGGGGGAGCCAAGCTTCTTTCTTTCTGTTCTTGAAGGGGAGAGGGAGAGGAGCCAAGCAGGGAGTCTCTTTCTTTTCTTGAAGGGGGGGGGGGAGAGGATCGAAGAAGGCAGAGGAGGGGTAAAAATACAAGACTGACAGAAGCTGAGAGAAATTAGGGGCTTCTCTTTTAAGGCAAGCTTGTCACATGACCAGCTTTGGCCAATCAGGGGTTCTCTACCACGCAGCAAAGCCCAGATTCAAAACAGCCTGCTTTCTCAATCCGGATTTTATAAATATTGAGCATTAAAAGCACTCTAAGATATCGCACAATAAAGGTAGGGTGACTCTGGATCAATCCTTCTTGCTGCAGAAGGAAAATTTAAATTGCCCCAAATCAAAATGGAAATCACATTCTGTGAAGACGGCAGGGACTGAATCGACCTGGGATTGGAATAAAAGCTCCGTGCAGTTTACACCCAGGTTCTGATTCCAAATTTTTACAGGTTTGTTCCTGGAGATTTGGGGGTAGAGACCCTGGCCTGAATAGTCCAGGCAAACCCAGTCATCAGCTCTCAGAAGATAATCAGGAGACAACCCACAAATCACCTGGAAGTTCCTATTCTATTTTTGCTATATATACATCTCCACTGCCCCCTACAGGAAACCTTTATATTCTGCTCAGTTATGCACGCTGATGCCTGGGTCGAGCAGCCTCTGAGCTAACCCCTGGGTCATTTCAGCATCTAAGCCCATTCTTTTCACAAAGGCTCAATTGCAATAGCTTTAGCCCTCTGGCCAAGAATGAGATGGATCCAGCCCTAGTTGGCTTTCAAATTCACTTCCTAAGGATTGCATTAGAGCCATCCTGAGGGCACAGAGAGACAAGATGGTTTAAAATAACACATGGCACCAGGAAAAGATGAAGACCCAACAGGAGATGGATTGGTTCACTCAAGGAAGCCACAGCCTTCCGTTGGCAAGACCTGAGCACGGCTGCTACAGAGAGGACATTTTGGAGGTCATTAAGGCATAGGGCCACCATAATCCAGTAGTGGCACTTAGCACCCAAACACAAAGAGGGAATGGCAACCTTTTGACCTAATTTCATCTGTGGTTCTTTCTAAAAAGCAGTTTTTCCTTATGGAGCAAAGGATAAGTATGCTCATGCTAGACTCTTTGCAATGTGCCTGGTAGGTTTCTGTTGAGTAAACAATTGGTCAACCAGATGCAGTGCAAATAAGTGCCTGAAATAGATTGGATACACTTACCCAAATTGGAAGGCTTTGGGGATTGCAGAAGAGCATTTTGGAAGGCCCTGTACATGGAGTCAGTGGAACAAAGTTTAAACTTGCAAAGATACAAGAACAGTGGAGCAATCTTTCTGTAGATTGCAAGGAAAAGCACAGGAAACAAAGTATTTTAATTTGCTTGTTTCTTGATTGAAATTATTTAGACTGGGAAAGAAGCAAGTAAACACATGAATCTGGGCAGACTCTATAAACAGTTTAATGATGCTGCTTCCTAACAGGAGAGGGCCAATTTCCAACATAATTTTCAGCAAACAAGTCCTGGTACATTACACTTGTTTCGATATACTTCATCAGTGTATTATATAACAATCAATGGACAAGATGAGCTACAATCAGCAAATGCTCTATGTTCTCACCGTCTCCAAGAACATGCAGTGGCAATTATTTAGATTCCTTTCTCACTTGGACTCCAGGTGGTTTATGCAGAGATGATACAGATGATACAGCACGACTGCCCACCTGAACCCATACTTAGGCTGTGTACTTCCTGGAAGGTGAGTACCAAACCAAGTGTGACAGAGAATATCCCGAGGATGGGGAAAGCCTGGAAAGTGGGGGAGGAGAAGAAGAGTGGTTTTTATACCCCACTTTTCCATACCCAAAGTAGCTTCCTCTCCCCACAACAGGCACCCTGTAAGGTAGGTGAGACTGAGAGAGTTCTGAGAGAACTGGGACTGGCCCAAGGTCACCCAGCTGGCTGCATGTGGAAGAGGAGTGAGGAATCAAACCCAGTTCTCCAGATTAGAGGCTACTGCTCTTAACCATCACACCATGCTGGATAATAGTGTATGAATGCAGTTTGGAAACCAAGGTGGGAAAAATATCTATGTGGATGCATCTGTAAAAGACATAAAATATTCCTTCTATCAGATGGAAAGGTAAAAAAATAATGTATGCAGCAAATGACAACCAGAAAGAGTCTTGTGACTGACAACCTTAAAAGCTCCATGATGGCATAAATGTCCATGAGCTTGGACTAGTCAGTTTTTAAGGTGTCTTTTTTGCTTCTGATGGATCAGTACAGCCCCCCAGGTATATTATTGGTAAATGACAGAAAGTATTTAATCACTTCTCAGTATTAAAATAACACGAAGTATATGAATGCTTTTTAACCATTATCAGTATCTCTCCTTGGAAAGTGCTAGGTAAGTAAAGTAAATTCCTGTCCAGACAGACGGAATTTTGTTCAGCCAGGTTCTGTTACACAATTGCTTTGCTCAAACAAAAGTATGAAACAGCACAAACAAAAATCACCAAACATTGTAGCCAGTCTTTCCTGGTGTGACCCGAAACAAGTCTATTTCTCCATAAAATATAAAACCTGACCTTTGGGCTGACTTAAGACACGATCAGCCAGACTATTCCCATGTGATGGTCTGTGATGGAAGTGTCAGCGGAGGAAGAAGCTGCCCCCTATTTCAAGGAGACATTTCTTAGGAGTACTTCTCCTGTGTGTCCTTCCCCTAGCAGAACGTCAAGGCAAGTGTGCAGAGGGTGATGCCTACATGAAGCAATCGACTTCTGTTCACAGAAGCCCCACAACCTCCATTTATGGAGATAGTATGCTGAGAATTTATTGCTCACAAGGAAATAGCCAAGAGCCCCACAAGCATTGCCCCACAGTATGAACCAACAGTGGGGACAGCCAGCAGCCGGCCCTTTCATGCCGAGCACTTGGATAGTGGTGAGCAAAGACCCCCTCTGAAAGCAAACTCCAGCTAATACCTGGGTACTCAAGTTTTGGCTCAGCTCTCTGCAGTGTCCTTTAGCCAAGATCATCAACCATGGATTTGATCACGGCTTTTCTGAGTCAGATTCGGTTTTGCTATATGCAAGAGTACATGCTTCCTGTGTTGTTTGCAGCATCCTTCATCCCAAACTCTTCTAGGAAGAACATTAGGTTCAGGTTGCTTCTGCATTGAAATTTGGCCTGGCTGGGCATCTAATTAAGTTTTTTTTAGCATCTACAGGACATTGTCCCTGAATTGTTCATGGAGGTATGCCTGGCCTCAACCAGGGCCATGGCTTTTTTGGTCCTGATCCTGGCCCTGACCTGGTGGAATGAGCTCTCAGAAGAGCTGAGGGCCCTGACAGAGCTAGCACCATTCTGCAAGGCCTGCCAGATGGAGCTCTTCTGCCAGGCATTTGGTTGAGGCCAGGCCAGGAAGATCGGGTCCCTCTGTGTATGGGCTTATGTGCCGGACATCTGGGCAGGAGTTACCTCCCCCCCCTCAGGGCAGTGGTGTGGGGTTGCTGTCAGGCATGGACAGGTGGGGGGGGGGGAGGATGTAGATGGGATTTTTGCTGCCAGTATTGTATCTGTATTTTATGTGGGTTTTGTGATCTTACTGTAAACTGCCATGAGCTGGCAGGATCTGGAAGAGGTGGTGAATAAGAACAAATATAAATAAAATAAAGAAATTAGGCAGACCGAGAGGATTGCCTAGGATAGGGGCACCAGGGTCCAAAAAAAGAGGCTTGCCAGTGGCAAGCTGCAGTCCCTAGCAGTCCCCCTCCCCTAGATCTAGTGCTGCTTTATGGGTGCATGGCCTGACTGGTGGTGACGCTGGCTGCCCAGGGCCTGCTTGCCTGTTCTGTCTCCCCTCCCTTACTTTCCTGAAGGACAAAAGGAGGAAAACCAGACAACCACCAAGTCTGCCACTGCTCTGCTCTGCTCTGCTCTGCATCCACTCGATGGCTGCCTGGTCTGCCCATTGCCCACCCAGGTTTGCACACACCTGAGTCATGATTGCTCACCTGGCCTCCATTCCTCTACTCATCTTGTCCAGCCCCTCCCCCGTGAAGGAGGAAGAAGAACCCAAACCCCCTTTCTACTGCCATCAGGTATATTTGTTTGTTTATTCATGTAATTGATATACCACTCCTCACTGTGACATCTTGTGGTCACTTGTGGGGCAGCTGTGGCTCCGTCTCTGGGTCGCAGCAGCTCTGCATGGGCTTGGGCTGTGGTGGGGAGTTCCCTGGCTAGGGGCAGGGAGGGGAGCCTGGCTTGTGTTTGCTCCCTTGAGCCGGCCTTGAGAATCATGATCACATGGAGGCATCCTTAGAGGAATGTCTGATGGCTAAAAATCAGTACTGACTAACATAGTGCTTTCATCATCTTTCATAATAATAATTTTTAAAAAGCTACACTGTGCTACATGGAATACTTTTAAATGTTTGCTATCAAGTTTTTAAGATGCTTTGTTGTGTTAAGGTAGTAGAGGATACGAATGTTAGTGTTATTCAACAAACACCCAGAAAAGAAAGCTCATACATACTTCAGGCTTCAAAATCCGGGTTCAAGCAAGCCGAGGATCTCAAACTGGCCTTGAGGAAGAGTGCCATGTCCTTGCTAGAAGCCAACTCTTCTTAATTTCTCTGCTTATAGGTCCAAGTAAGCCCAGGTCAGATATATGAATGGGTGCTGGGTTCCTGCCCTCCATCCCTGGCCTCAGAGCCCATGCAGAGCTTCCACTTTATCACCAACCACAGTTTGATGCTCCGTCTGAACAGATGAGCAATGTTTGTTGTCCAACTAAGGGGTCTTAAGTAGTAGTAACATGATATGAGATGAAACATTCAATTCATGTTCTTCTGCAGATAAATTAAATGTTTGTTTGGGTCAACAAATGTCTAAAACCCAGTGAATTCGTACAGCATGATGTGCAGATGGCCTATTATGAAAGATGAACAGGAAACTATTTTAAAACCCGTTTAAAATGATATTCAAAACTGGTTATGTTTGTTTTAAATATCTGTCACTATAGTTGCTATGAAAGGAAGGCGATGGGTATGCCCTCACGGTTTTATTTCCTCTTCTGTCTTTTATTCCTTCAAGATGCTCTTTGTCCTCCACTTAAAACCTGGCCGAACCTTCCAAGCAGTCTTCATCCCAACACCAGTGAAATCCAAAAACAAATATGTGACATTCCCCTCTGATGTACCCCTTGATAGGGGTCTAGAGATCACTAGGAACTACAAATTGCTCTCCAGTCAACAGAGGTCAGTTCCCCCCAGAGAAAATGGCTGCTTGGCAGGTGGACTGGATGGCACTGTGCCTTGTTAAGGTCTCTCCCCACCCCAGATCCTGCCTTCCCCAAGCTCCACCCCCAAATCGCCAGGAATTTCCCAACCTGGACTTGGCATCCCAGCTTGTTAACCTTCCTGTAAGCTCCTCAGGGCATGGCTCTGCCTTTTTTGTTCATGCTCCCAAACTGTGTTGTTTTATGTGTGTGTGGGGTCATTATTGACACCCTTGGGAAGCCTATTCCAAACACCCCATTCATTAATATTGCCTGCTGGAGGCAGAGGCTATTGGAATACATTATCCCCCCAAAAGAATACACAAGATGAATCCACAGAGATATTTTTCTCTACTTTGTTATTTTTCAAAGTATTTATGAAAAGTTGTCTTTTAATTGTACATTTTCCAGCCTGCCCACATCCTTGGAATATTCTTTCCCAAACCAGATGTTGTGTGAAATTTCCAGAAATATTCCTGTCCAAGAGCATTAGCAAGCCACAAAAGTATACATTTTAGAAGATCCCATCTGAATGGGCACCATTTTCCTTGCCTCAGCCCCCCCCCCCTCGGTGGCATTTTCTCCACTGTCACCAGACCGTTTTTAAAAAACAAAACAAAAACAATGATTGCAATTTCACTATAGCACAATAATGTTCTTTTGTCATGTTCTGTTTGCTCCTCTGAATTCCCAGGTTTCATTTACAAAGGAAGTCTCTAGCTCTGCGGGTTCCAAACAACCCACAATTGTATTCTAAATTCTCAAGGTGTAAAGAGATATATTCACACTACTCCCTCCCTTCTTGCAGAAAATTATATATTTGGAAGCAAGGGCTACAGTCCTGCTCTGATGAAATCAATGGGAACATGGCTATTGTCTTCAGCTGAGGCATGATTATACCTGTGGTATGTATGACATTATCTGGATTAATTACCTGCCCAGGAAATAGTGCACCATAATTATTGTATGAGAGTACTGATTGCACAACTCGGATTGTGCTGTTGTTGATAGCAGAGGCATTGGAAGCATGAATGTCTATGTTTCTATCACTGGCTCTGCAGCTCCCTGAGACTTTAAAAAATAATGTGATGAAGTTGACCTCCCTATGCTTTGTTCCTTTTTTTTTCCTTTCCCCCTCCCTTTTCTTTCTTCTTTGTACATTTTTCTCCCTGTTAATCCATAGGAAAATCTTTAATTTAAAACATTTGAGTAAAACAAAATGAGGTGAATAGGCAGAACGGAGAGGGGTGTCCCCTCCCTGACCTTTCCCCCTTGTTAAGTCAAGGGGCTACTGGATTGACAGCTGTTCATCCTCAGCACCTTGTCCTGCTCCCCTGGCAGCAAGATCCCCCACAGTGTTGCCCCTCAACTCCAGTCCCCCTCTTCCCAATATCCTTGGTCACAAAAGTTTCTGCAACCATACATGTGTGACGGACAAGCTTAATGGACCCTCTAATATTTTTCCAGACTGAGCGTCTTAAAATGGGCCGTGGACAGTGCAGGACCCTGTGGGGTTCCAGACTGCTACTGAGCAGGGCTCCCTATGTTAATGACACACTGCTCACATCTTACAGGCAGCACTGTGCAGGCTAGGTTCTGCCTCTCCCTCAGAGTGACCAATGAGAACTGATAGAATGTTGGGTTGGATCAGTTGGAAAACAGCAGTTAAGAACAGCAGTTGGGAGATGGCAGCTGTGGAGGTGGGAAGGAAAGGGTGGATGTCTGACTGAGGGAAATTGTGCACAAGAGCTGCTTATACTGGGCTGAAAATAGTCTGTTTGTAACCAAAGATCCCAGTTGCAGGAAAAGGACCACAGTTCAAAAGTTCAATAGAAGCAAAACATTGTATCTTCTACCTTCTTTTCTTCAGGTTATGTTCATATACATTCCATAAATATTGTCTTGTTTAACCCTTAACGGGCTGTGTGCCTCAGGAAGAGAAACACGCACAAGTTAATATCTTGGTATATAATAGGATAGTAATAAATCATGGCACCAAGGAAGTGTTTGAGCCCCCCCCCCAACTCCAATAACTTTGCCTGAGTGAGGGGCTGTTATCGATGGGGCTGGGTTACTCTGTCTGCTGAGCTCTGTGAGTGTGAGAGAGGACCTGAGAGGGAAAATGGTCAAGGCTCTATATTTGAAGAGACGAGAAGTGTGGTGAATGTGACACCCTGACCTACATGTAACTGGAACCTGAAACAGAGAGAGAAGTGTAGAAGGTGGTAGGTAAGTGAAAATGTGTGTCACAACATGTCCACAAGGCGGTAGGTAAGTGGTAGGTGGTAGGTAAGTGGTAGGTAAGTGGAAAGGTGGTAGCTAAGTGAAAATGTGTGTCACAACATGTGTTAGTCTTGAAGATGCCACAAGGCTCTTCAGAGCCAAATGGATATCACATTGGAAGTTCTGGGAACAAATCCCTCCTGACCTTTTTAGAGGACAATAGTAGCTGACTTAGAGGGGCAGAGAGGACTTAACCTTTCCTCCCCAAATGGTATTACCAAGTGAAACTCATGTAGTTTAGCTCTAGGCATACTTTTTTCTTCTTTCTGGAGCTAAGAAACAGCATTGAAGAGGAATGGTTAAACTGCTTCTCTCCTCCTGTTGCCACTATGACCTGAATCAGGACCTTTGTGACAACTTTTGGTCTTAAAAATGCTTGGAAGATGATGTACAGTTTGGTCTGAAATGTGTTGTTGTTGCTGTTGCTTGGAAGATGATCTTCCAGAATTATGATTGTTTCCTCATTTATGATATCATGAGCCACCGCAATTTAAAAAAAAACAGATTACATCATTCTTCCCTCCTCTTTTCTACCCTCACAACATCATCCTTGTGAGGCAGGTTAGGCTTAGAAAGTGACTGACTCAAGGTCACCAAAGCACTTTTTTTGTGTGTGTGTGTGGGGGGGGGGAGTTTCCTGGATCCTATTTTGACATTCCAACAGCTGCACAATAGTGGATCTCACTAGCACTTACTAGAGAATAACTGATACTTGCCAGAATAGTTACTAGGACATACTGGAGGCACTCTCATTGAATTAGTAGGTGTTACCCCTGAGTAAATCTATCTAAGTATTGCACTCTCTAGTCACTGGAAATTGGTCTCATCAAAATTCTATGGAATGTTATCTATTTTGGATCTGAGCCAACTGGGCCCCTCCTATCCACATAACTGACATTGAAAGTTCCCTTGGGCAAAGGGAGGTGTTGTGTTTTCTTTTCCCACTCCTGGAACTGAATATGTGCAAAAGGTGAAACAACCTGATGGATCAACAACATGCTAAGAGCCTATGTCTACATTTGTTATCTTGGGGGGCAGTTCAAAGTTAAACCTTTTCAGAACACAAACACCTCCTGATCCATTCAGTAAGTCTATACAAAGTGGCAATTAAGGTTGCCAGCTCTGCATTAGGAAATACCTGGAGACATTGGGGGTAGGGCTGGGAGTAGGTTGGATTTGGGGTGGAGAGGGCCCTCAGGGGAATATAATGCTATAAAGTCCACCCTCCAAAGTAGCCATTTTTTTATGTTGCTATAATATCAGGGGATCCCAGGTGTCACCTACGGACTGGTACCTTTAGTGGTGATTTTGCTTCTTATCTGATTTGTCTGTTATCCACCCCTGTCTGCAGGCTCAGAAAACCTCTGGTTACCACAGAAATGGAACTTTTTGTTCTAGCTACTCCTTGTTAGTTAGTGCCTCCTGCAGTGGTCTCTGCTAGTGAAGCATCTGAAGTTCATATTAAACCTATGCCTGAGTTCTTTCCTGCATTTGGCTGTTTTAGTGCTGCTCTTGCATCATTCTTCTGTTGTTAGATGGAAACAAAGCGTAGATTATCCTGGTTCAAATCCCCATCTAGCTATGAAGCTCTTTGAGTCAGTCATTAGTTGTGAGGATGAAATATTTCTTGGGAGGATGAAAATGTGATGAGCCCATTAGGAACCCTTCTCAAATGAACAAGAAAACCTGTCTTTCTCCCTTCCCCACCATGCATTTTGCCAAGTTGAAAATCCTTGGGGGGCGGGGGGAAACTTCCCCAACACTTTACCTTTTCTTCTTAAAATATTCTAGTGGAAACTAATACCTGGTCCCAGTTAGAGCTCAGCAGCACAAGGGGAACACTGGAGACATGGCATGGCAGGCCAAGGTGTGCCAGCTTAGGGCACCACCCTCTATTTGCCACAAAGGAAGGGGAAATAGAGTGTATACTGAATGAAAATGGCAAATTAAACGCCATATATACACAAATGCTTGCCCCCTGTTTTTTAAAGGGATTAAGCATGTATGCTGGTTAAAAACATTCTAGAAGATTTACTCTCCAGTTTACAAGAACTTGGAGGCAGAACAATAAATATTTCATGTACTCTACTCAGTATAACAACCATGTCTTCACCAGCTCTCTAGATTGTCTAACCATTTCATAGGGTACATGCAGTGGGCACATACAGTTTAGTTGTTCTGTTTTACAAATAGGGATCATATTTTCCCATTCTGAGGTATAATAATAGTCATGTAACAATAACTGTTATTTCTGCATTTGTGTTTTGAGCTGTGGGGAATACGGATAAGGCAAAATAGAAATTGCTCAGTTAAAGAAATGAACTCAAGAACTTGTACAGTTTTATAATTCTGCTAGCATACTTTATTTGTTTTTTTAAGCAAGTTCTCTCTCCCCCCCCCCCCCCTCTTAATATGGGAACATGCTTGAAATAACAAAATTACCCTGAGGGACCTTTTTTGATATTATGTGTTCCCATCGCCCATTGGATTGCACTTGTGAGCCAATCCTATAATGAAAATTGTAATATCAGAGGAATTTGTCCCCACATGAATGAAAGAATTAAGGCAAATACTGACTTGTTTCCAGAATCTTTAATTTACTCCTGATTAACAAATGCAGGTCTTCTAATATGATTTGTATAGGAATACTACCTTAATAATGTGGGCCTGTGAGGAAAATTGCACTATTACAATGCGCATAACGTGCTAGAATTTTAAGGACACACATAATTTCTGGATTTCACATATATTTAGAACATTTTTTCTGGAACTGGATTCAAGGCAAATTGTAATAATGTTAAAAACAACATGTAATTAGGAATCCATAAGAAGTATAAAAGACATTTAGCCATCACAGTGCCACCATTCTGATCTTGTCTTTATATATGGGCTGTTCAGACAAGGGACTTTCCCCTAATATGTAGGATTCTGGTGCTGACTTTCATACATGAACGTACCTTACAAAGCCACTGGCCTACCAGGATCAGTATTGTATCCTCAGATGGGCTCTCCAGGGTTTCAAATGAAGGATCTCTCAAGTTGCCTGCTAATTGATCCAGGCTTTCTCATCCAGGGTTTTGTGAACCCCTGGGGTTTCTTGACAGCCCTGGAAGGGTTTCCTGAATGGGTGGAAGTTAATTATTTCTATATTTGAAAAATAATCTTAAACATTTATCAGGTGATATGACTAATGATGGGCCTGGAGGGGGTGGGAAGGAGGGGAGCCTTGGTTGGGTCTGTACATAGCTTGGCTTCCCAATTGTATTATTTGCCATCATGACACTTCTGGGGTTTCTCAAAGCCTGAAGAATGTTTCAGGGGTTTCTCAATGGTAAAAAAAAAGTTGAGAAAAGCTGGATCAATCCCTTTGTAAACTGAAGGTGCAGGGCCACTTGTGTGGCATTATTATTTATTTGATTTATTATTTTATTTTTTATATCACCCCTCCCCACAAATGGCTCAGGGAGATTTACAACAATAAGCACAGATAAAAACATTTTAAAAACATAGTTAAAAACCTTTTCCCGCCCCTTACCCTCTTTAATCTAATCCACTGGCTAACCATACTGGATAGTATAAGTACAGGGAAGCTAAGAAGAGGAGGGAGGCCCTTATGATTTCAGGCTGCCATGACCTCAACCATGGACCTGATGGAAGAGTGCTGTATTACAGGCCCTGCAGTCTTTGATAGCTCCATCAGAGCTCGGAACTCAACTGACAAGTAATTCCACCAGTTTGGAGCCAGAGCCAAAAAGGCCCTCACTCTGGTTGAAGTCCGACAGACATCTTTAGGGCCAGGAATTACCAACAAATTGGTGATAGCAAAGTGCAATGCTCTCCAGGGAACATATTGGGAGAGATGGTCCCTCAGATGTATATGCAGAGCAAGTGCTCTACTATTCATGTTTTTTTTAACACACCAAAATCGTGACACAATGCTGCAGAAAAATATATAAAAGGTAAAGGTATCCCCTGTGCAAGCACCGAGTCATGTCTGACCCCTGGGTGACACCCTCTAGCGTTTTCATGGCAGACTCAATACAGGGTGCCTTCCCCAGTGCCTTCCCCAGTCATTACCGTTTACCCCTCAGCAGCAAGCTGGCTACTCATTTTACCAACCTCGGAAGGATGGAAGGCTGAGTCAACTTTGAGCTGGCTGCTGGGATTGAACTCCCAGCCTCATGGGCAGAGCTTTCAGACTGCATATCTGCTGCCTTACCACTCTGCGCCACAAGAGGCTCTAGAAATATATATATAACAAAACAAAAGAAAAAGCAGTTCTTAGAATTAAAGGGCAGACATGAACCTAAAATAATAAGGTGATCCCCACTCAGAAATAACTCTCGTTAAAGAAATTTGGCCATTCTCAGTTTATTGGTTTAACTATCTTCTGGTGCTCACCTTGGGTTCCAACTTCATTTGGAGAAAGTCTTTAAAGTATTTTAAATAAAATCAGAATAGGGATGAGAAAACGATATCAGATCATTGTTGTTGTTCATGTTTTGGAAGGTTTCCTCCTTTACATTTGTTGTTTTCAGCATTTGTGAGGCAGCAGTTTATTAGAATTTCTAATCCATTGGAACAGATCCTAATCTCTTAGAGGAGATCCTGTATCCCAAGGATATAATAGAATCATTTTAATTTTCATCAAAGAACTTCACAAAAGGAATGAGCAGATTTGGGAGATTTGCCATCCACCCAGGGTGGAACAGATGTTTAATTCACTGAGTGAGAAAGTTAGGTTCAGAGACCATGAACAAATCAGAGTTTGTTAACAACAGACACAATTCTGGTTAACTGCCACATATAGGAACTCCTCTTAAACTGTTTGCTGAGATTAAAAATCAAAATCTTCAATAGAGATCCAGTTGATCTTGGCATCTGGGTGACGATGTGAAGGCACTGTCCACTGGTCCTTTTCCTTCAAAAATGGGAATGTTTCTCCCTCTATGTCTACACAAGATCATCACGTAGTTGTCCACCTTCCATCTTTTGCGCAGTTTTGTAACAGTTTTTCTCAAAAGCCACTGAAATGAAAATCATTGAGAAAATGGAGAGCTGAGGGGTTCCCTAGCACTTTCCACCAATGAAGTGACTTAAAACTGTTTTAAATTTGATATGAGTGATGTAAAAGAAGTCTTCCATACAATTTTTCATAGACCAAGTGTCTTGTTTAAACTGTGCAAAACAACTATGTGATCTTAAAACACCAGAGATGGGTAGCCTGATTGGGATGGCACAGCCATGCTACCTAAGCATGCATTGTTGTTTTGCACAGGGAACGGCTTGAACTGAATGAGACCCCTGGGCCCACACAAAGTTGCCATGATGAGTCCTTTAGTCCAGCCTTCATCACGCTTTAATCAGGCCTTGTGGTGGTGTTGTGACAGAAAGGGGCAGGATGTTGCTGATGGATAGAGTGTCTCCCAATCTGTGCTGTATGAGGATTCTGAGTGAGAAGTTTGAGGCTGTCGAATGGCAATTCCAGAATGATTTATATTGCCTTTGATCCTCACAAGCCCCCAATGTATGATGATCCATCAGTAGGGATGCCAGTCCAGGTAGGAATTACAGCTCACCTCCAGACTCCAATTCCCCTGGAGAAAATTGATGGCATTGTACCCCACTGAGGGCTCTATCTTCCCCAGGCTCCATCCTCAAATCTGCAGGAGTTTCCCAACTTGTATGTGGCAACCATACTCCTTCATCCATCACCAGTGGCAACCCACCACCAGGGGAGTGCTCAGATGTGACAACACAGCTGTGCTGGAAAAAGCCAGATGAGCCAGAAGCCATTTCATGTATAAAGAAGCGATTAGTACCAGGAGGAGAATCTTACTGCTCTCTTCCCTTCTGGGTCTCGTTACAACAGGTTGGCAGGGGGTTTCACAGCCACTGGCTCTCCACATATAATCCTTCCATATCTTCAAGAGCATCAAAGGGTGATAAAAGTTTAATTGCTTTATATTAAATAGTAGCTAATGCTATATAGCAATGGTGTTCTACTTTTAATCCTTGCATTACAAGGAAAATGTGCAGTCAATTCATGCCAGCCAGGCAGGCAGTTTATTTATTTTATTTTAGCCTGCCCTCCCCCTGGAGGCTCAGGGCCTGTTACAGCAAGCAAAATATACAATGATTCCATAAAATTTCCATATAAAATTTTACATAAATTGTAGAGATATAAAATACAAAAGTATATAGCTTGGCTACAATTCTTTTTTTAAACTACCATAACACTTTAAAGGTCTGCTTATGTTTGTGTTAAGAGCAAGTTCCAGGCTATAACATTTCTCCAGCTTCTACTTCAGAACAGCAACTTCTTTTGGAAGATTTTTTCCATGCATTTCATGCCACCCGGTAAGCGGGAAAGTGAAGCTTGTTTCTTTTTCAGCATTAGACTTTCTGACAAGTAACTTTCCATACTGATCCCTGCTGTGGGCATGCTAGACAGGATAGCAGCGAGAGCTACCTGAGATGGTATATATAGAAGGTAGGCATCTGTCTAAGCTACCCAATTAAGCAAGTCATCAGCTGTTTTCCTCTGCATCTCAGGATTCTCAAGCAATGGATAACGAGTCTGCAGATCAGTCTTCAAATGGCCTGTAAGAGTAATGCACTGTTAAACGGGAACTGAGCTGCTGAATAAGTAGCAATTCATAGTCCAAGATCTGTTCCAAGGCCCTTTCCTGACCTATTGAGCTTTCACAAAGGTCACCAACCAACTGTGCACTGAACACATTAAATGCATCAATTTTGCATGCCAAAAACACACACATTGATATAATCACACAAATATGTACTCTATCACAGAGTTATTGAGATAAAAACGTTTGAAGTATTTGCAAGCTGATCCCACCACAGATCTGGGTAATACTGAAGACAGAGCAGAAATCCAGAAATCTTTTTTTCATACTATTTACATGTTGTCAACTCTTCAAGGGGCTCAAGAACAAAGGAGTCATTCCATTGCATCTTCCCCCTGGTCACCGCTTTGCAACAGAACCTGCAGTTGACACCGGCCCTGCGCTCACTCAGCTCCTCCTCACTGTGGAAGGTCTCCTGGTACCTCTGCATGCTGCTGTGACATTCTGATGGCTACAGTGACACACTAGCCTGTCTCGTATGTATGACACAGACAGCTTCACCAGCTGTTGTACTGAATAGCCCTTCCAGAAGACAAGAGAGCCCTTCCAGAAGACAAGCCAGTAATTCTAAGAAAGACTTGAGGGTCAGTCCAACTCTTATCCTGTCTAGTAGAGAAACAAGACAAAAGTCAGTTCCCCATGGAGTTGCAATGGAGGTAAAAAGTGCAGGTTGCTAATGGGCCTGGAGAAACTTACCCTGCCCCTTAACAGAGGTCTGAAGATTTGAAACTTTTCACAGCATCCCATCAAGCCTCGATTAAAGAGGCAGAGCTCTTTCTCCAGGCTGCCGGTGACACTAGGGGAGGGACATATGCCTCTGTTGATAAAGAAGCCAGATTAAGGCTCCTACATTACCATTTCCTTCAAGAAAGTGAGTGCAGGAAACTGCAGGCACTCTTATTGGTGCTAGGAATGCCACTCTCCAGGTGACACCTGGGGATTCCCCTGCTTTTATAGCTCATCTCCAGGTGAGAGAGATCAGTCCTCCCTGGAGAATACGGTTGCTTCAGAGGGTGGAATCTATAGCATTATGCTCCATTGATGTCCCTTCCCACACCAAATCCTGTCCACTTTCAGCTCCACCCCCAAAATCTCCAGGTATTTCCCAACCCAGTGCTGGCAATTCTAATTGGCACAAGTACCGGAATAAGACCACACTGTACAGTTCAAGCATTATCCTGCTTCATCAGCCACAACTGAAAAACATTGCGGTTAGGTACACTGTAAATTGTTCCCAGTAAATAAAGTTTTAAGAGCCTCCGCCATTGGCAAACATTCAAGTTCTGGTACTGAACGGTCTCCTTTAACTTCTAATCCCCAAAATCTTTGTTTTCTCCCAGCCCATGAGGGAGGCCAGGTCTCCTGATATGGTAGGAGGCACCCCAAACTGTACTACTGCTTTATTTAGAGGTACTGTTTGGTGCAGCTGTCCTCTGTCTGTTCCATCTCAGAACGTGAAGTGTTCTATGCTAAGACACAGGGGTGGCTATTTGGATAGGAATTCTGTATATCCAGGGAACAAACAGGCAATCTCCAAACACCACAACCTAGCAGTTACTGGAGAAATGAAGGTAAAATAAAAGAATGCTGGATGTGGATGCTGCAATGTGCATGCCATAACTGCCCCATTTTCTACCCCTTGACTATATGTAATAGTGACATGATCTGGCCTCTCTGCTGCCTGAACCTCTGCTCCCAGATTTCCAGGTTGGTTAATATCCGCATTTGAATGTCCTCCAAAGACAGTCTCCTCCTGTACCTGCAACTTCTGCTTTCCGTGGGTCATCTTTCCTTTGCTTGGGCAATTCTACTTCCCACTGGCTTTTCTTCTACATCATTAGTCAATCATCATTTGACTCAGGAGTTCATTGAGAAATGCTGTCTGGAATTTTGCCCCCAAGAGTGCTTGAGCCTAACTTGCCCCTGAGCTTTCTCAAGCAGCTGAGCTGCTAGTGTGGCAAGTTGTTTCAGGGGAGCTGTTGCTGTCATCAAAGAGCTCTTCTGGAATTTGGATTGAACAGCAGATATCTTGGAGGAAACACCCATTTCCACTTCCAGAACAGAGTCCATCGGTTTATCGGAAAGGGCATCTCCTTTAAGCAGCAAGTTTTGAAACTCCTCTGATAAGCCATTTATAAACCAGTGTTTCTCACACAGTGCTTTTATGGCTTGCCACTGGGCAAGGATGCCCTCTCTGCAGTGCTGACTCCAAAACAGTTTTCTCACAACACCTAGCTAAGCATGTGGAGATTCCCCTGCTTCTTTCCTATCAGGTTTTATACCTCTAAAGGGCCAAGGTGCTATTATAATGGCCTTTTATGACTGTCTGCAGGATACCTTAGTATTGCCCTCTTGGAAGACTGTGATTTGTTAACTGTGCTGCCTTCTGACTATTCCCAAACAGCAAAAATCCCGCTAAATATTCTCTGACATCAAACTCATCTTAGGCAGTGAAGCATAGCAAAGTGATAAGGAAATGGAATGATGACACCTATTGGCTGGAGATGCTGCTTATACAATCATTTATTTAATGTTAATGTGCACAAAGGTGAAATTTCAAATATAGAATACAAGTCTTAACTATACCCATAAACATCTGGGCACATTACTAAACTCAGCTGTCTTGCCTTTTTTCCTACCCATATGCCATTACATTTGTTGGCAAAGAGCTACTTGTTCTTGTTTATTTGCTGCATTTGCACCCCCACCTTCCTCCCAAACAAAGTCCCAAAACAACTTATGATATTCTCTGCTCCTCCATTTACTCCTCACAGCCGCTCTTTGAGGTAAGTTAAGCTGAGGGTGTGTGAGTGGCCGGGCAAACTGCCATGGCAGAGTGGGGCTGAAGGCCTACGTCTCCTGGACACTAGTCTGACACTCTAACCACTATTTCACACTGCCTCTTATGGTATACAGGGGTGGACTGGGATCTTAAACAGCCCTGGAGCAAGGGGAGCCCAGCAGCCCCCACAGTGCAGGCTGTTCTACTTCAGTCTGTTCAAAGTCATAGTATCAACTAAGCTCAGCTCCTAGCCACCAGTGGCCCTCCAGGGCTGTGACCAAGTGGGGCCCTTCCTGGTAAGTTAAAGGGCCAGTTATCCCCTGTTGGGCTATAAATTTGTTAAGTTGCAGGCAATTAATGATAAGGAATCAGACAGATGTTCTTTGGGGGCATGTTGGATTTTTAACTTTTTCCCCAAGAAATGGGGAAATGGTGGCTCTTTTCATGGTATAGTGGTTAAGAGTAGCAGCATCTAATCTGGCTAACTGGTTCCCTGTTCCTCCATATGCAGTCAGCTGGGTGACCTTGGGCCCATCACAGTCCTGATAGTGCTGTTCTCACAGAGCAGTCCTGTCAGAAGCACTCTCAGCCTCATCTACCTCACAGATGTCCGGGGAGAAGAAGGGAAGGCAATTGTAAGCTGCTTTGAGATTCCTTTGGGCAGTGAAAAGCGGGGTATAAAATCTAGCTCTCCTTCTTAGCATGGCCTTTCAATGGGTAAAGGAGGCTTCCTTAACTGTCAGGGCAGCTATCTAAGCCACACCTGCCTGAAGATCAAGAAAACCAGAACAGCAACTTTCTATTCCAAAGTTCTTCTTGTTTATCTCTTTCTGGCCCTTTCCTCTAGTTCTAACCTCGAATTATCTCTACCAATCAGGAGAGGTCAGGTGCTAGTTTGTCCCTTCCAGCCACACTGGCATATATGAATAGTTAACTGTGATCCCTGATAACTATTAACATTCTTTCAAGAAACCCAAGCAGATGACATTATTGTAACCTTTTACCTAGATAACATTTTGTTCCAGTAACAGCTGCTAATGAAACCCCAGCCTATCTCCCTCTTTACCCTTGGCTGTGCTTGGCAGAGAACAGGATATGGAAACATTCACTGGACATGAAAAGGTTACCTATCTTTGTAGTATTTCTTTGTTTTTCTTACCTGTATAAGAGCCCTGTACATAAGAGCACTTTTGACTGTAGACTGAGTATCGTGTTATGTTGATTTTGGCAGAGACATGAGCAACAAGCACATTCACGGGTAAAGAAAAATGGTAACCATTAAGCCTGTTTGCGGTATCTCCACTGTTGGCTGCTACAAGCATGGCAGAAAAAGTCCTGTTGGAGGGATGAATGTTGAAGCCACTCTGTCCTCCTAATCTTTGATATATCCAGGCAAGACAGTAGCTGTGTTTAGGTCAACAAACTGCACCAAAATGCCTTGCTGCTGCCTGCTTCTGCATAGGAACCTTGGACTTCCTAGGTGGTCTCCTGTCCAAGCACTACTCTCAGCTGACCTTGCATAGCTTCCAAGATCTGACATGATCAGGCCAGCTTGGGCCATCCAGGTCAGGGCAAGTGTAGGATGACCCCATTGGCTTCATCCCCCAAGTCTGAGCTGAGCCAAACCATGCTGCTCTGCAGAGGTCTTTTGATCCAGGGTTG
Source organism: Paroedura picta (assembly GCF_049243985.1). Taxonomy (NCBI): domain Eukaryota; kingdom Metazoa; phylum Chordata; class Lepidosauria; order Squamata; family Gekkonidae; genus Paroedura; species Paroedura picta. The sequence goes on from NC_135378.1 coordinate 36,824,000, forward strand.
CTTTAATATCCCAATTTATCCCCGATTAACTACATTCTACCAAAAGTCAAAAGAGCTGGAAGGAGGATTGAGCTAGGGAAGCTGTGCTGAGAATGAGTTATCTGAATTGTTTCTCTGTAAAATTGCTTTCTGCCCAGTGGCAGGAAACATAGCACTTTGAGAGGCAAGACTTCATCACCCCCGAAAAAACTTCATGTCAGTTTTTTTGGGATCATGTCCTGGTCTGAGGAACTAGGATGCCCTGAGAACAGCAAAAGGGGAGAAAACCCAATCTGAAAATCCAGCCAGGAACCCAAAGATTATGCAAGCAAACAATTCTCCCCCCCCCCCAAAAAAATAATGCAACTATTTATTACACAGTGCACATAATTATAGGACTAAAAATGACAATGCTGCCATTAAAACTCAAATCCCAGTGTGCAGCAGCAAGATGAAGTTGCACATGTTCATTGTGTGCAATCTTTGGTTTACAGATGAACACAGACTGGGAATTTAACTATGGCCCAAGAGAGAATGGTGGCTCTTAGTTCCCATGCCTGCTGAAAGTGGGTTCCTTGGTTTATGCAGAACTGATTTACAACCATTCTTTGGGCCTTCACTTTTTGGGTTCGTATACAAGCTGCCTGGCCTTAAAAAGATATTTTATGTCAATATAGTTTATGTGTGTGTTAATACAATTTTGACCACTGAAGAAGACCCTCAGGGTCAAAATGTGTCAGGCCTTTCTGGTTATTATACATGTGTAAACATTATTATAGAGCCTCTTGAGGTGCAGGGTGGTAAGGCAGCAGAAATGTTGTCTGAAAGCTCTGCCCATGAGGCTGGGAATTCAATCCCAGCAGCCGGCTCAAGGTTGACTCAGCCTTCCATCCTTCCTGAGTACCCAGCTTGCTGGGGGGTAAATGGTAATGACTGGGGAAGGCACTGGCAAACCACCCCGTATTGAGTCTGCCATGAAAACGCTAGAGGGCGTCACCCAGGGGTCAGACATGACCCGGTGCTTGCACCGGGGATACCTTTACCTTTTTAAACATTATTATGATTCTTTGTAACTGGACATGCAACTTCATCTTGTTGCTGTATACTAGGATTTGAGTTTTTAGTGGTACCTTTGTATGTTGTTTTTAATCCTAACATTAGGTGCACTGTGTAATAAACGGTTGTATTTTATTTTATTTTTTTGTTTTGCCCAACCTTTGGGTTCCTGAACTAGGGTACCCTGTCATTGCTGGCGGCAGACCACCTTTGTCTCATTCCTTGATATTCCTCTGCCTTGCCTCTCTTCATTGGAGACTAGGGTTGCTAGCTCTGGGTTGGGGAAAACGTGGAAACTTTGAGGATGGGGTTTGCAGAGGTTGGGGTTTGGGGAGGGGAGGGACTTCAATGGGGTATAATGCCAAATAGTCCACCTTCTAAGTGGCTATTTTCTCCCAGGAAAACTGATTTCTGTTGCCTGGAGATGAGCTGCTAAAGTCCCCATCTGGCAAATGAGTCCAGTTCTCCTCTACTCCTGATGGGTTTCCTTGAGATCTGAACTCAGTCTCCCCACTAGTGCAGCACTGACCAGGCTTCATGGGAATTGTAGTCCATGGAGATCCACAGTTTGGCCAGTAATGGATTTTATGACTGCTGGCTATTCTATCCTTCTGTGTACTTTCCCTCCATCTGGTGTTCAGTATTATCCAACAGGCGACATAAAGGAGAACAAAAACACAACCTGAGAAACAGATGAGAACCAAAAAGGTTAGGGATGAAATAAATTTTTAAAAATACACTTTATTAGAGCTCAAATAATTAAAAACCTTAAAAGAACATTAGTTGGCACACAAAACATCTGAGTAAGTATACAAGTATTGTCAAATTGCCAAGATCTAGACCTAATGCATTTTGATTTAACATATCTTCATCAGAGGTGAATTATACCACTTCCAGTCTTACAATGCTACCTGATGCCCCAGTCAATGATTCTTATTGAAGAGCCTGTGTGATTTGGTTGCTAATAGGTCAAGACTAGGATCCAGGAGACCCTGATTCATACTCCCAATTTGCCATGAAGCTTATTGGGTGATCCTGAATCAACTCCTCGCTCTCTCAGCCCAGCCTAGCTTGCAAAGTTGTTGGGATGATAAAATAGAGAGAACAAGATACACCACTCTGAGCTCTTTAGAGGGGGAAAGGCTAAAAATGTGATAAGTAATAAAACTGATGTGAGACATTGTTTTTAAAGTTGTGTTTGCAGAGTTTTGAAAAGCATTCTAGAGTACTACAAACCAGGACCTCTTCCTTTTGCTTCAACCTACTACATTTACAAGATGACAAAAAGATTGCTGTTGAAAAGTAGCTTCTCTTTGTCAGGGTTCTGAGATCAAGTTGATGAATGCAGGCTCTTTTTGAAAAACGGAGCCATATTGACCCTAATGTATCTAGGGACTGTGCTTGTTTAGTTCATTGATTTATTGGCTTCATGTATACCCAGCTTTCTCCTCAATGGAGACCTAGAACAGCCAACATCACTTTTCGCTCCTTTATTTTTTTCCTAGAACAACCCTGTGAATTAGTTTAAGTTGACCGTCTAGGAATGGCTCAAGGTCATACTCAGCCAATCTTTATGAGAGTTTGAGGATAGAAACCTCAGGATCCCAGATCTTAGTCTGACACTGCAACTACTACCCATACTCCTAAATCTTAGGTTGACACTGCACCAGGCAGGTTCTCACCTGTTGACAAAAATGTGACAGTAATTTTAACATGAAAGCATCAGAAGAGTGATAAGGAATTATTTTCAGGCCTATTTCAAGAAACGTTCACAAGTTTTCAGTGTTAATTCAAGTGATCAGATACATGCAAACAATGGACAGTGAATTTGTTGTCAGGCTAAAATGTGAATCATATGGCATCAGGTAAGGGTCAACACTGTTACTTTAGTGATCCATGATCTGATTTTCAGACCCTTCCTTCAAAAAAGTAACTAAGGGGAAAGAGAATATGGAAAACTTGTGAATCGGTTTAGTGTAGTGTAGGGGTGGCCAGACATTTTAAATTAATGAATGAATTAACTAATTAAAAGTTTCTCTTCTAAAGACCTGTTCTCCTACTACTGAAATCAGAGATCTGCCAAACTCATTTAATGTATTTAGATAGCCTGCTATTGTCCCAAATCAGAAGTGAAAGTGACTTACAACATTGCTTTCTCTACCTCCATTATTTCCTCACAACAACAACCCTGTGTGGTAGGCTGAGAGAGGGATTGGTCCAATGTCACTCAGCAAGTGGGGATTGGAACCCAGGTCTAACCACTATACCATTTTGGCTCTAGCCAGTACAAATTGCAGATCTATCCTATTCATTTTACTAAGAATTACTTTCTGTTCAGCAGGGATTGTTCTGAATTCTGCATGCATCTTATGCCATCCCCGAGTCCTATTGAGAGTACTGGGATTCAAGTTCACTCCTGTTCAGAAATTCCAAACGTATGTACATTGCACATGTATAAGGAAAGGAGGGTAAATTGCCAAGGAATGTTTTGTCCCCAACTTATACATACCCACTGAAATGTATGGACCTCTACAGGTACAAGGGTACATGCCTAGTACTCTCTGTATATACTTGGGGGCCTTGAAAAATCAGACACTCCAGATGGCATGCGGAGAACTGTACAACTATGCTGGCATGGGCTGTGTGCACACATTCCAAAGAACCACACTGGTCTGATCAGATCTTATCAATATGCTCCTGTTTCTACCTATCTACCCATGGTCACTTCAGCCCAGTTACTGTGAGTACCTGCACAATCAAATATACACTTTCTTGTATGTGCATTAATTGCTATGTTATAGGAAATGCATGACCAGTGGAACATGTGATGCAAACCTCACATTTATCTGTGTTCTTGTCATTGATAAAGTGAATGCAGGTTGGCTCTTTCTAGACAAACTGGTGTATGCAAGTACAGGCAGGATGTATATGCATGCACTGTAACAGGCAAACTATGTGCTCAGGATCCAGTAGCAGATTAGATGCACCAGTTAATACTAAAGTTCAAGGCAGTTGAAGGTTCTAGGTCTAATGGTAAACACTGAGGGTGATACTGGGATTTTGGTTTCTATCAATATCCAAATTGTAAAAAAATATGACAAAATCTTTGTGAAAGTTGGTCAACTTGTACACAGAGTTTATTCAGCAAAATGAGGAAAACGGTGTGGTATAACTGCCAGGTGCTAACAGTTCTTCCTTGGCTACTTCCTTCTTATTTCAAAATAATATCGTTTTCTTTAGTAAGGATAAATGTTTATTTAGACACTGGTAAAACATTCAAGCATAAAGCTTCAACAGTAACTTTCTTCTGAGGGAAAACAGGTTTTCAGTGATACATGTTTTGACACCAAGTCACAATTGGTTCTGTTACACTGTTTCCTTTTTAGCATTCACAACCAAGAAGCAGAGATTATTTTACATTTTCTGGCTGACTTATAAATATGACCAGAGAGACTCATTCTTAACTCTCACTAATTGACAAGGCTAACAGAAATTGAATTCTCCCATAATGTATCACTTCAGTCTGACGAAGAGTGCTTGCACTCAAAAGCTCACACCTTGAATAAATCTTTGTTGGTCTTAAAGCTGCCACTGGACTCTGATTTTGTTTTATTGCACTTCAGTATCTGTAGGTGTGCATGCAACACATAATAATAATAATTATTATAATTATAATAATTATATATAATAATAATTATTATTCTTTAATTTATATCCCGCCTCCCCCCGGAGGCTCGAGGCGGGTCACATAAAAACCAATCCCCTATAACAATAAAAGCACAATAAAACATAATACAATTAATACAAAAGTTAAGACAAGAATGGCGGCAAAATTCAATATAACTAACCCAATTCCACACCCACTAAGAAGGGAAAGGGAGGGGGCAGATGACAGATGCAACTGTCTCATTTGTGAGGGGGGCTAGATCTTCTTGCTGCCCGGCCTCAACCGAAAGCCTGGTTGAAGAGCTCCGTCTTGCAGGCCCTGCGGAATGCAAACATAAACTACTACAAAGACGTGGGTAATGAGTGCTTTGTCCGGAAATGCCCAAGGTCTCTGACTCTTGAGCTAAGGCTGCCTTGCATTTGGGGAGCTTGCCAGCTGACAGAGCACAACCGCAGCTTCCTCCAGCACAGGAAAGCCAGGCAGGGGCAAGCTACCCTTATGGGCCAGCTAGAAGTTGGGCCAGGTGCAGAAGATAGCAGAAGAAAAGGCTAGAAATTAGGAATGAGGGCGGTGAAAAGAAACAGATTGGGAAGTGGGCAGAGAGGCTCAGTCAGCAACTGCAAGATGGAATAAGCCCACCACAATACAGACTAACCCTTGGGAGAAATCGGGGGTAATTTCTCACACATTGTACCTCATTAGTAAAAATAATAATAAAAGGAATAAACAGATGGGTCATAAAAAAGATAAAGAAACAGATTGGGGGGATTGGATGAGGGAAAGCAGGGAGGGGTGGGACTGGGATAGGAGAGGGGATAAAAGCAGAGCCTGTGACACTGGCCAGAGAGGAGGAGGTTTCTGTTGATAAGAGGCTGAAGAAGCACATCCCAGAGGCTCCTGCCTTGCTATTGTTGGAGGGACCCCAAGCAGGATACAGCTAGAGAAGGACTCTATGGAGCACTGGTGGGCTGGTCACATGCTCTGTGTATTGTCTCATAAGGATATGTGTTGCCTGTGTTTTCCTCTGAAAGGTAGGGGTATTTATAGAGCAAGTTTGTTCAGTGCCCTGAAGGTATAGAATATCTTTGCCACAATCAGGCTATTTGCAAATGTGTGAGTTTAGCAGTTACTGTTATTATGTGGAGACAGGCATATGCCTGCAGGCAATGTAGAGTAAGGGCAGTCCCACAGCAACAGTGCTTGCCCCCAAACCTGCCATTCCACTTTGATCTCTTACCTTCAGCTCTCCTTGTTCACCTAGACAGCATAGGACAAACTGGTTTAGTGGCCTCTTTCCCATCTGGCGATGAGTATAAGATAAATGGCCAGATTGGATTTCTTCTTTGAACTGCATATTCATTAGTGATTAAGTCAAGTCAAAACGAAGGGAGTGCATTTTATTTATTTACTAACATTTATACCCCATTTTCCTCCCTAGTGGGGGCCCACAGTAGCTAACAGTTTCCCCTCTCCTCTCTTTTATCCTCAGTGCAGTCCTGTGTGGTAGGTTAGGCTAAGAGTATGTGGCTGGCCCAAGGTCACCAGCGCATTTTCATAGCAGAGTGGGGATTCGAGCCTGGGTTGCCTAGATTCTAGTCCAGCACTCTAACTACTACACCAGGTGTGGTCAAAGGGTGACTCTCCAGATGTCCACGGACTATAATTGCCAACACTGGCAGCGGCTCATGGGGATATGTGTTGCCTGTGTTTTCCTAATGGAGAAATAATGGAGGTAGAGAAAGCAATGTTGTAAGTCACTTTCACTTCTGATTTGGGAAAATAGCAGGCTATCTAAATACATTAAATGAGTTTGGCAGATCTCTGATTTCAGTAGTAGGAGAACAGTTCTTTAGAAGAGAAACTTTTAATTAGTTAATTCATTCATTAATTTAAAATGTCTGTGTTGTCTTTCCACCCAAACAGAGTCCCTTTAAATGTTAGTTCCTTTTGACAATATACAATATTCTGTATATATGGGTTTAGCAATCATTTTTACAAAAATGTGATCATGAAACCCACTGTAGCACAAATCAAAGTGTAGAAAAGGAAATGCAGATATATAAAGCCTCTGTAGAGCCAGTGTTCTCAACACGAGAGAACAAAGTCAATATTTGTGTGTGCTTATTTTATGGGATCATGATGTAAAAAAAATGGAAAACACTTTTGAAAACACGCAGACATGTACAGACAGCTGAGTGCAGTGAGAGCCAGCTTGGTGTAGTGGTTAAGAGCGTGGAATTCTAATATGGCGAGCTGGGTTTGATTCCCTGCTCCCCCACATGCAGCCAGCTGGATGACCTTGGGCAGGCCACAGCGCTGACAAAGCTGTTCTGACCGAGCAGTAATATCAGGGGTCTCTCAGCCTCACCCACCTCACAGGGTGTCTGTTGTGGGGAGAGGAAAGGGAAGGGGATTGTAAGCTGCTTTGAGACTCCTTTGGGTAGAGAAAAGAGACAGTTTTGCTGGATAATGTTAAATCAGGAGTATTGCACCAGATTAAGAGAAGGCTGGCTGGCTTCCTATATAAGCACAGAGTTATAAATAATAGGAAGCTACTTCTTGAGAAGGACCTAGTAAGAATAACCTTGGACAAAAAGCAACTAGGAAATGGGCTTATATCTTGATGCTTAGCTACTTGTCTACAGTTCTTGGCTTGACTACAATTTATTAGCCTGATTCTCTACAAGAGTTTTAAGCTCGGACTCTTGTCTGCTTGTTTTCAGCTCATTACATGAGCTGTTCTGCACTATGACAAGCTGCATCTGAAGTGTGTATGTGCACACCTTGAATCAAACTTGGTTGGTTTTAAGGGTGCCCCTGGCCTCAAGTTATGTCCTAGTGATTCAGGATGGATGTATAAAAACTGTGACTATGGGAACTGCTATTTTATTTGTTTGTTTGTTTGTTTGTTTGTTTATTTATTTATATGCCGTACTCCCTGGAGGCTCAGGGCGGTTTACATTGAACTTATGAACCATACATGAAACAATCTGGACTAATAATCATACAATATTAACAACAATGGTTGTAACAATTAAATAGTACAACAAATAAAGTTGTAATAGCACACAATACAATATAACAGCACAACAGTGCAACAGTGCAAAGGCACAACAGGTCCAGAGCACTTTGGTGGAGTTCTGGGGTGGGGGGAGCAGGGGCCCTTCATTCGCTGTTGGTTATGCCTGGTCTCAACCGAATGCCTGGTGGAAGAGCTCCTTTTTGCAGGCCCTGCGGAACTGTTTGAGTTCCTGGCCAAGTGCATGATTGCCGGGTTCACATGTTCAGGAGTGGCCTTAGTGATTATGGAGCCTTGTGCAAAAATCCAGAATATGCCCCTGGAATCACTGGCTCTATAGCCTGCTGGGCCTCCCACCAACCACTGAGGACCAAGCAAAGGACAGCCCTCAACCTCATCTCATGTGAGGTGGGCAGACTTGTTGCTGCCTAGAGAAGCTGGCTGCCCAAGCCCCGCAGGGGATGTGCAAGCAGCCACTACCACTGAACCAATTGCCTTTCTCCATGGGGGGGGGCAGGGTCATGGGTTGTTAGACACCCCCCACACATATGCAGTCTGGAGCAGCTGTCCTGTGTTCCAGTGGTCAAGACCTCCTCTACACATGTTGCATTTCTTCAGGCATATGCAACATGAGGGGTGGGTTTCATAATGTGCCACATAAGTCATGTGAGTCAGTCAGAGATGAAATTAATACACAAACTAAGTTTGTGGGTGGAGGGTGGAGAACAATTCATGTTCTCAGATGATCAGGGACCTCTAAATACAAAAATGATGTTACCTTTCTAAAATCGGGGGAGGGGGAAATTCAGAGCCAGCTTGGTGTAGTGGTTAGGAGTGTGGACTTCTAATCTGGTGAGCCCGGTTTGATTCTGCACTCCCCCACATGCAGCCAGCTGGGTGATGATGGGCTCGCCACGGCACTGATAAAGCTGTTCTGGCTGAGCAGTAATATCAGGGCTCTCTCAGCCTCATGTCCCTCACAGGGTGTCTGTTGTGGTGAGAGGAAAAGGAAGGTGATCGTAAGCCGGAGACACCTTCTGGTACAGAAAAGTGGCATTTAAGAATCAACTCCTTCTTCTTCTTCTTCTTCTTCTTCTTCTTCTTCTTCTTCTTCTTCGGGGCCTCTTAAACTCTGCTATAGTTTTGGGCCTTGGTATTTCTTAATCTGGTCCTGGAGTCAATCCTAGGAAAAGCCAGTGAAACAATTTCATATGATGTTATTATTCCTGTCAGTATCTAAATTGGTCTTTTACATAATCCCAAAATGTGTTAAAAGGCCAAGGTATGAAACTCAGCTCTGGTTCACTCCAAAGGGGAGAGGGAGAAAGCTTTTTTAGCTTGTAACTCTGAATTGTTAATTATCTCTATAGCAATTAAAGATCTTGGTTGCATAAGAATCAGCAGGTACTGATCAGCAGGTACCACATGGCTCACATGGTGAGCTGGATAGAAGCCAAATGGCTGGGAGTCTTTTGCCATTTGATACAATTGTTTTAGAAAAGAAAAGAACATTTTATGCAACTGGGCATTTTGGCTGGAAGCCGGAGCCTCTTATGCATGCACTCCAAGGCCTGCAGCTGTTTCTGTACAGGTACATGTTCCAGTGCACACACACTGCCATGTGACAGCGATCCCAGATGGTTGCATGAAACATGAATGCCACAGGCATATGCACAGGTCCAAAAGACTGTACAATTTGGCCTCACTTCCATACAGTAGCTGTGTGGAATTGTACCACGTGGAAGTATCTACTAGATATGAAGGGAATGGTAATCAGCCCTCCTGAAGTGGACTTTTTCAGTGAAAACCACAAACTGATATGTTGGTTCTCAGAATAAACCAGTTTGTATCAGTTCATGATCTCTGCTTGTTGCTCCTTACTGCTTTTCACAAGCTTTTCATGAGCACAAAGCAGGAGTTTAAATGGCTCTTAGCTATTTCATCTCCTGCTTTCTCCTCCCTTCGAAAAGCAGCAGAGGGATGAAATGACGGGGACATTTCACTCAGTTTTCTGCTCCCTGCTTCACAGCTGTTTTTGAGAAGAGCAGAAAACAAAAGCTTAGAGCCATTTAAATCCCTGGTTTCTGCCCTTTGTGAACCACCAGAAATGGCCTTAAAATTCATGGAAGAATCATGGTGGCTCTTTAGTTCAAGAAGATCAGTTTGTTAATTATATACCAGCCAAAATTCATGGTGGGCTTTAGTTCGTGAGCCAGTTCATGCTCATTCCTAATTTTGGCTGCCTTCTTGAGTTTCTCCTTCTGCCCACCCACCAAAATGCCCCCCTGGCCTGTGCCTCCTGTCTGCACACAAATCCTCCCACCACCAGTGCTCACAGCCATTTGCCCCACCCACAGCTCTGCCTCTGACAGTGAAGGGTGGTGTGAACAGCTGGGAATATCTCCACCAAAACTGTCAGAAGTGCTGTTGCCATTGTACACCCCCTGCTTGCCCTTCTCTAGTGACTAGAAGCACAGGTCACACTGGCGGAGTACTTGTGAGTGAAGGGGAAAAAGGTAAATGGGTGGGTGGTGAGGAATAAATATGCGTGAGGGGTAGGTGGCCTGCTCTAGGTTGGGAAATACCTGGAAAGTTTGAGGGTGGAGCCTGGGGAAAATGGCATATGGGGAGGGGAGGAGCCTCAGCAGGATATAATGCCATAAAATCCACCATCCAAAGTAGCTATTTTCTCAGGGGAACTGATCCTAGTCATCTGAAGACCAGTTGTGATAGTGGGAGCTCTCCTGGTGCCAACTGGAGGTTGGCAATCCTTGTTGCCAACTCCAGGTTTAGAGATATCTGGGAATCTGAGGGTGGATACTGAGAGGGTGGAGTTTTGGTAGGGGAGGGAACTCAGGTTATAATATAACCTGAGTTTTTTATTTATATATATCCCCCTATCTTTGTCACCTATGATTCGTAGAGCCAGTGTGGTATAGTGGTTAAGGGCAGCAGATTCTAATCTGAAGAATCGGGTTTGATTCCCCACTCCTCCACATGCAGCCAGGTGGGTGACCTTGGTCCTGTCAGAGCCCTCATAGTGCTGTTCTCACAGAGCAGTAACATCAGGGCTCTTCTCCAGAAAACTCTGGGCAGTACCGTATTTTAAATCAATATGCACAGATTGAGATTTTGCTACGGCAGCTGCCCAAGTGAAACTCAATCAGTCCTGACCCAAAGTGCTTTGGTCTCAGTTACGCAAAAACTACATAAGAATTATTCAGGAAACAGGCATAACTTGTACCCACAGACCACATATATACCGAGGAAATTCAAAATTGGGCAACTCCGCTTCTTACTAAATGTTTCTAAACCATTAACAGTATTGCATGCAGTGTAATGCAATATGTCTATGTCTAGGTGTGTATCCACACTGCAGTTTTAAACTCACTTCATACCAGTTGAACTGCTTTTGAAACCACTGAAATGCCAAGGAAATTATACAATCAAAGGATGTCAGGACCAGTGGGAGTCCTTTTCTAGAAAGAAAAGTGCATATCTTGGTATAAGATCTTGTTACAAGACTGTGGTCATGATCTTACACTATCTCCAGCATTAATGGCCTTGTAATCACGTAGCATGTATTATTTTATGTGTGTATGAATTTGTTATCATATTGGCCTGTGTAGTGCAGCCAGGAAATCATAGGTGGTTTGCCTTTTCCAGTTTCAGTATCATGACCCCTAGTGTTTTGTGAAGGAACCACCACCCAACACCTTAAAGGTCTCCCATCCAAACACTAGCCAGGGCCAACCAACCCTGCTTAGCTTCTGAGATCTGACAAGATCCGGCCTGCCTGGGCTATCCAAATCAGGCTATAGCATGTGTGATCGGCACTAAAAGGAGTCTCCTTAAGCTAAATAGTAACATTTTGTATATTTTAAACGCTAAATTGAACTCTGCGTTTAGCTTTAGTTTCCCAGCTAAAGAGCCATGAGAAGCATCTTTAATTCTGGAAGGGAAAAGGGATCACGGTACAAGAATTCCTTAGGGCCTTTACACATTTAAGCTCCCAAAGGCCTTTGGGGAGACCCGTTTAAAGATGCTAGTTTGCCAATGTATGGGCTGTCACTGATGTCAACAGAACTGAATCCCAAAAAGTTGCAAAGGTATTACCCCCACGATAAATCATTATTTCAGCTATTCTATGTCATTCCCAATACTGCAGCCTAAGATACCTTTAGGCGCGGTTTGATTTCAAAGTCATTTCTTGAGTTCATCCGTACCCTCGTCTCCTCCATTTGACCATTGTAACAACCTGTGAGCTAGGACAGGCTGAGTGTGTGAGAGTGGCCCAAGGTCACATGGCAGGGCAGGCATTTGAAGCCGGCTGTCTCAGATCCTAGTGTGACAGCCAAGCACTATGTCACATCACAGTGCTTTCATGATGCTGTTAATCAGATTGAATCTGCTGTGACCTGTGCACACTTACTTAGTCATACATGTAGTTTAGTGGAAGCAGCAGAAACAATCTGAAATAATTCTGTGCTTTAAAAGGCCTTAATTGTTCACTAAAAAAAATACTTGAGAGATTCAGGGTAAAACTGGTGCAATCAACAACAAAACATGTAACTTGTAATTTGTGCCTAGCTTGCCAGCTGTTCCTGAAAGCTGTGCTTCTCTTCCTGCTTCACCATGCTGGAAGGCACTTGTAGCACTGGAATGCTACATCCTGCTACAAAGCACCCACAATCCACTGCTGAAAAAGCAGGAAAGCATAAGAAGTCTGAAAAACTTATGCGTAGGATCAGACTTGTAAATGGTTTGGTGCAGAACACCAAGAAAACATATGCCCATTAACAAATGTTCACATTCTTTTTCATCCTCCCCCCACCCCTGCGCACGCATGCACGTGCGTGCACACACACACACACATTCCCTGCCAACTGCAACCCAAGACCCATTCGCAGCAATCAGAGGGCAACTCCACACCATGTTCAGATGCTGCTTTGGGGCATTCAAAGCCCTCCACCTAAGGACCTCTCATGTGCACCAAATTCTTGTGAAGTAGGCCGGTCTTCTTGCAGAAGGGGAGCTGAGGAGAGAGAGCATCTTGCTTGGGGCCTCCCAGTGAGATAACGGCTGAGCTGGCCTGCTTGCTGCTTTCAACAAAAAAAAAGTTTCATTTTCCATTGTAGGAGAGAAGACACCATAAAAAGCAACTCGCAGAAAAAGCAGCAAGGCAAATAATTTCCAGAGTACTTCTGTCACCAGAATTCATGCCGTGTGTGGCCGCTGCTGCTGCTTTGTTTACTGTCCTACTCTGAAAGGAAACTGACATCCAGAAACACTGGAGCATGTTCAGCAGATGGGCTAGCTAGCAGCCCAGAGTTCGCTAACCTCATGTGTCACAAGCATGGAATGCTCAGGCATGTCTGAGGGTTTCAAAATAGATCTGAGCTGGCACATGAGTCTGGGAGGCAGGTTAAGGGGGGGAAATCCAGGGAGAAGAGGAACTGCAGTCCACACAGCTCCAGCAGTTTTAGACTTTGGGACTGTTGAAAGCAAAGGTGGATGGGGTTTCTGTGCTACCCTAGTGGAGGATTTCTGTTGCAGCTCTTTTAAAATTCGGTGCTGTTATAAATGCTCTTATATTGTGCAGGATTTGTGGGAAGCTTTTCCAACATTCCCTTCATGCCGAAGTGGCATTTGTTTTTGAATGACGACTCCTGTGCTTATTAATGGGATGGGCACAGGCAGTTGTGTGGATGAACAGGAGGCACTAAATCATTGTCCACCTGATTATAAATATTTATCTTCAGCAGCATGAGCACTGTGTTCTTCCTGCGCAACTGTAGAAAGAGGCTCTGAGAGGCATAACCAATGTCTTCCTTCAGCCCTGAATCTGCTCTTGGTTCAGAGCAATTAAACACAAGAAATAGTTTTTAAGTGTCTCTGAATATCTGTAAAGTTTATACCTGTTACCACTGAGTAATTGTTCAAATCAAATACCTTTATTGGCATAATCATAATAAAACATCTATATAAAAGACAAGGTGGTTCAGATCTCAGATCACTGAATAATTATTATAGCCCTATTAAGGCTGCCACCTCTGGGTTGTGAAATACCTTGAGGTTTTGGGGGTGGAACTTGAGACTTTGAGGAAGGAAAGGATTTCACTGGCAGGATTCAGTAGCTTCTAATCTGGCGAGCCAGCTTTGATTCTCCGCTCCTCCACATGCAGCCAGATGGGTGATCATGGGCTCGTCACAGCCCTGATAGCGCTCTTCTGACCGAGAAGTCCTGTCAGAGCTCTCTCAACCTCACCTAACTCACAGATGGTCTCTTGTGAGGAGAAGAAGGGAAGGTGATTGGTAAGCTGCTTTGAGACTCCTTTGGGTAGTGAAAAGCAGGGTATTATCTTCTTCTCCTTCCTCCTCCTCCATAAGGACTGTTTTTCCCATGTAAACTGATCACCTGGAAGTGAGTTGTAATTCCAGGAGATCTCAACCACTACCTGGGGTTTGGCATTTGGGGGCAGGGTTTCTTTGTCATGGGATGTGGTTTCATGAACACTTTTCATGGCAGGTGTACATGTTCACTTATTTATTTCTGGAATTTATTTACCGCCCCTCTTGAACAAGCCATCTCAGCGTAGTGTACAACCTTTAAATAGAGAATATCTTAAACTGCTCCTGCAGAGAGGATTAAATAAAAGGGTAAGGGCTGTTGGGGAGGAGTTAGGACGGGCCCTGTCTGGGATAAAAACTCGAAGGGCCCAATCAGGAGCCGCGAAGTGGCTCCTGATTGGGCCCTCCAAGTGTCCATCCAGGGCCAAGCTGCTGTTCATTGGCAGCTTGGCCCCGCCTCACCTGGCCCGGCCAGGAACTCACCGTGCAGATTGAGCTCGCAGCTCGCACAGTGAGTCCTCCAGACAGGGTCCTCCTCCCCCTTCAGAAAGGAGCAGGGACACTTTCGTGCCCCGGGAATCCTGAAGGGGGGGCGTCGGTGGGGCCGTTCTCCTGGCCCAAGAAAGAAGGCCCAGGGATGAACCGCATGGGGGGGGGGCGCCGCCTTCTCCCAGCCCCAGGCGAGGCCGCTCTTAGGGCTAGGAGAAGGCAGCTGCCCCCCCCCACCGCCAGTCCTACCGGGGCCTTCTCCCAGCCCCAGGAGCAGCCTTGCCGTGTCACAGATGCGGTGAGGCTGCTCCTGGGGCTGGGAGAAGGCCCTGGTATGACTGGCGGTGTGGGGGAGAGCCGCCTTCTCCTAGCCCTAAGAGCGGCCTTGCTGCATCGCAGACACGGCGAGGCTGCTCCTGGGGCTCGGAAAAGGCCCCGCTACGAGCCCCTGGGAAGCCTTCACCCTGCGAGGGCTTCCCTGGGGAATGCCCCTAGCACCCATTTTATTTGATTATAAAATGGGCTTTATTTCTAGTATAATATAATAAGATTAAACTCTTCAGTATAACAAGCGTTTGAAACATCAGATCTAAATAGCAACTGAAAAAAATAAATAGTAGACCCCATGGATAGGAGAAACAAGGAGGGGACAGAGTAAGGGAGATTGTGAAAAATTGTGAAAAACTGTGAAAAATACTCTGGCCCTGGTTGAGGCCAAGCGTACTTCCTTGGGGGTCAGGGACTCATAGTCAGTTGGCATTGGCTGAATGCAACATTTTCTTGGGGACATACTCAGACAGGTGGCCCCTCAGTTGTTGACACCTCACTTTTTGAGAAACTCCAACTTTTTATGAAGTTGCACTCAATAGTTCTTGCCCTTCTGTCTTATACATTTCTTTTCAGTTAGGAAAGTATAACATGGTAGCTATGCTCACGAAAGCAGTTAATAATAATTATATTAGTATAATAATGCTAATATATAATAACTATTATTACTAATATAATAATTATAAACTGCTTTTTGAGCATAGCTACCATGTTATTAATAATTATTATAACTACTATAATTATAATTGCAATGGTTGTGGAACAGGAAGTAATTTTAGATGAAAAAAACCAAATTGCACCAATTGAAATAAAATATTTATTTCATTTGCTGTACATGGAGAGGATTGTGCCTATGAATTCTTTTGTGTGTCATTCCAGATGCAAAGAAGTTTTATGGAGTATTAACTTGCAACAGAACATTGGCTGAATCCAAGGGAGGTGCATGCAGAACATGCCACCTATCATAACTAGTTCCTGCTTAGCACCTGCACGCACAAGGTCTTGATTAAACACTTTTATCACACTGAATCCTTCTTGAATTGCATTTTTACTGTGAAAGTACATGTGAACTGAAAAATGTTCCACTGTTAATGGTGGCTAGAGACAACAAGGGGTGCTGTCAAAGTTTCATTCCTTTTGTACTGGCTATTAACTTGTCAGGTTTAAAATAAAACAAATATAGCATGAATGGCTATAGTATACTGCATCCTGGTTATCATAATAGTTGGGGAGAATCCTAAGCAGGTCTATTCAGATGTAAGCCTCATTCTATTTAATGAAGCTTAGTTCCAAGGAATTCTTCCTAAGTCTTCAGTAAGCATGCATAATTTGGCTTAGATTGGGTACTTTTTTTGCTCATCCACGCTGAACTGCCCATTCCCTGCATTTGAATCTTCTGAATCATGGTGGCTGATTTGGACCATTCTAATGCACACACACAAACCCGCTTTCTTAGACAGTACCTGAGTATGCATCTAACAACTGATTATGACAGGTGTCCTGCCCACAACTCTCCCTGATTGGGGAGGGATTTAAAGAGAGCGGGCAGGGTGTTTGTTATCATCAGCTGACTGGCAGGTGCTCTCTTTCCACCTGGGGGTGGGGATGGGGGCAGAAGCATGCTGACAAAAAGCCATGAAACTTTTCAGATCCAGCCAAATCCGAAAATGTGAAGGGTTATTTGTGCCTTTTGGATTCAGCCAAATCATTTTTGGCCAAATCTGAAACATTATATTTTTGGTTATTGCACATGCCTAGTCTACAGCCGTAATTAGTCAGTGAGTTGAACTGGTAAACAAGACTCATATTTATGCTTCTGATGAATCACATCAGATCTGAAATGGATGGAGGGGTTGTGTCATCATTTTCCCTAAATAAGGACTCTGTCCATTGTTCACCATTTTATGCTGAATATCCGAGGTATAACTGGTCAACTAATGAAACTGGTCAACTAATCAGGTTGGCTGGATTGTACCCACAGTTGCACTCACATTACTTTTTCAAGGTACGGCTGGAATGCTTTGGGAGGCACAGACCACCCTCAGCCCACTCCAGTCTACCTGCTTGTACTTATCATTCTAATGCACACACCATTCTAAATCACACACACAAACTCGCTTTCTTAGACAGTACATGAGTATGCATCTAACAACTGATTATGACAGGTGTCCTGCCCACAACTTTTAAAACTCTCCCTAATTGGGGAGGGATTTAAAGAGAGGTCAGCCAGGTCAGGTCAGATATGTTGCCTCTAGCTGAGGCCTTCATATCAGGGCGGTCCTATCATCCCTTTTGTTCTCCCCTTCCTTATTTAGGCTCCATCCCCTTGTCCTCTGCCAGCTGTGACAATGATTAACATGCATTCTAGTATCCAACTGTATAGCACCCTTCTCCCGAACTGCAAAAGTAAACCCCTCTTCCCCCAGGGGTGGGAGGGCGGGAGCTGCCTGCTCTGCTGGCCGGGGAGAAGAGGCGGAGAGCGAGCACATGGCGCCTTTTACAGCACCACGCATTCACTCCTCCCCCCTCCCTTCTCCTACATGGCACGTAGGTGCCGCTCATGCCCCAACCCACTTCCCCCACACTCTGCTCAGAGAGCCATCCCAGCTCCTCCCTCCTATGACATCTCTTCAATGGCAGCCGTGCTGATTCACGGGCTGCTCTTTGTTTACGACTAGAATCTGCAGAGTGGTAGTTCTGATGATGAAAGCTTGAAGCAGTCTTATTTTAGTCTCTTATTCTCAGGTCAGAAAAATAAGGGAGAGTCTATGTCTTGATTAGAGCATCTGCTTTGAGCACAGAAGCTCTGAGGTTTGGTCCCCCACATCTTCAGATTAGAAAGGATCAGGTGGTACGTGAAGTGAGAGACCTCTGCCACAGAGCACCAAATAATCCTGTCCTCAGTAGACCAGTATTCTGAATCAGTATAAGGCAGTTTCCTGTGCTCATGTTAAGGATGCCCAATGCAAGGCTGGGCAGACTCACAAGAAACAGGAGCGAGGCCTTGTTGTTGGTGATGCTGTAACATCACTTCTGGTGTGCAACACACGTGACATGTGCTGTCATACCAACAGCTTCACAAGTAGACACAGATCAAAAAGGTAATTGACTGAGGGTTTTTTAAAAACTCTTGAGGTTTGCCTGCTCTGTCCTGAACCAGCAGATTTTGTGAGAGCAGATTTTTTTCACCTTTCCTCAAGGGAAAATGACACAAGGTTCCTTGGAAATCCTGGATGCTTTAGGCTGATCCTGCCTTGAGCAGGGGGTTGGATTAGATGGCCTGTATGGCCCCTTCCAACTCTATGATTCTAAGTCGCCCAACCCTGTTTCTATGATGTCAAACCGGTTCACAAGTCCATTATTTCTTTTCTCTAATAATACGGCTGCTACTTTACAAAACCTCTGGTTGCAATCACAACAGCAGGACACAAAGCTATGTCTGGTAGGCTTTCTGTAGCCCCACAACTCTGTTTTGAAAAGTAGACACTGGCTGACAAATCTTTGTGTATGTTTATAGGAGAAATTCAGCAGTAAAGAAACATCATTTCTTATTAAAACATATTTTCTTTTTCTGGCATGTAGTAGAGCTGGAAATACTCTGGTTACAATTCTGGTTACCCAAGTCACCTGGATGACGGGATAAGTGCATGATATTGTTCCACAGCCTTGGGCAAATACCACACCTGTTGCTTTAGAAACACAAGCTAAAGCAAGAAATGGAACTGGCACATTTGCCTGTGGTAGAAAGAAGCAAAGAGTACACCACTGAATTTTTCTACCATACAGCGTTGAAACACTGAGCCACTGAATCTTTTCTTCTGAGGCTTTCCATCCAGGACATTTAAATGGGACATTGCTAATTCACATGTGTGGAAGGATTATATTCCTGTGTAACAGAGTGGTCCATTAAATACAGAAGGTTCTTTTGGCATTAAACGTGGAGCAAGGGGGTACAACCTGTAGAAGTTGCTATGCTGCTTGCATCCATTCCTCTAACAAGCTTATTATCATTCTGCAGTCTATGTATTAATCTAAGCATCTTTCAGAATAATAGTAACACTGCTAAATAGCCAATTATATAATAATAATAATAATAATAATAATAATAATAATAATAATAATAATAATAATAATAATAATAAATTCTGGGAGTTTGGAGATCTCCTGGATGGCTCACTATGAGATCGGCTCATCAGAGCCAGTTTGGTGTAGTGGTTAGGAGTGTGGACTTCTAATCTGGCATGCCAGGTTCGATTCTGCACTCCCCCACATGTAACCAGCTGGGTGACCTTGGGCTCGCCACGGCACTGATAAAACTGTTCTGACCGAGCAGTGATATCAGTGCTCTCTCAGCCTCACCCTCCCCACAGGGTGTCTGTTGTGGGGAGAGGAATGGGAAGGCGACTGTAAGCCGCTTTGAGCCTCCTTCGGGTAGGGAAAAGCGGCATATAAGAACCAACTCTTCTTCTTCTTCAGTAGAGTCATGGATGAGGGTGATCCAGTGGTGCTGCCTCCCCTCTCTGAGCAGAATCTGACTCTTGCTGCTATATATCAATAACTGAAGCCGCTCCATGTAATGTCTGAGACGTTCTCAGCATGCATGCTCCAACACCCAACAAAGCCCGTAATCAGATAATAACCAAATACAGAAGCTCACATCTTCGTTAACTGGATTATGTAAGCCATGTCATGCATCTGCATCTTTAAGGTGTGGAGGACAACATTAACAAAGTAAATGCAAATTTAGGCATATTATCACACCTCCAGGAAGAAGGGTCACACAGAAAGAGTTTTTCCAGTCAAGGGCTTAGTCCAGAAAATAAAGAGATGGGGAAGGGAAGCATTTGGCCTCAAACTGCTCATGATTTGGAGGGCTTTTTTTTTTTTTTCCTGAGGAAGAGGTGCACATTTTTTACCCCATTCAACATGTTTATGTGTGGAGCATGGTGGTGGAAAGTACCATCAAGTAACAGCTGACTTATGACCACCCTGTAGGGTTCTCTAGGCAAGAGATGTTCAGAGCTGGTTTCCCATTAGCTGCCTCTGCATCATGACCCTGGTATTCCTTGGAGGCCTCCCAACCAAATACTAGCCAAGGCCAACCCTGATTAGCTTCCAAGATCTGGAGAGATCAGGACAGATTTTTTAAAATCTTATTTATAATTAGATTAGATTTATAAGACTACCCTTCTTGGCCCAGCCATCTCATGGCAGTGTATATTAATATAAAATCACAGAAATTAAAGTCAGTCTATTAGAATATCTAAAATAACATTGGCATCCCTTTCACCCAGACTTCTCCCATACTGCTCTCCCATGTTGCTTGTCAGATTCCAGATGTTACAGGGAAAAGTGTTTTGAGGTGGGTTCTTAAATGTTACTGGCAGCCTGGCCTCAACCAAATACCTGATGGAAGAGCTCTGTTGCAAGCCTTGTAGAACAGGGTAAGCTCCCACAGGGCCTGGTTCTCCTTTGGGAGCTCATTCCACCAGGTAGAGGCCAGGACTGAAAAGGCCCTGGCCCTGGTCAAGACCAGACACACCTCTCGTGGGCCAGGGACCACCAGCCTGTTGGAACTGGTTGAGTGTAACGCTCTTCGGGGGAGATATTGGAGAATTGCTAAATTAGTGGGTTTGGAGATCTTCTGCATCTGTAGAAATAAATTGTCTAAACTGTGACATGTAAGTCAGAGCTGGGGCTAGGTTCTCCACCATAGGCCACAACGCACTTCAACAGCTATTCCAGGACCATCTTCCTAAATTACAGAGATAAAAATGTCAGCTTCTTGACTATAATGGACAGAGTGTTCAGATTCTTGGGAACTGTGGTCCAGATGTCCATTACGGATTTCTGAGGTAGACCCCAACTTTGTTGATCCAAAAGAGGATTGTAAAAGTCTGCTGGGAAGGAACTGTTTCACACCATTGGGAATCAGTGCATATTCTCTGTCCAAGCCTACTGGAAAAGCGAGCATCCGAGTTTCCACATGTATTCACTGAAGTCTTAGGAGCTTGCAAAAGGCCACCAGTGACTTTTCACCTGGATCCTGCCATAACACCTATTTGTTTGTAGGACCGGAATGTCCCTTTTGCCCTGAGGCCAAAGACTGATGCAGAACTTGATCGGCTCATTGCACAATGAGTTCCTAATACTAAACCCCTGGACCTCCCCTTTTGTTCCTGTCTTGAATGCTAATGATAATATATTTGTGGGGATTACAAATGTACTGTAAAGCAGTGGTCCCCAACCTTTTTTAGGCTGGGGACCGGCAGGGCATTGGGCCGCGGCCGCAGGGACCGCGCCCGCGCGGGCCACGCCCACGCTTCGGGCCGCGCCCGCGGCCGCGGCCGGGGATTGGGCCGCGTCCGGCCGCGCCCGCCGGCCGCACCCGCGAGCCGCGCCCGGCCGCGCCCGCCGGCCGCACCCGCGAGCCGCGCCCGGCCGCGCCCGGCCGCGCCCGCCGGCCGCACCCGCGAGCCGCACCCGGCCGCGCCCGCTGATCGGGCCGCACCCGCGGGCCGCGCCCGTGGATCGGGCCGCGCCGGCGCGGCCTGCACGGGCGCGGCCCGGACCTGATTCCTTCTCCCCGCCCTCCCGCAGTAAGTAGCTTCCCGGGCCGCAGGCTTGCGGCCTGGGAAGTTTTTTACTGCGGGGGTGGGGGGGCGGGGAGAGGGAGCCGCGGCCCGGCGCCATGGCCTTTGCGGCCCGGCGCCGGGCCGCGGCCCGCAGGTTGGGGACCACTGCTGTAAAGAAGGCACTCAAGCAAGATAAATATCTCGTGCTTGCCATACACTAGTTATTGTCTGCTCTTGCAGAGGGAAAGACTTTTGTTAAACTTGATCTTGTTCAAGCCTATGAACAACTGATAGTGGACGACAGGGCTGTAGATACCCAAATCATTACACATTGAGTGGGTTTTCCATAGGAAACTTCTCCAGTCTGGAATCTCAGGAGTACCAGGAATTTTTAGTGCGTTATGAAAACTCTACTAGGAGGTATTCCTGGGGTTTTGCCTTATTTTTATGATGTAATGCAAAAGAGTGTTACATTCTTCTGAGCTCATTCACTTCTATGGACTTAGAAAAGTGTAACTCTGTTTAGGATTGCACTGCTAATGACGGCCGCCTCAAAAGTGCAACTCATGAACCAACTCCAAAATATTCCACTGAAGTTTGATCTTACAGGTATCCCAGTAAAGAAAGAGAAATGCCAGCTGGGAGTCTCCAGTATCACCTTCCTGAGATACCAGACAGATGAATCTACTGTCCATCTGCAATAGGATGAGGTAAAGGACCCTAAACCAAAATGCAGGAAAAATCTTCAAGCATGGCTTGGAGTCCTAAATTTTGATCATGCTTTCTTTAAAAATTATGCCACTGAAACAGAACCCCTTCACTGTTTCTGAGATAAAGGGTGGGTGTGCAAAGATGAAAAAGCATTTCTGAGTGTCAAGAAGCTATTGACTTCTGACTGTTCCTATCCACTATAATGAGCACAGACTCCTGGCCACTAACTGCGATGCCTCAACATTTGGGGTTGGGGCTGTTCTCAATCCCATACTATCAGAGGCACCATTTGCCTTTGCCTTTTATTCTAGGGCAATGACCTCAACTGAAGGAACTAGAGGAGAAGAGAAAAGCTGTGTGTGTGTGTGTGTGTGTGTGTGTGTGTGTGTGTGTGTGTGTGTGTGTTATTTATTTATTTATTTATTGGATTTATATCTCGCCACTCCCGTGAGGCTCGTGATGGGTCACAGTCAGTAAAACCACCTTAAAATCCCTAATACAATAAAACCCAGCAGGAAGATGAAATCAGAGGTTTAAATGGCTCATAGCCATTTAAACCCCTCCTTTCTGCTCCCTTATGGTTTATTTTCTCCAGCTTTCATAAGTAGTTCTCTGATTATTACTTACGCAGTGACAATTATCAGTACATGTGACACTGCTAAATAGCCAATATATTATTAGGAAATAAATAGCAAATACAAAGGCCTGTAATTATGTACTCAGATCACTATTCAGTTCAGATCCCTGAAGCCAATAAATGTATGACATCTCTTATTTATGGGCCCACTAAGAGAAACCTGTTGCTTAAACACAAAATAATGT
Source organism: Paroedura picta (assembly GCF_049243985.1). Classification (NCBI taxonomy): domain Eukaryota; kingdom Metazoa; phylum Chordata; class Lepidosauria; order Squamata; family Gekkonidae; genus Paroedura; species Paroedura picta. The sequence continues at coordinate 36,846,996 of NC_135378.1, forward strand.
TCTTAATAATAATAAAAATAAATATAATCATATTAGGGGAGGGCAGTATACAAATGCAATACATAAATAATATTCAATATAATATGTATGTAATGTGACTATAATAGAAGAGAGATTCAAGCAGGTAGCCATGTTGGTCTGAAGCAGCATGTACACAAATGCTCATACCTTGAATAAAACTTTGTTGGTCTTAAAGGTCCTACTAGACTAAAAAATTGGTCTTATATTACAAGAGACTGTTTTACAGATTTACAATCGGAAAGTGCTAACAGGAGCAAAATATTTACCCAGGAGGCACAAGGACAAAGGAAGATAAAAATCTGAATGAATGAATAATCTGGCACCAGCTGTTCCTTCATGTGTTGCTTAGCTCCTAAACTATGCCAGACGCTAGTGTAGAGCAACTGACTGACAAGCTCAGACCAAAGCCTGGTTTAGTTTATAAGCAGGAACAACAACTGAGACATCTTAGGTGAAATAAAGTAAGCACAGGCCAGAGATCTTTGCAGTTTTGTTGTCCAGTTCCCATATTTCATCCTTTTCAGTGTATGTTTTATGGTCTGCACTATCCATTCTGCTTTCCCATTTGTCTGGTTTTGGAAAACTGCAGAGGTGTAAGTACATTATTAGGGACTGGGGCAAACCTGGCTCATGAGCATAAATCCATGATGATTTTTGGCCAGTTCATGGTTTGTGAACTGAAGAGCAGTCATGAACTTCCATGAATTTTAAGATAGTTTGTGTCAATATGTGAATAGTAGAAATTATTAGAAAGCAGGGGTTTGAATGACTCCAAGTAACTGAAACTCCTATTTTACATTCTTCACAAAAAAAACAGCTGAGTGGTAAATGTAAAGGTAAAGGTATCCCCTGTGCAAGCACCGAGTCATGTCTGACCCTTGGGGTGACGCCCTCCAGCGTTTTCATGGCAGACTCAATACAGGGTGGTTTGCCAGTGCCTTCCCCAGTCATTACCGTTTACCCGCCAGCAAGCTGGGTACTCATTTTAGCGACCTCGAAAGGATGGAAGGCTGAGTGAACCTTCAGCCGGCTGCTGGGATTGAACTCCCAGCCTCATGGGCAGAGCCTTCAGACTGCATGTTTGTTGCCTTACCACTCTGTGCCACAAGAGGATCTTCACAAAAAACAGCTGAGTGGTAGGGAACAGAAAGCATGGATTTAAATGGTTTGGGGCCACTTAATCTCCTTTCACTTTTGTGTGAGCAGAAGGCAGGGGTTATGAATCACTACAAACCTATTCATTTCACAAACCAACCAACCTCCTAGTTCAGAGAGCCCTGATATTACTCCTCGGTCAGAACAGCTTTATCAGTGCTGTGGCGAGCCCAAGGTCACCCAGCTGGCTGCATGTGGAGGAGGAGCAGGGAATCAAACATGGCTTGCCAGATTAGAAGTCCACGCTCCTAATTACTACACCAAGCTGGCTCTCTACACCAAGCTGAGTTTATGTTTATGGCTGGGGTTTTAATGATTGTTTTATGGGGATTTTATTGTGGGGGAGATTCTCCTTTGTGAACTGCCATGAGCCATTTGGCAGTGGCAGTATAGAAGCTGAAATACATATGTTTATTATAAATAATAATATAAACATTGCATTGTATTGTATTACACTTGCACACATGTGCCAAGATAAGAGCTGGGTGTCCCCCATGTGAGACAGTATGCTGGACTAGATGGACCACTGGTTTGATCCTGCGAGGGTCTTCTCGTGGTCGTATCTTTTGATGCCAGCCTGAAAGCGGGGTCTGGCATTGATTGCAGCATAAGGACTTCTGTTGGTGGAGAAATTGCACCGTCCAGTATGTACAGAGAGAGAGAGATGCCTTAATGCATCCACATTTGCAGTTGCTTTCCCTGGCTTTCATGTCAGGGAACATTCCATTGTTTTATACAGAGCGACAGAATGGGAGGCATTAGTCAAGAAGCAGTTTGTAGCCTGGATTTGAAAAGAACAATTTACATGGAATTGTGAAATTCTTATACTCCTGTCACAATCCTTTATCAATCTTGGCATAGTTCTTTCCGTTGAGGTCATTGCCCTAGAATAAAAGGCAAAGGCAAACGGTGCCTGGGATAGTGTTTGATGGAGAACAGCCCCAGCCCCAAATGTTAAGGCATCACATGCAATGGGCAAGGGTCTCTGCTCATCATAGTGGACAGGAACAGTCAGAAGTCAGTAGCTTCTGGGTGAAGAGACATGCAACGCCCTGAATAAATCTTTGTTGGTCTTAAAGGTGCTACTGGACTCTGGTTTTATTCTCGACACTTAGAAATTCATCTTTGAAAGCCCACCCTTTATTTAACAAACAGTGAAAAGTTTCTGCTATAGTGGCTTTGTTTTTAAAGAAAGTATTATCAAAATTTAGGACTCCAGCAGTGCTTGAAGATCTTGACAGCATTTGGTTTAGGGACTTGACCTCATCTTGTTGTGGATGGATAGTAAATTCATCAGTCTGGTAGCCCAGAAAGATGATCATGGAGACTCCCAGTTAGCATTTCTCTTTCTTAACTGGGACACATGAAAGATCAAACTTCCGCAGAAATTTTGGAGCTGGTCCACAAGTTGCTCTTTTGTTTTAAAGAAAGATTTACAGTATTTGATGGTTTAATGGCCAGGTTATAAACATTCCTTTTTTGATGTAACACAATTTTGTTTTTTACTGTGTCAAAATAATATTAACTGAACTTTCAAAAAGAGTTGGTTTGAAAGCTAATGAATAACAATTAATGTTTATTTTAAGTGTTTCTACAATGATTAGGTTGTGCCTGGGCATTTGCTTCTTGTATTTGACTGCTTTTTCTGAACTCTTTGTGATCTGTATTTCAGAAACTGTTTTCCTGTTTGATTTGGCATGCAGCTTTAGGCCTTGAAAAAACATGTTCCAGTTATTCACGTGAAGTGAACCCTGAGTTAAGTTGCTAGGAGTTGGTCTGGATTGTGATGCAGAAGTATATTAATTCACTGGAACAAAAGAGTGAAAGGAAGGTGAGTAATAGCAAAACAAAGGTTTTATTTTCAGAAGGAATGCCAAAAGTTTTGCCCTTAGTCCACAATGCATCGGAGGTGACTCTTGTTAAAGCAAGATAGAAATCTAAAGAGACACAGTTTTTTTGAATGCACATTATAACCAATCAAATTAACTTATTACAATTTAATTCTAGTCATGAGGAGTATCTGAAGAAGTGTGTGTGCACACAAAAACCTATATTCAGAATAAAACCTTTTAAAATGAATATATTGATTATTATATAGCACAGAATAAGAATAATAGATATTATCAATGTTATCATCTTCAGTTGTTCCTCTAATCTGGTGGTTCTCAACCTTCCTAATCCCGCAACCCTTTAATACAGTTCCTCATGTTGTGGTGACCCCCAACCATAAAATTATGTAAGTGTTCTTTCATAGAAATTAAACTGAAACTGACCAATGGCGTGAAGATCCATTGTTCATGATTGGTTATAAATTGGTTATAAATTGGCGGGCACCTTCAGGAGTGGCAAACTGTGGCAGCCCCCCCCCCCCGCCAAGCTGTTTGCCCTGCCGTGACCCCTGTGAAAGGGTTATTCGACCCCCAAGGAGGTCCTGACCCCCAGGTTGAGAACCACTGCTCTAATCTAATACAGTTTTAAAGGCAAAGGTAAAGGTATCCCCTGTGCAAGCACCAGGTCATGTCTGACCCTTGGGGTGATGCCCTCTAGCGTTTTCTTGGCAGACTCAATACAGGGTGGTTTGCCAGTGCCTTCCCCAGTCATTACCATTTTACCCCCCAGCAAGCTGGGTACTCATTTTACCAACCTCGGAAGGATGGAAGGCTGAGTCAACCTTGAGCCGGCTGCTGGTATTGAACTCCCAGCCTCATGGTTAGAGCTTCAGACAGCATGTTGGCTGCCTTACCACCCTGCGCCAAATCCTATTTATCCTTATAGTCCTAGTAAAAAAATCACATATGCTAGATATATGACTTGGACAAGGCAAGTTGAGGAGCAGGGTCTATAAAGAGTAGTTACTGCCACCATCTATGTTGATCTTTTCCTTGTTTTGTATTTTATTGTAGTTGTCGGCAAGCTGGTAGAGTTTGCCGTCTTATGGGATTTTATTTATTTATTTACCTATCTATTTATTTATTTATCGTGTTTATATAACACCCTCCCCTAAGGCTCAGGGCGGTTTATATAGAACATAGAAAACAATACAAGGAACTTCGGCCATTCTGCACCTAAGTTAAAATGTGAAATCCTAACCTTATGTAAACACTTTTTTTTTACCTTTTACACAATGTCATCTGCACCCAGCATCCCAGCAGCAAACCAGCAACGAAATCCTCCATTTTAAAGCGAGAGTTGGGAAATCCCCAAAAGTGGATTCACTCAACCATCTAGCGCTAGTGGGAGGAGAGCAAGCGGCAAGCCACATGCCAAGGACATGTGCATAACCAAAGTGGGCAAAGCAGTGCGATCTCCATCTCCAGCCCGCCCTCGAGCCTGCCTCCCTCTAATCTGGAGAACCGGGTTTGATTCCCCACTTCTCCTCCACATGCAGCTGGCTGGGTGTCCTTGGCCCAGGAAGTTCTCAGAGTTCTCTCAGCCTTACCTGCCTCACAGTCTGTTGGGGAAAGGAAGGGTTGGCAATTGTAAGCCTCTTTGAGATTCCTTCAGGTAGTAAAAAGTGAGATACAAAACGCCCCAGTTCTTCTCTAAGCCATTTTTGTTTTTTTACACGTTAGGAATGGGGATATTAGCATTAAGCAAGGTTAGACTTCCTCCATTGACCCTCTAAACTTTCTGGGTATATTACATTCTGGGATATGTATATAACAAAAAATAAAAAGACAAGCCTGTTTTCAGGGTTTTTTAAAAAAAATGATACACACAGCTGAATGGATTTTCACCCAGATGACAGTCCCTTCTTTCACAGTGCACCTTTAAGCCCAAAGTGACAAATACATATTATCTAACAATAGACAAGAATTTGCATGTGAGTATTTACGTGTTGTTCTCTGAATTCAGTCTGAGAATCACTTTTTGGATAAATCCTCCTTCTTATGATGTGATGCAACTGCCTGGGTTGTGATTCTCCTAGCCGATTTTGTATCTTCCTCTGCTGCCTCATTGCACAGTGGTGAAAATGTTCTAATCTGGTTGAATTATTTTGCTTAGGTAAAATTGTTGTTAAAGCAGTGGAAAATTCTGGCATGAATTTCCACCTGCAATTGCAAACAGGTGGATCTTCCTTCCTCTTTCCTTCTTTTCCTTATGTTACTTCTCTTGGGAAAATGTGCCAATATTTTCCAGTGACTTTCACCTTTGCATTTTCAGATTTTGGCAGGGTATATTTATATAGTGGCAGAGAAGTGGAAAATGTGAGTCATTATTCTTTTGTTCTACCATTTATATATCACTATCATAAACAAGCTATTGTAACTGAAATTAATAAATATACAAAAGGCCTCAGATTCCTTTTTAATGAGGCTATCAACCATAAGTTTATACTATTTTACTATTTGCTGCCAAACACAGAGAAAAGTCTGTTAATGCTAAAGCAAAAGACCGTCATGAGGATATGCACCTAGTCTTGTCTACGTGTATAGGTTTTCATTGTATCTTTAATTGTTGTGCCTTATAGCTATGACAGCAAAAGTTAGCATTTCTTTCTTTGACACTTCTAAATACAATCCTTTAGTAGCATGCAGGAAGCACCATGACCATACACAGAGTCAGTGTGATTCAGGGGCTGTACATAATTTTTAGCAACTTAGACTAGTGCCCTTGTTGAGCCACAATTATCATTCTGCAAAATATTAAAAAGATACCTTTTTCTATAAAAGATTACTCGGAATAATACATTTGATTAGCTGCTTCACAATTTCCACTTACATATACCAATCGAGATTCTGCTGTCATGACCATAAAAAAACTAGTGAAAGCTTGAAAAGAGGCTGGTCAGAAAGTTTACTGTACAGCTGCCTGTTCCCTTTCTATCGTTATGCCTGGCATTCTAAATCCTCTTCTAACACAGCTTCAATTTTTGCCCAAAATTTCAAAAGCAACAACGCTCCCATGTGCATTGAAGAATATGCATTACTCTTAACAATTTTATGTGAAAATAAATTCCATTAATTCTAATTTCCTTTCTAGTAAACTGTAGTGTGCAGTCCTATGCAGTTTTACCACTGAGCTCAGTGACAGCTATTTCCAAGAACTTTGCAAAAATTTAACTTCACTTTAGCTTCCAAGCTGGAGTGCTTCTTTTTGGAGCATCCATACAGTGCTGTGTTTGAATCAACCTTTGCCCAGCCTCAGTATACTCTTTCCCAAACCAGCTTTGCTCTGATCTTTTGGAAAGAGGACAGTCCAAATCTGTTAGCACACCCTCTGAGTGTGCATTTACTTGTCCTTGCATCATCAATCACTATAGCAATTTTTTAACAAGCCATTTGGTGGTGCAGAAGAAAGAAAATACAGGGGAAATAGCAGCACAAGAGACTGAGGGAGGAAGGTGCACAAAAAAGGTCCTGGTGGAAGCTCTACTGCCAAATGCATATGCCTGTGCATTAATTAACAATGAAAGCAACACAGAGAATCCTTACCACATGGAAGCAGTCTTAGATAGCTTTTGTGTGTGTTTAGCATTACATTGTATAAATCAGGACAAAGTTTGAGTCCAGTGGCACCTTTAAGACCAACAAAGTTTTATCCAGTTTTGTTGGTCTTAATGGTGCCACTGGACTCAACCTTTGTTCTGCTGCTTCAGACCAACATGGATACCCACCGGAAAGTATTGTATAAAATAATTGTTATGCACTGCTTGTTGTTTTACTAACGAAAAGTATGATCCCCCACGTTCTTGTAGGCAAGTCCATTCTAAGCATCTTCACTCAAAAATCCCCTTGAATTAAGTGAGTAATACAGTAATACAGGATTGTTACAATTTTTCCTGTGTTGCAAAATTATAATGTCATATTGCATAAGAAGGTTATCGATGTGCTTACTGTTTAAAGAAAAACATTCAGCAAGATTCATACAGTCTTGAGAAAGAAAACAACCAGGATGACAGTAAATGCATCTAAGGAATGGTAAAGAGGAATGGGTGATTTTGAAACCAGCCCTATGAGAATATGTAGCAATGAGGGATGAACATAGTAAGGTTGTGCTGATTATTAAAATCCAGTTGTATTTCACAAATACTGACATAGGTCAGTTTATAAAACCTTCTAAGCATGGAATTCTAAAAGCACCTTTAGCCCATTGAATAAAAATGTTCTCAGGGTATTATAAAATAGTAGCATTTTTCTGTGTGGGAGACTGCCCTCACTTTATAAACTGGAATCAGTGATACCCATCAGCTTATCTCATACATATTAACTTGAGGAGGATTACATCTAACTGGGGAAAAAAAAGTATCTTATTAAATTCAGTAAAACACCTCCAAGTAAAATGCAGGCAATTCCACTCTAAGCATTTTTACTCTAAAGACCCCCTGAATTAAACATGCAGCTGTAACCTGAGAGCCAGCATGATGTTGTAATTGGAGTGTCAGATGAGGATTTTGTGAGACCCCACTATGCCATGGTGGTTGCTGGGTGACTTTGGGCCAGTCATTCTCTCTCAACCCAACCTATCCCACAAGGGTGTTGTGTAGGTAAAATGGAGGAGGAGTCACACCACTTAGAACTCTGTGGAGGAAGTGTAAGATTTGAAAATGTATTTACTAATAACCTTTAATAATATGACCTGTCTGGCATTGATTGTTTTAGGGGATGTTTTTGATGGTGCTGCTCTAGGATTTTATTTTATTTTTTCATATCCATTTATATCTTAAGTTCCTTCTCATCCAGGGTTGTACGTTGGAATTCTTAAGAGGTCTCTCACCATAGTGCTGATTCAACCTGCAGTCCCTCCAGCCATAAAGGGACATCCAGACAATGTTGAGTATCTTTGCAGCAGAGCAGCTGGTTTTTCCTGTGCCTATAAAATAATCCCATTACAAATAATCACAGCTGCACAAAATGGTTGGAACAATACCCAATGACATCTGGCTGCACTCTTCCACAAGGAAAGAGACTCACATGGTTTTCCTATTGTCAAGATGGGCCCAAAATACGTTGCAGCAGCAACAAGGCACCCACGTGGCAGGTTTGCCTGTGCTTTCTCTGCCCTCTAAGTGGCCACCCCCACCCCCGCCAAAATGTGGGCTTTTTCTTGTTGCTGTTTTTAAACTGAGCATTGCTGCTGCAGCATTACATGCCCACAGAAATTCCAGCTTTCTGCCTTTTAAGAAGTGCATCTCTACCCTTTATTGTACAGAGGAATAAAAAGAAAGACATAACTCTGCAAGAGAAGGTGACACAAGGGTTACTTTTTAATACTTGAAAGCTGATAATTCAGAGAATTGATATAATAGAACATAATGTCAACTGCTATTTAAAAAGCCATACTCCTTGTGTGTGTGTGGGGGGGGGGAGGTGGCTGCTGCAGGTGATGGCTGCAGGAAGGACCACGCTAATGAGGGCAGGGCCAGGAAGATCTGGATCCCCCCCCCCCCCCCGTCCACATGGGCATCACTCCAGATTTCCTGCAACCGTTCTCAAAACACTGCAGGTAAGAACTCTGAGAAATATTGCAGGAATTACAAGGGAAAGCATCCAAGCACCGGGATTCTCCTGAGACGCATCCCGGGTGGATGGGGGGGGGGCTGTTTCCCAATAGCTTCCAAGAGGGGAAACAACCCGTGTGTAAGAAATCATACACCTCCACAGATGACTGGATGCTATCCTTGCCCTACCGCTGCCGTTCACGTCGAGTCCATCCAGGAAACGCCAGTTGTGTGAATGGCTGCAATAGCACAAGGCTGGCACACTATTCAGAGACATTTTAGACCGCCCTACAATACAGCTCAGGGCGGCTTACAACCTAGGTTCATAACGTATCCGTGCTCCAGGATGCACCCGTATAATATACTCCAGCATCGGACTCTGTAATCTCTCGAGTGCAGCCACAAAACCAAAAGCCTCACGCCGAGATAAGCATTGGACCACGCGGGATTCGTCGGGCTAGTCAGTCGGTAGCAGGAGGCAAGCGTAGAAGTCCAGCGGCACCGTAATAAGGACTAGCAACATTGGGGGCTCTTCCCGGAGCCTGGAAGAGTCCTTGGGGCGCTCGATCTAAGCGTCGCTGCCCTGCAAGGTGCCTCTGGAGGCGCTGGGAGTCCGCGAGAGCGCTTCTGAGGCCGTGCAGAGCGCCGTCCCGCCGCCCGCTCGAGAGCTCCCCCGGGGCGCCCTTGCGCGGCGCTGCTCTTTTGCCTTCCCCGCCTCTCCGATTGGCAGCGGGCGCCGAGGACAGCGCGCAGGCCCAGCGCCGGGCCGGGTCCTAGCGCCCTCCCTCTCCTCCCTCCCTCCCTCCCTCCCTCCCTCCCTCCCTCCCTCCCTCCTCCCAGTTGACAGGGAAGGCGGGCGCCACACGACGCAGACCCGCTCGGCTCCTGCTGCGGCTGCTCTCGCTGCCCCCCGCCCGACCGCCCCTTCTCCGGCTTTTTGCGGGCGGCTTAAATAGGAGCGGCCGGACGCTGCCGCTGCAGAGGGGCTTGGCTGCGGCGAGAAGGGCCTGGAGGCACGAGCAAAGCAGGTGGGTGGGTGGCGGCGGCTGCCTGGCTGCCCGTCTGGGGGGCGGCGGCGGCGGCGGCGCTGGCTCTGGCTCTGGCCCTCCTGCCCGCCGGCCGGCCGAGAGGCTGCGGGGGCTCTTTGCTCGGCCCTCCCTCCCTCCCTCCCTCCCTCCTTGCCGCCGCGGCGTGACAGCGGGGCAGATGGGCTCGGCGAGCCGCCTGGGCTGCCGGCGCGGGGGGAAGGAGGGCGGGAAGCCGAGGCCGGGGGAAGGAAGCCGGAGCCTTGTGGGGATGACGACTATTGTTGTGCTCACGCAGAGGCCTGCCGAGCGAGCTGCCTCTCCGCCCACCCTCCGGCTCCCCTGGCCGAGCGCTGCTGCAGTGAAGCGGCGGGCGCTTCTGGCCCGGCTGCCCGAGGATCCGGGTCTGGCTTGGGGAGGGGGGGGGCTGCGGGCGCCGCTCGCCTTTGGCCCTTGGCTGGGCGGGGTGGGGGGTGGGCGGGGGGCTCGAGCCACGCGAGGTTGGGCGCCACCGCCATTCCAGGGGCCCCTTCTTTTTCTGGAGGCAGGATCCCGGCGAAGGAAGCGGGAAGGCCGGTGGCGAGGAGAATTATGGGGAGACGCCTGGGCGATGGGCCCCCCGGAGGTCTGGGGATGGGCCCAGGGCAGTGAGGGAAGGCCGGCGCCTGCCGCTCTGGATGCGCCTGCAGCGCTGGGAGGCTTGGCTTGGCTTGGAAGGGAAGTGAAAACGGGGTTGACATGCTGGGTTTGTCGCGCAGGCTCGCCTGGGAGAGCATCTCTGTTCAGAGGGCGTCCTCAGCCTGCCCAGCGTATGTGGGACACCTGAAAGAGAGGTGGCATGCTCTGTGCCCATAGAAGGAGCACGGGGTTGCTGCCCACTCCTTGCTCCAGTCGATTTCGGGGGGGGGGTGTTCACTGCCCCCCTTTCCCAGCTAAGTGGGTTCTCCTCCTGCCTCCTGCCTGAAATGGAGGTGTGTGGAACTGTTAGAGGTATACAGCTACATTCAAATGAAGGGAGTTTTGACTCTTGAAAGTTCATACCCCGACAATCTTGTTGGAAACTAAGATGCTAGGGAATTTGGATCTAGCTGTTCTCCTGCAGGTCAACGCAGCCACCCTCTGGACCAAATGCAGATGCGATTGTGCCTGCAGAGGTGTTCAACTCTGTGACAATTCAGCTCTGGTTGCATGGAAGTGGGTTAGGAAATGTTTTTGTGTAGATATGCCTAATGGTGGAATTGTTTGGAGAAGGTGCCCTGTGGCGTTTTGAAGTGGGGCCCAAGAAGGCTTTGATCCTGTTGCCAAAGATGGGGCAAAATAGCTAAGCTAGTTAATTATTCTGCAGCTTCCAAGGTATGGAATTGCTTGTCTTCTCTCCCTCATCTTGCTCATGGGGGGGGGGGGCAAGGCTGTGAGGTTAGGCTATCTTTCAAGAGAAAGTTGTGCTGCCTTATTAAGGGCCACTGCATCCCATTTACAAGCGTAAAGGTAAAGGTATCCCCTGTGCAATTACTGTGTCATGTCTGACCCTTGGGGTGACGCCCTCTAGCGTTTTCATGGCAGACTCAATACCGGGTGGTTTGCCAGTGCCTTCCCCAGTCATTACCATTTTATCCCCCAGCAAGGAAGCTGGGTACTCATTTTACCAACCTCGGAAAGATGGAAGGCTGAGTCAACCTTGAGCCGGCTGCTGGGATTGAACTCCCAGCCTCATGGGCAGAGCTTCAGACTGCATGTCTGCTGCCTTACCATTCTGCGCCACATGAGGCTCAATTTACAAGCCTATTGCTGTTTAAAGGTTTGGTTTAGGTCTTGTTGAACATGACCGTCCATTGTTTCTTCAGTACAACTCTGTTCATCTCTCCCCTCGTTCCCCCATGGAGCTTTTACCGGTTTGCCTCTTGGTGTAGGGAGGAGTAGAGAGGGCAAACTGAGGGTAGCCTGGAGCCCATTGTCAATGGTGCCATTGCCCTTGTGTTTAACACTGCAAACTGTTCTGAAATTAGTGGTAATAGAGTGGATCAGTGAAGCTCTGAAAACAGGCTAATGGCTGTTCCAGGTAAATTCTTGTGCGCCTAAAAATACTGCAGAGGCAGAGACTTTGGCAGTAAGGTGGGATAATCTAGTGCAGGGGTGAGCAAACTGTGGCCCTCCAGATGTCCATGGACTACAATTCCCATGAGCTGCTGCCAGCATGGACAACTGGAGGGCTACAGTTTGCCCGCCCCTGATCTAGTGGAACTCTCTCAAATGTTACGTTGAAGTGGTGCTTTGCTAGCCCCTTTTGGAAATGTGGTTCTGGAGTGAGAATGGCTCTTACAAGAGTATTTCTGCGGGTCCAGTGTTTCCTTGCTTGAGACGTTGAAGTAAAACCTTTGGTGGAATTCTACAGCTTTAATCTTGGTTAGAAATTTTTCTGATCAACACATACTCCTTACCAGGAGGAATTATTTGAAGAACTACCACAGGGTTGAATGATTTTTTTTTTTGAGACAACTGTGTAGTCCAAAGGCCAATGGAGCAACTTACTACCATCACCCAAATGATCCTGTCCTCAGGACAGGGTGAAGTTCAAAGTCACCCTGTAGTTAATAGTTGAAAGGGATCTGAAAATGGCTTAGGTCAACTCCTGACGTTTTGCTTTTAAAGCAGGTTAGGTACTCGACTGTATCCACCACCAAACTACAGATGAATTACGGACTTATTCAGTAGGACTGCCTTGAAACAAAATGCTCCACAAGCGGCTTCTCTGGTCCACCATGAGTCTCAATGAGAAAGGCAGACTGTGAAATAAATGTGCTGCTTGACTGTATCATACAAGGCTGCTGTTAATGGCTTGATTTTTTGGGTGATGCCCTGTATAGACTTCCTGTGTGCCCATGGGGATAAGACTTGACGATGCACCATTAATCAACGCTACATTGATTCTCCTTACAACCTCCAGAATTATTTGAACAACAAGAGTACCATCAGGCAGAGAGGTTTGTCACCACTGATAGTACTCATTACTATGATGTGAGCTTCACCATGCCAATTTCTCAAAGTTATGCCCTAACTGGCTTAAAGTCATATTTGTCCATTTCTAATAAGGGGCTGCTCAGATGTTGGCTTTAGAATATAATTTAATTCTTAATTCTTTGGAATTTGGAAGTAAAGTGGTGCCAAGGACCGATTGTTCAAACATTAGAAGCAACACTTGAGATTTTGTTTGACCATGAAGGTTATTAGGAATAAAGTCAAGCTCATCTCTTCCTTTTGCCTTGAAGAGAGGTTCAGTGCATTCTCCAGGTCTTGTGTTCAAGAAGAAAAAGCTTGTCACAAAGAACTGGTCACAAGTGGGACTAAGGAGAAAGTCTGTGGGGCCGCTGAAGGCGTCTCTGCATATGGGTTTAGTTCTGTTGATCAACTAACCCTTAGGGATGCTTGTTTATCAAGAGTTCCAAAGCACTGATACCTTAAAGCAAACCTTCTGAACAGTCTGAAGGGTGATTCTTGTAATACCTTCATTGGCAAAGGAATAAGTATGACACATGTCTTGCACAATGTGAAACCTCATGGAACCTCACCCAATCAGTTTCCTTCCTTTGTGGAGTGGGGATTCCAACATGGGTTTCCCAGAATCTACTCCAACATCCATGAACTCAGCTGACCAAACTAAAAGTGAAATTCAAAATGAAAGGGCCAAATCATTGATGACTGCCCATTTGAAGCCATCTAGTCCTGCTTCTCTTCCAGCTGTTCAAACTGAGGAACTGAAAAGTTCATTCTCCATTGCATAACTACTGGGTTAAATTGACTGCCACTCTGATTCATGTATCTCTGTTAGTGTTTCTAAATGAGATTCCTGCCCTACAACATGAATGGTGCTTTCCCAGCATAGTGTGAAATTAGATCTTTGATGTACCTTCTGCATGAGTATTGGGGGGGGGAGCAGGCAGGGGGGGTGGTGATGGAAATCTCCTTGTTTAAGCAAATACTTCCTTAATAGCAGCTTAACTGTTGGTCTGGGCTATGAGTCATGTTTGTTGCTTGGCTTTATTTATAAAATCTCTTGAACACGTGGCAACATCGGTTTAGTGAAAAGAAAATGCTTATAATCATAGCTGTATTTTTCACTTTGAACAAGTATTTTGCCCCCAAGTAGGGAGGCTGTGAATGTAATCTGGCAGCCTCTAAACGAATGTAGCCTCTGTGGGGGTAGAACTGACCTCTCTGTATATCTGATCTTTCTACAGTTTGAGGAAATATCTGATTTTCCTCAATAACTCTTTGTGTGTGTTTTTTTTCTCAATTAAACTGCAGAGGTAGAGGGGACTGCAGCTATTGGCTGCTCGCTTCTGGCGCTACAAGGAAGAAGTTGACAGTCGCCCTCGAACGATGTCTGTCTATTGGCAGACAATAGGAGAGCATTCTGCCCTGTGTAAATAGATTACTGTGTTTGGTAAGGGAGGGGGAGGAGCTAGGAATGGCAGCGTTGGGCTCGCTTGGCAGTCTGCCACAAAGCTGAGTTCAGCTGGAAAGATCATACCTTGGCTGATCAAGTATTTTTACTTATGCATGGGTAAAGAGGCCTTTTTGCTAGTTTGGGGAGAAGCTTAACATTTTATTTTATTAACTAAGCAGGGTATAAGAGAAGACCAAAAAATTGCGTGTACAGCTCCCTCAACAAAGAGATTTTTCTAAAACGATGACCTCATTAAGTCCCCAAAATGGGAGATCTAAGATTGTGAATCTGATTAAAGAGGCAGTGTGCTAGCCCTGTCCAGCGCTTAAGTATTTGCTGCCAAGCTGAGGCTATTTGGGTTATTAACGTTGATTAGTGTGCTTTGGCACTTCATTTTCGCAGGTTTATTTCACCAGGTCTCAGATGTGCAAACAGAGCTTAAAGCTTTGCTAGAAAAAAAAGGTGGATTACACTCTTGTATGGAAAATATATTGACTTAAATCCCCAGGGTAGAGGAACCAACAGAATTAGCTATTTGGGCTTTAAAAGAAGACATGTCTTCACGCAGCCTTTCAGTTTGGCCTTGGAATGGTTGGTGGCTGCGAATTCTGTCAGGAAGATCTGCCTTAGCCATGGCAAATGAAGGTCTGTGTTTCTGACTGAAATGACAGTTCAATATTGTTGGCAGTACATAACTCTTGAAAGGCCTCAAAATTCATTAAAAGCTTTCCAGTGATTCCATTGTATCTTCAACTATAGTAATGCCTTTTTGTAGAACAAGGCTTTTTGGTGAATTGGCCTTTTAGCTTAGTTCCCAGCAGGCAAGGCCCTGAAGGGCCACTACAGGTCTTGAACAGGCTAAACCAAGTGCTGACCATGCTTCATGGGCCATTTCATGTGGACTGGGGTCTTGACAGCCATTTTATCAGCTGTGGACTCTACCCAGAGTCAGTATGGCAATGGTGTCGGATTAGGATCAGGGAAATCCAGGTTCAAACCTTCTGCCATGGAAGCTCTCTGGATGATCTTGGGGCAGGCATACCCCCTCCGCTGACTTCACAGGGTTATTGTGAGGGCAAAATGGAAAACAGGATGATGGAAGTTGCTGAACTGGAGGAGAAATGAACAATTTAAAATGCTTCTCTCTGTTGGGGAGAGGGGTGGGGGATAAGTGAAGTAGGCAGGATGGCACAGAAAGGGGCTGGGCCGTCAGTCATTTGTCATGCCCCTCCAACCAGCACTCAGGGTTGGTGTGAAATCTGTCACTGTGTGACAGTGAAAAAGGAAGGTGTTGAGTTAGAAAGATGTTAATGCTGTCATAAATCTCCTGAATGTGAATTCTCTTGTGTAATTGACTAGAACAGAATTAGCAGCAGGGATGAAGAGTCTTGAACTCCTTGGGACGGTTGTGTGTGTCAAATCACGTTGAAGCAAAGCAGAGGAAATAAATAATGATGGCTGATCACCCATGTACTCATTTGCCCCCAGCCCCAATACATTTCTTTTTCTGGCTACAGGCCTGAAATTGACCATCCCATTCTGTTCCTGGTCCTAGTTCTAAAGGGGATGTAACTTAAAGCAGTGGTCCCCAACCTTTTTGTCACTGGGAACCGGTCAATGCTTGACAATTTTACTGAGGCCCGGGGGGGGGGGGAGTAGTCTTTTTCTGAGGGACGTCGCCACCACCTGGGCCCCTGCTCCACTTGCTTTCCCACTGGCACCCCTGACTTCCCACCTCCCGCTGGGGGCCGCTGCCATCAGCAGCTGCACAGTGCCACACTGAGGGGTAGCCCCAGCCATGGCGGCCACTGGACAGCACCAAAGGTGAGCCGGCGGCAGAGTGGGAAGGCAGCCCCAAAGGCAGCAACTGGGGAGGAGGACGAGGAGGAGCCGTGGCACGGTACCAACTGATCCACGGACCAGGACTAGTCCCCGTACCGGGGGTTGAGGACCACTGGCTTAAAGTAACAGTTCTTTCTCTTAAGATAAATTGGAGAGTATTCCTCACATATTCTTAGGTTCCATCTTACTGCATGTTTTGTTAATGGTTATGGCTGAGCTGAAGCTGTTAAGCTATCTGTAGCTATATAGCATAATGGACAGTGAAGCCTTGACCCTTCTTTCCTTGCCATGTTTAACATCCTCAGTCAAATAACATAAACATACCACTCTGCAAGGAAACTATTGTCAGCATGCTACTGTACAACTGCTAAGTAGGTCAGCCGTAGTTGACTTCCAATCCAAAGTTTCACTTTGCTCAATCACATTATGTTAAAATGAGTCCTTTTCTGGGCGGGGAGGGGGGAACGGGGGACTGACACCCAAACAAATAGCATCACTTTGTTCTGGAACAGAGAGGATAATAAAGGCAAAATAGGGAGGGGCTGATATGTAGCACACAGAGTTGGGAGCGGAGTTATGAAAGGGAAAGATAATGAGGACATAGATAATAGATCAAGACGCTTTAGTAGGAGGCTTTCAAAAGACTGCCATGTATCTAGAATATTGAAGAGCTGGGTAAATGGGTGTGGGGAGAAAAGATAAGATCGGGACCGTGTGGTATAGTGGTTAAGACTGGTGGACCTTGGACCAGACACCGTTCTCTGGGAACTCTCTCAGTCCCCTCCCCCTCCCAGCTTCACAAGGTGCCTGTTGTGGGGAAAAGGGAAAAATTTGTAAGCTACTTTGAGACTCCTTAGGCTAGAGAAAAGCAGGGTATAAAACCCTAATCTTTTTATCATAAAAGATAATGAAGCTTGGCATTAATACAAGTTGTTGGAGCACAGGAAACACAAAATCTTTGCTACCATTCTTCACAAATATAAGGTAAGCCAGAAAGATCCCTGTATTACATGTGGAAGCATGAGGCACTGAGACAGTTGTTTGGCTTTGCCCCTTAATATGGCTAACTTTGAATTGCCACTAGCAGATCTCTCAGCACTAGATTACACAAGTGCTGGCAAGTTTCTTCCAAAGCTTCTGAGTTATTTTGCAGATTGTATTCTAACAATTCATGTTACACTCCTCAGAACGAAGGGGTGAGGGTGGCAACATTTTTACTGAGGAGGTGAGATAGCACATGACTGGTTCAGTTTCTAAGGAAACCCTTTGGGTGTTCTACCTTAGGGTTATACAGTTCTACCAGCTGGGTACTGCACAACATGGCCCTAATGTAGGAGTTTTGCAGCTGTTTTAGAGAGCCATGATCCTCTGAAGCTCATCACGTTTTGCTCGATAAGAGAATCAGTCAAGAATGCTGCTTGCGCTTTTGTCTGGCATGGTGGCAGCAGGAGACTGCTGGCTGTATTGTAAGCTGCACACATGCTGGGCTTGTGTTGATGCTGGTGAATTTCATGTGGTCTGAGATGCATTGTGGAATCCTGTAACAGGCAGAGGTTTGTCCACATTCAAACAGATGTAGAGGTTTCTGGAAAATAGAAGGACTGCAAACTGCTGGTTTAAAGTGTTGTTTGTGCCTCCATAAAATGTGCATAAACACATCACTGATGGCCTGCAACAGTAGTGGTGAAATCCTAAACACATTTATTCAAAGTGGGTTATTTCAAGGATTATTTGTACAAACTGGGTTATTTCCAAGTAAGTTTGTATATGATGTAGTTTAAGAATAGCAGTTAAGCTCAGCGCATGCCCCAATACTGTCTCACCTACACAAATGGCTGTCCAGATATGCAGAATTGATGTGCAAAATGAGTTATTCCTGTTTACTTGAGAGAAGGCTTGTAAGTGAGGTACATCCTAAAATGGAGACTAGGAATCTTGCAAACATGAGTGGATTTGTTTAAATCCAAAGGGAAAATAAGCACATTATGAAGTAAAATTTTTTTCTACATTTCTGGTATCATCATGTACTGTAATAAAAGATCTTGCTGATAGAATGTTGAGAAAATGCTTAAACTATTTGTGTCAAACATAGGAGAATGGTTTCTGCATGGCAAGGGAGGGGCAAGTGATTTCTGTCTAATGGAATACTAGAACAGCAATCTTCTTGAACAGCTTATTTGTAGCCTTACTTTTATTCACTGAATAAAGCTCCAAGCATCCTCTTACCAAACACGGCAAAGACAAATTTGTTCTACCATGTAAAGGCCTATGAAGAAAATACTGTGCCGGAACACAGATTTCAGGTAGCAATCTGCTGGAGCTTGAACTGTAAAGTTCAAAAGAGCAAATGGGCATATGCCAAAGGATCTCGGGTATACTTCCCTGGCCTTTGTCTTGTTCAGGTTTGGGTACACAACTGATCTTTGCATTTTGTGGTTACTGGAGGGCAGCTATAGCCAATGCAATCTCCATCTCAAAATGTAGCTTTCAAGCAGTTAAATTTCTGGAGTCCTTTAAGCCTTCCACAAGTCCTGTACTACTCATATTGTTGCCTTGTTTGAGTAGCTGTTGCCCAGCTGGGAATTTCCTGCATTCTGCAGGGGGTTGGACCCTGGAGGTCCCATCCAACTCTGTGATTCTATGAATGAGCCCCCTGCCAGGAAAGCTTGCTGGGCAACCTTGGGCTACTCTCATTCTCAGCCGAACCTACTTCACAGAGCTGTTGGGAGGATAAAATGGTGAGAATGATGTAAGCACATTGAGGAGAAAGGTGGAGTATTTATAAATACAAGAAGTATTTACAACAAGGATATTCTAAGCACCTAAAAGCTTGGCTTAAAATGGATGTATGTCTCTTCACTCTCAGGTTCTGGACATCTCTTTTCCCCCTGCTCCAACGCCCCCCCCCTCCGGAGCCAGCATAATGTAGTAAAGAACAGTAGACTCTAATCTGGACAACCAGCCTACTCCTCCACATGCAGCCAGCTAGATGACTTTGGTCTCATCACAATTCTTTTAGAGCTGTTCATGCAGAGCAGTTCTCTTAGAGCTTTCTCAGCCCCACCTATCTTGCAGGGTGTTTGTTGTGGGCAGGGGAAGGGAAAGGTGTTTTGGGACTCCTTTGTGTAGTGGAAAGCAGGGTATTTTAAAAAGCTCTTCTTGTATCTTCAGGGTCTTGTTCAGAAACTGCACAAGCTTCTGCAGACAACTGGAGAAAAGTGGCGTATAAGAACCAACTCTTCTTCTCTGAAAAGGGTGGGTTTTTTTGGTCGGCTGTGTTCAGGAGTATGAGGTGATGGGCAATTAATGAATGTCACTGCCAGTTGTGGGTTTCTGAGACAGACATTGTTTCCTCTGCCTGCCATCCTCTGGGCAGTGGGGTGATCCCAGGCTGTGTTCCCATTGGCCCTCCTTCTCTCAAGGCTAAGTATGGACTTTGTCTGCTAGTTACCTTTGGCCTAGTGGGCAGGAACCATAACGCTGTGGCATGTGATTAATGTCCTAAGAGACCTTGGCTGTGGAAGAAAGCGTCAGCTGAACAGAAGCAGCAGCAGGAAGCTTTAAAAAGAGAGAGAGAGTTTTGCGGCTTGCCAATGTTTATGTCTGTCAGAAATGTAAAGGTATTGGTGGGAATGTAGACACTCTTCAGTGTTCTCCTATAGTATGTTATGGCATATAAAACCCAGTTTGGGCTAAAACTCTGTGGGAAGCAGGTTAGGTATGCTTTGAAAATTGCTTTACGGGAGAGACAGAGTAACTTACTTATATTACGTGTTCCTGGGAGAGGAGAGCAGCGTTGTGTGCACACCCCTCCTGACCTGGGTGTTCAGACGGCTTCACAAAGAGGCTGAAAACACATTGTCAGACTGAGGCAGTACTTTACCCCAAGGACCTGTGGTGGCAGCAGTTGCCTGACCAAAAGAGAGAAACCTGACACTTCTTCCAGAAACACAAGCTATTAGCCATGGCAGAATTCTTCTTGGCAGTGATTATGTGAATGGAAAAGATGAACATTTTGTGAGGTGATTAAGTATAGGGTTAATATCAAATTTAGACATAAACTGAAATTCAAAGACATGAATAACTATAAAGTCATAATAACAGTAATAAAACTAATTTAATGTGGCCTGAATTGAGACCTTTGGTCTAATGAGTCGACCATTAAAGCAAAGGGTAATTATTAACTGTATTATTTGTTTCCCGCTTGCTATAGCCTTTTAAAAACATGCTGTCCTTTTCAAAGGAAGTTTACCATACCAAATTGGATGCTCAACTCTCTCTCTCTCTCTCTTTTTATATTAACAGATTTCCACTGTTTCCAATGTTGCAAGAGACCGCAATGCAAGCTCATGAACTGTTCAGGCATCTTCGAATGCCAGAACTTGGTGATGTCAGGCAGTATATGCGCACCCTTCCAACAAACACGCTGATGGGATTTGGTGCTTTCGCGGCACTTACAACTTATTGGTATGCCACCAGACCTAAAGCTCTGAAACCACCCTGTGACTTAGCCATGCAGTCCGTGGAAGTGGAAGCAGAGGTAAGCAGTCCTGTTTTTAAATGCCTGCGTTTAGGCTGGGATAACTGAATTGTACATAAAGTACAATTCATGGCTTCATGGCTTGGCTCTTTAATTTAAAAAGTTGCAAACAGCCATGCTGGTCTATGCAAAATCTAGGACAAGATCCATACAATGCAATTTTACTAGCACCAAACTACGTGCAAGCTTTTGTGCTTACTAGAGTTCCGCATCAAGTTGGATATTGCAAAGTTTAAAAGATAAGAGGGTGAGGTTAGCGCTCTGGAACCAGTGTAACCCATGACTTTTAATTGGTTAGTGTCCCTGGGCTGGAAACACAACTGCACACAATGGATCATGTTTTTCATCTGTGTGCATGCAGTGTTTTTCTTTGGCAAGACCTTCTGGTACCCAAGGATTATTAGGTGTGGATGGGAATAATAGGGCTCAGTGCAAAATAGAGAAGCCAGTGCCAGAAGAAACTTGCCGCAGGCCATCCCTTGATTTGTCAGGTGTCAAAGGCTGCCTACACCTAAACCAGGAGCTCTGCAACTGGGTGAGAAACATGTTTTGAAGAAAAGTGCATTCAGGTGATAAATAACAAAGGTTATAGAGAGTTATTTTTGCTTCCTATGTGGTAAGTCTACACGAATCTCTTGTCTAGTCACAAATTGTACAGTGTGATCACAGCTTGCCATATTAGACCTACTTTTTCCAAGGAATGCTGCGTCCCAGAGGGCTGCAGAATACAACCCTGTTCACCCTGCTTCACTACCTGGACTGGATGCAGCCTGAGCCTCTGATGCAGGCTGTACTTTGGAAGCACCTAGTTTCAGTGTGTAACTAGAGATACAGGAAAACAATTTACAGCCCCATTTGCACCAAGAAGTGATAAGGCAGTGGAAGTCACCACCTTCCATCTATTCACGTGCATGCACTGCACACCTGTCCCCAAGAGAGGTAGTGAGGTCCTGAGGCACTTCACATTTTGTCAGTTAAGTGTGGGGTTTTAAGATTGTTGTTACCCGCCATGAGCCCATGTAGGGAGTGGCGGGAAAGAAATTAAATAATTATAATTATAATTATTATAATTATTATAATTATTTTATTAATAATAATAAAAAGGGTAGTTTAGTAATATCCTCACACTGCAGACAGGAGCTGATAACAGAAAGTGGGTCACCTAGAGGCTGTCAAAAAATTCATGGGATGGACAAGATTAGAACTCGGATTAGATTTGAATGGGAATTTCCCCAGCTCCTGTTCTTGGCTGCTATTCCAGCTCTTTATAAATGAAATTGGGCAAGTTACTGGAATACTATGATATAGTGTGACTGAATTCAGTTGCAAGAACACAGGGGAAAAATTGTTCCAGCACTTGTGCAACTGTCAGGCTCTGTTAATGGTACATGCAAATGATTGATGAAGGCCCGATGCTCTGAATGGGGGTGGGGTGAGGAGTCTGCCAGTTGAGTGCTGCTGGCTGGAGTGAATTCCTGGGTTTATGTCAGCTGCATCCCATCCCAGCCAGCCATGTACAAGTTACCAGCCACTTAGTTCGGTTAACTGCTGAAGTCAAGGTATTTCCAAACCTCAGTTATCCAGCAGCTATGGAAATAACATCAAGATTGCTGAAAAAACACCACACAGAATTTGTGAATATCATGATCCCAGTTGCAAAACTATTAGCTTATTTCCAAATAACAATTTCATGGAGAGATTTCTCTACAGTTGCTTCTTGTCTGCTAAAAACTGTGTCTAGCACATGGGGCTCCATCTTTTACTTTTAGTACGGTAATTTGAAGGAATTTCAGCAAGAATATTTCTCTTGCCCAATGCAGAGACAGATTTAAGAACGGGCTCCCCTTCCCTCCAGGTTTAAGATTAAGTATTAATCAGCTGAGCCATGTTACATCTACCATCTTCGGCCACATATATCAGCTGTCGCCAACTGCTAGAAATGTTGGAGGGGAAAATCTTTTATACATTTGTACCACCATTTTATTATTGTTATAAATATTGTTAGTTTCTTAGGAGACATTTTAACTAAGGGTGTTTTATTATTGGGATATAGTTTTTATAATATGTTCATGAACCACCACAAGCGGGCAAGTGCTGAGAGCTGCGGTATAGAAATATAATTAATATAAATAATAAATAAATCAATTCCCAATGTATTTTAATTCACATTCATACAGACATTACTTTAAACAAGACATGCTGGTTTGCATTTAACTATATCCGTCATACTTAAAATTCTGATTAGGCGGCTGCCTTATATCCCATGCAAAAAATCCTTTTGTAAGAGGCACGTGTTTTTGCTTGGTGCTCCTTTCACATGCAGAAATCACTTGCTTGAATATCAAGGCCAAAATCTTGCCTCAAAGAGCTAGAAGTTGTTTCTCTATCAAAAGAGAACCAACCAACTGGACCAACTCTATCTTGGTTCAGTTATGAGAGTCAGGATTTTAGAATTTAACAAACTGGCAGAACCCATACAGGGTGCCCTGGTGAAATACAGGATGCTACTGCCTGGATCTTAATGCTGGCTATAACTTGTTGTACAGTCTGCAAAAACTTGGTTTCTAAGACCTACCTGGCTATATTTATAGTCGATCAAAGGAAGCACATTTCTATTCTCCACACAGGATCTAAATCACAGGATCTAAAGAACTAGTAAGAACTTGGTTCTTAAACTTGTGGGGCCCACAATCCAGATCTACACTGTAGTATGTAGGGAGAAGGTATTCCAGCATAATAGAAAATAGAGTAGCGAATAGAAAACCCCTCCAAACCCTCACAGGTACTAATTTTAAAGGAGGCTGTTTTTATTAATATTATTGATTAATATTTACATGTTTTATTAGACAGTTGGTTTAAACTTTGTCCTTAACTGTCCCGAGCCTATTTGGAAAAGGTGGTATAGATATAAAATATCTATTAAGGGGATTCTGCCTTCCCTCCTCAGGTCCTTTGTTCAAATCAGTATAGTTCTGAGGAGATATAGTTTGTCCTGTTGGTGGCTGCACATGTGCTGATGAGTTATGCATGTAGCTGCCTGTGGGGCAAATAAGGCCACCCCCTGTCTGTTTGGGAACAGAAAAGCAGGATAGGAAGAAGATAGAGGCCCTTTCTTCCTACGGCTCCAATCCAAATTGGGGCCCTGCTCAGCTGAAATAGTAGGGAACTTTCAGCTGACTGAAAGTCCCCGTGGAGGGTCAAGAGTGAAACATGTTTTGCAGGCCCTGCTGGAGATAGCACAGTTCCGCAGGGCCTGCAAAATAGAGCTCTTCCACCAAGCTTTTTTGGAAGATCGTATTTTTTTAAAGTTCTGTTGTTTAACAACTCCCTCCAAAGAGAAAACAAGTAGAACAATCAGAGTTGGTGGAATCGGCTGCCTAAGGAGCCCACCCTCATTGAGAGTCTTCAAGGAGTGGCTGGACAGATACTTATCCTGGGCACTTTAGGCTGATCCTGCATTGAGTAGGGGGTTGGACTAGATGGCCTGGATGGCTTTTCCAACTCAATGATTCCATGATTTTTATCACTTACTATGCTGTGCTTAAAGTTCTGTTTCCATGGAATCTTTAATGTAAAGGGCTGTACCACCTCATTCTCCTGCACTTGGGAATCAAGGTATTGTAGGGAGTGGCTCTCAAGATTATATGTTTATTGGAAAACTCAAGTTTGCTTCTGGCTTTACTTCTGAACCTACTACTCGATGGAAAGGTGGAGCTGCACTCAGGAAGTTCTTTGTTCTTAAAGAAGGTGGTTCAGCCGATCATCACTTCTATCTGGCACCTTGAAAGGCATTCTTGTCTGGGTGATTTGTTGGAAGCTCAGAGAGGGAAATGATGCAAACGAAGTGAGGAATATGGAGTAGCTGATTGCACCAGCAGTGTTTTCCTTTGCTGTATTGTCCCCACTAAGCGCCTTTGTGCTATGCCTTCATCGCTTGGAAATTTTTGTTTGTACAATATTGTCTGGACACTGTTGGTGTCTGTTTACAGTGGGTCTTTAAGGAAGCTTTAGGCAACGAGAATGTATCTGGAGTAGTTGAACTGGTTCTTGTACTTAGATATTAGACTTAACACCCAAATAATGCCTTTACTTATGCTTCCCAACAAAAGTAAAGGTATTAAGTCTAATATCCAAGTACAAGAACCGGTTCAACTACTACCAGATACATTCTCGTTGCCTAAAGCTTCCTTAAAGACCTCCCTCCCAACAAAAGTGCATCTAGTCAAGGCTATGGTATTCCCAGTTGCAATATATGGCTGAAAGTTGGACCATAAGGAAGGCCAAGCGTCAAAGAATTGAGGCTTTTGAACTCTGGTGCTGGAGATGACTCTTGTGAGTCCCTTGGACTGCAAGGCGAACAAACCGGTCAGTCCTAGAGGAGATCAGCCCTGACTGCTCCTTAGAAGGCCAGATCCTGAACATGAAACTCAAATACTTTGGCCACCTCATGAGAAGGAAGGACTCCCTGGAGAAGAGCCTAATGCTGGGAGTGATTGAGGGCAAAAGAAGAAGGGGACGACAGAGAATGAGGTGGCTGGATGGAGTTACTGAAGCAGTCGGTGCAAATTTAAATGGACTCCGGGGAATGGTAGAGGACAGGAAGGCCTGGAGGATCATTGCCCATGGGGTCGCGATGGGTTGGGCACCTAACAACAACAACAACAACAACAATACCTTTACTGCGTGAACAGGTCACAGATACACCCAAAGGGAGCTTCTGGCTCTTTGGCGTCTCGAGTAATGGTGGTGGTGTGCATTTAGCCCTTTTAAAAAAATATTCTTTGCAAACATGGCAAATATAAGCCTGTGACTTTTCCTTTCTGGTATGAGAGAAGATGACTTTGAGCAACCACAAAGAGCCGGGGCAAATGTTGAAGTGGTCACTTGGCTAGTAGAAATGCTGCCTATGAAGGGGAAAACTTTAATTGTGGTCTAATGATATGCAAACCCAACATGAGACAAATTGAGTCGATAAAGGCAGCCATGGCCTTCGGTTTGCAAGGCTGTTAATTTTAGGCCATTCTGGAAGTCCTTAATTTGTAGAGTCACCAGTTGCTGGAAGATATTTGACAGCACTTAAGACACGCATACTGTGATATGAATGTGCTTTAGGATTGTTTTAGTTATGACTCTTTCAAATCATTCAGCTATAAAGCTGAACACTTTATAAGCATTTATTTGATCGTTGTGTGACCAAAATATAAAGTTGCCAGTTTTTCCATTATGGCGTTAGCAGTAGCTAGGAAAGTAACGGTTTGCACTGATTGATTAAACAGTCAAGTCTGTAGTGATTAATCTTAGTTTAATGCAACAGCCAGAATATTAACATACATTACATTGAGGAATGACTCTGTGCATTACACAGAGTCTGATATTCTTTTGTTTGTACACGTACCTCTACCAAAGGTAGCTTAGCTGATATTGAACATGGTCATGTAGACATTTCGTTCACAGAGCAGTGTTGCCAGAAAGAGGGCAGAAAGTGTTAACCATGTCCTTGGGAAACTGTTGCACCAGTCTAATTGCCCAGCTACTGTAAAATGACTGACATCAAAAGGAATGGTACAGAAATTCTCTCTGGGGAGTGGTAAATATGTAACCCTTTTTTGACAGGATAGTGAACATGCCCGGAGATCCTCATTACTTGATAGTGATGAACCAATGATATGCTATTATGATGATGTGAGAACGGCCTATGATATTTTCCAAAGGGGGCTACATGTGTCAAGTGAGTACTGCTGCTTTGGGGGGTGGGGAACGGGGGGCAAATCAGGCCCTTGCATGGAACAGGATAATCGTTGTTGGCTTTAATAAGGCAGGAGTAGACAGAATTCTGGTATTTAAAACAAAGAACCACCCCCCCTCTTGTATGGAAAAGCATGTACTTGCTACTTCAAATGCAAATCCATTAAGATTTTGGAACTTAGGGGGGGATGGACCTATAGATTAATAGGAGGAATTGGATCTGCTCTTGTCTTCCTTCTGCATTGCCTTTGATAATTGGGAGTATTTACTTGGAATCCTTGGGAACAGAGAAGAATGGGGAGGAATATAACCTTGCTTTTCACATATGAAACTGAAGTATCAAGTCTCTGAAATTAAAACACTTGATGATGAGGCAGAATCCCTTCCATATCTCCCGCCCCCTAAAATTATTTAACCTTTGCACTTTTAGACAATGGTCCCTGTCTGGGTGTAAGAAAACCAAATCAGCCATATGAATGGATCTCATACAAGGAGGTAAGTGACTACAAAATTTTGACATCTACTTATTTACGCTTGTTTTCCCCTAATGGCTGTAGCTGTTAGCTTTCCTTCCCTACTAATATTGCTTGAATAACCTCTGTCAAGTGCACAATAAAATCAGTGTCCAGTAGCACCCTTAAGACCAACAAAGATTTATTCAGGGCTCACGCCTTGAATAAATCTTTGTTGAGCTTAAAGGTGCTACTGGACTCTGATTTTATTGTGCTACTTCAGATCAACACGGCTACCCATTTGAATCTATGTCAAGTGCAGGTGTTACTGTGCACGGCTGTAAGATGTTGGTGCTTGGGACTGAAAGTTGATGTTAGCTTGCTATTAAGCATCCTTTGCATTCAGGATCCTTGTACTGCATAGCTTACCTAATAGCTCAGGGTCCAGTTGGCATCTTCAGGATACATTGTAAAAAGCCAAAACTTGCTCCTCTGTGTCACTTGATAACCTCTCATAATAAATGCAGTTTATTAGATGAGCAACATAACCGTGATCTCCTTTACCCATGTTTAGTTCAAGTGACTATTTATCTAAAAAACTCCATATATTCTCTGAATGTTAAAAGCAAGCAAATGATCAGGATGCTTGTGCAGCTGTCCGTAGTTCTCATGCCATTGAGGTGACGATAGAAAAGCTATACTGATTTTCTAGGTACCAGACTGGAAGAAATTAATTTCTGCTTTAACAAACTGAAGTTGTAAAAAATGCATTCATAACCCTGAAACGACTTATGTCGGCATAATTAAAATCTGGTTTCAATCCTGGACTCTTCACACAAGCTGTATATTTTGGCACTTATGTGTCAGCATCTGCGCTGATTCTCAGTAGTGTCCGTTCTGTTGAGCAAAACTCACACATCCGCCAGACGACGTTGCATAGAAGGCATGTCCTTAAGGGAACGTACCCCCACTGCCTCCACTGTTGTTTCAACTGTGGAAGTAGCAGGCATGATTCTCATGTAAACATTTGGCTTCTTTACAACAGGATTGATCCCATTCAGGCATAACAATGCAGCCTAGTTTAAGCACTGCCTTTGTCTTCTGATGTTTAAAGAACCTAGTGAAATGGGAGCCTGAAAACCAGAAATGCCTGCACAGAGATATACAAGAAAGATAGTGTGTTTTACATACCCATCATGGTGTTTTGCTTTTTTCCCCAGGCTGCGGACAGGGCAGAATGTGTTGGCTCAGCTCTACTCAGCAGAGGCTTCAAACCATCTCCTGATCAGTTCATAGGAATCTTTTCACAGAACCGACCTGAGGTAAGAAAGCAAAGTGCTTTATGGGAGAGGGGTGTGTGTGTTCTGTAAAGTTTTTCATTTAGTATAGCTTATCGGATGGGTTTTGGTTATAGCAGGTTTTTGCTTCCCTAGGTTGCTCTAGCTTTGGAATTCTCGATGTGTGTGTGTGTCTTTTGCCTTGAATTACTTAAAACTTCACCTGGGTTTATTGTGTGGTGCTAAGGCAGCAGACATACAGTCTGAAAGCTCTGCCCATGAGGCTGGGAGTTCAATCCCAGCAGCCAGCTCAAGGTTGACTCAGCCTTCCATCCTTCCAAGGTCGGTAAAATGAGTACCCAGCTTGCTGGGGGGTAAACAGTAATGACTGGGGAAGGCACTGGCAAACCACCCCGTATTGAGTCTGCCATGAAAACGCTAGAGGGCGTCACCCCAAGGGTCAGACGTGACCCAGTGCTTGCACAGGGGATACCTTTACCTTTACCAGCCTCGGTTGAGATTGTGAGTGTATTTCTGGTAATTCTTTGTGACTGGGATTGGCCAGAGGGTAGTGCGCTCTTCTGAAATGCTGATTCCTAGGGAATAAGAAACGTGTAAAACAGCTCTGTCAAATGTCTTGGCAACTGCCTGTGGAAATCCAGCTGCTTTGACTTGCTTTCTGTGCTGTTCGTTTTCTGCAAAATGAAAGTTGTATGCCAATTCTGAGCTCTGCTGGGGGTATCTACGGTTTATCAAAAGCCTTTTGTTTAGTTATCACGTCTTTACCTCCAAACGGTCTTAATCTTTGTTTAGATTGTGTACATGTAGGTAGGGTCTATTTGACACGTAATTTATGTGTAGTACTTTACCTGTGTAACCTACAGAGAGAACTCTTTCTCTTCAGTAAATGAAGACAAGATTCTTAAAAGGCCTTTAGTCTAACTAGTTAACACATAAAATCTAGCACTGAAACTGTTGAAGATGGGTGCAGGTAGCACCTATCTGTCTGGTGTAGCTGTCAGGAAGTCTCCTGACCCAACTTTCTTAGTAAGGCCAACGCTTCAACTAGAGAACTCTCAATGTGTATTTGGGGAGTTCTTCAGTAGTCCGCTACTCTTAAGAAAATTAACACATATTTGAAAGATGAACAGTTGTTTCTTGTAAAAGTATTTATGCTTGAGATCCAGCTTGGTGAAGTGGTTAAGAGCAGCAGCCTCTAATCTGGAGAACCAGGTTTGAAACACTCCTCCTCCACATGTAGCCAGCTGGGTGACCTTGGGCCAGTGACAGTTCTTTCAGAGCCTTATTAGCCTCACCTACCTAACAGGATGTCAGTTGTGGGGAGAGGAAGGGTAGCCAAATGTAAGCTGTTTTGAGACTCCTTTAGGTAGTAAAAAGTGAGGTAAAAAAAACCCAGCTCTTCTTCTTTTCTTGTTGTAGGTTAACAATGTCAGCAGAAAATCCCTGATTATGCACACATTCCCGCCACCAGCGCAGGCATGGCCTGGCCCAGGGCCATGGAAGGCCTGCGTTATCGGAATGTGGGAACTTCCGCAGTCCCGGGATATCGCGGGGGCTGGGGCAGGCCAGCGCCGTGCATAATTGCCAGCACCGGGCCTTTTGGCCCGCCCGGCCCCGACATACGGTGTCCCTGTAGGGACACTGCATGCCCCTGCGAGCTCCGTGGAGCCGGCAGTGCATCCCCCCTGCCCCTGTCATAGGGTGCCCCTCCCCACTTCCCCCCAGCTGCTGCCACTGAGGGCAGCATTCTGGGCTTCCTGGCCCCGCCACCACAACAACACGGTGGCTGCCCGGCGTAGCAGCCGCCATGCATAATAGGTCTAAGAGTGGATGTAATTGGGCTTAGACTAGACTAAACTTGCATGGGGTTGCACTGTAGGAGCTAATAAAGCTGAGGCTTGGGGCTATGATACAGAAAGTCTCTTCTAATTATATTTATTCAGGGAGAACTTTACTGGCATTTCACCTGCATATTGCTTCTTAGTTCAGCAGACTTCTACTCTTCAAAGAAGGTATTGATTGGCCTAGTAATACAGTGGCATATATTGGAAGAGAACTAAGAGGTCAGAAAGTCTCGCATAATTATCATAATGCAACCACTGTGCTTATAACCTAGCCATTAACCTTAATTCAGTCCTATTTCTCGCTCTGTCACTTGCTTACCCTTGACCTAGCCTTGGATTTGGGGAAGTTTAGTGTTCAAATGCCTGTGCTTAGTACTTATCCCACACAGTAGATAATTGCTATTAGGACATATGGTTTTCCTACATACAAACAGAAAATGGGTTCTAAGATGTGTTTGTTGTGAAAGTCTGCATGGATGGCCTTCCCACTGGACTGCAGTACAGGAGATAGTATTGGATACGCCTAAGGTGATAATGCAGTTTCTGGTGGCAGTAAGATGCCAAGATTCCCTCTGCCTACCAGTAGAAGTACCATGTCTTGCATTTAGTATCATGCACTTTGGATACTTGTATGTGGGGGGGGAATCAAAGCACTGTCGGAAGCTGCTCCTTCTGCCATGTCTAGTTCCCCCCATAGTTCTATCCATGATGACAACTGAGGGATTAGGCTTCAGGACCCAGGTATGGCAGCGTGCTTCCTCTCTTCTTTTCTCTTGTTGCAAAAATATCCTAATATGGAACAGCTTATTAAAATACCACCAGGACCTGGTTAGCTTGATTTCAGCAAATCTCGGAAGCTAAGCAGAGCCGACCCTGGTCAATATTTGGATGGAAGACTATCGGGGAAGTCCAGGGTGGCTGCTCAGAGGCAGGCAATGGCAAAGCACACCTGAACGAGCTTTGAAAACCCTCTAAGGGGTCACCATAAGTCAGCTGTGCCTTCTGACCATCACCATTTAAAATACTGAGCCTAAGTGATTCTCAACAGGAGGGTCCATTGGCCCAAAGAACAATTTTTTAAATGGAAATATTTAAAAGAGAAAATACTTCTTCCTTGTCGTAGTTCATACTGATCATGTTTTACATATATGCAGAATTCAGCATTGTGGCCTTGGTAAAAATTGACTCATTCCTAATAACAGGAGCCAATTAGGATGGATTGGATAGAAATCTGCCATTGACTATAAAATGGCCCCTGCAACAAGCTGAAATGTTGTATGAATTAGGCCCATAGCTTGTTTTGCACACGCCTTTTTAAAAAGCTCCAAGTTTACTTGTTGGTTGGGTAGCTTCACAGCAGCAACAGCAGATTGCAGCCTTCCCAGTTCTCTTGTTATCTTGGCAGTGGTGGGACATGTGACCTTTTTGTACTTTGGTGGGTGAAGATTCCGGTTGTGCTTTTGCAATAATCCCTGTGAAAGAGCAATCCAAGCATTGGCTGATTACTAGTGCTCTGTCCAAAGTGCTGCCTTTACATACTGTAGTTTAACCTGTGCCCAATGACCCTTTCTTGGTCCCCAGTCTCTTCCTACTGGGACTGACTCCGGTAAAGGACAGTGCTGCTGTCTATTCCCATTTGCCCTCTGCTATCTGATAGGGAATAAGCTGTTGCGGTCAGTATGGACCCTGACCTGGATGGCCCTGACTAACCCAATCTTGTCACATCTTGGAAGCTAAGCAGAGAGAGTTGGCTCTGGTTAATACTTGCGTGGGAGAAAATACAGGAAGTCCAGGGTCACTACCCAGAGGCAGCCAATGGCAAGCCACCTCTCAACGTCTCTTAGCTTGAAACCCCGACAGCATGGCCATAAGTTGGCTGCAACTTGGTACCACCCTCCGCCGCTACTAGTCAGGATGAAGCTGCGCTGCACTCTACTGGCAAGACTCAATTTCTATTAGCAAGATGTCATGCTTTGTTGTGTATCTTTTGCTCTTGTAAATGGCAGGTGTCCAAGACAGGGCAGTGGCCTTTGGATTGAGCGGTGGAGGTGCAAGCCATCAGGAGCACAACTTTTGACTGCACAGTAGAAACCACGTCTACTTTAGTTATTAGTTTAAACCTCAGATTCATGTTGCCTAGGTATCCGTGGTTTTGCTTCAGATCCTGGTGTACGTAGAAATTCTCCTCGAGTGACATGCTAGAGGTTGCATTTGGGGAAGGGGTTTGTGCAAGCCAGTTGTGCAAGTTGCCCATAGCAATTGTGTAACTGTTCACCAGCAAGCGATTTGCTTTGGTTTACAGACTAACAAGGGAATGCACATTTGCTACAACAGCTTGGTGTCATAGTTAAGAGTGGTGACTTCTAATCCGGTGAGCCGGGTTTGATTCCCCCTTCCTCCACGTGCAGCCAGCTGGGTGACCTTGGGCTCATCACAGACTTGATAGAGCTGTTCTGACCGAGCAGTAATATCAGGGCTCTCTCAGCCTCACCCACCCCACAGGGTGTCTGTTGTGGGGAGAGGAAAGGGAAAGGCCTCTTTGAGACTCCTTCTGGTAGAGAAAAGTTAGGTTCTAGTACATTTTCAGATATATCCATGCTTAAGTGATTAGATGCTAAATAAAAACTGGTGTACTGTCCCAAGAATTCATCTCAATGTGGAGGAAATAAATATAGTCTACCCCCACCCACACCCCCTGCACTAGGTCAATGCCACAAAGCCCCATCCGGGCTTCTGAATTTTAAAAGCTGTCTGCTAAAATATTATGTTAAGCAATCTTCAAGTCTCTGAAAGCAGCTCCGAATACTAATATTGAATACTGTGCCTGTCTGTAGTACTTCTATGCAGTCAATGCATAGCACGCATATTCATCCTACATTAATAGAATACATGTTTGAGAAACTTCATAGATGCATGTCTGAAAGTCGTGGCTGCAGAAAGTTAAGTCCATTTGTTGTGTGAAACACCAGGGATTTCCCACCCCCCTGCAGCTATTGGAGGTACACTTAGCTTCCCTAATGGAAACGTCTTTCATTAAAGATGTGCATCTATGCTTGAGACTGAAATTTTAACTTTTGAATTAATATGTGAATTTCAGAACATCTGTGTCAGACAAGTTGATTGTAGCTTTTATGCTTAGCAAATGGGCACTGTGTCAATGCTTCTCTTGCAGTGGGTTATCATTGAACAAGGATGCTACACTTACTCCATGGTGGCCGTCCCTCTCTACGACACACTGGGAGCTGAAGCGATCACTTATATTGTAAACAAAGGTATGTTCTCGATTGCTATGTTCTCGATTGATATGTATTATTCTCAGTATCTGTATTATCTGTATTAGTTTCTGTATTATTCTCAGTACTCTTTCTGCTGAAGAGCATTTAGTTCAAACTGAACATGGATAAGTACAGCCAACTTTGCAACTGCAAGAATATTTCCAGGACTCTCAGACTGCTCTTGCAACAGAATGTTGACTATAGGAAAAGAAACACAGGAATTCAGGTAGTCTCTGCCTGGGTTCAGACAAATTGGGAGAAGTGGCATGAATTTGTTTCTTTTAGCTATGCTAGAATCCTAAATATATCAGACTAGTTCCCTTCTATGAAACAAACTTGTTGAAGTAAAATGATGGGTTCCAAACTTGTCTTCCTAATCTTTGACACAGAAATAATTGGACCCGAATTACCAAGGGCTTCTGGTTGTTTAGGTTTGATCAGATTTGACTTTTTTTTCCTTCTTTCTTTCCAACTTAGCTGACATAGCGCTAGTTTTTTGCGATAAACCTGAGAAGGCAAAACTTCTGCTGGATAGCACTGAGAAGGGGGATATGTCAGTCCTCAAAACCATCGTGATTATGGATCTCTTTGACAGTGATCTTGCGGCTCGTGGAAAGAAGTGTGGAGTGGATATCATTAGCATGAAAGACTTTGAGGTAAGCAAAGCCATTTCTATGACAGCCTCCTCGGTTGTATAAATTGAACCAAGGCAAGAAAAAAGCAGAATCAAGTCTGTTACAAAATGCTGATCTTTGACCAGCAGAATGAAGGATAAAGGTTAGACTTTGTTGTGTAAAAGACTGAATCCCCTGACTAGTTATAAATTGCTGTTGGCATTTCACAATACCTTGAGGACTCTAAACATTTGTCAAGATTAAAGATTAGAAGTGTGAAAGAAAAAAACATTTTGAGGTAATTCAGAGGCATTGGACTGGACAAACATGGATATTTCTCAATATTCCCAAATCTCAATACCGGTAGGATATTTGGATTTGGTAATATTCCAGACCTCTGAGATTTTTTTTTTGGGGGGGGGGCATTAAAGTAAATGGCAAATTTATTCAGTGGTTGGGGGGGGGGGTTGAGATAGAGGTACCAAATTTTCAGCATGGCTACTGGTGTCTCTCCTCAGAAGAACTCCCAGGTTTCAAAAGTTGGAAAACCGAAAAGGGGAATAGTGCTACGAAAACACAAGAAGAAGCAAACCTAACCAAGAAGTAGTTAGGACCCAAAAGTTGTGCACAATTTTTTGTAAATATAATTTGATTGTTCAAAAAGATTGGACCAAGAGGTCCAATTCTGTGAACACCCAAAGAAAGTGCCCCCACCTTCCATTGTTTCCAATGGGGGGAAATATCAAGACAAATTCAGCAGAACGTCCCAGAGAATTAACAGTCCTTAGTCCTTGCCAAGTGAGGCGAAAGATCGTAATGTGTAGACTTGGTCTCCTGTGCCCTGTGCAGGCTTCATGAACTTGAAACTGTGATATGTGTGTGTATGTGGAGGGTGCTCTGACTATATAGAAAGTTGTATTTTTTAAGGCAGTGAAACTGAGTTTTCTTGAATAAAGAAAGTACTGTTTGTTAGTCAAAAGCACTGCCACTCTGGATACATTTAACAAGTACTAATCATTGCAAAACTTTGATTAAGTTTTTTCTCATTTTGTGTCTTCTTTTTTCCTTTTTAAGGCATTGGGGAAAGTCCACAGGCACAAACCCGTAGTAAGTACTGAACAGATTATCAAATTACAATGAAATCTCGCAGTGTATTAAAATGAACCATCTTGCGAAGTCTGCACGAAATGCTTCCTTTTAAAAGCAAAATACTAATCTGGTCTCTCGTTCTTAGCTCCCCAAACCAGAAGATCTGGCCATAATCTGTTTCACCAGTGGAACCACAGGTAGGCTTACCTTGGAATATGTCTGTTCCTCCACGACAGATTTCTTCATGAGAGTCTCTTCCAGAATCACATCACTTTCCCCAACCAGTCCTTACATTAAAAAAAAAAAATTACTCCTTTCTGGCCTCGAACAGAAATCATCAGTATAATCAGCTGCTCTTTCTTGACTGGCTCTGTAGCATCCATTTGCAACATACCATTATTACGTGTAATAAGAAATTCCCAGAGTCTATTTTCTAGCTCACTGTCTTTGCCTGAACTGTTGCCTCTCTTTTTCCCTCTAGGGAACCCCAAGGGAGCAATGATCACTCACCAAAACATAGTGAGCAACATGTCTGCATTTGTGAAGGCTACAGAGGTAACGTTTGCTGATAAAAGATTCACGATCTGAAACATAGCTTGGGAGAGGAGTACCATAGAAGTTTTGAAAATTGGCTTAACCAAACCCGGCTCTTTGAGCCAGTCGAATGGAGCGCCTGGTTCTAACCCTGAGAAGATTTCGAGGACAGTGCGCCAATCTTCTTTTTGTGTCCAGCTTCAGAAAGTCAGTAGCGGCTTTACTCAAGCATTACTCTGAAATGCAATGCTATAAGGATCGTTCTTTCTGAGGGTTTAAATGCTGGTAGAATTGTAATTAGGTCTTCCTTGCCCTGGAGGATTATTTTGGTCAGCAAGTGAACCAGAAGTGCAAGTGACAATCAGAAAATAACATGTTACTTGCCATTAAAATTGCGACCAAACTTCTTAGGAGTGGGTATCCCCTGTTCAAAGCCCTTAATGTCCAGTATTGCAAGGATTATTGAAAGAATGCAAGATGACCAGTTATTACCCTGTAGCATAAAGAAGAGCCACTGCTGGATCTGACCAATGATCCACTAGTCTGGTGTCCTGTTCTACTTAGGGTGTAAAGGCCAATACCTTCTCCTGACATGGCCTTTGAGCACTTGGTAGCCACTGTGTGTGAGGTGGCCCCAAAGTGTGGCTTTCCCAAGGTTCCATGGAGCTTGTGGATGAGATGAAATCTGAATCAGAAGCCATCTGATTTGCTGCTTATGCACTTCTCAAACTTCTCTGTCAGTTTCTCTTCTTGCAAACTATGACCTGGAGCCAACCAGCTTTTCCATTAGGGAAAAGGAATATGGGTCCCTTTTGGTCACTCAAAAAGGCAGTGGTTGAGGGATCATGGCACCTGAGTGGACAAAAGCCATGCCAGACAGGACTGCAGAAAGGAGAGGAATTGAGGGAGACTGATTGAAAAAGCTGGGTGGATCCAACCATGTTCTCTAACTGAACGAGTTTAATATTCTGACTGATGATCTGAGAATAGGGGAGAAAAATGTTAGTTTGATCAATATTCAAGATGTCCAGGAAATGCTGAATATTGTCACTTTAGAGTGTGTTCTGTACTTGAATGCCCCCTTTTATAATGGAGTTGAGATGGGTGCAAGATTGATGACATGGTGCTCATTGAAATAGCAGCCTGCCTTTTGGGGGGCATCTGAAAGGCTACTCAATCATTCCTTGCCTATAGGTATCTGTGCTGTTGTGTGCCTTGCTCTGTCCTTTGCTTATGGTCACAATTTAGTGTTGTCGATAAATCTCTTTAGAGGCTTAATATTATGAAGGATCTTACCATGAGCCACTGGGCTGGATAGTTTTATGTAAGCTTCAGCCCTCTGTAAAGTGAAATGCTAAATGTGACCATTATCCCTCCAAAAGCAGGACTAACTGGTTTAAATCCAGTATTGTTTAAACGTCAATTGCCCATGCTGGACAATTGTTCAGCTGTAAAGGCTATGCTGGAAGCTTTCAAACCAGTCTGCAATGGAGAGGATCAGCACTACCTCTTATTGTAAAAATAAAGGATTGGGGGGGGGGGTCTAGCCCAAGATCCTTCATTCTCAAGAATAAAGACTTTTGTGACAATTATATGAGCTTAAAATCTGTTCTAGATATTCTATTAAATTTACATTGAGAGTTGAAGACTCCCAGGATGCTATAACACAATCAAGCTATAGCATTGTAACCATAACTCTGGTATTCTGTATGCTACTACATTGGGGCAGTTGTATAGCTGAATCAATGCTGCTGCTCAAATCTGCTCCCTTGGCCTAGAGGGTTCAGATATTGACTTCTAATTGAATGGCAACATTCAATACAGCTTTATGGGTTGCTAGACATTTCTGTGGCCATAGCACTTCAATACTAGGTTAACTACATGACAGTAATGCAGGATATATAAATGAGCAGCTAGACTCACTGGCCAGACCAGCCTGACTAATTGTCCGATGATTCAATCTTGCTGGTAACTTTAAAACCAAGACAGACTTGGGCTTGTGTCCATGACAGTATTTGCATGCTGTCCAATGGCTTTGATCCTATATACTGCTTCTGCTTTTGTTTTTGATTTGGCCTAAATTTTTTGGTTGGTATGAAAATTATAATTGGCAAGAAAAAGAAAGAAAGCAATCTCAACACTCACAACCAAATGAACATAAAATAATGAGCTTCCAGATCACTTTGGCTTCATGGTCAAACGTGTGACTAAAATGATTCCTTCTAAAAAGTGATTGAGTATTAAGAGCTATGGCAGTCTGTGCTTGTCCTCTACAAATCATGGCAATCTTTTGTTTCAGTTCTTACCTAATTCTCTTCTTCCTTACTTTGCTGGTACTTTTCCTGACAGAAAGCGGTTTTTCCTTCTCCAGAAGATACCTTAATCTCCTTCTTGCCCCTGGCTCATATGTTTGAGAGAATTGTGGAGGTAGGCATCTGTGTCTTCCATCTCGTTATTAAGACACTTTGTCTCTTTGCAGAGTGGCTATGTAATGACTCCCAGCGACACACACATTTCCTTTTTGCCTCTTGCACATATGTTTGAAAGAATAGTTCAGGTAAGTCTGACTTGGGCAGGTAACAATATTGGTCCACCTACCTACCTGCAGCAAGCCAGCTGCCTCCTCATCTGTCATACAAAGGTGGTTGAAAGAAATGTTTGCCTCACTTTCTTAACTGATCTGATAGAAATTTCTGGAAAACCTTCTTCAGTAATGCTGACTGTTCAACTTTAAGAACACACATCTTTATCCTCTTACTGTGGAAAGTCACTAGGGTTCAAGAGACTTGCTCTTGTAAATTAAACATCCATTTCTGCAAAGCTGGGGGGAGCCAAGTTATTCTAAGAGGAGTCAGTTTGGTCTCTAGTAGGGAATGCATCTCAAGATGGGCTTCCTTATATTCTTCATGACTTGTAAACACGCATGGTTCCTCAGATTGATTCTTGCCCTTGTGGGTCCTGATGGCAAATTAGGCCGGGGCACTTTTTGGGCTGGCTTTGAGAAGAGCCAGGAAGGAAATGTTAAGCTAAGCGAGTAAATCCTGAGATGGAGTTTTTGATTTCAGTATATCCATCCAACTGCCTCATTCAGCTAATGTAGATTAGGGATGGGCAAGAACTAGCTCAAGAGCCAAAATTTGGCATGAATTTGGCCTGGTTTGTGACCCACCAAACTGTTGTTCCGGAAAGACACCTTCCCCAAACATTTCCCATCCCTTGTATCTGGTTCAGTTTGTGGATTCCGGCCATTTAAGTTTAACAGCTGAGCAGGGTAGTCCACTTGTCAGCTGTGAGGTCTAAACTGCCTGTGCCCCCCCCCCAGAACTTTCTGCCATTTAACTCTTCCTTGGCAATCCCCTCCCCCTTCTGCAAATTGGATCCGAACCAGAGGATGCATTTTGGGGGGTTGGGTTTGGTTTGGGGGTTCAGTTCAGGATCACCCAGAACCAGAATTTTCCAGTTCAGGTCCATCTCTACTGTGGATAGCCACAAGCTAAAATCTGTATTCCGTTCTGCACATTCATATGGATACTTTCCCCTGAAACTACTCAGGAGAAGACTGATGCTAACAAAATAAAATGTCATGCTAAACAGACAGAAAAATGGACCAACATTAGTACTAGAGAAGAGCATCTGGGAGGAAAGTGGTCACAACAAAATACCATTTCCTCTTAATGTGCCGTCTAAAAAACTGGGAAAGAAAATTTGCATATGCATTGCTGGTTGTAAAAGGATTACTCTGCCGTTGCACCTCCCCCTTTAAAACCACAAAAACAGCGAAGGAATGTTCTATTTTGTTGCTCTGATATCCCTGCTGTGCATTTGGCTTCAAATGTTAGTAATTGAGACATGTGCTGATCTCTCTTGCTATTCCCTTTCCTCATCTCAGTTCAGAGACAAAACATACCTGTTGCAGGTGGCCAACCTGTTTGTGTTCTGGCCCCCACAGTAAAGGTAATGAAGCCAGGTGTGGCTTCACAGGATTGCCCTCTGTCCCCTTGTTCTCTTGCCCTATATATCCAAGTGCTGTAGAATGTATAAGGCTCTCCTTTTAGCAAGTAAAATAAGGTGAAAAGAGGGCTGGGGAAGCTGCCAGTCCTGTTAACCGTACTACATGATTCTGGAGCTGGGCTTTGTGGCTATCCACAAGGAGTTAGCCAAACTAATAAGTGCATGGGACACTGGTAAGCTCATTATGTCACAATTAAAATAATTGTTAAGTGTTCTTGATGAGTGTTCCCTGGTTTAAACTCGCTAAGGAGGGATAGTAGGCCATGTGGCTGTTAGTCTTCCCCTGTTCTCTTCAACCAGCTGCTATCTTGCCTCCCCTCCCCTCTCCCCAGGTACTGTTGGCCCACAAGCCTGGGAAAGCTTTGATGCACAGGGAGTAAATCTTGGCATTAGATTTGGCTTGCAGGGAGGTGAGGAAATCTCCGCAGAGGAAGAATTTAAAAATTAGGGACTATGAAGCCTGAAGAGTTCTGTAAACTTGATAACTGAGCTTGTATATACAGTGGTGGGCAGGTGATATTGTGCCTTTTTAAATTTTATGTCCCTTATCTGAAGAAGTGTGCATGCCCACAAAAGCTCATCCCCAGAATTAAACTTTCAGTGTTGCTGGACTCAAACATGGTTTTATTTCTTCAGGCAAACAGAACTACCCACCTGAATCTTATTCCCTTTATTGAAGCATCTTTTGGAAACACTGCATTCTAACATCACCTTAATCAGCTTTATAAAAACACCCTCCTGAACAATTCTGTTTTATATATTTTGTGGAATGCCACAAGAGTGGCAGCCTTCTTGACCTCCTACAAGAAAGGGGCCGCTTCAGATAATGTGTTTGGGAAAGGGGTTGCTGATCCTGCAGACTGACACCTGCAGAAGGCCCTGCTCAGATAAGGGATCTTGTCATGGAGGCACATAGGAAGAGAGGCAGTCCTGTGGCCATGCAGTTCTAAGGCCATAAAGGGCTTTGCATGTGGATGGCCAGAGCCTTGTATGGAAACCTGTAACCAATGAACAACCACTTGAGTGACTGCAGAAGGGATGTAATACGCATGTTCTGCCTGCCTCCTGGTAATAAATGGGCTGCAGCATTCTACAGCGACTGGAGAAAACTATTGAAAAGTGTATGACACTTGTCTAATCTCGATGTTATGACAGCAGGGATCCTAGTGGCCAGATCAGCTGAATCAGTTAGAGGGCCATCTTCCAGGCTGAACAAAGTGGCCAGATCAGCCAGATCAGTAGAGGGCCATTTTCCAGGCTGAACAAAGCTGGAATAAAGCATTCTTTGCAACTGCATGAACTTTCTGTTCCAAAAGGTTTAGTATAATCCATGGGCTCTTATCCAAGTCAGCAAGGGTTGCCTGAATAGCGTGGCTTATGCCGTTCTCCCTTCCTAACATTTTTACCCGCAGTCTTGTGGGGTAGATCAGCCTTAAAAGCAAGTGTGCCTTCCACAAGCATCTGAAATGAGCTCTGTCTCAGAAAGGCTGGGGGGAAATTGTTAGTCTTTAAGATGCCATTTGACTGGTTTCCCAGTGAGATGCATGGTCTAGTCAAGAAGTTCTCTACAAGGCTCAGCCACGTGGTGGTGGAGGCACTTACTAGGGCTGGTAATGCTGGTGAGTAGAAGGAAGTAATGATGGAAGAGGAGTGTTTCTACTGGATCAAAGCCCAAGTGCCTTCTTTATAGAAGAAATGAGTCCAAACCAGCAGTCCTTTGGGATAGACTAAGTATTGGGAAGTGCATATGCTCTTGCCAACTAGGGGAACTTGTTGTTTGATGGGTGATTCTACTTAACTCACATAAACAAAACTTTTTTCAAGGGGGGCGGAAATCACACTTACTTGCCCTTAATCATCTGCCATCTTGTTCTACAGTGTGTGATTCTCTGCCACGGAGCTCGGATAGGATTTTTCCAGGGAGACATCAGGCTACTTATGGATGATCTAAAAACTTTGCAGCCTACAGTGTTCCCTGTTGTGCCAAGGCTGCTGAACAGAATGTTTGACAAAGTAAGTCCACAGAAGACTGAAGGACATTGTTGCTTTCTTCTGTACCTTCACGCAAGTTCAGAGAACATGTCCAATGATGAACATTCGTGGGACACAGTTAGCGATATGATCATTGTAACTTGCTACATTGTAGATGATTTCTTGATAAGCTAGGAAAAGATCTAATTTCTGTTTCTGCTGCATATAATAATAATGGAATCCTTGTTGTCTTTCCTCAGATTTTTGGACAAGCAAATACTTCATTTAAGCGGTGGATACTGGATTTTGCTTCCAAGAGGAAAGAGGCAGAGCTTAGAAGTGGCATTATTAGAAATAATAGTCTGTGGGATAAAGTGATCTTCCGCAAAATACAGGTAACAACGGCGATGCATTTTCAAATGTACCAGAGCAGGGGAGTCAACAGCCCCCTCCGTTCTCTGTGGGAAGTGTTATGGCCTCAGAAAGAAAGAGAAGCAGCAGAATCCCAAGTCTTCAAAAAATATTTCTCAATTTGTAGTTCAGCTTCTCTCACTTCTGAACGTTTTTGCTGTAAATAGCAGGAAGGGGATCATATTTATAGACGTACCCATTCACATTTTAAAAAATCATGCCTCATTGCATATGGAAGAACTAGTAGGGAGAAAGCTAGCTTTCCAGAAGGAGGAAATACTTGACTTGGGACATTCAAACATGCAAATTCCATATCTGTCTAAAAAATAGTATTTTAGCTTTATGGTTTTAGGAAGTCAACCTGTATTGGGTTCATATTTTGACTATCAGAGCATGCATGTGAAGCTGTTGTAATGCTGTCAATGTCAGGGAAGAGAAACCATGTATGCATCCTGAATTCCTTGGAGGAAAGGTCAGACAAAAATGTCCTTTGATTCCTGGGGATTATGGCAAGAATCCTCGTGTACAAATATGAAACATCACGAGGAAATGGAACTCAGAGTTCAGGTGCAAAGGTGCTACATAACAGCAGCATTAAAACTCCCATGGTTCGAAGAGAATGTTTTGTCCTGAAGGATTTCAAAATGTACCTTTTTTAAATAAGTGGGTTATTTCTCTGCCATAGGAGTTAAGCTTATCAGTTGAAACTTGCTTACTAGGTTTTTGATGCTTTTCGAGGCTTCAAGTTATGCTCACCATAATTTGAAGCACTGGAATCCACTATATTTTTAAGGGATGATTTTAATAAGAAAACAAGATAAACTGTAACTGTCTGAGTACAGTGAAGGACCAGTTATAATATGAAGTTGGTTTGTATATTAGCAACATTAGAACACTGCAATCCCATAGGGAATTTCTTAGATTCTTGCATGAGAAGACGACGAACTGGGCTTTTTGTACCCTGCTTTTTACTACCTGAAGGAGTCTCAAAGTAGTTTCACCTACTCTTCCTCTCCCCACAACAGACATCCTGTGAGGTAGGTGGGGCTAAGAGCTCTGAGAGAATTATGAGTCACTCAAGGTCACTCAGCTGGCTGCCTGTGTAGGAGTGGAATCAAAGCTGGTTCTCCAGATTAGAGGCTGCCTGCTCTTAACCACAGCATTACACTGGCTCCCAAGAAAGCAACATCCCCTTTTCAATGATTGGCTTCAAATTTTTTCAAGCTGATTTTGTCCTGCTGTTTCTATAAGGAGCTCAGAGCAACATGGTCCATTTTATCTTTGTAACAACCCTGTTGGGCTGAAAAGAGGTGACTGGCTCCAGGTCATCCAGTGAGCTTCCTGGCAGAGTATGTCTGCCTAGACTGCCCATTCTAAGCACCAAGATTCCGCTATGGCTTTCCTTCCTCTTCCTGACACGGGATTCCAAAGGCGGCCTGCTTACACATCAGTTTTCTAAACTGCATGTTTCTGCAGAGCACAGTTCCGAGCACAGAACTTTTATTACATCCTGGGGCAATTCTAGATGATGCAATTGGCATGGTATCCAGCAGTACATTTAT
The DNA here is from genome assembly GCF_049243985.1 of Paroedura picta. Lineage (NCBI taxonomy): Eukaryota > Metazoa > Chordata > Lepidosauria > Squamata > Gekkonidae > Paroedura > Paroedura picta. The sequence goes on from NC_135378.1 coordinate 36,890,270, forward strand.
TTATTTATTTGTCTGTCTGTCTATTCCATTTTTCTACTGCCACCCCCAGCGCAGCCGGCTCATGGTGGTTTACACTCAATAAAAACCAAATATAATACATCATAAAAACATCATAACATTATACTAATAATCCCAAAAGCTACAAAATCGAAGAGAAAATTATGGCAATAACCATATAACTCCTTCCCCAGCGTCTCAATGCTCTTGCACCTGTAGGGCACACAGCCTGTAACCCTGATGATGTTATCCAGGGGAGGTAGATCACTCATAGCATCCCTTACAAAGAGCTCTGTGGCCAGTGTATGATTGGGGAGTGGGAAGATCCATTTCACTCATCTTGAGTCCTATTTGGAAATGTATTCAAGCACTTCTCTTTGGGTCATTCCTTGACACTGTTGTTAGAATGAAGCTAATGTTGTGGGTGTTTCTTTCTTTTAGGCAAACCTCGGAGGAAAAGTAAGGCTAATGATTACAGGGGCAGCTCCTGTCTCTGCAAATGTACTGACTTTCCTAAGAGCTGCTCTTGGTTGTCAGGTGAGTCTGCACTGAGACTATATTATATATGTTTAACTTTTATTTCATTCTTGACTTATAACTATAGGGTATGCAGAAGTCCATTCTACAAAGCAGTCCCTATGTAATAGGACAGTACCATACCATTTCAAAAATGTTTTTTAAAAAAATCTTTTTCTTTTGTTAGTAATGTGACAATTCTAGTGGAAATGATCCCACGACATTTACATGTGGTAGACAGCTGTGCAAACCCATTACTAGCATGCTCTGTGCAATACCACGGTGCTGGTTGTGGACTGGATGCCATATTAGATTATGCTGCAGGAATATAAAATTCAGCAGACGCTCCTAATTGGGGGAAGGGGACAGCAGCTGGCTTATCTACGGAAGCTATTAATCTGCTTCTGACCATTTACAAGATTATAAGGCATGTAATGGATGTGGAAAGCTTTATGCACAGAGAATTTGCAGGGTAAAATTAATAACTATCAAAGGAAGTTCTTCTTAATCCGCATGTTATGTGCACACAGGCAAACTAGTATCCCATTTTTCTTCTGCCATAGAGCTGAAAGCTCTGTGGGTGCTTAGGGTTCCCAGACGGGAACCGGTTTCGGATCAGTGAAGTTGCAGGCATGTGGTCAGACCCTACTCTGGGCCCAATCCTTCTGAGAACAGGAGTTCTGTACATGGTGATCCTGCAGGGATGGGTCTCTATAGTCCCATTTCTGTGCTGTAGAAACAGCAGCACGATATTCCACCAGGATCTTTACATTTCTGGAACGACTCCAGTAACTTGTGTCTCCTGCTTAACAGTTCTATGAAGGCTATGGACAGACAGAATGCACTGCTGGGTGTTCGCTTACAGTGCCCGGGGACTGGACTGCTGGTAAGAATCCTGTTACTAACCGCAAGTGGATATGAGGTGGCTATAAGCTATGATAGTTCTAGGCTGGACACAGACGTTGCCTGACTCGCTAAGTCAGAAGGAGATTCAGGTGGGTAGCCGGGTTGACCCGAAGCAGCAGAGCAACCTTTAAAACCAACAAACTTTATTTCTGGGTATAAGCTTTCATGCGCATACACATGAAAGCTTATACACAGAATTGAACTTTATTGGTCTCAAAGCTGCCACCGGGCTCAAACTTCATTCTAAGCAGGAAGTAGCTCACATATAGCTTGTGAGGATTGTTATATCTTATAACTTGCCATTGTGGTAACTCTGCGCCAAATGAGTTCACATGAGATTGCAAGCTTCCATTTTACACATATGAATACCAGTTGTTTTGCAAATCAGTTCTTGAAGAGGTGGTTGGAAGGGGCTGGAGGAGAACTTTCCAGGCTACTAGAGCTTCCTTGCCTGGAGTCTGCAATCCTGAAGTTTTGCTTCACTTTTTTTGGCAAACACATATTTTTCCACCTAAATTCAAACCAAATTTGTAGCAAAATCCTCATCTGATTGCCTGGAATTCTCTAGAAAGGCCTGAAGACATCAGAATAGCAAAACCAACTGGGAGGATCAACAAAGTGCATCAAAAGCTTGGTGGATTTCAAGTTAGTAAGGAGACTGGTGGTGTTTGGCCGTGTTTCTCCAGTGAGGGTAGTGGATTAATGCTTTTTCCATGGAGGAACACAAAGCAACTAAACAGGGTTTATGTTATGAACTGACTTTAGACTTGAGATCGAACTTCAGCTGTGTAGCTTGAAAAACACATGCAAGAGGGGGCTGAAGAGAACACTTGGCAGATGGCGATAATTTGAATGATCGGCTCTTTCATCCGAAGCCTTGATGAAACCTCTTTGGGTTTCAGACATGTGGCCTTGAGAAGAATGAATGCTATGTGAGAAAAGAAATAATGCTGCCTGAAGGATGGCATTTTTTGCCTGTGTAGCCGTAAAAGGATAAGATTATGAACTTGGGATCGTCGGGAACTGCTTAAAAGGCCTTTCCTTCCTCAACAGGTCATGTTGGTGCCCCAATGCCCTGCAATATCATAAAGCTTGTTGATGTGGAGGAAATGAGCTATTTTGCTGCCAGAGGAGAAGGTGAGGTAAGTGGCACTCGATTCCAAGAAGTTCCCAGCTTCCAGTTCTAGTGATATGAAAACAGTAGCCTGCTGTTTGTACCCTATTTGAAAGCAAGTCTGAAGAAATTCTCCTCTCCTATAATGGGCCGGGATCATGAGTCTTGGCATGATACAGTTTGTCAAGTAAGTGGGAAACGTACGGTGGTAGAGCATCTGCTTTGTATGTAGAAAATCCCAGGTTAAATTCCAGCGAAAAGATTCAAGTAGGAGGAGGATGTGAGAGTCTGAGACCTCTGCTTGGGGACTCTGGAGAACTGCTGGCCACCAGAACAGGCAGTACTAATCCTGAGGGATGAGTGGTCTGACTTGCCACTGTGTTTAGTTTCATAGTAACATTTTTATTGATATAACGAGAGAGAATCCCTTTTCCTCCAGTGTGCTGAACAAAGTCAACCTGTTGGTCTCTGACACTCCCTCTAATACTGGAAGCTATTTTATGTCTCTCACTGTAATTTGTTCTGCTACTTCAGGTTTGTGTGAAAGGGCCAAACGTGTTCCAAGGCTATCTGAAGGATCCAGAAAAGACTGCAGAAGTTCTTGACAAAGACGGATGGGTGCACACTGGAGATATTGGGAAGTGGTTACCTGTAAGTGAATGTCTGTAGGGGGGACTGTGCTTGATGAAGGCTTTTCCTCCCACAGAACAAATACTTTTTCCCTCTAGTCCTTCAGGCATTGCTATGGAGTCAGTGGCCCTGTTGCCCCTTTGGCATGCGCAGTGCTCTTATAGAGTGAAAGAGGAACAAAGATCGAGTCCAGTGGTACCTTTAAGATCTTGAATAAAACGTTTTGATCTCAAAGGTGAACTTGAACTTTTTTCTGCTGTTTCAGAGTAACATAACTACCCACCAGAGTAGCCGAAGCCTCCCCCCGAGTCACCTGTGTGTGCGGCGGGATGGTGCCGGAGTGCGGTGGGGTGGTGCGCGCCTTCCGATTGGCCCCTTGGCCCCAGACTGACAAGCAGATTGGCCCCTCCGCTTGTCAGTCCGGGGCCAAGGGGCCAATCCGGGAGTTTTGATCCCGGACTCGGCCCACCCCAACCCTCCTTACTGTTTTATTAAGAGGGACAGATTCCATCACGGATTCTAAAAAACAAAACTTGCTGGCATTACCATAATGGGGATAATATTTTTTACCTTCTGAAATTATGTCACAGACATCTGTTCAAAGAATGAAAGCACAAATAGCTAAAGGAAAGAGAGAAAGCAATAGCGGTAGGTGTTATGGCCTACTTCTAAAATCACTGGAGGGCTGGAATATAAACTGTCCTTGGCAGATTCCTCCCCCTTGGGTCAACTTGTGATAAAGGCCATTATGCAGGGGTTTACAAAGGGATTTCTTTCTCTCCCCGCCCTCACCACAGAATCAGAACAAGATTATCCAAAAGTTATGCTCTACAGGAATAACTTTGGTTATGTTTTCTGGGGTAACTGTACTGAAGAGGAAAGGAAGCTAGACACAAAGTGTTCAATTGTGCGTGCAAAGAGCTCAGAGAGTCACCTTTCCCTATCAACCTCCCATAAATTGCAACCTCCTGCAAAGTAAATACTGGGGGAATTAGGGAATTCCTGCCCCTCTCAAGTTCCTGCCCACCTTTTCCCCATGCCACTGATACATGTAACCTACCAGAATCAACAGGCAGACAAAGAAAAGATGGGTGTATGTGGGGGGGGGACATGGGGGAGTTAATTAGATATTAGTGAGCTGATGCCTTGTTTTTACATTTTAACTTTAATTTTAAAATATGTATTTTAACCGTATTGTAAACTTCCTTGAGAGCCTCTTGTGGCCTCTTGTGGCGCAAAGTGGTAAGGCAGCCATCTGACAGCTTTGCCCATGAGGCTGGGAGTTCAATCCCAGCAGCCAGCTCAAGGTTGACTCAGCCTTCCATCCTTCCGAGGTCGGTAAAATGAGTACCCAGCTTGCTGGGGGGTAAACGGTAATGACTGGGGAAGGCACTGGCAAACCACCCCGTATTGAGTTTGCCAAGAAAACGCTAGAGGGCGTCACCCCAAGGGTCAGACATGACTCGGTGCTTGCACAGGGGATACCTTTACCTTTAAACTTCCTTGAGCCAACCATGGGTGGTATAAAATCCAAATAATAACAACAAGAACGACAATAGGAGACCACAAACAGTGCAAAGATCTGCTGGAAGGAGAAGAAATCAGATAAATTCCCCTCTCCTCCTAGCATCATCATCATTATTAATAATGATATTTATTGGCCACGCCTCCCTGACAGGCTCAGGGCAGCTCACATCAATAAAAACACATATACTAAGTAAATATAAAGTATTTACAAGCAGTAATTTAACATTTTAAATCTAAACTCTTGAATATTCCGACTCTATCCCCATGGGTCAGAATAATTCTCTCATTGATCTTATATCCAGATTTTGGATGGCTGCAGAGGTGGGGGGGGGGCATTTTTGATGCCACGTTGTGCTTGTGTTGACCTCAGCCATATGCCTGGTGGAAGAGTGGTGTCTTGCAGGCCCTTCAGAACTTTGCCAGCTCCGATAGGGCCCGGGTCTCAGCTGACAACTCATTTTCACAAGCTGCAACCAGGGTTGGAAAGGCCCCGGCTCTGGTCTAGACCAATTACACTTCTTTGGGGCTGGGGGCTACCAGTAGGTTGGCGTTAGCAGAGCGCAACACTCTTCGTGAGACATACTCAGAGAGACCTCCTTGCACTCATGACACCCAGGATCCTGCCCAAGGACTAGGACAGAAGAGTTGTGTTTAAAGGGGATGGTGTTGGAATTGGGCTGCATTTCAGAAATTGCACCTTGACCTTCTGCTTAGTAACTCTGACCTGGGGTTGGAAAAATGGAGAGAGATTTGTCTCTTGCAACTAGAAATGGACTGACTTCTTTCTTCTTTCACAGAATGGTACCCTGAAGATAATTGACAGGAAAAAACATATATTCAAACTTGCTCAGGGAGAGTATATTGCACCAGAAAAAATAGAGAATGTCTATGCCAGGAGTGAACCTGTTGCTCAGATCTTTGTTCACGGGGAAAGCTTGCAGGTGGGTGTCCAACTGAATTATCTAGTGTGAAAGTTTAACCTTCAAAGCAGAGGAGTGCATGTGGGCTTAAAGGCTTTGATAGGTTTTTGTCACTAGCCTTGATTATGATGGCTCTACATGCTTACTTTTGAATGTTTGGCTAGCAAATGTGTGTGGTCTGCGTTAATGCTGAAGTGTACACTAGGCCAAAGTTAGCTGATGCGAAATTAAAAGTAGTATTTTAAAGGCTGGAAAGCTTTCTGTAAGTGTTTCATCTTAAAACTTTTCAAGATCATGTGGTTACTTCTAGTACTAGTTGCTACTTAACATTTCTCTCACTGTCTTTTAACTGAGCACATGAATTGTGGGGAAGGATTAAGCGTAAGCAGTTTGGTGGTGGGAAGTGGTATCAAGTCACAGCTGACTTATGACGACCCTGTAGGATTTCCGAGGTGACAAGACTAGAGGGGGTTTGCCATTGCCTGCCTCTCTGTTACAACTGTGGACTTCTTCATGGTCTCCCATCCAAGTGCTGAGGCTGGCCTTTCTTAGCTTCCAAGATCTGACAAGATCAGGTTAGCTTGGGTCAAGGGGAAGCAGCTTAAATGCACTTTTTCTCTGCTTGTTTTTAGGCTTTTCTAATAGCAATTGTGGTGCCGGATCCAGAAGTTTTATCTAGCTGGGCCAAGAAAAGAGGAATTGGAGGCTCCTACGAAGAACTATGCAAAAACAAAGTAGGTGATTTGTGAAGATAGGTTTTTTGATACTTACTTTTACAAATTAAATTAAATGTGTTTCTACAAATAGTATTAGATTTGGTTTTTCTCCTGATTAGACAATATTTTCCTGCTGTGAACTCCTGGGTGGGTGGCTGCTGGGAGAGTTCAGGAAGCCTCTCTCCTGTCTCGTACTCATTCTTGTTTTCCATAGGATATCAAAAAATACATTCTAGAAGACATGTTGAAAGTTGGAAAAGAGTATGGCTTGAAGTCATTTGAGCAGGTGAGAATCACTACAGATGTCTGTTGGATTAAATGATTATTAATCTATTGATTGCATACTTTTTGACTCAGTGACAAAACCCATTCTAAAAGTCCTTCAGCTGGTTTTAGATGTGGGATTGAGCTGAATGGAATGCAGATCCTTACAGCAGTGCTGTGACAAAAATAAGAATGGACAAGATAAACATTGCCTTTTCTTGTCAAAATGAATGGTTGCTTTTGCTGAATGGTAAATTAATTGCACTAAGTAGCTTGAGGCGAAGTTTTAGTAAGATGCTTAACTGCTTTGACTACTTGTCCAGGATCTTCCAAAGCACTTTCCCTTGTAGAATTCCTCAGCATGTGGAAGAAGCTTGCAAAATCTGTCTACTCTTTGACTGACTCATAAATGTTTGGTTTTCTATCCCCTACCCACAGGTTAAAGGCATTTCTCTTCACACTGACATGTTCTCTATCGAGAATGGCCTATTAACGCCAACATTAAAGGCAAAGAGACCTGAGCTGCGAAAATACTTCAAATCCCAGCTAGAAGAACTCTATGCGAATATCCAGATGTAAACTGAAGCAAAACTGTTGGGAGTGAACAACATTTGCTGTTTTACCTTCATATCTGTAAATTGACTGCAGCAAACATAGCAAAGGAAACTGTGCAATCATTAACTTTTTACGCAAAAGGGTACTCGACATAGGAATCCTGGAGAAAAATGGAACGCTGCCTTACGGTCCACTGGTGTTGCAGACCATTTTTTATATGGTGACATACAACTTCCTCAATGAGCCTTAAACTGTAAATGCTATCTGTATGTGATTTGTAAGTTATTTAAGACTTTCTCAGCCAAAAATAAGTGACTTGCCAAGGCATGTTAAAGGGACGTGTGTTGCTAGCACATGTATTGTCTTTAGTATATTGTACATCTGGTGAATTTCCTAAAGGTTTGACATTTGAAGGCTTTTCAGGGCAACACAAGAAGGGAGCGCTGAGAACATGAGGCGGCTTTGCTTATGTTTGCTCTAGAACATGGGCAGAATACTTGGCTCACTGCTGACTAGCTGGAAGCTTTATTCCGTTCCTGGGTGTTGAATGCATCCTGACACATGATGATCAGATAGTGTAGAAACCTAGCTTGTGCACCTTTTGATCTTCTGCTCTGAAAGTCTAGATGACAACTACCAGTGCAACACGAGGGAATTTCTTCAGCACTGCCAAAGGTGGGTTATGGCAAACAGCATGCTGTAGAATGAGACCGAGGTTGAGGAGGTGGCAGTGATCCAGGGCTAGTGGTCTCTCTCTGTCTTTGCCAGCCTCTAGGTTGCTTCCACAGAGCAGGCTAAACCGTGATCATTGTAACATGCTGGTCTTTGTACAAACTTAGCTTCTGTCTTGCATCCACTGAACGTAAAAGAGGATGGAGGGGGTAAAAGTAACTGAGGATCTTCATTGAAATGAATGTAATCAAAGTGAATCTTGGATCAACGAGGTGTTTTAAAAAAAGGACAAGAAAAGCCAACAGGAGAGAATGGGATGTGGGTTAATATGGGACACTACTGGGGGAGGGGGAGGAGACTTCACCACCAAGGGTCTACGACAGTTTGGAGGGGGATGGGATTGAGATGCCTTGTAATAACCCAAGCTTAGATTTGTTTTACTTCCATACAGCAGTCATTAATTTCTGTTAAATGTATGTAAACAAGCACAACAAAAAGTTTGCACTAAAAATTGTGTGATTGTAATGCACTACCCCGCGGCATAATTTCATACCTGTATACCCAAATTGTACACCAGTATCCAAGCCAATACTCCTAGAGTATTCAGTCATTTGTTACATTGGAGTTGAAATGTTTGCTTAGTGTTGGCTATTTCTATATTTTATAAAAACCAAAATTTCCAAAAACCAATGAAGAAAACCAAAATAAATATTTCTGCATTTAATTGAAGTAAATCTTTTGTTGTTGCTGCTGCTTTAAAATAATCCTAAGGACTGAGGCTTCTCAGTTGGGAACCTGTTTGTCCCGGGCAACTAGTATGTTCAAGGGAAGTGGAGCAGTGTTGGCTGTAAAGGTGCAAGTCTGTCGCTGAGTCCTTTTCACATCAGTTGCAGAAAATACTAGCAATTCCCTAGCAGTCTCCAACTTGGCTGATCCAAAACATTTAAACCCTGGAAAGGAAGTAGCCCCCTTTCTGGGTCATTTCATTGCTGACCCAAGAATCATGGTGCTCAAACAAAGAAGCTCCAAAGAGAGATTTCAACATGATATTAATGAATTTGAGTTAATCCAATGATGCTGATTACAATGCTTATTGTACCTCTGCATGCAGTTCCTCCTTCGCAATGTCCCTCCCACCTCCTGACTTGGATATAAGGACTCAGCTTTCCATTCCGGCTCATACCTGATGAAGGGAAATTTGACTCTCAAAAGCTCATTCCCCCCTCCCCTGAAATCTTGTTGGCCTCTTAAGGTGCTACTGGACTACTATCTAGCTGCCCCTTTCTGAACTATATCACTCAGAGTTTTCTATACTTCATTGCTTGCAGAACTACACCATTTCTCAAATATGTCAGAACTTCTGAGAAACTAGTAAGGGCATGAACAAGCAGGTGCCTAGAATGCCTTAAATACAAGCGAATAACCTACTGCGAAAGATTCCAGGAAGCAATTATGTTGGGTTGCTGCTAGATTCTGCTACGGGCAGAACATACTTGTTGCTATGAAACATAACTATTCTTGCTTTCCTAGACTCCTGCCCCCAATCTTATGACATGCTTCGCTAATGAGTTTCAGTACTGTACAAATACAGTTGCCAGTGAAGTCATTTTCTAGATCTCTGTACTATCAGTTTCTGAGTGCAGTTTGTGTTCATTTGGATCACAATATACAAGTAACATTGCCGATTTTTCTGTTCCTGACCTTATATCTAAATTTGTGCTGCTAGGCAGTATATTGCAGGGAACATTCAAGAATTCTCTGTGTCTACTACCCTAACAGTATTTTGGACACTCTTATGCTAGGAGGAGGCTACCTCTATTGTAGCACTGGATATTACATTATGGGACAACGCTTAGATTGGATTTTGCGCAGCGCTCCCTGGAGGGTCTGGATAGGTGCCTTCAACTTAGGACTGAAGGCTCTCTTTTTAGTGCCCAAAACTGGGAAGGGGTCGGGTGGGGGCAGTATCTTTTGCATTTATTGAAGGAATATTCCTTTAGAAAAGTATGAGAAAAATGTGTGGATAATTAATTTCTCGACTTCTCTCGTGTTGTGTTTAGGAATAGGGGGGATTCTGAAATTGCATGGTTTGTCAGGAAAAGGGTTATAGGGTTTGACCATGCCAGCATAATGGCTAATGCAAGGTGTGTGCACCCTACTTCTCAGTGGGGATTCCCCCCCCCCCAATCCTCCCTACAGCTCCTGGTCACAGGTGCGCTTTTATATCAGGCAGACCAAATGCCCTGCAAAACTCAGGGGTTGTCTCACTCGATCTCCATACTCTGACCACAACTGCTGCTGTGTGTCTGCACTAATAGAGACTGTGCATCACTTCATTTTATTCTGTGACTGAGGGACACCACTCAGATGTCTGGATTACATGTACCCTGAATAAATATCAGTTGCTGTTCAGGTGCCATCTGATCTCTCTCTCTTTTTTTGCTGGCAGACATCAATCATGAAATAACACGTTCTGTGGCCAGCTTTCTAGTGCTTGTGATTAATGTTGTTATGGAGAAGGGTTTTAATTCACCATGCTGTATTTTTATGTTTGCCGTTCTGTATTTTACCTTCTACTTATTTTGACATTGCTCAAGGTCCTTGGTCAGAGGAATGTAATAATAAAAGGGAAGGATATTAAGTTATGCATATAAGAAACAAAGACAAAACTACACCCCCCAAAAAAAAATATTCCCCTGTTAAGCGGCTTGTTAAATCTTAAGTATTTTGATTGCAGCAATTGGGTTTTTTAAATGTTGAAAGAGGAAGTGTTGAGCCTCTCTGCCTGCAGAACAATTTTCAAACCCAAAGATCTGCTTGGTAATGGGGTGGTTATAGGATACTTTGTTGCCCACACTATATTCATATATATCACAGAAGAGTCCTGCCTTGAAGAAATGGTCACTTAATGGTGAAAGTTAATGCAATTCACGAAGATCCCTAAGGAATGGTGACCTTTCACAGGCAAAAGGAAGGGCCACACATATATGTTGAGTCTGAACAGCCTGTCATTTGTAGACTTCCTCTTTTCAAGTGGCAGGTTAGCTTTGCTAGGCATGGACCACTCTGGATTGTTTATCTGGCTTATGGCACTCACAGCAGTTCCTGTAAGTCAGCCATGTGCAATTCCTTCCAGTGCTCTTTAGCCTACTTGGGCAAACAGCAGAATGGTCTCACCTGATTTTTACAACATGGCCTTGGCTTGTGGGTAAACATTAGCCATATAACCTGAATGTGGCACAGCTGGACTCTTGCAGTCGCTCAAAGAGGTCATGTCACCACCAGGAACAGAAGCGGGGGTGGGGGGAGCCAGCCTGGACTATGGAACTGTTCAGTGGTGAGCATGCAAAGTCATTCACGTAGGGCCAGAATTATGGAGCATATATACTGAACGGCACTGTCATTTGAACCACACTGTATGGTTTGTTCCCACCAATCTTGGTTTGCTTCAAACACAAAAGGAGAGTTTGATTTTCCACACACTGTATGAGAGGGAATGCTCTGAAGGGCATGCGAGTTGTGTAGGCTGCTACAGCGAAGAAATAGCAATTTTCCTCATGAGACAGATTTTTGTCCTAACCTGGATGGGCCAAGCCAGCCCAGTCTCAAAAGCTAAGCAAGGTTGGCTCTTGGTGAGTACTTAGATGGAAAACCAAGGAAATATCGGGTCACTGTGTAAAAATCAGGCCCTGGCAAACCACTTCTGATTGTCTCTTGTCTTGAAAACCCTATGGGGCTGCTCACAACTTGCTTGCAACAGTATACACACAGAGAGCTTGGAATTAGTACAAGAGGGAGTGTGTGGCGGTTTGCCTGAGGTTGTGTGACTTCTCAGCTGCTTGGGGTATGCCTTGAGAAGCTCCAAAATTTCTTAACTATGCCCCTATTAGAAAGTCCTTGGGATCCTGAGTGTCTCTTGAAAACTCAAATTTCTGTCTTATGAACTCTTATGAAGAATGCCTTAGGCAGGGGGGGCACTCAATGCTTACATCTTTTCAGGTTTTAACTACTAGATGTACACCTGGTACAAAGAAGATAAAACTGTTGGATGAATTCAGCTTCTACTAATTGAATGTGCTTTTTCAGATATTTAAACATCACAGTTAAAATTAATATATTGGGTTCTGTTAACTGTATCTATCTGAAAAGTGTTGTATCTGTATCTATTAACTGTATCTATCTGAAAAGAGGAAGGTGCTGTGTCAACTTACAATCCACATAAAACAGAAACAACTCAGTTTGAGCTTTGTTCTTTTGCTTCAGTCCAACAAGGCTACACACCTGTATCCCCAATCTTTAAAAAATGGGGCTCCCGAGTGTTAATACGACGGTAGCTTTGCAAAGGTGAGCGAAATTTTCTACTTCGACATTTAAATTTTACATCATTACATTTCCTCCTGCACTTGCTTCATTTTAAGAGTCCTTATTTTATGCTCCAGAACCTGCTCATCGCATCTGCGGAAGTGGCTCTCTCGTCCATACATTTTGTGTTCAATTAAAATTAGTTTGTAAAGTGCTACAAGAACCCTGTTTATTTCTGCTGCTAGCAAAGCTGTTTTTTAAAAAGCATTTCGTGTAGTATCGAGCTTTACGACTATCGGGATCGGATGCATTTTGAAGACGCCTTTGCTAAGTCAAGATTCGCCTGCCAGGAAGATCAAGAAATACACATTTCCACTCACTGGCCTAAGCTCCTCTGCCAGCAGAGCGGCGGAAACGAGCCCTTCTGCGAACGTCCGCCCGGAAACACCCGGAAATGCCGCACGACAGACCGCGGGAGTTCTCCCTCCAGCCACTAGGAGGTGCTGCTTCCTTATTAACACTAAACGAACAGGGCGATCCTTCTAAAACCCCGGAAGGTCTGTCGCACGAGGATTGGGGGGGGAGGGGTATGTGGATCGGTGTGGAGAGTAAAAGGAGAGCATCTCGTCACTGGAATCTTCCCCTCCTCCAGACGCGTCCAGGATACAGCACAAGAGAACGCGCATGCGCGGATAGATATTATCGCAGCCGACTGTGGGTAAGGTGAGCTCAGCAGCGGTTTTCCCGTCTCCCCGCCTCCGTGTGCTCGCTGGGGCGGAGCTGGGCAGCCGTTTGAATGCCGGTGGCGGGAACGCGCGTGTTGGACGGCGCGAGAGCAGCTAGCGCCCGCCTTATTCACCCCGGCTGGCCGACGGGGGCCCCGGCCGGCCGACTCTTCCCCGCGTGACGGTATTGAGGCGGAGGGGGAGGGAGGGTTGTGGTTGCCTTGGTTTTCTTCCAGAGGGCGCGAGGGGTTGTCGGCGGAGGCAGCGCGGGGGAGGAGCCAGGTAAGAAGACGTGGTTCGAAGAGGGCGGGCTTTTGTCGCTTCGGTGATGGGGAGCGAATCAAAGGGCGCTATAGGGGCAATGCCAGAGCGCGCTTGTTGCCAGGGCGACAGCGGGATGACCGTTGCCGGGGCTGTCCCGCTTAACGGTCCCGTCTCAGCGGGCGACGGAGCAAAAGGCAGCCCTGTGAGGAGGCGAACATGTGTATTCATTGGGCGCTGTCTCTTAAAACATTACAAGCACAGAGTTACCTATTTGGCGAGGATGCTGCTATCATTACAGAACGTGGTTTAATACGTACAAACGTCTCCTCAGTGTTTCTGCTGAATAACAAGTAGACACTGGCACTGTACAGAAAGGGCATCCAAAGTATAGCAGTTCAGCGATGGACTTCTGCATAAAAGCGGTGTCATCCATTCTAACTCAGTTCATTGCCAATTTTTTCTTAAAATGCTGCTTTAAAGCATTCTTGTCTACATAACGGATTCAAGCCTTAGGCTATAAGAGGATTAATCCTTCTCAATCAATTGTGTAGAGGTGGAACAACAATCCCTGTACCTTCAAAATGGTGCACATCACGAACACAGTTTGGTAAGTGCTGTAGCAGCCTCAGCAAATAAATATGCGTTTTTAATGTTCAAGATGTAGCTCCCAATGAATATAGATTTTGCTTACTCACAACCTCCAGATGGGACTTGGGGAAATCTCAGAATTACAGCTCATCTTCAGAGTACAGAGGTCAGTGATTTTGGATAAAATTGATGCTTTGGACGGTGGGGGCTATGGCATTGTATTCCACTGCTGTCCTCCCCAGGCTTCACTCCCCAATCTCCAGGAAGTTCCCAACCTAGATCAGAGCGCCCTGCCCCCAGTCTCCTGCTAGTGGCCAGAGATGACCTGGTGGAGCTGCTCTATTTGCTCCCCTCACCGCTGCAGTAAAGTTTGTAAAAGGCCCTGGGTTGAAGTACAAGAGCAGTACAGAGAAATAGTCTAGCTTTCTGCTTGAGGCTAGTTGCTTGAATGTAAGGAGGGTTATTAAGGGTTCAAAATGCTTTTTTCTCCAGAGCCTTTTAGGTAAAAGAAGGGGAAAATCTCTGCATTACTGAAGATGAGCTCGTGGGCTGATGCAGGGAGGAGCTGGCTGGCGTGAGACCACTGAATAAGGGTGCTTTCACACACTAGATAAAACACTTTCAATGCATTCTGCAATTGGATTTTGCTGTGTGGAATGGCAAAACCCACTTGGGAATGGTGGATTGAAACGGCATTATTTAGCAGGAGTCAAAGCACCATAAATTTGTGCCTGAAGGGCCCAGGTTCAACCCTGTTAGAAAAGGATCCCATAGTAGAGAATGTGAAAAACTCTCTAGAGTTACTCCCTGGAAGACAGTATTGCCCTCAATAGACCAACTGCCTGCTTCGCTGTGGGCAACTTCATGTGTTCCTGTTCTCTTTTCTGTTATACCGCTTATCTGCTGTTGGAAGCAGGATAATGAATTCCGTAAATGTTTAGTCTGACCCAGCAAGGCTCTGATTTTCTTGCATGTCTGAGCTTGCACCGAGGGATAACCAAGACATGATGGCAAAAACTGCATGTGTTTCTGCTTGTGATGGCTACCAACCTCCACACCTCTCACCTGTAGATTCAGTGTGGTTGGGTGGGTTAGGCATTCACAGTTCATCACTCATCATTTAAAATACAGAGGACAGCCATGACCATTTCCCATCCCAAGTGTTCTCTCTCTTTAACAGATAGGCAGGGTAACTTTGAATAATCACCCCTCACTCAGACACAGCAAAGGGCATTTGGAGTTAGGGACTCAAACATTGCTTCATTCACATGCTGCCACCATTTATTCATATCCTAATATCTATTTTTGTATAAAGGCTGAAATTTTAGCTTTGTTCCCTGAGACCATGAATATTTGCCCACAGAGTTAAAATCTACAAGGAGTTCATTTGTTTGAACATAATCTGGGAGTAAATCAGGTCCATGTTACACAGGTTTATATTTATATTGCACAGTTTATATTTGAATTGAGGTAGGTACATAAACAAATGAACAGTTGCACTCTTGTATTTAACTCAAAACAAATGGGAATGTTACTTCAGATATTTAGAGAGATGGAAGAAATGCAACATATTTAAGTACTAGGTGTAGTGTATTTATTTATTAGAACAATTATAATGCCTTCTGTTTAAAAATAAAAACTTAATGTGGCTTACAATATTGAAATCTGTACAAACAGTTTAAAAATAGATAACAATAAATATTAAATACTTATAGCACTGTGAACAAAACTTTAGAACAGCGGTCCGCAACCTTTCGGCTGCCGCGGACCACTGCTCCGGAGTGGGGCGAGAGGGCAGCCCAGGGGGCGACGCACGCGCGGCAGCTCCAGCACAAACGGGCATGTGTGGACTGCTGTGCACGCGTGTTTGCACCGCCGCCATGCCGGCGGCCGCGGCTTCCCCTCCCAGCCCCTCCGGGCCGCCAGCAAATCGGCCGCCAAAGCGGCCGATTAGCTTGCGGCTCGGCAAGCTTCTCTTCCCTCCCCTCCCGAAACAAGAAGCTTGCCTGGGCGCGAGCTAATCGGCCGCTTTGGTGGCCGATTTGCTTGCGGCCCGGCGAGCTTCTCGCTTCGGGGGGGAGGGAAAAAGGAGCCGCGGCCCGGCGCCAAGGCCTTCGCGGCCCGTGGGTTGGGGACCACTGCTTTAGAAGACATTCTGAAACAAAAAACAAACAAACAGATGATGCAAGAAAGGAAAGACAAAGTGTACAAAACCAGAATGTAGACGTGTATGAAACCAGAGTGTAGTCAGATCAGTAAGCTTTCCCAAAGCCTCATTGTCATGTTTTGTGAAATTGGGGGTACTTCCTGCCTACCTCCGCCCTATTTAGAGATATAAAATTGCTCATCTTACACTATGGTATGTGAGTGTTGCTGAAAAGGTTGTGGTGCAGAGCACAACATGATGCCCACTATGAGCTTTTGAAAAGAAGTCCCATCTGCATATGGCTATTTATTTTCCTTTATTTTCCATTATTTTCCATTATTAACAACATGAGCAAAAAAGTAAAAGCAAACAAGGAAATGTTCAATGTACTCAGTAAAAATCACTGTAGAGTTTTAGCTGACTAATTTATACTTTTAGTAACAGGACTTCTATCGGGGCTTTGTAGTATGTTTATGCAGGCTGTCACTCTTCTAAGCAACTGCAAAATCACAGATTTTTGGCTTAAAGTGTTGAAGATAAAAGGTATTTTTTAAGTGTTGTATATAAATTTTATTTGAATTAAGCACTTTTAGAAGTTCCTAAGTTCTTATGTTACACATTTTTATAGTGATCACGTGGGCTCTAACTTACTAAAACATTAAGATATTAAAGTATTTTTAAAATTTAAGTTATTTTATAGCAAGCAGCAATTTCCAGTCCAGTATCATCAGTTCTTATAACAGACATCAACCCTTTTTCCACCAATGTGATATTTCACATTTTTAGACTACATTCATTCACTTACACATGTACACAAAAATGCGTTTAACAAATAATTAAGTATCATCCAGTATATGTGCTTATGAGCTGAGAGCTCCTGATGGCTTCTGAAACCAGGCAGCACTGAATCTAATCAATACTCAAATTGGCTACTGCAAAAATACCCCACAAGGCATAACATTGTGAGCTTCAGTAATGAGATAAAAGTGTAATAAAAGATTTGATATTGGGCAAAGACTCAAAAATACATGCACATCAAGAATGGGTTATAAGTTATGTTTATGTTTTTCTTATTTCAGTAGTAATAAGATGTCAAAGAAAAAACCACAAGAATCAAGAAAGAAACCAGGAGTGAGTTACACATCTTTTCTTTTTACTCAAACACATGAAGCACTTTCAGTTGATCCATAGCTTTTGATATATGTGATACATTTTCATGAAATGTTTTTTGAAGTACAGCACAAATGATTTGTAATTTTGTAACTCTTAATATACAATTACTGATTGCCTTTCTTACGTATTTCTTATGTATGTATTTCGTTAAAAATAATTTTATTTACTATTTTGGACTTGTTAGCATTATTCATATTTTCAATGTTATCTCTTTAGTAATTTTTTTACAACTCTGGTTCTAATACCTATTTTTGTATTCCCATCATATTTCTTGTTCAGTATAATAAATAGGGTCTAGCTGGTGGTTTTACTTTCTATTTTATGGCTGCATTCTCCAGGGATGTAAAACCAAGTTGCAAACTCGTGATAAATGGCTTCCTCCAGAAGTGCCAGATGTATCAAGAATTTTGAAAGTTCCTGGAAATGAACTAGAAGAAGAGTCTGATGAGATATTTGGTTAGTGTTCAACTTCTATGGCTTGTAGCAAATAGTATATAGTTCCTGTGTTTGTTGATTGGTAAAATAATCTTAGATGATTACTCATATGAACTTACGTAATTAGCCAGTTAGTTGAATTTGTGTATGAGTAACTATACTGCAGTGAAAAAATAAACTTATTTCTGAAAGGTGATATTCAGATGGTATAAGTAAGTTTCACAATAACTATCTCAAAGCCAGTTCTCCTACTACATACAGAGTGGAACAACATAGTTTTTTACCAGGTCCTATGCAACGAAAGATGTCTCCTTTCAACTGAATATCTGCATCATTAGGATGAGATGGGAAATGGTGCTCCAGACTTGTATAGCTTTAGATTTATGATATATGTGCAGTCTAGAATTGCAAAGATGTGGAAATTTGTACAGATCCAAGAACTTGGGTCTCTTAGCCATGTGAAAGAAACAGCAACCCCACAAGCAGATATTGGAGATTGTTGTAATGTTTTTTTCTGTTTCATGTAGATCCACCCTTGCATAGTACTGCTGTGTCTGTTTATGAGGATGAAGAAATAGAAAGAGGCCAGTATTCAGAACATGATGAGTCCATCAGTAATTCATCTGATAACAGTGATTGTGATGCTCCTGTGCCCATCAGTAAGGTAGCAAAACGAAATCACAAGCAGAAAAGGTAGGAGGTTCTACATACTTGTTATTCCCTTTTGTAGCAGAAATGACCGCTTTGAACCATGGAAGAGGGATTAGTTAAGATCAAAGTAAAACATTCATTGTTTTCAATCTGAACAATTTGCTGCAAACAGACCCACTGTACACTCTAAACAGCACAAAAGGTAGAACTCCTGTCAGTTGACAGTAAAAAGGAATGTTTATAAGACATTAGAGTCAAGGGATGTGCACAATGAAGTTTGTTTCCCCTGACCCCAATTCCTCTCTATCCTGAAATCTCTCATACAGTATAAATAAGAAGAAACACAATTCCACTGTGAATATTTTGGCTGGACGAATAGTTTCCTATTCAGCTAGCTCCGGACTTCAGCATTTAATATTATCAATATTGTGCAACTATGTTATACTGCTGTTTTGGGATAGATGAGAAGGAAGCTCATTATCTGCCTGATGATTTCTACTGTTTCAAATTGCCTTTATTCCATGAGGGAATTGTCCGTTTTTTATTTTACAATACCCCCTGGACATTCAATTTTTTACATATAATTCTGGACCATAAAAGCAAAATACAGTAGAAAGTCCTCACACACAATGAAACTGAGAATGAATTGTGTGGCTCAGAATCCAGCTTAGCCTGAGCTTCTCAGAATTTGGAAGCTAATCAGGATCAGTCATAAGAAGAACCCTGCTGGATCTGACCAATTGTCCATCTAGTCCAGCATTCTGTTTCACACAGTGACAAACCAGTTTTGGAGGGCCAAGAACAGCATAGAAGCCGATGTGTTCCACTGATATTGCCTCCTGGTCAGTTTCAGAGGATTGGTGCCTCCAAATGTGGAGGTTCCCCCTCAGTCACCATGGCCACTGATAGACATTCTCCATGAATCTATCTAATCCCCTTTTAAAACTTTGTATTCCTGAGTCCATTGCTACATCCTCTGGCAGCAAATCCCATGGTTAGCAATAGTGAACCATTTCTATGTGTCACTTGCCTGAAACACCCTGTAGATGGATCCGCCCTAATCTGGTTGTCACTCAGATATGTCCTCCTCCTGCTGTTTACTCCCTTTCCACTAATTCTCCATTCAGGTACCGTTCACACATTCCCACCTAGCACATTAATTTACTTAGGCTACAGTTCTGGGAGCAATTTCCTGGAAATATTAAGTTAAATGAGCTTTGGTTTTGTGTAGCTCTGTTTAAACTCAATCTTGGTCATGTATAACAGCGGTCCGCAAGCTTCTGCTTCTGCAAACGCGCATGCGCGGACTGCCACGCACGCGCGTTTGCGCCCAGCAGGGGCGCAAACGTGCGTGTGCGGCAGTCCGCGCATTTGCGCCGGCGCCATGCCGGTGGCCGCGGCTTCCCCTCCCGGCCCCTCCAGGCCGCTAAAGCTAAAACGGCCGATTTGCTCGTGGCCTGACAAGCTTCTCGCTTCGGGGGGGGGGAGGGAAGAAGGAGCCGCGGCCCAGCGCCGAGGCCTTTGCAGCCCGGTGCCGGGCCGCAGCCCGCGGGTTGGGGACCACTGATGTATAACATGCACCACATTATCTTTGTGCGTACATAACAAGCAATTCAGTTTGCACATTATTTGATTACCACTGCAATAGTGCTGCCTCCTTATTTCTTATTGTGCCTGGTTCCAGCAGCTGAATTTTTGAAATTTTAATATTTACTACAGAATGGTAGAATATATTGCATTATATTAATTTTTCTTCTCAGCAAGAATCAGCTTGCCATAAAATCAAGGCGAGTGATAAGAGAAGATTCTGAATCAGAACTGGTGGAAGAGAATATGGTAAATATGTGATTGTAAAAGCAAGCCCTCAGTTTATTTGGGGAGGAGGGACTAATCAGCAATATATTGAAGCCTGGGAATTTATCAGTTTTGCAGTCAGTGCATGTATTTTATTTGTATAACATGGCCACTTGACTGAAATCAGGATGCCTGTTCCTAAGAAACACAGTATGAGGTTCCCATCTAGGAATGGAGCTTTCAAAACATGTTACAATTTATAAATGAATGCATTTCTCATTGTTCTTGTTTTCCAGGTGTTCAAAAATCTGATAGGCAGCACACACACCAGTAATAAAATTAGGCATATGAGTTACATATATACAGTAGTCCGTGCACAAGCATATGTGCTGTGTCAATGCAGCATGCATATAGTTTCTTGGTAAACTGCAGAGCTTGCATATTACAACTGTCAGTACTATTCCAAAGAGATAGATATGGTCCTCTGGCATTCTACTTCGTGTTAAACATGCCAAGAATTAGCTAAAATTGCAGTTTAAAATGGTGTTGATATAAGCAGATTTCAACAGCTACAACTTCCTGATATTACAAAACACTTCAGGCAAACAAGTTCCTTCATTTTTTGTAACTAGATGTCTAGGATGACTGCAAAAACTTCTGTGCAGCAAGATGAGGGACCTTCACCAGAGATCGGGGCAGGGAACATTGGTAAGAAAGTCATCATCCATAGTATTCTATTTATACATTGAAAGTATTTCAAAATTAAATAAATACTCATGGTATTAAGGGCATCAAAATCATACTGTCAGCTGTATGCAATTTTATAACTGTAAAACAGTTCCACAGGGCATGCAAAAAGGATCTCTTCAGCCAGGTATTTGGTTGAGACCAAGTATAACCAACAACGTCTGAAGGGTCCCTGCACCCTCCCTCCCAGAACTCCATCAATGCGGCCTGGACCTGTTTGCACTGTTACAATTTCTAGTTATTAGTATGTTATATGTTATTGATTGTTTCATGTATTGTTTATATGTTTATATAAGCCTCGGGGGAGGGCAGTATATAAATATAAATAAATAAATAATAAACATGGCAAATGGACGAAGACTTTTTAATTTTCACGGTCATACTAAATGCTAAGAGACAGACATTTCTTTAAATCTATAGCTGAAATAATTCAGATTTCAAATTACTCTCTTACATTTACATAGTGAGAAGAGGAAGGGCACTGTAATACCAACAATTGATTCCAAACCTCTGTTACTACTTTATTTAGATCCAGGTGGCAATACCACACAGTCAGTAAAGATTTGGCACCCTAACAGATTTTCCAGGCATGTCACAGTATCGGATGTTATTCTGGATGAGTTTGAGAAAATAACAGCCCAGTACAAGTAAGCATCTTGCCTGGTGGCTGAGAACTTTTTAACTGATACTTAGTTGGCTGATATGTTGATCAGTGACTCCAGTAGAACAGCATCATCTTAAACTGTTATTTTCTGTAGTACTTTTCTAAATAATTGTGTTGATTGTTCAAGATGCAGATTTGAGTACACAGAGAACAATTCTGTACTAACCTGTAAGGTTCATTTTCTTCTCCACACTCCATCCACAGTACCAGGATCAAAATAGTTAAATGAATTAGATTTTTGTTTAATTTGTGGTGTAATGCTCTTAGATTTACAGTACATATAACTGATGAGCAAGTAATAACAAGGCTTAAAAGAATAGTTGACTAGACTTAACTTCACAGTACTAGGCCTGAACAAGTGAGAAATGCAAATATTTGATGAGAATGTCTAACCTTTTGCCATGCAAATGATAGGAGTTCAAAAACTGGATTGTATAACTTATTTGACTCAATTTGCCATTTTTGTAGTTACAAAGAAATATGTTGACTTATACATGTCTCCTTTTTTCAGACAGGGAGTAGAGATGAAAAAATATAGAAAAGCAATCGATAGCTTTTATATTAGTTTCAGAGACCAGCTCATTCATTCTGTAAGTATGATATCAAAACAACTGAGTAGTAATGGTATAAAAACAAACACTTGTATTTTTCAGTTTGCAAATGTAAAATAGTATTGAGTATCAGCACTAACATAGACTATCAGTGGTCCCCAACCCCCGGTCCACAGACTGGCCCCGGTCCCTGGATCAGTCGGTACCGGGCCACAGCTCCTCCTTGTCCTCCTCCCTGGCTGCTGCCTTAGGGGCTGCTCTGCCACCAGCTCACCTTTGGTGCTCTCCAGTGGCCGCTATGGCTGGGGCTCCCCCTCAGTGTGGCACTGCGCAGCTGCTGCTGGCAGTGCCCCCCAGCGGGCGGTGGGAAAGCAAGTGGAGCAGGGGCTCAGGTGGCAGCGACATCCCTCAGCAAAAGACTACCCCCCCGCGGGCCTCAGTAAAATTGTTGTTGACCGGTCCCCAGTGATAAAAAGGTTGGGGACCACTGGACTATGGTATCATGGATCTGTTAATTCCAATGTGGGCTGTGTGCTATTCTTCAATTATTTTTATTATAATTAATTTTGATTATTCTTTCATTATTGTGAGTTTAATAAATGTAGGTGGGGATGGTAGTCTTTAAGCAGCAGCTGGACAGATAATTACCAAGGATACTTTAGGTTGATTCTGCATTGAGCAGGGGTTTGGATTAGATGGCCTCTTCCAACTCTATGATTTTAGTATTATACTTTCATGAGTATTACTTTACAGGAAAAAAATATTAATCAGGAATAAAGATAAAGGGAATGTAGAAATACTTATAGCAAGAAGATACAACTTTTTGCCTATAGGTTTCATTTGCTTTGGGTGTATTTCTACAAGAAACCAACAGTGTTTCTTTATATGATATAGCAATTAGAAACCAGTCAGTTTTATATAAGGGCAATTCAAATTGGTTAGTCGAAGGGCTGCAAAGTCCATTCTGTTGTGTTTGTGAAATGCAGCTATGTGGAGTTTTTGTTACAGCAGATACAGAGTAAGATTTTTCAAAGAGAATTTTGTTTACATTTATAGAAAATGTCTGAAATGATCATATATTCTTTGAATAGAAGAGCGACTGGGATAGTTGAATTATTGGGATCCATGCCTTATGAGGAAAGGTTGAGACAGTTGGGTATGTATAGCTTGGAAAAGAGGAGGGCAAGAAGTGAGATAATAGCTGTCTTTAACTACGTAAAAGATAGACATATTGAAGAGGGCAGCAACTTGTTTACTGCAGATTTAGAGAAGACTAGGAACAATGGATTCAAATTATGTGACCGGAAGTTCTACTTAACTATTAGCATTTTCTGATGGTGAGGGCTGTTTGTAGATGGAATATGCTGTCTTGGAGGGTGGCGAAATCTCCTTTGTTGGAAGTTTTTAGGAGGAGACTGGATGAGCACCTGTCAGGAGTGTGTGACTTGGTCTTGACTGGATGGCCATTTGTGGTCTCTTCCAGTTCTGTGTGATTCTGATTCTGAATATTTTTGTGTTGAAATCTTTAGGTATGCCTGTAAAGATTACACTTCCATGCAGTTGTAAAAGCAATCTAAATTTAAGTATTTAATATTTCTGCTAATGAATTAGTTTATACCCTACATCATATTTGAAAGGATGGCTGTATACTTTCAGATCTTCAATTGAAGTTATACAAAGCTTCAATATTCCCACCTCACATGTAATTCTTGATTAGGGATAATAAACACGAAAGCTTTCTTGCTTTCCGTTTTTGTTGGATGTTGAAAATTCTTTAAACTTTCTAACATTTATATAATATATATTAGGAGCAAAGCCTGTTTGGGCGCTAGAGTTTGGCAGTGGGAAGAGGAAGGGGAGGAGTTGTCCAGTCTGTAAGGGCATGGGGTTGAATGTTTGTGTTGTGTGGGAGGTTGTGGTGGCAAGTGAGGGCATGGGTGTGGAGATATGCGTGTCAAGAACCTGTGGTTTGGAATGTTCATTGAGTGTGGGAGAGGACTGACCTTTGGGAATTGTGGTATAGTGGTTACAGATGAGCTTTCCAGAGCCGTGTCTTCAGATATGTGAAGAGAAAATCAGACTGGAGATTCTTCTTACGGGAAGATTACATGGCAACCAATTCCTCCCAGTTCTGCGTCATTTCCCTTCTTGTGTGAATTAGGCTACAGACTCCCAGTTCTGCGTCATTTCCCTTCTTGTGTGAATTAGGCTACAGACACCGAAATGCCCCTCTGCCCTAATACACATGGGGTAGTCACAGTGCACAAGTGTCCACCCTGTTCCTTCTTCTCAATTTTTTCACTGTTGATAAAATGTTATGTGCCCACATGCTTCTTTCATGGTTGTCTGCAGAATAACGCTGTGCAGTGGCCTCAAATCCGCAGAAAGTTGCAAACAAGAAAGACACATGGCTTGGCTGTGTCTAACCCCTGGCCAGAACAGTATTTTAAGTGAGAAGGGGCTCTTCTGTCGCCTCTCTGTCAGCCAACTGTTTGGCAGAAAGGGAAAGTTCCCCACCCTCAAAAGGAATGCCCTCAGGCTCCCCTGCGTTGCTCTTGGAAACGCCTCCCTCCCCTCAGTCAGGGACTGTCAGAGGCTCCTTTGCAGCAGGGTTGAAGAGAAGGGGAGGGAGAGCACTCACCAGCCTCCTGCCAGTTCTGTCAGGGTTCTGAAGCAAAGTTACAGTTGGACATGACAGTTAGGACAACCTTGGGGCGAAAAGGGCTGACACAGCCTGTCCAAGCCTCCGTTCTCGTCCGCCTTGGCAGACCTACTGACCTCCTCTCCCCGCGGTGGTCAGGGGCAGACTGGCAGCCATGTCTCCTGATTGCCCCTAGCTTGGCTGACTAGATGGAACTCTGGTCTGTCCTGGTGAGGGCCCAATCGGAAGGCACTTTGCACCTTCCGATTGGCCCCTCTGCTTGTCAGTCCGGGGCCAAGAGACCAATCTGGGAGTTTTTATCCCGGACTCAGCCCACCCCAACACCCCTTACAGCAGGCAGGCGCAGGTCCATTGCCCTCCGTGGCCAGCATATGTGTGGGTGCAAGGGCAGGTGAGCCATATGCAGCTGGGTGATGGGAGCTGGTGATCTAGGGGCTAGGCCAATCCAGAGTCACCCAGCTTTGCTGGGTATCTGGACAGACCCCGGGAGAAATCTCATCTTAGGAATGTTAGCAATGCAATACTTTTTGATATTGCTTATTTCCTTCTGGGCCTGACAGCTATTAGATATAAACCCCTCAGAGTCTAACTTCAAAATCACAGAAAGCTCATATTAATGAATGAAGTGTGTTGAGATCGATTTTGAAGCTAATGGGTGTTTATGTTAAATAGAGCACAGAAGCTGAGGAATTGAGGAAAACAAAGGCAAAAAGAATAAAGGTAAACAATTTTGTGATGTTCTTTAACTGTGTAGAATGTCTCAGTTTTTAAGATATAATTGTGACACTTTTCTCCTGGAGGGGGAATCAAAAGCAGCGTACAAAATCAATGAGCAATGTAAACTAAGTACAAACTAAGTGAAGACATAATAATATAATAATTTGGGTAATGCTTGATAGAAAGTAAAAATGAGTAAAATACCTAACGTAAAAAAATATCATTGTTCTACTTTAATGTGTATTGAATGTTCTATGAGCAATTAATTTTTTGTTTTCTTTACACATTTTAAAAAATCTTTTTTTCACTTACATTCCAGATGGTTGGAAAGATAAATAAGAAAAGACTTCGTTTGATAGAAGTTAAAGAAGAACTAATTAGGTATGTTTTCACTTATGTGACAAAGTTACATCATCAATTTCTAGATATTTAGTTTTGTTTACACTTTAGCCATAGAATGTAAAGACTTCCTCTCATTACTTTTAATAATGGTCTGTGCCAATTAGTAGGGTTGGAAAGCAGTGCTAGTGCCACCCACAGATTAGGTAGGAGTGGAAAATTCTTGTTCCAATTTTAATGAATCTCCCTCTTGAAGTAGGTATAACTAATAATAGCTTATAAAAAGGTAAAGGTAAAGGTATCCCCTGTGCAAGCACCGAGTCATGTCTGACCCTTGGGGTGACGCCCTCTAGCGTTTTCATGGCAGACTCAACATGGGGTGGTTTGCCAGTGCCTTCCCCAGTCATGACCGTTTACCCCCCAGCAAGCTGGGTACTCATTTTACCGACCTCGGAAGGATGGAAGGCTGAGTCAACCTTGAGCCGGCTGCTGGGATTGAACTCCCAGCCTTATGGGCAAAGCTTTCAGACGGCTGCCTTACCACTCTGCGCCACAAGAGGCTCAATAATAGCTTATAGTACCCTGAAATTGATGGGTGATATGGTAAAAAGGGGGGGAAGGAAGATTAGGGATTACATGGTAAAGAGGATCTCCCATGCACACAGGTTGATAGAGGAAAAAATACAACTATTTATGTTCAGGGCTCCACTAATATACATATATTCATCATTGATATATGTATAACTAACTATATTCAGTATTTTTTCCAAGTTGAATCATAACATTCTCTGTAAAATAAGTTTTATTTATGTTATGTATTAAATGAAATTTATAAACAGAAACTCTGTTTCAGGTAAGTGTTCTCTCCTTTGTGGTTGTCTTGTAATATATAAGACAATGAGGAACTCCTATTTAATTAAACAGATCTACTAAGTATCCTACTTTTTGGATTTCTTAAGATATTGAGAAATATTTCTGCCAAGACAGGCAGACAGAATTGCCTGGTGTAATTCATCATGCCTTCTTTTGCTAGGTAAGAGCGTCAGAGTTTTAAGTCATTAATTTTGTAGATGTAATGTGGGATGTCTTCCAGAACTAGTTCAAAATAACACAAAGAATCAAGGCATAATGTTCACATGCTTGCATTATGCAGGACTGAACTGCAGCTGAAGAAATTGCAAAGAGAATGCACTGAACTAAAAGAGAAAACATCATCTGCCAGAAATGCAAGACAGTTTCTAAAAAATTTAAAGGACCTACAACATGAATATTTATGTAACCAGAAGAAAACTCCACAAGGAAAAGTAGAAGTAAGTGTATATTTAACAATCTGATTCAAAAATGTTATTTAATCTCAACTAATAATGAGTTGCCTGTGCTTCCTAGAGACACTCATTCCTTTGTGCTTTTGTATTTAAGGCACCTGCTTTGAGCCTTAGTATGTACTACCTTTGGAACATGTTGGTAGGCACATTCCAGAAAAGGATATTCTAGATAGGCTGATACCTGCATTGAAGCCAGAAACTAAGGTGTCTGTGCCGAAGTTGCACCCATTTGCTTGCAGCCCTGAAAAGAGCTGAAATGCTGGCCATGTCCAATCTCATGACCGCAGCTAGAAACTATAGCTGGTCCAAAATGCAGTAGCCAGGATCCTCACAGCAACACCGTGGAGGTGGCCCATCTGGCACATTCTCCATCAACTGCAGTGGTTGCCAGTTGAATTCCGGATCAGGCTAAAGCAGGGGTAGTCAAACTGCAGCCCTCCAGATGTCCATGGACTACAATTCCCATGAGCCCCAGCAGCAGGCAGGCACACTTGTCGGCAGTGTGCGCACAGGCGCAGAACACTCAAGCAGCATGGAGGCGGCCATTGGAATGGATCTACCACCACTGCTTGCCACTGCCAACCAACCTGAGGACCCCCAAGAAGACGCCAGGCAACCCCAATTGGGGTCGCGACCCCTAGGTTGAGAACCACTGTTCTAAAGTATCTGATTTTAAGCCCACCTTCTAAAATACCATATATACTCACATATAAACCGACCTGCATATAAGCTGAGGTGCTTAATTTTACCACAAAATCTGGGCAAACTTATTGACTCGCATATAAGCCGAGGGTGGGAAATGCAGCAGACTACTGGTAAATTTATAGGGTGGCCTAAGTGCTTAATTCATGCTCAATTATCATAGGCTTTCCCATCCAGCCTCCCTCCCAAGAAAAGTCAAGAGGATGAATAGCTGCTGGTTTTTGTACGCCACTTTTCACTAACCAAAGGAGTCTCAAAGCAGCTTACAATTGTCTTCCCTTCCTCTCTTGATGCCAGACACCCTGAGAGAGCACTGACAGAACTGCTCTGTGAGAACAGTTCTGACAGAATAACCAAATAGTGCCCCCAGGGCAGCAAACCAGAGCAGAACAATAGTACCCAAAGTTGGCAACCTACTACAACAAGTACAACAGCTACCAAACTGGGAGCTACAGTGCCCCCCAGAACAAAACCCTGAAAGAAATAATGGTAAAAATCAACTTTTAAAACACAACCCCAAGACGAAAAGGCAAACAATGCTGCCCCTCAGATAAAAGAAGAAACACTGAAAAAACACTAAATCCCAAAGCACCCCCCAAAACCCACTCCACCAAACCAAAAGAATAGCTTGGAAAAAGTGATTAGGAAAAGAAGGAGAAAAAAATATCAGAATCCCTCAGTCAAACCATTGATGTCCTACAAGCTGCCAGAGTAAGCTTCCAAGATATTTGCAGAAGGCAATGGTTAGCTGGAAGCAATTAGCTCACTTGCAAAGAGCTTAGTTTTTAATATCTTTGCAGAAGGCAAAGGTTAAATGGAGGCCACTAGCTCACTTGCAAAGAGCTCAGGTTGCAGGTGCAATGCTGCAATTGGCTGGCTAGGGGCAGGCTGTAAATTACCTGTGTATAAGCCGAGGACGTCTTTTAAGTGCTAAAAACAGTGCTGGAAATCTCGGCTTATATGCGAGTATATATGGTATGTATAACTAGATTTAAAGCCCATTGTACTTGTAAGGGTGCTAGAAAGGGTGGATCAGAGAATGTCTTGCCTGGTAGTGGGTTTGTGGCAAGAGTATGGTAGGTTTTTTGGCAGAAGGGATGGGAGAGGTGTAGGAAAGTATAGAGATACTAGGGGGGAATGTGCAGTAGTGGTTTGTGAAGGAGGGATTAAGTTGTTTGTTGTGTAGAAAAGGTAGTGCATTTCCATATGGTGAAGAGGATGGGTTGGAGGGGGAAAATTGTACAGAGTTTGCTGGGCCTCTTCAAGGCCCTGTGTGTGCTGCTGGGCCCGGTGGGAAGGCCTCCCGCCCTGGCGGTGGCACGGCCTTCCTCCCGGGCCTAGAAGCACACCGCTTCTGGGCCCAGGGGGAAGGCCTCCCTCTCCCTGCCCCCAGTGGCGGCGCGGCCTTCCCGCTGGGCCTAGAAGCACACCACTTCTGGGCCTGGGGGGAAGGCCTCCCTCACCTCTGGTGGCAGCGTGGCCTCTTCGAGGCACCGCGGGTATGCTTCTGGGCCCGGGGGGACGGCCTCCCTCTGTACTCAAGCTGTCATGCCTGGCTGGAACTCTGTTCTGTCCTAGTGAGGGCTCAATCGGAAGGCGCTTCATGCCTTCCGATTGGGCCCTCACCCAATTGGCTAGAACTCTTGTCTATCCTGGTGAGGGCCCAATCAGAAGGCGCTTTGCACCTTCCGATTGGACCCTCACCCAGACCAGCCCCTCCCACTCTCTGCCCACTTAGCCCTTAACCGAGCGGTTTTTACTACTTAGGAAGACCTCTGTGGGTCAAAACACATTAGGTTTACTTTGTCATGTGTAGTTAGGTATGAGTTGTTTTTACTTTGTTTTTAATATATCAGTGGACTTTGTTTAATCAATATTTGTAATGATTTTTTAATATTGTTTTGCAGCTCAACTTTTGGGTTCCTAATAAATTTCCACTACAAATAATCTTTAAGAAATGAACAGTTTACACATTTTAACAGTTTGCCCACAGATTAGATACTAGTAACCATGAGCAGAAAGCATCTGCAGATATTTCCAGAAATGTACAGTATGAAACTAATGTGATAAAATTAGCTCAAAAACTGGGAAGCTGCACTAATAATTTTCCCTTCCTTTTTTCTATAGTATGGAATTCACAGCCTTCCTGCCCTGTTGGTGGAATCACGAAGGATTTTAAGAGCTGAAAGTCACTTTCGAAGTATAAATTCAAAATTACAACAAATGTTGGCTTCATAAAACAAGTAGAGAAAAACGAAACTTTTTAACTTGTATGGTAATGCATGCATGATTTTATTATTGGTATAATTTGCTATATTCTGGTATCAGGTTTTTGAGCACTTGAATAATAATCTTTCTTCTAATGACATTCTTAAGAAGCCATAAGTCATTTTAGACCCACTACTCGAAGAAACACAATGAATGCTTTGTGACTTAATTTGATATATATTAGTGAAACTCTGAAAAAGTCTCATTCCTTCAGAAGATTTCCTGGTGGGCTTGGGAATGACAGAAGGTATTTTTAGTAATATAATAAAACTAATATTGTGTAAAATATTTCAATATCATTTTTATGGAAAAATTCAAATAGTACAAAGTATTAAATTCTTAATGTGTTCTAGCTAAAAAAATACAATAAAATACAATATCTTATTGAGCCCAACTTATGAGAATTCATTTTACTGTCATCAAGACTACAAGGATAGTTAGCTTATAGCAAAATAATATGTTCTCTTTATGTCTGACAATGTTAATAGGGAGGAAGAAGGAAACCAACCCTGAAATCTTTTTTTCTTCTGTTGGTTAAAGCTACAGTCCACATTCTATGCCAGCAAAGACCCCAGAATAAAGATGATATGAGTATTCCCATCTAGAGGAATAATTATAAGAAATGTGTTGTTACTATGCCAAGATAACACCATGTTAATTGTTTGCCCATTTACACCTGAACTTCATCAACTTCATGTTTTCTTAAAGCATCTATTAGGAGCTCATCTGGTATTTCATCAACGTCCCAGTTCTTCTGAGGGTGCAAATTAGTAACAGCATCAGCTAGTTCGACATCTTCTGAAGCTTCCAAAAAACATATGTCATCAAGCTCATCATCTAACTCAACACTTGAAGGTCTCCGGTTTTGTCCCATACTTTCACTTTTTGCTGCTAATGACAAACCTGTAGAATTTTGCATATTGGCTTTTTCTTCTATGTTCCCATTTCCATCCATTATATATACATAGTCTTCATCCTGAAAAAGAATTGTTTAATTTTTAAAACAGCTTGTTACTAGTATGGGATTTTCTAAAAGTATTACTATTACCCTCTGAAATGCTTGTTTTCTGTATAACAACCCATCCTCCCTTATAGAAATGTCTTCCCATATGAAATGTCCAGCCTGCAGTCTTGTAAAACCCCTGCTTTTAAATAAGTAATAGCAAAACTTCAGGGAGAGAACTTGCCTTCGGACTTAGGTCAACTGCTTCTAAATAATGCCAACTTATTTAGTTGCCAAACTAAATAAAGCCAAACAAGGCCAACTTATTCATAGTAATCATGATACATATATTCTTAATGTAAGATCAAGCGATGACGGTGTGTGAGAATGAGGCATTGGAGAACTCAAGTGCTGAGAAGCGCCTCTTAGAAGGGATTTTGAATCATCAGTATTCAGAAATCAAAAAGCACATTTGCATGGAAGGGGAAGGCAAGAAATCTGGCTCTGGGGCTACAGAAGGCTAGGTTTATGTAAGCCTATCCCACCAATTATGCAGATAGTTTAAACATTTTTAACTCTTGCATTGTTTTGAACCTTAAGAAATGGTAAGAATATAAACTACTGGGACACTGCTCCATGTCAAGAAACAGTTTATACTAGGTTCTGATGACCTCATCAGCTGACCCAGGTATAAGCTGCTTCATTTTAGCATGCAATGATTGGGGCCTTCATGCATAAACAGCAGAGCCATGAAAGCTGCAATTTAAAGGCAATTAAAACTATCTTAACAGCTGCAGTAATATTAGATACGCAAAGATATTTTGGATCAAGTCTTAATCTTGGAATATGTTCAAAATACATTCACAATACAGAGTTCAGTAAACTATTATTCCTAAAGCAATAATTTAGTATGATGAGGATTTAGAATATTAGGAAGTGCATTTAGCCATTGACTGAATGCAACTCAGGTCAGCTACTTTTAATGAAACCACTGCAGATTGCTTCTTAACATCACAGATCCTAATCTAGCTGACTATGGAACAGCTGCGGGATCAGTCTGAATATATTTAACCTCTGAGCACTGGCCCTTATCTAGCTAGCACAATCCAAAAAGTTAACTCATTGATTTTCCAGGAATGTGTTTCTGGCCAGTGCACAGATTAAGAAAAGAGGGAGGGGGAATGAATGTGTTATAAGTAGAATTTTAGCAGCAGAGAATACGTATTATATACAAACAACATTTTATGTGAAACATCATTCACCTCCCCTACTTTATGTATCAATTTTCATTTTCAGAGACATTAATTCAAAGTAAAGAGGTATATGCTGAGTAGAGGTAAACTTGTGAAATTTTTTGCCAATGCCAATGCATCATTAAGGAAAGACTAGATTTATTGTAAAAGTGGCCTCAGAAATAGTCCATCAGAAAAGAATTTTCCTTTTATCAGTTCATCCATTTAATACAAATCAAATGTACTTACAGTATGTTTTAAAAACTGTTAAATAAGAAAAGCATACCTCTTTGAAAAGGAATGGGAGGCATGTGTTAGATGGTAATGGAAAACCTGTCATGAATGAAAGAGAATTTGCATTACTTATCCTTATCCATGGTTCCTCTTAATATTTGTGAAACCAGCTTGCGGGTGGAGTGGGTCCAGAGTATCCGAGATGGAATAGAGTTTGCTGGCCGCACCCCAATTGGCCCTGCCCCTACACCTCCCGCCATAACTACTGCAAGAAGGGCAGCCCCACAGCGCGCCCACAGCCTTCACAGTTTCTGGCTTCGCCCTCACTGCTGTTGCTGCCCGCCCCAGGTCCGGGCCGGAGGCGGTGGCCAGACACCCCCAATTCCAGCAACAGTGCAACTCGCCTGGCCTGCACAACACCACCATCCCTTCCTCCCAGCCCTGGCCCTGTCATGAGGGATGCAGCGGCAGTGGTGTGGGGACCACAAACCCGGAGTACGATGCCGCTCTGTACTGGCCCACGACTCCTATGCACTCCTGCCACTGTTGAAACCGGGACCTCTCTGATGTCATGAACCCTCCCTGCCTTCATTCATGCCCTCCCTCCCTTCCTGCAGCCTGGCCTCGTCAGGCACCATAGAGCTGTAAATCTCCCTTGGGCTCCATGCCTCCCTTGCATTCCCAGTAGGACACCACTATCTCACTTCCTTATCGAGACGCTTATTGTGACCTTGCCGAGACAAGCAGAGTCTCAACAGAAATGTAGCTATTGAGATCAAAAGACCAGGT
This sequence comes from Paroedura picta, assembly GCF_049243985.1. NCBI lineage: Eukaryota > Metazoa > Chordata > Lepidosauria > Squamata > Gekkonidae > Paroedura > Paroedura picta. The sequence goes on from NC_135378.1 coordinate 36,923,338, forward strand.
CATCTGGCCTGGCTGGGAAACCTCACACCCTTGCTATCTGATGCTCTCCCGCTTAAATTCCTTGTACCCCCTCCCCTATCGCCTCAACCCTATAATCCCCCAATGTTTATTGTACCTTTGTATCTGCCAAGACCTTTGCTCAAGGGGTCTTGGCACGCTCCAGCTTATAGTACAGTCTGTTTAATAAAGCTCTTCTTTTGGATCCTGAACTGCTGTCTGGATTCTGAATGTGCTTTAGCATGGACTCTATTAACGGGGCTCAGTTTGATTCCTGACACCTGAGCCTGCATGCCACCGCCAGAACAACGTTGCACCCTCCTCCACAGCGAGCGTACCCATGCCGCTGATGGAGCAACTCCCCGGGCCCGCGCCAGACCACAATCCCTCCCTGCCGATGCTTCCACCGCCACGACGGGGCCAGCGGCAAAGCATGGACCTCCAGCTTGCAACACTCCACACCGCCTCCCACAACACTGCGGCTGCCTGTCCCGGAAGGTTGCGCTCCGGCCTTACTCAGAATAAGTCATCAACGCCCATCGCCAGCCCCCCACGGATATGAGGACCCTGCACCCAGGAACCCTGCCTCCTCCCGCCCTGCCCGTCCACTCTCAGTACACCCGCTGCTCACCCATCCACCCACCTGCCCACCACCTCGTTGCCGTCAGCCCACTCCAAACATCCCAAGCCCTGACTCAACCCACCCCCTTCCTCCTGCCACCTGCCACCTTTCCAACCTTATGTCCCCACCCTCTGCGCCTCACCTTCCCTACCTCCTGCCCCCCCCCGCCACTAGCACCTGCTGTATTGAGAATACAACGGGCTTGACAGCTAGCGTTATAATAAAATATATTACTGTAGATATTACAAAGGTACTTACATTCTGACTTGAAGTTTTCAGCTCTGCAAACAGGATCATGACATTTTTGATACCAGGTCTCCCTTTTCAGATCCACTATAATCCTGGAAATACAGGTGAAAGAGTTAGATTCAGTGTGTGGCGTGGCAGCAGTCCTTTGGAGAGGTCTCATTGGCTGCAAATCATAGTAGTACTTGACCGTTTTGATCTAAATATTTTTCATGCAGTATGAAACAAAGAATTAAAAATCAGTATTAGTCCTGATATTAACTTTCTGCCAACAAGCAATGTTATCAGCAAACCCAGATCTCTCTTGAAAAGAACAGATTCTTCCTTGAGTATGCTGAAGAAGAGTGGGGATGGGATTGATTCACTAGACTAGAACACAGTTTAGATATAAAACATTTGTTGCCATTTTTGTGACTTATTAGTTTGATACTGTACTTGGGAAGTGCATGTCATGTTACACAATTGAACAGAGAATTACATTAACAAATACTACTTTCTTATACATGATTTGTATTAAATCATATCCAAATGAATTAATGCAAAACAATTTTTTAAAATTTATTTCTTAAAGCCATTCTGCCAAAATAGTATTTTTAGATTTTTTCTGAACCAGCAACTTATTAACAAAATATTTTTAAAGATAATTATACATACATTATATTGTTACTTTTGTGAGCTCTGCCAATATTTCTACACCAGCGATACTTAGAGATGTCATACACTAGAAGCTCTTCAAGAGAAAAATAATTCCATCGTCGTATCCCTGCAAAAATAAAATACTTAATTTTCCAAGCAACTATATGACCTTTAAAAAGTACTTCTTTCTGTTGGACACACAATATTTCTTACCTCCTTGAATGTTATCTTTATTGACTAAAGACACAACGAAGTTATCAATTTCTGGATAGGGTGAGCTCTGGCATCCAATGGGGACTATAAAAGAGGGATGTAAAGAGTACTCACTGTCAGGTTCCCTTTGCCTTACAGAACACAAACTATTTCTAAAGTTAATGAGATCATTCTGTTGTAATCAAACATGTCACAATTATATTGCTCAAGCATAATTGTGGTTACAAAACAATCTTTTCTAAATGTGTCAATTTTGCTTTCAAAAAGTCAAATTCTCAGTCTGTTGTGAAAAGGGAGTGAATCTTGTTCTCATCCCCACTTATCTGTAACATTATAAAATCACAATTATCTTCCTCCCATGTGCAACGTAATCTTTACATCAGTTGCCTGCCAGTAGCCTTTTAGTTACTGTACAAAATTATAAAAATTGATGATGATAAGCACCTGACCATAAGCATATCTCTGTAAAGTTCATAATCCACTCATATATGCTAAAATCTACATACAAATGCTGAATGAAGTATTCAAGAACAGAAAGCTATTTTTTAAACTTAAATTTGTATTTAACATGGATTGAATGTAATTACCTGGGTTGTTACTAGAATGGCTGCCATCTAAGCAAACAGACCCTTCTTTTGTCTTTTCTGGATTGTCACAGGACAGAATTTTTAAACAACTTGAAAATCTGAACCAAAGAATAAACACAAGAGGGATGAGAAATAGGGATTTGCTTGATGCAAACCTCTTTTCCCAGATACTGTTTTTTGGTAGTGTGTCATGTTTTCACCCCATACTATAGCCACATATAAAAACAACCTATCAATTTGACTTGCAAAATTTCTTCTGAGTATTTGGAGAAGTGCATCAACTCAGAAAAAGGAGATTCTTATCCTAACAACAAGCAACAGCACTGATCAATATTAATCTTAAGGGCAGGGTGGCAAGATTTTTCCTCCTCTGTCCCTGCCTGTCCATCATGGAGTCAGTACCTATTTTTTATGTATATTTTTTAAATTTTCTATACTGTATTCCCAGCAAGCTAGCTCAGGGTGGTGCATATCATATTAAAAAACCATAATAACAGCATAAAATATTTAATTAAATTTATGTGAGAACACGCTCAATCTATATGCAAATTTGCCTCCAATCCTGGATTCTGAATTGTCAAGGGAAAAAACTGGCTAATTCATCGATGCCTCAAGTGAGATAATGAACACACTCAGTAATAATGTAAATGAATTTTAGGAAAACGATTTAAAATTTCAGTAGAGAAACATAATTGTTACCTCACGTTACAGATCAAAGAGGAAAGGAAATACTGCTCTTCTATAGAAGTATTCTTTACAGATTTAGGAACAAACTTGTTATCTTTAGCAATCTCTAAAATGACACTGTTTCCTGCTTTTGATGATTTATATAGTCGGAAATTTCTGTTCTTTGTATAAACACCTATAAAAAAATTAACCAATTAAATCTACAATTGCGTTTTTTAAAATTAAGTCAAGTCACAGTCCAGTTCCATTTAAAATTAAGAAATTTAAAATGATAAAATGATTACAGCAATATTTTATAAATCTATTTAGAGAATGTGTACACTGCCTGTCCAGACCCACTGGAGGCAGCTAGCAAGTCTGATAAGGGGCGGTATATAAAAGGATTCATATATATAAGTAAATAAATAAAAGACAAAGCAATAAAAACATGCTAGGGCATAAATGCAACATAAAACAAACAGGGCAGTTTATGCTATTGATAAAATAGCCATCAAGCTTGGATCAGACATTAGATCAGCTAAAAGAGAGAAATAGTTTGGCCTGGGGCCTAAAGAACAATAAAGCGAGGTGCCAGGTAAATAGGGTCTCAACAGAGAGCTCTCTAAAGGTGAAATGCCACCACTGAAAAAGCAACTTTACTCAGGAATAAATCCATGTTATTAAATGGGGACTGTTCCCAGAAAAGTTCCTAGAAAAACTGTTAAGTCAACAGTTTCTACATATATTTGAAATTAGTAGATTCAGAGTACCTTTATTGGCAAAAAATTGCAAAGCATAAAACGAAAAACGGGCGACGATTCCAAGATGGCAGCGGAGTGAGAGCAACTAGTTAACGCTCTTTTGATAAGCCTCCAAAAAGCTTCTACAAAGCCTCTAAAAAAACTTTTTGAAAATAGTATTAACACATATTTCCGAGAATGTTACTAATTTTAAATATTTACCAAGATCTACAAATAGTTGCTTTCCTCCATGTTTTCCATTTACTAATAGAAAAGAAAGATCTGAATTTTCTGTCTGTTTTGATGTCTCTTTCCCCTGTGTTCTGTGTAAATTCAGATGCCTGCTCTGTGACATGCCCTTCATTGCAATCTGGTTTTCACGGCAACTAGGCAAATGAGAAGTAGCCTCATAACTCTTAGAAACAGTAGAGACCAGCTGTTCCTCTGGAACCAATGGAACTTTATTCTTAGATAAAAAAATAGCAGGTTGCAGATTTGATCTTAAAAAGTTACCTTGAAACGAGAAAAAATGAGAATATCATTTGAAAAAGAACTATTTCAAATTTGATCAGAAACAATTCTGGCTTGGGGAAAAGTAATAAATCTAGTTACGTTTAGAAACAAAACCAGAATGTACATAGAGTATAAATTCCTATAGTCAACAAAGGGACCATGAGGAACAGAACATTTAAGTTGTGCAAACTGGAAACACTAAACCAGTGTATCCAATTCTCCTAATTTAGTTCTGTGTCAGCATGCCTTAAAACTAAGTTTCACACAAACTCTTTCCTCCCACTATTACATGTGCTCTATATTTTATGATATCAGTTAAATTAGACAGTTTCATCCCCTCAAGGTACCCACTTGTACTTTCATATATAACTATTTCAACTCACAGACATTTTAATATTTATTTAGTTAATTTATATCCACTTTTTCTACTCAATGGGGTTCAAAAGTCGCTTACAACAGTGGTCCGCAACCTTTTCCAGGCTGCGGACCGGCGGCAGCGGAGAGGCCGATCGCCGAGCCGCTCATGCCACGCATGCACGGCCGGGTCAGGAGCCTCATGTGCCTTTTGTACACAGTTAACTCTAGCGACTGGCACGAACTGAACCACAAAGCAAAAATTGTGATAAATGATGCTGATTGTGGTTCATGAACAGATGTTTGTGATGGGTCTCATGTCACAAATTTCCACAAACTTTTAAAGCATTTATTGGCAGTTTGTGAATGGAGCAGAAAGCAGGGATTTAAAGGACTCTGCATCCCTTTAAACCCCTGCTTTATGATTTTTACAAAAACGAGCATTGACCACTCAGCTGTGGGGAACAAGCTGTTCCTGTCAATCAGCTGTTTTTCGGGCTTTCTACAAACCCCATTTAAAGTGTCTGCAATCCATTTCAACAAGGCTTACAAGGCCAAGAACCACAAATCAGTTTGCAAACAAACCTGGTTGCTTCATGGTTTGGCCAGAAGATTCATGCCCATCCTCTAGTTAACTCACAAGATCTGTGTTCTCTTTTTGTTCTACTAGTTTTTTTTCTTTTTTGAAATCTTCCACTTGTACTTCATACAAGTACATCTTTAAAATATAATTTTCCCACTGATATTTCTCCCCTTTCTTCCCTAACATGTCCTCTCTTTCATTAAACTGTAAACATGTGCCAAATAAGGTTATATTTTTGATGTTAGGCAGCACCAGTTTATGAGTTTAGGTGTCAAAGGCATTACTATAAAAGATGCAGAAAGCATAACAAAACTTCACATTCTAATACTGAGTTTAAGTACTGCAGTAAATAATCACTATTTGTAATGTAAAATGAATTCCTGTAATAAACTGATGGTTGTGGGATTCAGGACTTTTGGCTCCTTTCCCTTTTTATTTACATTAATAACTATTTAAAAGCCAATGTGATAAACTGAAGGATGTTTACAATACATACAGTAAGCATCACATTTTTAATGCATTTGAAATAAGTGCTACTTACCTATATCAATATTACTTTTAAAAGCAGCGTTGTGGAGCTGAAATATTAAGTGCCGACTAAACTTTTCTTCAGTGCTAGAATCTAAATTCAAAACATCTTCAGCTGAACATTTCACTCCATAGTGTTGTTTTAATTTTTTACAAATGAACTAAAAATAGAAAGTAACATTCATTTTGATAACTTTGCCTTTATTTTCTTTAGAGCAGATGAATTTTTGTATATATAATAACCACATAGACATTAAAAAGAATGATACAGAGGGCTGAGAAGTCAAAGAAATATTCCCATGTTTTCAGTAACAGTTCCTTTCATATGAAAGCTGCATAGAGAGTTTGGCTGTTTTATTTCCCAGCAGCAGCGCCTTATGTTTCACTGAATATAGCTCCAGAGGCTCCCTCATTTTGGGGTGTGGGTTTATAAGTGGTTTGCAGGATGCACAGTAAATTATATATCCCTCTCCCTTTGGATCTTAGTCAATACATTTAAAATGGAGTGATTGTAAATGGAGAATTGTAATCAAAAATGTTTTGCACAAAACCAATGTTTCAACCCTCAGTTCAGCTTCCCTGCATTCTCCGTATCTTTTACATATAGTGCAGATAGTTAAGCATACTGTCCCACTCTAATGTGACCCTAGATCTGTTCAGACTCATAAATACTGTTTCAGTCACCAGTGCACATCCTATGAAAATTGCTTTGATTCTGAAGCAAGGCTAAATGATTGTTTACATGCATGTGAACAAGAATTGGGGTCATGAATGCCATTCTCCCCTCCCGCACATGTGCTGTGACTGCTTCCCTGCCTAGCTTGTGACAAATCATGTGTTGCTGTTTCATATAGAGTGGCAAATCACAATTCCAGTTTGCCCTGCCATGTAGTTCGTAGGACAAGCACAAACTCTAGTTTGTTATCTCAAATTCTGAATTGTCACAAAACATCATGGGAAGGAGGGGAGCACAGTGCATGATGGGACAGAGGAGGATGAAGCATGTAGGTCTAAGACTCGTTCACGTACCAAACCATGGTCAGATCCAAACCATACTTTCAGCTAGGCTTGTGATCTTATGGCCTCACAGGCAATCTGCAGTTTCCCCAGACAGATTCAACTTTGCTGATCTATGTATTCATGTCAGAAATTAAGTATCCCATTGTGATAAGATTGATCAGATATCAGAACTTTGGTGCAAATCTCTATTATGAAAGTCTAATCTTTACTCAAATTATAAATGTTTATAGGTGTAATTCTGCTTCTGAAATACATAGACTGGGCATGTATGTTTATTTCTACCTAATGACTAAAACTTCCCTGAGGTGACTGAATCTTCCAAAGAGATTTTTCACTCTTCTTCGTCAGCTTATTCATTGTCTTGGTTAAGATTTTTCCACTAATGATGAACCTAAATCTACCTTCCTAATTTTTCTTACAATATTACCTCTATTAAGACTGCAACCATCTGCTGTCCATCAGCTCCTGGATTCATTGATATGTAAAATTCCAAATCAAAGTACAGTTTGCAAACAGCATTTTCTGGAATAACTTCATAGCAGTGCATGAGGCTTGTTTCACAATGTTTCCTAGATTCAACAAGAATCATTAACTGTATTTGTGCAAATCACATACATTACTGAACAAAATAAATATCCAGATTTCTCATTAATAGAGAGGTTGGGCCATTAAAACTATTCTTCCAGCACAATGTCATAAAAAATAAAGATTCTGCAATATTATGCCAAAGTATCTGGTAATGAACCAGCAAAAAGCTGGGATTGCAGCCCAAAATCTGGAAGAGGCATATGCCTGCACATTTTTCTGTGACTTTCCATCTCAAAAGGTACCTGCACAATAAAATCCCCCAACTATTATTTAAATTCTTCTGCAATCAAGAAGCTTTTGATGATTTAACACAATCATTTTTAAAGAGGACTAGTGGTGGGAGGGACAGCAGTAGAAATAGAATGCAGGTATTGACTGCATTTCTTGCACCAGACCTCAAAGTGCTGGAGTTTTAACAGCTCACAGGTAATTCATGTGCTGCTAGTCTGAATTTTAGACTATTTTTGTAAGTTGAATTACAAAAAGCTGCCATTACTGATTACCTTGGGCCAAACAATCTTACTTGGAAGTGAAATTCAGTGGACAAGCTAGTCAAATGTACTTGAAAGTGAAATGCAATGGACAGACTAGCCGTGTTAGTGTTCTACTGAATAAACATGGCTTAGCCATACAAACATGGCTTAGAATAATACAAATAGTTTTTAGTTTTCCGATACTTACTTGTAATAAAACCAAAGTTCTGTGTATGTTGTTACAAGATAAAACCTCTGTTTGTTTTCAGCATTCTTTTCCAGTGCAAATACATGAACATCCTTTTAAATAATAATAATAATAATAATAATAATAATAATAATAATAATAATAATAATAATAATAATAATAAAGTATTAGGTCTCATTTTTTCATACAAGCAGATAAGATATATAAATGCCAGTTAGTAGTTTGGTTCCTTTGCTGTACTTGGCTTCCAATGCATCCTCCTATGCATAAAACATATCAAATGTTATAACACAAAATCAGGAAGGCTAAGCATGACAGAAGGATGACAATATAGTGGATTCTCTTTGTCAAGAATCTAAAAAGGTCAAAATAAGAGAAGTGAACTTGAGCCTATATAGGGTAGAACACAAATTCTAAAAAATATAGTACTAGTAGTGGAGGATTAGTATGCATGTATGCATTGATTTTATTGAGGCAATGCTATATGCCTTGTTTTTTTAACTTAAATATGAGTACTATATTTTTTTTATTGTGTTCTACCCTATATAGGCTTAAGTTCATTTCCCTTATTTTGACCTTTTTAGGTTCTCTTGGCTTTTGTTTGGGTTAGGATATTTTCTTTGTTGTGGATTCTCTGTGTATATCCCATTAATCATCCCTTTTCTTAATTAAAAGCCTTAAAGTCTTTCTTTATACCTATTTACATTATTTAAGAAGTACTGCATTTATTTCCTTTGACCTGGATAGTACATCAGATCTCAGAAACTACACCCTAGTCAGTATTTGGAAGGGAGACCACTAGGGGTGTGCAATCCCCCACCCACCCATGTCAAGACTCAGTTATAAGTTAAATAAATTAAATTGAAACTGAATCTCGGCAAGACAGAAGTGTGGATGTGTATACCTAATAGCAGTGGGTTTGCTACGTAAGTTCATATTTATTATGAAGGATCAGGTTTACTGTTTGGTGCAGTATTCTTGCTGCTTGATTCCCTAGTAACTACAGTGGTCATAATTTACCATCCTTGGATTAAAAGCCATTTCCAATCCCTACCTTGCCATTATTATCTGTGCTTCCATTTGGATTATTGTGGTGTGCTCTACATGGGGCAACCCGTGAAGATGATTTGATAGCATAAACAGAATCCTGAGGCCTCCTTTCCATTTGGAGCAGAGCACAATTGAATATATTGTCTCTCAAATATTGCTCTCTATTGAGGTGGGCAGAGGAGACTCCTCTGTACTGGGCCCCCTTCATTTTCGAGGTGAAATTTAACAGGGACCTTGATGCACTGATTTGATAGAAGTCCCTGCCTTTTAAAAAATATGCCACACAGAATTGAAGTGTGAACTTACTTTGCTACTTCTTTCAAATTAGTACTATATATATTTTTTTCTTCTAGATGTCTTTACTTTTTGTATTGTTTTATTTGACTTTGCTGTACATGCATAGTCTGAGTAGAACTGCATTTCTTAAATATATCAGAAAATAAACTACGGGCAAATGGTTATCATTAATGATTTACTATAATACCTCTTTACAACTCTTGGCGAAGTTAAATGCTTGGATTTGGCGATGAAACAGCTTCCAGATGGAGGATGGTTGCCAAGGTTTGCACAACAGTGGTCTGTAACGTGAGCACAGTGGCTTTTGTTGATACTGAGATGCTAGCTCTTCAATGTCTTTCATTCTTTCTTCCCACTTTCTCTTTGCTTGTCCTGAAACAATCAACGTATCAACATTTTGAGCTATCCAGAAAACTATCCAAATCAAAAAGATATTTTGGTATGTCATCAAATTTCTATTAGCAAATAACAAGAAGAGCTCAAAAAATTCAGAAAAGCATTGCAGGATGCAGCTTAGGAAACAGAAAAGAAACTGATTCTCTTCTTGACTCAAAAGAGGCAGATAAAATTGTGACTGGTTCTTTGTTGGCTAGGTCCCGTTTGTTAAAACCATAGGTAAATTGTGGCATTAGAACAAAGGGAACAAAATGGTGAAGCACCAAGCGCTTCTAGGATGTCCCCATCAATTAGTGGAAAGGAGTACTTCTCATTTTGTCACTGGTTTCTTGCATTCGGATGGAATTTGAAGGGAGCAGATGGTTACTGTACATGCAACAAATAGATCCCATGACAGAATTATATTCTATGGAAGACATACACCTTAGGGCCACCCCATGATATCTTTAAAATACACATCAACTCATGGCATGGTGTCTATCGCTAAAAATAGTGCTAATACACCATCAGCACATCATCATCTTATACTGGCATAAGTATTTTGAAGCAAAGCATTTTCCTCCAAAGCATCTATTAACCCAGATCTAAATTGTCAACAAATAATCTCCACCTAGGTTTGAGAAACACATTTCTGATAATGGCCCCCGGTACAGGTCCAAAACTCATTGGATGAGGCCAAGTACAAACCTAGAGCAGCCTACAAGGTTTCAGAAAAATACAAACATTATTTTTAAAAATTAATGTTTTACTGAAAAGGCTGAGATTTGGCTTTTTGAGGGAGTTGAACAAGGGAGGAGGAATGGAAACTTCCACCGGCACATGAGCCAGGTAGGTGGTCCTGCAAGTGGATAGAAACAGGAAGTACTGCTAAGCATGGAGTATGTGATTCATTCACCTGTACAAACATTTTCGAGTGACAGTCTGTGTGCACTGGGATTTGTTTCCGATACAACTAAATCAGTAACTACGTTTGCTGTAAACATCTGAAAAGTGAACTTACTGGTGCTCATGAAAGGCACTGGACAATGATTGTTAATGTTGAATCATCAGACTTCTAATTAGATACAGCAAATATGAAGAAAAATATATCTGTAATAAAAGATAAACTTAAGACAGAGTCAGAGTAGTTCAGCAGTGGAATAGGCTGCCTAAGGAGGTGGCGAGCTCCCCCTCACTGGCAGTCTTCAAGCAAAGGTTGGATACACACTTTTCTTGGATGCTTTAGGATGCTTTGGGCTGATCCTGCATTGAGCAGGGGGTTGAACTAGATGGCCTGTATGGTCCCTTCCAACTCTATGATTCTACAACACAAGCAACTTTCAATTGAATTTTTGTCCACAGAAATGTCTTAGTCTTCACATTCCTTTTAAGTTAATGATAACAACACAAGATAAAGTAACCTTGTGTTTTTCATCCTGTGGGCCCCAAGCTATTTGGATCTGTGGATCACTATACCAAAACAAAAACTATTGAAATAACAAGTGAAATGCCCACTATTTGCACTGGCCAAACTTTTGCTTTTATTTTTCCTCTAACTGGCACTTTTACTTTTACAAACTATTAATACTATTCACGAAGAACAAGAGTTCCATCTTATAGAAAATTACAAATATGGGCAGAAAAATAGGGACACACACTTCAGTTGGTTCAGTAAGGGTGCAATTTAAATCAAATATAACATATTTTGGTCAGTAAGACAGCAAGTTAATGTCCCACATCTGATGGGGGGGGGTATTTTGGATTTGCTTTGTTTTAACAGAGGTTGGTAACCCCATAATTATGTGCCAACAACAGCCCACTGAACTATTATGCTTGGCACCCAGGGTTCGATCTCTGTCCAAGCAGCCAAGGCACCGACAGCACTACTGTGGCCAGCAGGGCAGGAGAAGGCAACTGACACGGCTGGTATCAACGTCACCTCCTAGATCACCACAGTAACCAAATGATTCCACCTTCTTTCTTCAGCACACAAGCACTGTGTTGGATACAATTAGATTTTCTGCTAATGGAAAACACTTATGTCAGTACAACAGAACTTGGCATTTCTTACTTTGATCTCCCCAAAATGTTGCGCCTGGATTTTCCAGGATGGCATCAGAGGTAAACTGAAGACCTGAAGCAGGATGAGGCAATTGGCAGAAATTACTTTCCCTTTCTGTTAGCAGAAAATTAATTCTAAATCCAACACAATGCATGTCAGAAACCTTCACAGGAGTGTATTAAAGAAGAGAAGGTCCATGCTATGAGACACTGCAACTAATTCTCTAGGAAAGGGCATGCCACCTATCTTTTCTACAATTCCAAGCATTTTATCCACAGATCCTTGTTAACTGAAATTTCCACTGAAGGTAGAAGCAGCGATGTGCAGGTATAGTCTCCAAAAGCAGCAGTAAAAACAACCACACCTCCCTGTAAGACCTCTCACCTAAGAGAAGAAAGCCATGTGACACCTTTGATTAAGACTGACCACAGTAGTGCAAGCTTTCATGTGGAAGGACCGTTCATTCATATGATCTTAGGGCTTCTTTGTCTCTCTTACCAATCCCCACCCCAACCTCAAACAATCCGGTATTGCAGCATCCCCAGATGTTTTCATTCTGCACACGTTAAACCATGCACTTTAGAAGCAGACCTTCCTGCTTCCCGCAGGAAAATCACACGGAAAGGCTGGAGGGCAGGGGTGAAGAAGACGCGCTAGAATACGGAGTGGCGTGTCCGGCAGCGAGCTGGCTTTCCTGGCTCCTGCCTACCTCAGAGGATTTGGCGGCTGTTGGATGCCGCTTTAGAGACCCCTAGTAACGGGGGAAGAGACCAAAGGCAGCGGAGCCAGCCGGCCAGCCACTGTCGCCATTGGCTTCCTTGTTGCTGGGGCCGTCTCCTTCCTGCTACGGCTCCGTCTCCTCCTCTTCCAGGGCGGAGCTGACGAGGAGACCGAAGGGAGGCAAGAAGGGCGCACGAAGCAGCCGGGGTCCGGTGTGGGGAAGGTAGGCATCCTCCGTCGCCGCCGCCGCAGAGGTCAGTGACTTCCCGGCGCTGCGATTTGGCTCCCCCCCGGGCGATGTCTGGGAGCCGCTCCGGGTCGGGTGAGGCAAGCGGCAGTTAACGGCTTCGTCCGCGGGGGGGGGGGGGGGGACGCTCAGGGAGTTCTTCCCTCAGGGAAACCGTTGCTCCTCGCTCAGTCCGTCGCCCCCCCCCCCCGCGAGGCACGGGGGGGGGGGCGAGAGAAGCGGCGCTGCTGCTCGCTACTCTTTCTGCCTCCTTCGCAGGCGCCAAGGCGGCTATTGTTCTTTTTCAAACGCGCCCCTCCGCCTCCCAGTCGCCGGCTCCTCAGCTGGGCTGACTAACATGGAGACGGGATGGTGGGACCGACCCGCTTCGCTTTCTTTCTTTCTTTCTTCCATCGACGTGAGCCACCGCCGGAGGGCGGACGGCGCGTGAGCAAAGAAAGAGAAAGAGGTTTGGTACTGAGCAGCTGGCACTTCGCCCTTTGGGTTTTTTTTGAAGCTGTACTTTCGAAATTACACCTAAGGGCTGTTGCAAAAAGTGAAATGATGCGCTCTAAAGCAGCTTGTCTCAACCTTATTACCATCCAGAAATCCCTGAAACATTCTTCGGGCTTCCAGGAAGTGTGGAAGTGGTGCGATCATGCAGGATATGGTTGGGAAGCAGAGCTGTGGACGTGTCCACCTGGGGCCCCTCTCCTTCCCACTCCTTTTGGCTAAGGTGACCAGATTTTAACATTGGTAAAACGAGACAGCATTGACCGGGAAGGGGGGGAGTCTTGATTTAAAAAATTGGTCTTTATGGAGCAACAAAAAGTTTCGTAGAATGCATAGACCACAAAAATAGTATTGTAATATCTGTTTTTAATTTCAACATAAGTACAATTTGCCAAGTACCCCCAGTGTCCCTCCAAAAGTGGGACAATCTGGTCACCGTACTTTTGTCCCATCCTTGGCCATTGGGGGGGGGTCAGTATGGGTCCGTATGACCCCACATGGTCATATCTTCCATAAATGTTTAACAAAATTTTAAAATATATTAAAATGAATTAACACACACCCAATTGGTGAAACCCTTCTAGGACCATCAAGAAATTCCATGGCTTCATGAAACACTGGTTGAGTAAACCTGCTCTAAAGCAACAGGGAGGTCAGTTGCATTGTGAAAAAAGAAACTGCCTTCCTCCTAGTTGCAAGAGTAGAGAATCTAATTCTGCTAATAGCACCTGGGGGGGGGGGGTTGATGGTGATCTCTTAAGGTTAATGAAGCCAAGTCTAAAGTTTGGGACTTGTTCAACCATACTTGACCATGAAAAGAAGCAGCCAGCTTACTGAAGAGGTTAAAAGCTGTGGCCTCTGATATGGAGAACCTGGTTTTATTTCCCACTTCTCCACATGCTGGGTGACCTTGGGTCTGTCAGGGTTTCTCTTAAAGCTCCAGTAGAGGTACTGTTAATAAAGAGGCCTTCAGTCAAAGGGAACTGGGTGTTTTGTTGTTTGCTCTGCTGCCCAAAATGACCAGGAGGGTTTTTGTTTGTTTGTTTTGGGGTTTTTTGTTTGCACTGTGTCAATAGCACACTAAAGATTCTGTTTCTAAAGAGTTTAATTTTAGGAATGTAATTGAATTTTAAAAATTGTGAATTTCACAGACTGTTCCAGAAACTGATACAGCTATTTGCAGAGCTACAAGTTGCATAAAGCCAGAGATACAAAACTTACAGCAAAATCTAGGAGTCAGTGAGATCTTCTAGGGGCTAGACAAGAAGAGTTCTGTAGTGACCCAGGTGTCAATGGATGGTAGGTGTTTGCACACGTAGTCAAAATAACCTTGTGTCATTTACAGTTCATTACCATTAAATGTGAAAATAAAAGTATACTTCTTGACTTCTCATGTTTTGAAGTGGAAATGTCTTTGTTTGCACAATGCGAGCCAATTTTAATTTGTTTCATTTATACATGTTCTCTACAAGTATATGCCTCTTATCATATGTCACGAATACGCAGAGGCTTTTTCTGTAACAGACCACCAAATTTTCTCTGGTTTTCTCCCCTCGCATAAGGAGGGCAGTTGAAAACTAACTAGTTTTAGATTGCCATGTCTATAATCATAAATAAATCACTGTCTACAATACTGAGGTATGATACAAGAAGTCTCCTGGTGATGCTGAAATGTCCTTGTTTATACTTGAAGTTGCTGTAAACCAGTGGTTCTCAACCTGGGGGTCATGACCCCCAGGTGGATCGATCGACCTTTTCAGGGGGGTTGCCAAGCCTGCCACCGGCAGCGGCCTTGGCAACCCAAAAGGGAAGGTTGAGAAACACTGTTTTACCTGCTGCTGTGGCAGCCTCAGTGACCCAAAGGGGGTCATAGGGTTGCGCATGTGCTGGCGATCATGGAAGGCTGAGGTGACCAGCAGAGGGAAGGGGTGCTGGCTGGCATGCTGTTGTCTCCCCTCCACGCTGCGGCGCTAGCTGCCTTGGCCTTCTGTGATCACCAGTGTGCAGGAGCACACAACCATCTTTGGGTTGCTGTGGCGGCGGGAAGTTTGAGAACCGCTGCTGCAAACAAAGTGACGCACAACTGGAAACCAAATTACTTTCTGTTGCCCAGCTTGGAGGAGGGTAGTCACATCACAGCTGACTTAAGGTGCCCCCTACCTGGATTTCAATGCAAGAGACATTCAGAGGTGATTTGCAGTTGTCCAGCCCCATGTTACAACCCTGGTATTATTTAGTGGTCTCCCATCCAAATAATAGACAGGACCAGCCCTGCTTAGCTTCCAAGATATAACAACATCAAGCTAACTTGAGTTATCCTAGTCAGGGGGTTGTTCTACTAGCAGATGTGAAACTGGGAAAATAGAAAGGCCAGTCTATGCTGAGTCCAATATAGCAACTTTCCTCAATGACTGCAGGATAGAAAATGCACCAACTAGTGCACAGCATAAAGCCCCTGATCTACAGGGCACAGACATGGTCTTGCTAGTCTGTTTGCACAGGTACTGTTTCTGTAGCTTATGGGTATTGGGTACATAATTCATCATGCCTGTTATATGCCTGTGCTGAAAATGCCATTGTTAAGCATAAATATGAACAATGCACTGGGGTGAACGTTCATAAGCTGCACACGTTGCATTTTTTTTACTGACTTAACCGAGGGATGCTGTGAAATTCTTCCAAATAGCAGTACTGTATCTATATGAAAGTATCTTTAACTTTTAGCAGTTAGTGGTCCACCTTTTTAAAAGCCCTACAGCTGGGACATTCAGACCCATAGGAAAGATTCCCAGAGAGGACCCAGCTCAAAACATTTTGCAAAATGTGAAAAGTTTCTGATTTGTGTTTATGAATATAATTTAATGATTTTGAATAAATGTAAATGTCCATATAAATTAGCACAGGGTATAAACAGGCATTTTCTATGGAAATTCAGAATTTAATGGCTCGGAAAGATTATGGTTAATGTTGAACTGTTGAATTTCCTATGTGTAGCTGTCTGTTTAAAGCAGGGGTAGTCAAACTGTGGCCCTCCACATGTCCATGGACTACAATTCCCCTGGTTTAAAGAATAGTTCAGCCTATTATGGGCAAGAAAATAAGTTCTATTGTAGTTTCTACCAAACATCTCATGTCTTTGCTAGCCAGTTCCGTTTTATATAGTTTCAAGTTGACTTTGTTGCTTCAAAGTGCTTTTATTTATTTAGCCTGCCTGTCATTCGGGCTCATATCACATGCCATCTCCTTTGAAAGAAATTTCTTTAACATTAAAATGCTTCAGAGGAAGGAACAAAAGTAGAGCAGCAATTAGCTATGAATGTTTCCTAGAGAGCATTTGAGATCCCTCATAGAATGAGATCATTCTCCCAAGAGAGGTGTATATTCGCTTGATGGAGTATGACATCAGAGCATTAGCTAATCGAGATGAGGTAATGCTTTCATTCTCTAGTGAAGTGGGTGAGTAGCAGCTTTGCCTTCTCAAGGGCTTCAATGCTTCAGTATGTTACCATCAGTGCTGTGGAGCAGAAGAAAATACAGCTGACAGATCATGTACAAAATCACAACGGATGTCTGCTTATAGGTGAATTTTTTTGTGGTTCTTTGTTCTTTAAGCATGTGTTTCCAACTCACTATATTTCAAAGACAGTTTGTCTTTTCAAGTGAGCTGCAATTACCGTTTTTAGAGTAAGGAATATTATATTTTATTTTAAGCCTGTGTATGTCCATCTAAGGTTCTAAAAAGTCACAATTTTAAATAGTCAAAATTACCGTGATAATCTTTATTCTCTGAGTTTTCTGGTCTTGCTACAGCACACATATTGTTATTGAAGTAGATGTTCAGATAAAACTATAAGCATCCCCTTGTCTGTTTCTTGTAGCATTTATGGTAGATGCATAACTAGAATTCTAATTTTCCTTAAGAATCATTATCCATTAAACATTAAAACTGGATAATGCATTAGAATCATACTCTTCTTATCTGATGTCAGTTGAGGACCTCATGCTTTAACTAATTCATTTGACCCTTGAGTTTGGGGCTCTTTGTCTCTTTATATGAGAAATAAGAACTTCTCCTAAGTAAAACACTTCATCAGTGTTCTAAATCAGATTAATGTTGTTGATACTGAAGAAAAAGCACTCAAACAATACTTGTGATGTGTTTAAGAAATAGTATGGTAAAGGTGCCTACTATGTACAAAATAAACTTTTGATATTTTTGCCCTCTGTTTACAATTAGACGCTGCAGTGGTGAACATAAAAGAAGCTGCAATGGCAAACATAAACCATATACTGAAATCATCACAGACTTTGCCGGATGCAAAAAATATCTCTTTTGAAGGGTAAGTGTGACTTTTTGTGATAATTTTGGCTCAGGTTGCTTGCTCCATGCTGTGTTGCTTCTTGCTGTTTTACTTTGGCAAATGGTATTGTCTCTAGAATATTAGAGGTCTCTCCGAATAAACTTTTTGGAGGTGGATTGGGGGAAACTTATTTTATTGCTATGCTTAATTTAGAGCCTCTTGTGGCGCAGAGTGATAAGGCAGCAGACATGCAGTCTGAAAGCTCTGCCCATGAGGCTGGGAGTTCAATCCCAGCAGCCGGCTCAAGGTTGACTCAGCCTTCCATCCTTCCGAAGTCGGTAAAATGAGTACCCAGCTGCTTGCTGGGAGATAAACGGTAATGACTGGGGAAGGCACTGGCAAAACACCCCATATTGAGTCTGCCATGAAAACGCTAGAGGGTGTCACCCCAAGGGTCAGACATGACTCGGTGCTTGCACAGGGGATACCTTTTTATGCTTAATTTGCCTAATTTATAGTGGTACATAGAATTGTATTATTTGATACCAGCAAAATGCTACATTGAACTCTTCAATAGTTCTTCATTATACATATTACAGGATATTAATTGCAAAGCCCCATAGGTATAAAACAGAATACTGATTTTAGTTAGGTTTATTCAAATGCTATGAAGATTTCTTTGTCTTTGTCTTATTTCCTTATAGGAAGAGCATACCTGTAAGCAAATCTGTTGATTCTGTGATACAGGCAGATGAGAGTTACAGAATGGATCATGCAGAAATGGGGCTATGTGTATTGGTCAACAATAAAAACTTCCATCGTGCCACTGGTATGGGTTGCTTTTGCATTTCATGTGTGCGTGCTTGCTCTCCGTCTTTTATAAAAAAAGCTTTCCTTAATTAAAGTAAATAGAGTGATATACACACACCCAACTCCTGAAAGTCAAGAATTGTATAGAATGGAAAATACAGCTGGAGTGATAAGCCAGTGAAAACAGTTTAAGACCACTTACATAAGCACTTAAAGGTACAGAATCATAGTTGGAAGGTAACTCCAGGGTCATCTAGTCCAATGCCTTGCAGAATACAGGAAACTCATAGCTACCTGCCCACCCATAGTGATCCCATTCCATGCCCAGATTATGCCCCCCCCCCCCAAAAAAAACCCAGAATCTCTGGCCAGTCCGGCCTGAAAGGAATTTGCTTCCTGATCCCAAGTTGGTGATTGGTATTACCCTGTGCAAGCAAGAAAGGGCCACAAGACCCAAGCACTAATACAGTCCTATCTGCCCATGTACTCACAATCTGCCTAAATTCACAGAATCAGTAGAAGAAAAAAGTCTCAAGATGGCAATGGTGAAGTGATTTAATGTTCAAAATATCAAAATGTTCAAAGTAATTTCAGATTCCCAGGTATCTTCTCTAATAATGTTTGTTGGAAAGTTAGAACTTGAGTTCTAACTTTTCTTGGTTCCTACAAGCATGGATATAACAAGCAGCATACCCAGTTTGCTCCTAGGGCATAAGATTCTTATCTGACTTATTGGTGTGAATAATTGCAAGCAGATCTTCAAAGTTAATGTAAGGCATTCTAGATCCCCTGTGGGCAGCTGTGGAGGAAAAAGTGGGATATAACTCTTAATAAATATTAGTTTTTACTTCAATATGGTATAGCTACAACTGTTCAGCTCACTTGGGATTCAATTTGGTGTAGTGGTTAGGAGAGCTGGGTTCAATTCTGCAATCCTCCGCATGGAGCCAGCTGTGTGACTCTGGGCTCGCCACGGGGCTGATAAAGCTGTTCTGACCAAGCAAGGGATATCAGGGCTCTCTCTGCCTCACCCACCTCACAGGGTATCAGTAGTGGGGAGAGGAAAGGGAAGGCAACTGTAAGCCGCTTTGAGCCTCCTTCGGGTAGAGAAAAGTGGCATATAAGAACCAACTCTTCTTATTCTTCTTGAGTAATCTCAGTACAGTTCTGTGGTACTCAAACCTCTGTAGTAATGCCCTCCCCCCCCTTAAAGTATAACAAGCTGACCAGGAAAAACTGTTGGAATAATTTAGTACAATAAAGTACGATATAACTATAGCCACATTATGTGATTGATTCTTGGAATGTACTTATCAAGAAATTTGCTGATGATCTTGCATTTGCTGGGTAATTATCCAACTGCATTAAATTTTGTTTTTGTCATAATGATATGCATCCATTATTTTCATTCCTGTTGTGTGTTCAGAATCAAATTAGTATCATACTTCTAATTAATTTTTGTGGGAGGAAAAAATCTGCTATCAACTATGCTGTTCTATATTTTACCAGTGTTAACAGAACTTTTCCCCTGATCCAAATAGTACTACAATAAAAGATTATCTATGGAATTCAATTGACGTTTTTCCCCTCTCTTAAATCAAAGGGATGGCATATCGATCTGGTACAGATGCAGATGCTGCACGTGTTATAGAAACTTTCAGGAACTTGGGTTATACTGTCAAGCCATATAATGATCTTACATGTAAACAAATGGTTGATGTTCTGCAAAATGGTGAGTGGCTACATACTAGGCTGATTCTGATTGTCCTGAAACATAAAGTACAATAGACTAAATTTTTTGAGAAATGTTCCTCCATCAAGGAGGGTGACAGATTCTGTGATTTTTTTTTAAAGGAACATAATTAATTTTAGAAATTTTGTCTTAGAATAGAAGAGGTTGTCACTGCCTTTGCTTAATGTATTAATATTATAGGGGCAGAGGTACCTTATGGAGAGTTTTAGGAAGTATATTTGATTGCAAGTCCCAACTTATGTTAAGATTGCTAGTTATTTGTAAGAGTCTCCTTCAATAGAAGGTAATATGCCTAGTCCCAGTACACATAGTATTTAGGCTTTTGGTTGCATCATGCACTACTTATGGCTTCATGCCTAGCTACTTGTGATTCTGCTTGTCTCAGAGGACCATCACAGCCACAAAATCACTCATGGTGTTTTTGGAGAAGGCTTGTGTGGCTACCACAGCAGGTGTGGCCTGCATTAAGAAAATAAGATATTTAGCTACTTTTAAAATGAAGTATGTGATTAACTGAAACCATCTGGTCCATGGAAAAAGATCAGTCTGTTGGATTTCTATCATATAAATTCTGTATTTTCTTGTTTCTGTTAAGTTTCCAAGGATGATCACAGCAAGGAAAATTGCCTTGTCTGTGTTTTGTTGAGCCATGGAGAGGATGGCCTGATCTACGGTACAGATGGCCCCTTGGAGCTAAAAATGCTAACAAGCCTATTCAGAGGAGATAGGTGCAAAACCTTAGCAGGAAAGCCGAAACTTTTCTTTATTCAGGTAATTATACAAAGTAGTTAGATTTTTAATAACAAGCAACACTGAACTTGATGAACTGTTACTTTGTGGATATATGTATAGAGTGGTATGTAAGATATAAAATAAGATAGGATAGGAAATTTTATGGGCAATATTGGAACTTAATTTTATGTCTGTGCTGATGTAATATGCTGTGAAAAGGTGAAGGTGAAACAAGGTACTCAATACTGGAACCTTGTCACATATATTGGAATAAACGAAAACAACTTTTATATGCATCAAAAAAAAATGGGTTGATTTTTGCTAGTCATGCCAGAGTATCTCTTGTTTCACTGATGTTGTAGCCTTCATTTCATAGCATGACTTGTAAATGTTTCCATCCATTCAAAACAATACGATGAGAGTCATATCCACTAAATATGTTGCTTTTGAAGCAATACATGCATTTTCTGTACTTGACCCATGGCATCAGGGCTCAGAGAGTAACTGATTGTACAGGGTCACATCTCAATAAGCTGTGACTCAAGTTCTGATCAGACTCACTCATTGACGGGAAAAGACTTTACACCCAGATGGCAAGAAATTTCCTTGTTGATTAATAATTTCCAGCAAGAGGCCAGCTGAACTGCATGTGAAGGAGCTTGGAAAAAGAAACTCAGAACAGCTTTAGGGACAGAAAAACAGTGTACATAACATGAACATCCAGTATTCAATTGAAAGCTAGTATTGGCTGCTGCTATCTGTGAATGCAAAGTGACGTGTCTCTATTTCTGTACTGAAATTCTTTGCTTTGGAAAATACCCTGAGAACAAATCAAGTTTTATAATAGAAATAGCTATCATTATTGTGTTAGCATTAGGATTGTTCCGACTTGATGCCAGTGAATTGAGGCTGAATTTCTAAGGCTGAGCTATTGGTTCCAGCAACTATTCAGGAAATATTCTGGCTGATAGTGCAAGGGAAGCTTTCTCAGCTTTTTCATTTTTCCTGAATGGGTGGAAGTTAATTAATTTTTAATATATTTTTTAATTTGTTAAACATTTATCGGATGATATGAACATGTATGGTCATGTCGACCCACCCACCCCTCCCAAAATGGCCAATGATGGGCCTGGAGGGGCTGGGAAGGGGAGGGGCTCAACCATATTCTGCATGATCGCACCACTTGTGGGGTTTCTCAAAGCCTGAAGAATGTGTTGTGGTTTCTCAATGGTAAAAAAGTTGAGAAAGACAGATCTAACGTGATATTCTTGTTGACAAGTTGGTAAAGTGCGGTATGGATCCTAATTCTGTCAGGTGGATCAATAACTGGTTGACAGACAGAATGCATTAGGTGCTGTGAACTTCAGTGGAGCACAGAAGAGCTTTGGGATACCAGGTGATGGCAAAGAAAAAATCAAGTTTGAAACTTGCTGTGAGAGTTCTTACAAGTTTCCTTCAGCTATATATTTCTTAGTTTTATTCTTCACTGTTGTTTTAGCAATATATCTTTTCTTGTTGGTGCTGTTTGGATTCAGTTTATGCTGTTTTCAGTTAGCAAAGACTGACAATATTTAAAGTTTCTTTTCTACTTTGCTGCATAGGCTTGTAGGGGAACAGAGCTTGATTCTGGAATTGAAACAGACAGTGGGATGGATGAAAACATCTGTCAGAAAATACCTGTCGAAGCAGATTTCTTATATGCATATTCCACTGCTCCTGGTAAGATAAATTACGGAAAGGTGCAGCCTAGAGTTTAAAGTACATATATGGTTTTATAACTGCCATATGTAATACATTTCCCAGCCAGCAGTTAACCCAATACTTTATATTTTGAAGCAATTTCTAAACAGTATTAATTTTGTGTAATTTACTGTACATGCAGTGAGGTTATCAGGATAACATTATTTTTTTCAGTATTGGGTGTAGGTTTTTAGGGTATAATCTACTTTTCCCAGAACAGTTTTAGTACAAAAATATTCCTGGCGTCTTCAGTTACATCCTTATATAGGGCAGCCCATGCAGCAAGTCCAGTACGGAGAGCCAGCTTGGTATAATGGCTCAGAGTGGCGGCTTTAATCTGGAGAACTAGGCTTGATTTCCACACTCCTCCGCCACATGCAGCCAGCTTGGGTGACCCTGGGCCAGTCACAGTTCTCTCAGAGCTCTCTCAGCCCCAACTACCTTGCAAAGTATCTGCTTTGGGGAGAAGAAAGGTAGGTAGTCATCAGCCATTTTGAGACTCCTTCAGGTAGTAAAAAGTGGGTTACAAAAACCAAGTTCAGCTCTCTTCTATAAACTGTATGCTTGGAAAGATTCTCTACTTGTTCCAGTTTAATAGGGCAGCGACAAGGATGATTTTTAATTTACCTGTCATTTCCCATAGAGGATGCTTGGGACTAAGGGACAGCAGACTTCACACCAGGTCATATAAAGACAGAATGAGATAAATCCCAGGTCACTTAGTAAATGGAATAGATCCCCTTAGTCTAGTTAACCTTCTCTAGGTAGGAATGGCTAAATGATTTTGTTTAATACCACTTCCTTATTTTTTGAAATGATGTGAAGAGCCAAACATGTGTCTGACTCCAATGGTTATGTTTTAAAGAACATTATATTGAATTAAATTTGATACACTTTTGTTTTTTGTTTGTCACTCCATAGGCTACTATTCTTGGAGAAACTCATCAGATGGTTCCTGGTTTATACAGTCTCTGTGTCTGATGTTGAAAAACTATGCTAAAAAGCTTGAACTTATGCAGATTCTAACACGTGTAAATAGCAAGGTTGCAGAATTCAGTTCTTGTTCCAACCGGCCAGATTTCCACGGAAAAAAGCAGATTCCCTGTATTGTGTCCATGCTCACAAAAGATTTTTACTTTCCTCACTAAAGAAGCTTCCCTTGTAATGTGAAAGCTAGCAGAAAATCGAGCATCCAATGCCATTTTCAAATCTGAGCTAGTGCTCATTCTCTTGTGCCTATGCTGCATTAAAGAAGCTGTAAGATCTAGACAGGTTTACATATTTTAGCACTGGGACTCTGGGGTCCTTTGCTGACTTAGGAAATGGAAATATTTAGGTTTGAAGCAATTTTGATATGAATGACTGTAAAATAAAGTTTGATTGATTGATAGATTTGAAGCAGTGCTCTGATAGATGGTAGAAACAAGTCAAAGTACATACTTTGCATCTGTAATATTTTGACCGCAATAAGACAAAGAAAAATTGTGACACTTTCAGGGCAACAGCTTAATTTTGGTAACACTGCTGTGTCCCAATTCTAAACATCTACCTGGATGTAAACCTCATTGATAAAGTGGATTTATTTATCCAAGTGAATATTGTAACTTAATGGCAGACTGCTGGCTTTCATGTGCAATCAAGTTGCAGAGTTAAGAGCTTTGAAGGATTTTTTCATCCATTTGGCTTTCAAATAGCAACGGCCAAATGAAAGGGATTAAAATTTTGTAATTCTTAATTGATAACAAATTACATGTAAACGAAACCAGTATGTGGAAATGCATGACTCCTTTTGTCTTAGTTTAGACTGAATTGTAGAGTGTTTAAGAACATGAGCTAGTTATGTATGCCAGTGAGACCATCTTCCATCTGACACCTGAGTTTGATTATTTGCAATGTTCAGGAAAAAGATTGAAAATTCTAATGTCACAGAGTCCACCATGCAAAGTGGCCATTTTTGCCAGGGCAGTCAAGGTAGCTGTCTATTTCTCTGTACATAGTCTTTCACCTGATTAATAGTGGAGACAAAGGGATGGATACTATGAATTTCTTTCACTTACAGTGAAGCCTTCCTCACATACAAGGAGTATCTTAAGATGGAATTTAGTGGAATGGATTTGTCAGATCTAGTGTTCTATGCAAAAATAACTCCTGCATACTTATAAGGCTTACAAAAGCCAGTGGAGCTGATTCTGTCATTGGTTGATGTGTGATTAGTGTGGAAGTTTAGCAGGGTGCAATCTCAGTCCAGCTGCCTACAAAATCAACACGCAGTGTGTTGCAAGAAGTAAGTGGACAATCCCAATGATACAAGAGAAAAAAACGAATCTGTCCAATGGCTTAATCAAATATTAAAATCTCTGTTATCTCTTTATTTAAATGTCCACCTGGAATCAGCCAAACAGTGTCTAGATGATTTTTTCCATTTTCAATTCAATGTCGTTCATCAGTGGTAGTAATGAGTCCTAAATCACAAATTATCCGTATTAGTATAATGTAACAAACAATAATTGGAAATGTACAAGAATGTCCATACCTCCGCAAAGTCGTATTAATAAATTCGATGTATTCAATCTCAGTGTATTCTATCTGTTAGAACAAATGTTAAAATGAAACTAACTGCCAAAAGCCTATAAGATTCATATCTTACCCCCTGCTTATGTTTTTTGAAGTATAATTAGGGTGAAAAATGTTCACATGGTATGGAGAGGCAAGGCTGTAAGCTCCTGGTCTCAAACTACCTCACTAGCTGTGTTCATTTATTTTGCTGAAGCATCTGAGTCAGCAATATCTCGCTATTTAAATTTAAAGAGGCATGTGTCGCCAACTCTCCAAATGAGTACTAAATGTAAAACCACATAATTCACCTAATAAGCTACATATTATAGTAACTGAAACCAGCATATATGTACAAGCCACATACATGTATATACCAGCATAACAAATTTAAAGGAGCATCTTTGACAAAAAGCAAGTTAAGTCCATATTTAGCCCATGACATTGCATTATAAGTTGAAGATGTAATAACATTCCCTTTGCAGCAGTTTCTTCCTCACATCCATACTGCGATATCTTCCTAGAGAAATTTGTCCTATTCCGTAAAATCGGAGGTCTTCAACTTCGTGTTTAAATTCTAGATAGTGGGCAGTCAACGGAGCATGTCTCAAGTGGCTTTGGTGTTCTAAAAACCTTATTCTAAGTGGTCTTTTGCCTATATATCATCTATATGTCACAGGGACACTGGATACAATATACTGTATTTTTAAACAGTTGATAAAGGTATTTATTTTAATTGTAAACTCATGATCTGATTGTACAAATTCTTTAATAGGTAACATACATTTACAAGCTGCACAAGAGCCACACCAGTAGTCGCCTTTTGGCAATTGACTAAAGGATCATTACGTTGCTCATAACTAGTCAACTCACCAATATTACTTCCTTGTTTCCATGCCTTCATTAACCCAGTGTTTGAACAAAATCCTTTGAATATCCTTGGCATGCCCTGAAAACTCAAAAGAGCATTAAATCTCTCCACTGGTATTTTAATGAATCTTTTCACCTACATGCAAAAGAACAAATCAACATGGCAGATGTCTTTGGGAAGTCCCATTCAGTTGGATTACTGCATTACAGGATGCAAGAAATATGACTTGTTATTTTTCCTAACCACTGGTACCATAAGGGTGCAAGTGCAACAGTAAATAATCTATTGCCATTACTTAATAAATGCTTATTCTTTTGATCTATGACTTGCTCAATGCATCAGTTAGAACTAAAGTAAAAAAAAGTTTGAACTTAATTGTTCTATCAAAAGCACATTTCCAACATATATAATGAGTGATGTTTGTACACTGACCTTATCATTTCAAATTCACTTTCTTTGAAAACTTATATTTAATAAGTTATGTTTGACTGCACTGTAACCTTCACTTCCTAGCAGTGGACAAGAGGCAACTGAAGCTACCACACAGGTTCGTATTGGAACAAAGCAGTCCTGTAGGTATTTAGTTGCAGGACATGACAGGGTTTAAGGTGCAGAGTTTTCAAAACAACAGGTGTATATACATCATGCAGCCAACTCCATCTAGGAAGCAGACTGCTGCAATGTGCACTAGTCATTTCCAAATTGTCTTCAAGTGCAGTTCCAATACTATTATAATAGTCTAGCCCAGCCTCTCTCGATCTTTTTACCTCTGAGAAGCCCCTGAAACATTCTTCAGGGTTGAGAAACCCCGGAAGTGAAGTCAGCAGGCCACACCTCCCTGCCACCCCCCCCCAGAATTCACATATCTCCAGACACCCCCACCAGATGTGACATTATGCTCCATCACCACCCACTCCCACAACACAGTTAAAATGAGAGTATTTACCTGGGGCCCCTTCCCTTTCTACCCCCTCCAAACCCATCATTGGCCATTTTGGGAGGGGTGGGTAGGTCAGCATAACCATATATGGTCATATTGATTGATTGATTGATTGATTGAATTTGTATACCACCGTTCCCAAAAGGGCTCATGGCAGTTGATATAATAAAAAGATAAAACATAGTAAAACCCCATAATTAACCCCGGTTACAGTATTAAACAGTGAAGCAAGAGGCAAAAACAACCACTGACAACTATCTTCTCTGCCACCCGGACCAAAATCCTTGCTATCTCTCTGACAAGAGTGGAAACAGACCAATAGAAGAACACGCTGAGCATGGGGGATCCCAGATTGAATACGGGACCATGCCCTGGCCTCAACCATATGCCTGGCAGAAGAGCTCCGTCTTACAGGCCCCGCGGAAAGTTGAAAACTCTGGCAGGGCCCTTTCCGGGAGCTCATTCCACCAGGTTGGGGCCAGGATCGAAAAGGCCTTGGCCTGGGTCGAGGCCAGGCGAGCCTCCGGCAAGCCCGGGACCACCAGTAAGTTCCTGCCCACAGAGTGAAGGGCCCTGCGGGGGGCATAAACATATAGCCCTAAAGGTCAAAACCAAAACCTTGACCTTGATCTGGAAACAATTAATATTACCCAATTAATTTTAAATTTTTTAAATATATAAAAATTAATTACCACCCAATTAGGAAACCTTCCCAGGGCTGTCAAGAAACCCCAGGGTTTCACGAGACCCGTTCAGAAATCCTCATCTAGCCTCAAGTTTACCGCTGCATGGACCAACATTGCCAGATCCACCAGCACAGAGAAAGGAACGGCCAATGAAGTAGATCAGTGGTCCCCAACCTTTTTATCACTGGGGACCGGTCAACGCTTGACAATTTTACTGAGGCCCGGGGGCGGGGGTAGTCTTTTGCCGAGGGATGTCGCCACCGCCTGAGCCCCTGCTCCACTTGTTTTCCCGCCAGCACCCCTGACTTCCCACCGCCCACTGGGGGGTACTGCCAGCAAGAGCTGTGCGGTGCCACACCGAAGGGGAGCTCCAGCCATGGTGGCCGCTGGAGAGCACCAAAGGTGAGCGAGTGGCAGAGTGGCAGGGCAGCCCCCAAGGCCCCAGTTTTGCTAACCAGAATCAATCAATTTGTTCTACTTTATATAGGGGGCAACTGTAGCTTGGTGCTACTTGTACATAACACTGATCCAGAGTACAACCACATTCTCCTGTTGACATCTATTTGAGCAAGTTCTTTCAAAGAGATATTTAAAGTCCTGGTGGTTAGGACCACAAGCATATGTCTGTGAGTTATTGGGGCCTACGGAGCTAATCAGTCCTAGAGTGATGCAGGGTTGCCAGCCTCCAGCCTTTTAAAATTCCCTCCAGCCTTTTAAAATCCCCCCTCTTCAACATGTTCACACTCCCTTTTCTATTATGACCCTTCATCTTCCTTCCCTATACTCTCCATTTTCTTCCTACTGTCTTCTCATTGCTTTCTGTTCTTTTTGAATTTACTAACACTTTTTGCAGTGAGAATCTTTCTCTTACACTTTTCTTTCTGCTGAGGGTGGAGCTGCATTTGTAAGAAAATAATTTCAGGTTGTCACCCTCCCCACATTAAGACAAGCAGAGCTTGGGGATCAGGGTAGAGAAACTTGCAACCAGACTAAGCCAGAGAAGTTTAACCAATTTTTCTTACTGTTGTTGCATCCAAAATAAAATCCAAAGTAAAATAAACACATCATAAAACACGCCCAAAATTAAACCCACTGTACTTGGGCTTACGATCTCCACCATATTAGCTTCCACTGGACTCTCTTACTGAAATCTACAGTCTCACAAAGAGTAACTAAGACCCTTCATCCCAGCTTATTTCACTTGGATAAATACTGGTCTCCCCAGACCTCTAGCACAGGAGCCCTTACCATTTCCAGGCCTAGCTTGGTCCCTTCATATTGCTGCCAAACTAAAGGGCACATTCTGGAGTCTCTTGACCCTAATGTGTGAAATAGTCATGAAACCTAAAGAGAATTGGAAATAATTGTGTGGCTGTGTTTTAAAACTTGGTTGCTTACAACTGTAAAAGTACCGGTTATTAAAATCTAAATTTTGTTGTTGTAGTTAGTAACTGGATTTTTATACCACCATTCTCCCATGATGGGCTTGGGGCAGTTAAAAACTCCTTCCTTGGGACACAGACCTATCTCAGACTAGTCTATAAAAATCCACATATACTGATATTTTGTTGTTATTGTCAAGCCAGAATTGATTTGTGGCGACCCCCATGAGGTCCTCCACGCAAGAGACGGTCAGAAGTGGATTGCCATTGCCTGCCTCTGCATCACAACCCTGGTATTCCCAGCCAGGGCCGATTATGCTTAGTGCCCAAGAACTGATGAGACTGGGCTACCCAGGTCAGAGCGACACACTGATGGTATTATATAAATAACAACAATAGTCCAAAGAACTCTTGGTGTATCCCAGATATCTTAGGATACATTAGAGTGCTATGTGGCTGGCTATTAGATCATGACCACCAGGTGTCAGTAGAGATACTAGAATAATCTGCACAAGATTTAAATAGAATCAGATACATTTCTTATTACTTCCCAAATACATGCAGATTCGTTTATTAATCTTGGGTAATTCTAAATTAGGGTCTTCTTTAATTTATGAGTAAATGTCCACAAACTGCTTTATAATATTGCAAATACACATTTTAATACATAATATGCAGGGTTACTTTAATCTGAGAGTGGAAGAGGGAGAGGGAAAACATCCTAAAACATCCTAATTTTTTTTTTACCTTGAATTACATGTATACCTGCAAGGAAGTAAATTTATAGCTCTGATCTGCTTCACGGTGGAAAGATAACCAAAGTGAATGTACCATCAACAAAAATTAAGTCCTGTCAACAACATAGAGAAAGGCTGGTATTTAAAGGCCTCACTGACCCAATTTCTTTCCAGATTTAGACAAATTCCAAAGGTCGTCTATTAGTCTATTATAGAAAAAAATCTACAATGCCTTTTGGTACCTTCAATAAATAAAATGTGTCCGAAAGTTTCATGCATTAGAATAACTTTGGTGGATGCATAAACATTTAACTGGTAGGAACAAAGGACCATGCAATGGGAATATAATAATGGGAATATAATAACAACATTATTTTTATGGCTTGTCCTTCCCTAACAGGTTCATGGTGGGTAACAACACAATCAAATGTTCAGTCACAGTTCTCTCAGAGCTCTCTCAGCCTCACCTGCCTCATGGTGTGTTTGTTGTGGGGAGAGGAAGGTTAGGCGATTGTAAGCCTCTTTGAGACTCTTTCAGGCAGTGAAAAGCAGGGTATAAAACTCTTCTTCTGGTGCTCCTTAAGAATACCTCAGCACTTTTGCCCATTCAACTTTGGCACATTAGTCTCACTCACATAGGGTGGTGCAGGGCCACTTTGGTGACATTTGAAAGGCGCCATAAGAATGTAAGGAGATGTTACATTTTGCTAGCACCAACACATCCCGAACTATCAAATAGCCACTTGTTCTAAGTTACATCTTTTAAATAGTAACACTGCTGCTAAGATTAGCTGCATAAATAGAGGCCACAGTCCTAATGGCTGGTCTTTTATCCTGACACTGAAACTTCCAGCAGATTTGTAATGCAGAAAAATTATGTGTATGGTTTACATAGATAGTATGCACTTAGTTTCTTA
The DNA here is from genome assembly GCF_049243985.1 of Paroedura picta. Taxonomy (NCBI): domain Eukaryota; kingdom Metazoa; phylum Chordata; class Lepidosauria; order Squamata; family Gekkonidae; genus Paroedura; species Paroedura picta. The sequence continues at coordinate 36,953,977 of NC_135378.1, forward strand.
TCTCACTACATATGCTAAACTCATTCAGCCCTTGCATCTATATTCTCATCAATCCCCCAAAAGGGCCGTATATCCTCTTTACTTTCTTTCTTATTTAGAATAGAATAACAGATTAGAGTAGTAGATTGTAATGTAACATAAGGAATAGTAGAATGTAATGTGATTTGGAATGGTAGATAGGAATGTATCTCTCTGGTCTGGGGACAGGGGAGATAAATCTACACAATCAGCCCTCTTCAAAGAAGATGCTGAAAGGATACCTCCAGGCTTGAGTGGGGATGGATGGAATGCAGTAGTGGGGGGTTCTCAGTAAATTATTCTCAACATTTCACAATTAAGGATACATCTGCCCATCAATCTCCAATTCTGACATAGTTATTTCCTTCAGTATATTTTCCCCAGGAATTAAATGTGAATAAGTGATAACCATGTAAATTAAGCCTGTTATTCCTGTTTGGTCCTTGAATCTGTTAAATATTATGCTGCATGCTAATTTACTGCTCACCCTCTACTTATAGTTATGGACTGGTAGTTCCCATTTCATTGTGTCTAAGGAAGTGTGTGGCATGCAAATGAAAGCTTGCACCTTGAATAAAACGTTATTGGTCTGAAAGGTGCCCCTAGACTCAGTCTTGGTTCTGCTGCTTCAGACCAACATGGCAACCCACCTGAATCCATTCTGCCTTTGAGTTAGAGTGAGCTGAGGCATGACAACAAATTCAGCTGCTGCAGCCATGGAGTGTTATACCATGGGGCTGAGATTGTAATCAGAGAGCTTCATAAAAATAGACTGTGCAGTTGTTGGGGGTAGAACTGATATTTGCTACTACTACAGCCGCATGGAAGTGGGGAATGTGTTTGAGTCTGTAGATATTAAATTATTTAGTACATTGCCTCAAAGGAGAAGTGTCTGGGGAGGGGACTCAGATCTGCAAAAAGTACTTTAAATCTAGGCTAAATCTGAGTCTAATAGCAGCTTTAAAACCAACAAGATTTATTCAAGGCGTGAGCTTCCGAGTGCATGCCTTGAATAAATCTTTGTTGGGCTTAAAGGTGCTATTGGACTCAAATTTTGTTGCCATACTTCAGACCAACACGGCTACCCATGATTAAATCTAGGCTGTTGACCACAGGTTGACCACACTTAGCAGTGAGCCACAGATGACACTTTCTAGAAGTGACTGTAAGATATGGCATTGTAATGGAATTTTGAGTTTGACTGCCTGGCCTTGGGATAGTGACCAGCAATTCCCTGGGAGGAATGTTTCACAGTTGTATGGAGCAAACAACATATGGGGAGGTGATAGCCTTTGATCTCTAATAGCAGCATTTTGGTTTCTCTTTGTAAAGTACACTGAATTCTAGGGGATTGTTTGGCTGTTTTGACAAAGGATTATCATTGGCTGTATTTGGCTGTGACACAGTCTACTGATGTAACAATTAATTTTTGCTATATATTCCCTGTCATGTAAGAAGATCATAGTCTGAGGAAAAGTGCTTGCACTCGAAAACTCATGCCCTGAATAAATCTTTGTTGGTCTTAAAGGTGCTACTGGACTCTGATTTTATTGTGCTACTTCAGACCAATACGGCTACCCATTTGAATCTAACTTTCTAGAAGAGAATGAAATATCTCCAGAGCATAGGAAGATGCTTGGCAAAAATTGATTAGAATGAAAAAAAAGGGATTGGATTACAGAATACAGTTCAGCTTGGTATACAGCGTGGTGCAGTGGTCAAGAGCAGCGGCTTCTAATCTGGAGAGTTGGGCTTGAGTCCCTGCTCCCCCACATGCAGCCAGCTGGGTGACCGTGGGCTAGTCACAATCCTATCAGCACTGTTCTCATGGAACAGCTCTCTCAGAGCTTTCTCAGCCTTACCTACCTCACAGGGTGTCAGTTGTGGGGAAAGGAAAGGGAAGTTGATTGCAAGCCACTTTGAGACTCCTTCAGGTAGTGAAAAGTGGGGTATAAAAAACAACTCCTTTTCTTCAATGGAGCCCTTGCCCAATCATTAATGGTGAGCAATAAACACCCTCTAGGTGACCAGTGGGGACACAGCCGGACTCTCAGAAGCTACATGGGAAAAATGAAAGTATCACACTGAGGGTGTCCACAGGCTGCCTGCTGTAAACATATAGCATCCACTCTTAATCACTGCACCACACTGGCTCTTGGGAAGCTGAATAGCGACACTCACACACATGCAATAAATAACCTCACTCCCTCATGCAGGTCACTCACAGGGTAGCTAGCAATGCTAGCAGCAAAGCACAAGAGCCTCTTCAAGGAGAACAGACCTGATTCAGGATCAAACTGGAGGCTACATTTGTCACATGTTCATTTACCAGTGACCTGCCCTGCATCCATGTGCTTAGTCCTAGATCCAGTGCCAGCCCAGAAGATACCACCACTTGCAGCCAGCAGAATGAAGTACCCTTGTGACCAAACTGTGTCTTCCTTTGCCATGGCTGTCCTCTGGTTATCCCACTCCTCCTTCGATCAACCCAGCCCAAGGAAGCCTTGTAAGATGGTGCACTCTGGGGTGCTCACCTGGGGAGGGAGAAGGGAAGCGGGAGATGGGAGGGTGGCTGAGGCAGTGGCAGAGAATCCACTGGGCAAGGCAACACCTATGGCACATTGCCCCTGTAGTTCCTGCTGATAACATGTTCCAAACCGTTTATGGGTCTAAGTCAGTGGATCTAAGCCTTCCTAATGCCGCGACCCTTTAATACAGTTCCTCATGCTGTGGTGAGCCCCAACCATAAAATTACACAAGTGTTCTTTCACAGAAATTAAACCGAAACTGACCAATGGAGTGGAAATCCACTGTTCATGATTGGATATAAATTGTTTTTTTCCCCTGGGGGTTTCTCAGTTCAGTTCTGCCGGTCTCGCTCTTTTTCACTGCTCCAGACAGACGAACGCTCTATCTCGATCTATCCCACAAGACTGTTGTGTAGGTGGCACCCTCCAGCCAAGCTGCTTGCCCTGCCACAACCCCTGTGAAAGGATCGTTCAAGCCCCAAAGGGGTCCCGACCCCCAGGTTGAGAACCACTGGTCTAAGTAGAGGGGAACAATCTGTAAGATGTCATGTCTGGTTAGGCCTCAGGCAAAGAGATTGTGTGTGTGCGTGCATGTGATATAGCTGATATAATAAAGCCATCCCAAAGTCACTGATAATATGCAGAAACACTGGAAAGAAAGAGCTATCGACGTACTTCTCTGCTGATAGAAAATCTGTTTGACTTTAATGGTTGGAAAAGTTCCCTCTCCGTTTATCTCCTTACTCTCTTTCCTTCTCCTGCCCTCCTTTAGCTCTAAACTACATAGCCAGGACTTGGAATAATGAAAAGGAACTAAATTAATGTAATTAATTCACTTTCATGACAAGAAATTCATTTTTGTTAGTTAATAAACACACATCCTTAATTTAAATACTGATACATAATGATATCACTGTTATTCTCCACTAGTTGGAAAGCACAACATATTTATTACCTTACAAGCAGCTATAGAACTTTTGATAATAAAATTGTCTTAATAGTAAACTTCAGTTAACACAAACTCTGTCACAAGTCATCTTTTTCTTTCACTCTACGGATAAGGAGTTAAATGTTTATGGAACCAACATTCAAATACTGCTGCCATGTAGTATTTCACATCCGTCTGTCTGATTAATCTCTGCCTTGAAAGCAACATTTTTGGGAGCTGCATTCAGTACTGCACACATTTAAAGTCTTTATACTCCCCTGCTGAAAATGGTTTTCCTTCATGCAAGCTGCTTTTTCCTTTACTGGCAGCACAGATTCTTCTGAAGACAGCTGATTTGATAAACTGGAAGCATCATAAAGATAGCCTGCTGACAGGCTTTCTGAGAACAGATGAATGGGCGTTAATTTTGAGACTGACACAATCTCAAGGAAAGGCTCCTGTTCTTGCCCCAGGGCATCAGTGCTGATTATCTGTAATGTCTGTGGGCATTTGGCCACTGATGCAGATGAGGGCTTCTGCCAGCCAAGGATCTAACTAATCAAAGGAACTTGTTAAGGTCCAACCAGATTGCTCTGCTTAGAGCCAATCGGATGGCTCTGCCTAGGGCCAATCAGGCCGATCAGATTGCTCTGCTTAGGGCCAATCAGAGACAGCAGCAGGCTGCCTGAAAGGTATAAAAGTGCATGAATTTGCCTGTTTTTCTCTGTTCAGTAGTGGGATTTGTTGCTGGAGTTGCTAAATAAAAAGAGCTGTTCTGAAGAATTGGAGTCTGCGTTCACTGACTCATTATCCATACATCCTCGTGCATACATCTTTATCTGGCAAATAACAGAAGCAAATAACAAGTCCAGCAGCACCTTAAGAGGGCAACAAGATTTTCGGGGTAAGAGCTTTTGAGAACCAAAGATTCCTTTGTCAGATATCTGAAGAGCTTTGACTCTCGTAAACTTGTAAACTCATGCCTGAAAATTGGGTTGATCTCTAAGGTGCCACTAAACACATTATCTGTCTATTTGACTTCAGACAACACAGCTACCCTCTCTAATAAAAATATTGGTTTCGGTATATACCTTGACAAACAATGAAAAGAGAGGTACAAACATGAAAGAAGCGAGTGACCTGCCAGCAATAAAGGAAAAAATGGAAGTGGAAAGGCAACTTGTCAAAGGGTCTGGAATTTTGTGAGCTATCAGCAGTCATGATAGCTAAATGGAGCTCCCATATACTGAAGCAGCATAATGCAGACTACCAGCTGCTGGAACCAAAGAACGGGGAAATGCTGCTGCCTTCCTGCCTTGGTCATGGGTTTCCTAGAGGCAAGTGAATGACCTTGGCTGAAAACCAGAATGCTTGTCTGGGTGGAATACATGAACCCTGGTTTTCTCCCTAATGTGGAGCCAAAGAAATTTACAACATTCTCCTACAACTACTATGTCATTCTCCTCCCTCCTCACTATAACTTTGCGAGGAGGCCGTAGGCTGATGGTTTGGGACCGGCCCAAGATCACCCAACAAGCTTTCACAGTAGAGTGGGGATTCGAACCGGTCTCCCAAATCCCAGCCCGCCACTCTGACTGCTGCACCACACTTGCTCTCCAGTGGCTCAGGGTGCTCTGTTGTTTCTCAAGGATTTTCCTTGGATGAACGTGGCTTGATAAGGACATGTAAGGACAAATTAAAGAGTAATTGTTTAGACTGTGCTATTTAATTCTTGATCAACTTAAGTAGCTAACTATTCCTGGGGAAAATATCAAAGGCTGCAATTCTGCAAGATCTAGACACACAGAGAACAGCCTTGTCTTCTCAGCATTCAGAAGAGTCACTGCCACCGAACCAGTCACACATGATATTCCTTCCAAAGCGCTCTCTAGCTGGAATCCACAAACTCATTTTCTCCCAAGGCTTCATGTGGGGCTCTGTTCCTAAAGCTGCAGGAAGTTGCCTATATGGAAGACGATGTGTTTGCAGATGCTTCCAGAGTTGCCATCCGCCATTCTTTCCCTTTAATTATAGCTATTTTTGAGTTATGGAAAATAACCCCAGCTGCTCCCTCCCCGTTTGTTTCCTCCTGGAGATTAGGAACAGCACCAGAAATTAAACTCTAAGCTGAGCATCAGCAGAGGAAAACCTCCAAGGGTTGCTGCTTACCCGCTTCCAGTGTGAACTGAAGGCTCCTCCCCATCCTCCCTCCTGATCAAATTAACAGACATGGAAGAGGGAATAGTGCCATGCCATGCCACAATGTCACGTTTGTCCCCAAAACCCTACAAAACCATAGACATTCCTACAGGGGATGTGACTTCTGGTTTTTCAGACTTAAATGATATAGCATTGCACAATGCCTTTTCTGCCTCTGGCCAACTGAACAGTCCCACTAGCCAGCTTGGTGTAGTGGTTAGGAGCGCAAACTTCTAATCTGGCAAGCCGGGTTTGATTCCCAGCTCCTCCTCCACATGCAGCCAGCTGGGTGACCTTGGGCTCGCCACAGCACTGATTAAGCTCTTCTGACCGAGCAGTGATATCAAGGCTCTCTCAGCCTCACCCACCCCACAGGGTGTCTGTTGTGGGGAGAGGAAAGGGAAGGAGACTGTAAGCCGCTTTGAGACTAGGCTTGTGTGATTCGGCCGCTTTGGCGGCCGTTCCCTCCGGGCGCAGCCAGCACTGCGCCGCACTGCGGGGGGGAGGGGAGAGGGCGGTGCTGGCAGCAGCGTGAGCCCCCTGGTATAAAAGACCTACAAAAGGGCCTGCTGTGGAATGAATGTTTTGGCTGGGATGCTCGGAAGTCCAATATATTTGCAGTCCTATGAGCAATATTCATACTGCATGTCTGTTTGTGAGTGAACTTCACATGCTGTGATGTTCGGTGTTGCCATGCGTGTGGAAGTTCTAAATATAATTACAGAACAATATCGCCTGGCTGTTTTGCCAGTATGCTTACTTATCGAGCTCTTATAGCAGAGCAGTGGTCTTCTGTCTTCCTAGTTCAGAGACACTGTTTCCAGGCTACAGCACTGCCCTAATTCCTGGTGTAGTTATTTAGGATCCTAAGTACTCTCAACAGAGAAGACTGTGTTTTTTGAAAAGAACCCTCTCCAAGGAGCTGAGAACATAGCAACTGTACTGGAGGCTACAGCAACATCATCCGCATGCACCAATCAGGGAGCAGTATGGCAACTCTGCCCTGAGCCATGGACACATCCAACCAATCGATGCAGGCTCCTACATGTTTCCCTGGCATTACCTTGCCTTCTTCCATACACAGCCCAAGGAAGGAAGAAATAAAAGAAATACAGCCACATAGGCTATATGGATGACTGAATACCTACTAAGTACCAGACTCCCTCTTGCAAATCCTACATTCCCAGATAAACCTGCCTTGGGGGGTGGGGGAGGATAAAACGGAGGAGAGAATGATGTATCTCCACTGGAGAAGAAGTACTGTGTAAATGAGGTAAATAAATCAGTGAATATGCTGGCAAAAGCACTCATTTTATTTACTTCATTCATAGCTTGCCTTTCTTGTTGAAACTCAAAACTGGATTATACAATTCAATAGTAGGCGATTACAACAACATAAAAAATACAACCAACCGGTTTACAATATTAGAGAACAATGCACCAAAGAATTTTATTTGCAGAAGTCTAAGGCAGGGGGTCCCCTGTGCCGTCTGTGTGTGAGAGTGGGGCATATTGACTTAACATCCAGTTGGAAGAGTGGAGGATTCAGGGATTTCTGCAGAGATGTGGAAATAAGCTTTGCATTAGACTGCAGGCTGGAGTTTGATCTGCTCCAGATTTGTGCTCCTGCATGGGAGCCAGGGCAGCAAAGTTCCCAGTGCAGAAGTGTTACAATCTGTTGGAACAATGTTTCTTCTTCATCTTGGCCTTTTGTGCAAAGTGGCTTTCTCAAACTTTTATTTGGCCTTTTAGGAGTTCTTCTTGGATTCCCGAGCCCCCTGCAGTAGGTTGGCTGCTCGTGCAATGAACTAGGCTAAAAAAAGGCTGAGGCTAAGATGAAGTAACTATACTTGTATATATGTGCAAGGCAGATTTCTAGAACATTTGACCAAGACAATCATGTGCATTCATTTTTTTCTTGAATGTGTTAATTCCAGCACACACCAATGAATAGATTACATGATTTATGTTTCTTTCCTTTGACAAATTAATAATGTCATTTGACAAAAAAGGATATTTCATCGGTTCAGTTACCAAGGCCCCCTCCTTAAACCCTTTGGGTTCCCCTTCTCACATTTTTTAGTCTGTGCCCCCCTTCAAAAAGTTCCAAGGCCCCTCAGGGAACCATTTGTTTAGAACGGCTGCTCTAGAGGCTGTAACTAAAATGTGCATATAGTGATGTAACACTGTGACACATACTTTATCATCTGAGACGTAGGTATCCTGGCTGGAGGTTACAGAGAGTGCTTAGGAAAACAGTGTTTGGATAAAGACTCAACTGGTGTCCTAAACTGCTCTCCCTGAGCTTATGCCAGTACTAGGATGATGGAAGTACATGAGCTGAAGGAGCTCAGGATCAGTTCTGCTCCTCTCCTGCCATGTACAATAATCTCTCTCTCTCTTCAGCTCTTGGATTAACGATCCTGTATCTTTTGCAGCCGGCTCAAGGTTGACTCAGCCTTCCATCCTTCCGAGGTCGGTAAAATGAGTACCCAGCTTGCTGGGGGGTAAAACGGTAATGACTGGGGAAGGCACTGGCAAACCACCCCGTATTGAGTCTGCCATGAAAACGCTAGAGGGCGTCACCCCAAGGGTCAGACATGACTCGGTGCTTGCACAGGGGATACCTTTACCTTTACTTATCTTTACATCCTAAAAAAATGCCCAGCTCAGTTCTAATGTTCATCTTGCTTCGTTTCTTCTTGGAAATATAGCCATAGGCCTTTGATCCAAGCACCTTCAGGTGGTTAATGCTTGCTTTTTATATACTGTAGTTCATATGGCATCTTTCTGGTACCTTTGTTGGGTAAGCTATACTGTAGCAGATTTAATCACTTCTCCCCACTATTTTTGCAGTTAGCTGTGCCGCTAGAAGCATGCATCTGCCCATCTTTCTGCTGCGCCATTCTGTTCTGGAGTATAGCTAAAGTTCAATTCCTTCTTCAGTCAAGTAGTCCATAGTGGTCCCCAACCTTTTTTTATTACCATGGACCAGTCAACATTTGACAATTTTACTGAGGCCCGGGGGAGTAGTCTTTTGCCGAGGGATGTTGCTGCCTGAGCCCCTGCTCCACTTGCTTTCCCGCCAGCGCCCTTGATTTCCCGCCGTCCGCTGGTGGGCGCTGCCAGCAGCAGCTGTGCAGTACCATGCCAAGGGAGAGCTCCAGCCATGGCGGCTGCCCGAGAGCACCAAAGGTGAGCCGGTGGCAGAGTGGCAGGGCAGCCCCTGAGGCAGCAGCCGGGGAAGAGGATGAGGAGGAGCTGCAGCCCGGTACCGACTGATCCACAGACTGGGACCGGTCTCCAGACCAGGGGTTGAGGACCACTGCTTTATGTCATGTCCCACGTATTCTCATCCATTGTCTGTGCAAATAGTCAATGGTTTTCTCTGGAACTTGCTTTGTAATGTATTACAATATAAGCTTTGAGCTTCTCTAGTACTTGTCTTCTCTCCTTGATTAAGTAAGTGACTGTATACTTTGAGAAATCATCAATAAAGGTTAGAATATATTTGTTTCCACTAGGAGCCTCTGTCTTTATTGGATCACATAAATCACTATGGATTAGTTCTAGAGGCACTGTGTCTGCTTTGTATTATGGATTTTGCTGAAACTAATTCGCATTGCAAGTAGTTTCTTTTAGTATTTCATATGTTTTATCTGTATGACCTTAGTCAGGTTCTGGCTCTCAAATTGGGCAATAGCATTATCTCCATGTCCAAGATGGCTGTGTCAAAACCAGGAACATTTCTTATGATCGCAACATTTAGTCAGATTTGCATTTTCCATGTTTCTAAAGCATACAAATAATCTTGCACTGTCCCAGTTTCAGTCAATTCCCTTCTTCTCTTGATGAGACATCTTTCTCCAAATAATGTTACCCCCCCCCCCTTTTAGCAAGTAATTTTACTGAAATCAGGTTATTTGCAAGTTGTGGCATATATAAGTATTCTTTAATGAAAATCTCAAATGGCAATTGAGCATTTGGAAGCTTCTGTTATACAGATCCTGAGTCTACCCCTTCTTCAACCACAGACCTTCCATTTGCTACACTTAGTCTTTTTTTTTGTCTTAATTTAGGGCAGAGGTTGCCAACCTGAGGCCTATGGCCTGCATGCGGCCCCCAGCCTCTTTCTGTGCAGCCCTCCAAGATTCACAGTCCATTTTTAAACAACTGCTCCTAACCTGTGTATATAGCCCAGTGCTTCTGAAAATTGTAGTGGATGGGGGGGTCAGGGGTCTCTTCTCTTCTTTGCCATGGTCAGATTGAAAATCCCCAGCTAACAGCAGCTAGAGTGGTGTGGATTTTATGGGAAAGGGAGGAGTTAGGCCCCTAATATTATACTACTCATATTTTTATTTATTCAAGGATAACCTTGAAATTGCAACTGCTGCTCTGCTAAAAACCCTGTAAGACGTCTGCAATAAGAAGTTCTGTTTCAAAGAAATGAAAAATTGCAAAATTTAAAAAATTTAAAACAAGGATACAACAGTTTGCCTGATATGTTTTGAAACTCTCAGTATTAAAGGAATAAAATATTAGAAGGCACTTTGAATCCTGTCACAAGAGCTACTCAATATATCAAGGAGAAGTGTGAGTGAACAAGATAAACTCTTAAAAATGCAATGTTTTTGCAACAAAATAGTTTTAGGCAGCATGTTGAGGGCTATCTACTGTGAGGGCCAGTTATCATATTACTAAATGTATTCCTAAGATTGGCAGACCATTCATGATGGTAAATTTATTAAAAAGTGCATTGTTAAAGTAATGGAGGAAATGTGCCCTGAGAAGGTATCATGTGTTAGTTGTGTCAGTTTATCTGCATCTACAAGCACCAGGCGTGTTGCAGAACTAGAAGAGCTGCGTATGTCACTGGTTGTCAAGGCAAAAGATTTTGATTTTTTTCTCTTTGACATTAGATGAGAGCAATTACATTATAGACACTGCTCAACTACTAATTTTTATCAGGGGGATAGATTTCAACTTGAGAATTACAGAAGAGTTGTGTGCACTGCAGAGTTTGAAAGGCATCACAACTGCAGAAAACATTCTTGAAGATGTGTAAGGCAGTAGAAAATCTTGGTCTGAGTTGGGATAAATTGAAAAGCATCACAACTGATGTTGCAAGACAAATGGTGGGAAGTTAAAGTAGTATAGTTGCAAAAATCAATGAAGAGGTATGGAAATTAAATGGTATACTTTCCATGCAATTTCACTGCACCATCCATCAACAAGCCTTGTGTCGTAAGATTCTTCAGTGGGAAAGCGTGATGTGTATTGTTGTATCCTGAATTAATTACATCAGGTGTCATGGCCTTGCTCATTGTCAGTTTCAAAATGTTCTCTCTGAGATAGATGCACAAAACAGTATTGTACCATGCAGAAGTCAGGTGTCTTAGCAAAGTCCTCAAATGTTTTTTGTCTTCATCATGAAACAGATGTCTTTCTTAAGGCGAAAGGAAGAAGAGTTGAATCTTATATGCCGCTTTTCTCTACCCAAAGAAGTCTCAAAGTGGCTTACATTCGTCTTCCCTTTCCTCTCCCCACAACAGACACCCTGTGAGGTAGGTGAGGCTGAGATACTACTGCTCGGTCAGAACTAGGGTTTGGGTACTTTGGTATCTGAAGCAGCCGTTTGAGCTGCAGACACCGAAGCACCCAACCCTAGTCAGAACAGCTTTCTCAGTGTTGTGGCAGGCCCAAGGTCACCCAGCTGGTTGCATGTGGGAGAGCTCAGAATCAAACCTGGCTTGCCAGATTAGAAGACCACACCCCTAACCACTACACCAAGCGGGCTCTCTGGAAAAGGTCAAGAAGCACTTTCTGGCCTTGAATGGATTTTTCATTTGGCTTTCTTAATGGATATCACAGGGCATCTGAACACACTGACTCTAAGGTTGCAGGGCAAAGGAAAGATTGTATGTGATGTGTAAACTGAACTGAAAGCCTTTGAAGCAAAACTAAACATTTTTGTGAAGCACGTTAGTGAAGGTAACTTTTCAAACTTCTCATGCTGCAATGGACTAAAATTTGAGAAGGATGAGAATTTACAGTTCAGTGCTGAAAGACGCTGAACCTATTGCAGGTGGAATTTCAGAACAGATTCACTGAAGGCATAAACTTGGAAAGGAAATAAGAATGTTTCAGAATCCATTTGAAGTAGCACCAGAAGATACAAGTAACTTTTTTTTCAGATGCAACTAATTGATTTGCAAGCCAGTGATCATCTCAGAGACATTTACAAAGAAAATAGTCTGTTAGATTTCTATTCTGGTCTACCTGATATATTTATCAACCTAAAGAAATTTGCTGCAGGCAAATTTCTTTCTCAGCACTTTTAAGCTCATAAGTTAAGACTAAGCACTTTGTTTAAGCGGTCACCCGAGTTCCCTTTGTCTGGCATTTTAATGCTAAACTGTCTCTTTTGCAAAATGTCTGTATCAGTCAAACCTTTGATCAGAGCTCCTCTTGCTTTCCCGTTATCAGAATCCCAAGTCCTCTATCTTGCATGCTGGTGATCTCTATATTTGGGTTCTCTAACAGTGTGCCATAGTCCAATATCCAGCATGTGGCTGTACATTCTCTCCTTCCAGATCAGGTAGTTGCCTATTAAGGGGGTACTTATGCAGTGTGTTGCAGAAAATTACCATTTTTTGTTTCTTCTTCTTTGCCTGTCAAAAAACTTTCTCTTATTTTGAAGCCTGATGCTCACTCTGGCCCCAGAAACCTATTGGCAGAGTTTCAATATGCAAAGAGGTATTGAGCATCAAGCTGCTTAATACTACTACTAATATTGTTTTATTTATATCCTGCCCTTCTAGTGCTCAGGGCAAGTTACAACTTAAAAACATATACATATTAAGTCGTTAAAAACATTCCAGTTACTGCCAGTCATGCCCTTGACTAAATCCCAGATGGTGTAGGTCTGGCAGGAGGAGATCTTCAATCTCTTCTCTCTTATATATATATACATACATGTAAAAAGCAGAAGTAAAGCATGAAGGAAAATAAAGAATTCTTGAAGATAAAATAACAAATAAAAAGATTTCCAATCCTTAACAGTATTTCGATCCCTTATATTTGGGAAACAGCTTCCTGGGAGGAGACTGTCCGGGACCCTGTCCATCCAGGTCCACCCTGATTGGCCCTCCCCCTCTAGCTCCCACCCTCCCTCCTTGCCTGCTAGAAGCCTTGTGACTGTGGCCTGCATTGTCGCCCATGAGAAGAGAGACAGCAGCGACAGGGCTTTGCAGCCCGCAGGTACATTCTTGCTGGGAGGGAGCCGGCGGGGGGGAGCTTTGCAGGCCAAAGGGAGCTGTGGCCACCCTCTCACACCCTCCTGCCTGCCGCCCCTTTCAAAGCCCATTTTTAAAATGGGCTTTGATACTAGTCTTATCTATATTTATAAATCAAACTGATATCTATTCACTGTTAGTACATAGAATATTTTAAATTACTTTCCCCATAAACCATCATTTCATTTAAATCAGTTATAGAACCCAGTAATCATGGAATAATCACTCTTCTGTTGTTAGGTGCTTCTGATGCTAAACAATTCCCAAGGCAACAGAGCTTCTATTAGTCTTCTTAGTTTAGAATTCCAGGAATGTAAACAAAAAGCTTTTCTCAGCAACTAATTGTACCTTCATTATCCAATATACATTTGTCAATCAAAAAAACCTTTTGAAGCATATTTTTAGAAAAGTCCAAACAAAATAATATCTTGTTAGAAAAATGACTATCAAGTCATAAATTCTATCTGCTTTCTGTGAAATAAATCTTTAAGTGATAACACCCTTGTTAGCTCTAACTTCAAGGGAAAAAAGAATTCTCACTATAGGAATCTGTCCTCATCATAGATCAAACCTCGGTTTGACAATTAAGTCTATTGTTAATATAGGAAACGTGCCTGGGCCACTTAAATTGCAAATGTGACATGGAGTAAAAATAAGATTCAACCCTTCCACTTTGACTGATGCAGTAAAAGAATTCCATTTCTCATCGACCAGACAGAAAAGCAGATATCAGAGGCATATGTGGTTTATCTCTTGATTTTCCTTTTATCTAGAGAAATAAATTAAATCAGAACTCCGCAGATATTAATCATGTTGCTTTTTTGCTGAAGCAAGAAGTGTTCAATCAGCCATATAGGTGAATTGAAACTATGCTAAATACGCATCACTTCAGATGTCCCTCATATGGTCTCAAATCATACAACTATGGATCTTCCGCATTCCAGCACAGGTTTCCTCCCACTCTCTGCTTTTTCTTCCACACCAGAGGGGGTCAAAAGCATTTGCCAGTTTAGCCACTTCTATATTCCATACAGAGCCTCTTGTGGCACAGTGTGGTAAGGCAGCCAACATGCAGTCTGAAGCTCTGCCCATGAGGCTGGGAGTTAAATCCCAGCAGCCGGCTCAAGGTTGACTCAGCCTTCCATCCTTCCAAGGTCGGTACAATGAGTACCCAGCTTGTTGGGGGGTAAACGGTAATGACTGGGGAAGGCACTGGCAAGGCCAGTGAGTCTGCCAAGAGAACGCTAGCTGACTCGGTGCTTACACAGGGGATACCTTTATATTCCATACATGATCCACATTAAAACTCTTTGGAAAAGGAGCCATGATGGGTATGGGAGGGGTCTCCTCCAAGTATAGGCTGTGCACTCTAGTTTCAAAGATATTCAAGAAATGTTTTCATTCAATGCAAAGGCGCTTATTTTTTAAAAATTGCGACAGTTTATTCACAATTATGGGGAATCTGTGCCTATACTCCATGCTCTGTGTTAAACCTCTTCTAGAAAGGCGGGGAGTTTCCAAAGCAGACATTTCAAGACTTCACCCCTAAAGATGGTTTTAGAATTCCACTAGCCTGCCTAAGCCCTCGAACCAAGAATTCAATGACGCACACCATAACCAAGAGGCTCGGAGCACCTCAGGCCGGCTGCTGCTCCAGGGCCGCCTGGCCTCTCCTCCGGCTTTCGTATTTGCTCACAATGACGACTAGAAGCCTGCCAGAAAGAAAAAAGAACGGAGCCATCGGCTTGTTCTCGGGGCCTGCGGGAGGGGAGGGGAGGGGGGATCTATCTGGAGGCTTTCTTTCCCACCGGGACCCGATCTCGTCTCCCAAGGCGGCGGCGTCGCTGGAAGAGCGGCCTCTGCGCCTCCCCGCCGCCATTCTCCCCCGGTCCAGCGGTCCGCCGCCGGGGAACTGCAGCCTCCGCCCGGCCTCGCCCCCTCCGCAGCTCTGCCCGCGCTCGGCTGGAGGGAAGTGAAAATGAAATCGACTTTTCGGAGAAACGATGAAGGCGGCGGTGGCGGCTGCCAATGAGCGGCTGCGGCAAACTTCCGCACCTCTCCGCTGCCAGCCCCTGCCGCCCTGCTCGCTCGCTCGCTCGCGCTCTGGCTGGCTGGCTGGCAGGCCTGGGAGAGGCGGCGACCGGCGCGCGGGCGGGCGCGCGAGCGGAGGGGGGGGGGGGTTAGTTTCCAGGCTTCAGCGCCGCGCGGTTTCCTTTTCCTTGTTTTGCTTTCGATCTGGACGCCTCGCAGCCCAAAGGCGAGGAGGGGAAGAACTTTTAGTTTTGCTCCTGCGGATCTATTCAGCCGCCTGGTTTTCCTTTCCATTTGGCGTCTCCTGGCAACCGCGGTAACCTTGAGGGATTACCTTAATCCCGTGAAACAAACTTATTGGTAAGGCACCCAAGCGATCGCTCCTGGGCCAAAACAAGCCTCCCGCGGCGCATTTGCCTCCGGCGCGCTGGGGTGTTTCTCGGGGTGCGCCCATTTGCTTGACATCTCTGCCCCCCCCCCCCCGCTCCGCTCCGCTCCAGGAGCCGGATTGGGTTGAAAACAAAAATAAGAGGCCGGCGCCGTGGCAGGTCATATGATTTGGAGGCGCAGCGGCTGGTAAGGGCGAGCGAGCGAGGCTTTTGATTTCGCTTTTGGATTTGCAGAGGCGGGCGAGGGAAGGACGCGCGGCTCCCGCGGTGGGGGGCGCGGGCGGGATCCCGGTGCCCCCCGCAGAAACAAAGGCGGGAAGCGATTCCCTCCCTCAGCCGCGGGATGCGGGGGACGCCCGCGAGGACCCCGGGAGCCCAACAGAGCGCAGCCCGGCCCGCCGGGGAGCGGCAACTTTCTCCTGGTGCCGCCCGAGGGGGACGGATGGAGCTGCGGCGCCGGACCCTTGTGCTTGCCGACCCGGGCGTGGCGCGCCAGGCAGGGGGCTGTCTCCGGCCGCGGGAGCTCGGTGAGCGGGCGAGGCTGGGCGCGGGGGGCATTTCGCCCGGGCCAGGGGGGTGTGGGGGGGCTTTCCCTCCCTCGCTGGCCTTGCAGGGCCTGGGCGGGGGCTGCTGCGTGCTTGGAACCGAAGGGCGTCGGAGCCATTCCCCGCACAGGCCTGGCCACCGGAGCCTCGCCCGCCCCTCCCCGTGCGAAGGCCGTGTGGGCTGGGCTGTGGCGCGAGCGGGGAGAGGCCGGGGCCGGGGCCGCGCGCCCTCCCCCCCCCCCCCCCGAAGGGCCACGGGGGCAGAAGGGGGTGCCCAGCGGCCTCCCCCTCCCTCTGCCCCCACCGGGGAGGCCGTTACACAAGCCGCCCTCCGACGCTTCCTCCCCCCCTCCCCCCCTGCTGCAGCCGGCGGCGGGTCGCAGAGTGACGTCGCCTTTCCGCTCGGCCAATGGGCGAGCGGGGTGGCCGCAAAAGGCCAGGCGGCGGGACGGGCTTCCGGGTGGCGGGGGTGGGGCATGCTGGGGAATCGACGTTGGGTGGGAGGCGGGGCGGAAGGGCTGGAGAGATCGGGGGATGGGGTGGGGGATGGGGTGGGGGATGGGGGGAGGGCGAGGACGGGAAAGTCACCCGACAGCCCTGCAAAGCCAACAGGAAGTCTAGCGGCATTCGCGGCTCTTAGTATGGCGCCTCTGCAGAAAAGACCAGGAGTCCCGCCGCACTTCCAAGCAGGGATTCCCAGCCCGGCCTCCCCAGGGACCGCCGGGGTTAAGCCAGAGCTCCCCTGGGGCCCGCAGCCTTTCTCAGAATTGGAGCTGGGCGCTGACATCATTAGACGTCAGTGGCGCCCACTTCCCCTGTTGCTCAGCAGGCCCACTCTCTTTCTCCACAGTGGAAACGGTAAATGGTCAGGCCATTGTCTGGCTGGCTTCCCCAGCTTATTTCCGCGCCCGCTTCCCTGAAGGGCATGGCTCCACTTCCTGGGGTTCCTCAAAGCCTGAAAAGTATTTCAGGGGTTCCTCCATGTTCAAAAGGTTGAAAAAGGCTGCCTTAAATCTCAATGATATTTGAACTTTTGTGAGTTGCTGCTCGCTTGTGCAGTTTTATATGTATTTCAGCATCAGCTTTTGTGGGCTGGTGCCCGCTTCTTCATGTGCAGTGTGTGAATGTTCGTTATGCAGTCATTGGATGGAGGAATGTAAGGAGGAAAGCCAGCAGGAGTGAAAAGGCTTGAAATGCAGGGTGAAATGTAATGATGTAACATTCAGATGTAATCAAGACAAATAATCCAGCCTTCAGGGATGCTGACTAATTTAGGTGAAGGACTGAATGGTCTTTGTATTGGTCTTGATTAATTTGAACGTTACAGCATTTTATTTCACCCTGTACTTCCTTCTAAGCATGTTTGCTAATTTTTTTGTACCTCCTACATAAAGAGTATACCTAAGGAGGGGGTACTCCTTGCATCTGCAGAAGTAGACTTCTGTGAAAATTTAACCTGAAATAAACATTTTGCCCAAATCTTTAAAGTGCTATCAGAATTTTGGTTATTTTAATTGCAGCAAACTACCTCTCTGAAAAGATACCTGTTGCACATTGATCCTATGCATGTTTAGCTAGAAGACCAATTTAATTCATTGGGACATAGTAAGTGTGCATATTGTACCATGGTTCTTCAGTGTCTTTTGCTGACCATGATACTCCTGGTATATACAGGAAGGAGCAGAAATCCAGAAAGTAATGATTTCACATTGTACCTTTTACTCAGGATTAATTAATGTAGAATAAGGATATTTTCTTAGTTCAGATTATGTCATCTCCAAGAGCCAACCACTTGTAGCATGGAAACCATTTCCTAGGGTGATTTTTGACCTATGAATAGCAATTTACACGTAGGCCCATTACCCATGTGCAATTTAGCATGCCACACAGTTGTTCCTACCTACCTACCCTTGAACACAAGAGAATGCTAAATTCTAGCCTGTATGTTTGTAAAAAACTGTTGTGTAAAACAGTGGGCTTGACAACAATGGGCTCGACAGTATCACCAGGGACTGGTCAACGCTTGACAATTTTACTGAGGCCTGGGGGGGTAGTCTTTTGCTGAGGGACGTGGCCGCTGCCTGAGCCCCTGCTCCTCTTGCTTTCCCGCTGGTGCCCCTGACTTCCTGCCGCCCACTGGGGGGTGCTGCCAGCAGCAACTGTGCAGTGCCACGCCGAGGGGGCGACCCAGCCATGGTGGCCGCCAGAGAGCACCAAAGGTGAGCCGGCGGCAGAGTGGCAGGGCAGCCCCCGAGGCAGCAGCCAGAAGGAGGACGAGGAGGACCCGCGGCCCACTACCGACTGATCCACGGATCGGTCCCCAGACTGAGGGTTGGGGACAGCTGGTGTAAAACATATCAATGGGAAATTCTCCAGGTTTGGCATAAATAATGCACATTAAATACATTTAAAATAATTATTTTGCATAACTTGTTCAACTTAGGAGCTAAGCAGGACAAGGACATGATCACTGGAAAACCTGTGTAGCTTCCCATTGTTATGTGTAGGATTTTATGAAGCATTTTTCAAGCTTTCTGTTTCTGTTGTGAGTATGTGTTGAATAGTCCTCTGTAAAAGTTATGTTGATGTCAGCATATGTAGAGGAGAAGTATGTGTGGACCTGCTGGTCCTAACCTATGTCTACATGTAATCAATAGCTTGTGAGCATAGAGTTTATGATTGTAGGCCCTCTTCCTTTTATTGAAAAAAGCAGCATTAGCAGTTGCAGGGATAGGGCCTATGTTTTTTAATATGCACATAGACACCATGTTCATGAGGTGGCAAGTTCATGAAGGCCAAGGTTGTCAACCTGTGGTCCTCCAGATGTCCATGGACTACAAATCCCATGAGATTGGGAACTGTAGTCCATGGACATCTGGAGGACCACAGGTTGACTATCCCTGATGTAGGCCACTCCCTCTCTGTATATTGAATTAAATTGGTGTAGTGAATTGTGCTGTGACCTGATGGCCCAGACAAGCCCAGTCTCATTGGATCTTGGAAGCTAAGCAGGGGTGACCAGACAGGTACATGGATGGGTGACCTCCAAGGAAGTCTAAAGTCACTACCTTTGTGAGTGTCTTGCCTTGAAAACCATACAGGATTGTGATTCCATGACACTTTCCACTGTCACCAATATTTTCTGTAGAGAACTTGTGTGTGTGTCTTTTTAAGAAACAAGCTCTCATGATATTGGATTGTGCTTACTACCAAATTCTTACCTTACACAATACAATTGTGGAATACATAGAGACTATGAATTTAGGAAGGATAATTATGGGCACCAGAAGTGTGTCCAAATGAGAGCATACCATAGCAAAATGGTGGTGTTTAGTCAGTCTTATGATTTGACAAAAACGGGCTTCAAATTCACAAATGTTTGGCAGATGCCCTGATGAGAAACGTTTCCCTATATCTGACCTTGATTCCCAAGAAACGAGAAAGTGAACAGCAGAGAAGCTGATAGGTGTTTTGAGTTCTTCTGTAGTTTCTACCAAAGCAGGGGACATTCCAGGGAGGTAATATCTTTGCAGAAACTGGCAGTTGTCTAAGGATGACTGTGTTTCGGAACTGAACTGTAAGTTTACAGCAGAGGGCTTCTGCTAGGTAGGGTGGTCTCCATCTAACCAACTTGTTTGATTTGGTAAAGATGCAGCTTCAGTCCACTACCACCTACCGTGGGCTTGGGCTTTTTCTGCTGCCTTCTGACTGCAATAACAAAAGGGGGTGGTAGGGTGAAATTGGGAGGGGGGTTGAAAATAAATTACAATTGGAAGGACTTTGCCATTGGAGAGATGCTGATTCCGAAAAGGCACCGTCTGTGCAGACCTTATTCCATTCAGTGTGACTTTTCTGGGAATTAAGGGATTGGATTGCTGAGCTACAGTTTAAGAACTGCTTGCAGCGTCAAAACTGCACTGGTGTCTGTTTTGCTTTAATGGCACAAGAGCTTTTAGGAACACAGGCCAGGATACTCATTGACAATTATGACTCATTCTACTAGTGTTTAAACAAGAACAAACTGTGCTCTCAATATATTGTTAATGTACTTTAGAGTAACATCCAGCAAGCATCAATTACTGCTACTGTAGCAGTTAATTTTTTTCTTTTTTTGGAAAAAGCTCCTCTTGAGTAATTTTATTTTCTGTTTGAGAATATTGTTGTCTTGATGCCCTAGATTGCAGAGCTGCCTATGGCAATCTGGCAATGTGACCTGTCTGCAAAGAACAAACAAAGCAAGGAAAAAAGCCAGGATCCAAAGAGATGCTTTAGACATGCCCAAGCTTTTGAGATTTGCCAGGAGCTTTTTACTTGTTTTGGTGTGACTGCCATCCACGCCATATAACAGACTATACTGAATGGCTCCTTGTCATTCACAAGCAGGTTGCCCTATGGAACTGGATGGGGGCAGGGATCTCATATTCCCATGAAAGAAGAACAACAGCTAAAGCCTCTTTATTGCTTTTAACAATTGTAGTGCTCTTTGTATCTTGACCAGATTCTGTACCAATATTATACCGATTTTGAAATCCAAAGTAAGGTCTGAAGGATATGAAAAGAAAAAGTGATATGGAGATTGATGATAGCAGGCTGTAGAGGAAAAGAACAGAGAAGATCTATTTAGCTTTTCACTGGATTTAGAAATCTGTCTTTGAAACAAAAACAGTAATCTGAATTTGTATCAGGAAATGGTGTGCACCAGATTCTGTGCATTGTTTTAGCCCTATGTAGCATGCACAATATTAGGGTTACTTCTGAAAATGATCCAGAAGTGTCAGTTTGATCCTGTGGAGTTATAACCTTGGAGTTATACCACTTGGAAAACCCAGATCCCCATGTGTTTTCTCATAAATTAATTTCAAAGATGACTCTAAGTATGTATACCTAAGATGTCGCCGCCTTAGAAAAGACATCCTTTTCCATTCAATATCCATCTCACAAGGTTGCATTGTTATTTGTACAATACAATTGGGAGTATGCCCCCAAATGGAGAATTTAGATTAATTATACTTATGGAGTTCGATACTCTGTTCCCTCCAGAAGACAGCAGATTCACAGAAAGTGTGCTGCATGATAACCAACTACACACTTGTAAACTTAGCAAGCAGCATTGCAGCCTTTGCTGAATAGCCGTCACACCCCCCAAACTGCAGAAATCTCTGCGTATAAAACAAAACTGAAGTAATCTCTGCATTGTTTCTGTCCCCACAGACAGAAACAATGAGATGACTATAATGATGAAATAATTGGTGTCTTGCTTTATGATAGAAAAGGCCAGCACACCTTCTCATGTCATATTCTTCTTGGCATCTGCAGGCATTCCTGTCTGCTGTCATGCATGTGATGCTGGCTTTGAGAAATTAAGTTTCCACATGTGTTAATTCTCCAATTCCAATCGCAACCAACTTACAGCGTTCTGTTGAAGTTAGAAGGACTGGTTTAGGGTTTGTGGTTTGCAGCCTAAAATTACTTGGCACCCCGTAAGACAGGGACCACAGTATCTTATGAGCTGCTGGACAAGGGAAGTAGCTCACATGACTGGAAGCGAGTGATCAATACCACTAGCACAAGAAGACTGTAGTTTCCCTTAGGCCAGTGTTGGGTCTCACTCCTAGCTCAAACCCCAGGGAATCAACATGGGACCTAATGAGACATTGCTGGATCTGGAAGCCGAGAAACATTTGCTATTGCATTGGATTTAAATGGTGGAAGAGTTACAGACTTTATAAATGGACAGGTCTGAAAAGTCTGACACTAGATCTGGGATCAAGGAGTACGCCAGATGTTGTGCTAGGAACATATATGCATTTTCATGGGGTATCAGCACCATCATATTATGATGACACAGTTTTAGCATGTGGTCACAATAAGATTGCAAGGAATGTTTACAGGTGCATCCCCTCCCTGGCCCTGGACCATGCTACATTGCTATAGTGTTGGCTTAACATGATACTTTGGTACATTGCTCGGGCAGCAGATGCCCTCCATCCTAAGTGCTTGCTAGTTTTAAGACACAGCAATGATTCCTTGTTCCCTTGAGATCCTTTTACTTGTATTGTTTTGGTCACGGTACTGGCAGATAGAATTTCCCTGTGCAGCATCAGTTATTGTCATAGCTAGATCCCAAGTGTCTTTGCTTCCTCAAAATGCTTCCCTTTTTAGAATAGTCTGTGCTGATGCTCATGGTCTTCTGAGTCCAGAAAGACTTTCCAGCCAGGTCAAAATTGGTTAATGAATCTGGAGGAGGCAGGGTTGGTTTTCTTGAAGCATATGATCTTGACGTTGCTATAACCAACAGGGATTTTATGCTGGTGATCCTTGAAGATAAGCTGATATGAATTTTAGGTGTAAATTTGTGATCCAGACATTTAAAATTAAACTTGAGCCCTTAGCCCTTATCTCAAGTTTAGCTTAGCTTAGTTTAGCCCTTAGCTTAAATGAGTTATACATTGGGCTAAAAGTTATTCAGTTGACAAGATCCCCAGATTAAATGATTTCTGGACTGTTAAGTAAACTTCTGAGTGTTAACTAGAGGTAAGACTTCTAGATTTTGGAGCCATTTCCAGGGTGATTTTTTGAAAAAGGAAAAAATAGAAACATAATACAACCTTTCATATCTGCTTTCCTGTTTTAAGAAAGTGCATACTTTTGTTAGCATTTGGCATCGTTCTTTTTGCTATATTGTTGCACGTGAAAGTTTTGTTCAAACAAATTGCAGTTATATCTTATATATGAGGCAGCAAGAGCTACAAAATGTTTCACCTATGTTACCCTTAGTTTTTGCTGTCCATGTCGTAGGAAAATATAATTACATACTTACTAGAGAGTAAGCCATATACCGCTGAGCTGTACTATATAGTAAACAGAAGAATTGTTATTTGGACATAGAAACAGTCTTTATACAGTCACAGTATTAAGGACTCGGAGGATTAAAAACTATCACAGATTTGGATGCTAACAATGAGTACATTGATCTCTTCAGCCATGAATTAGTAGAAATATCCATGTTTATGTCCTTCAAAAGATGTTATAAATCTAATTTTGAACATGGCCAAAGCATAGATTGAAAAATCTGCACAATGGGGGTCGTGTACAAATAGGGGGATCTTTTTCTACAAATCTTGGGTATTTTGGGTATCCCCAAAATTTGCAAAAGAAAACTGGCATGGGGAAAAATGTGAGCATTTTAAATCTATGCTGATGTACTGTTAAGAGATCTCAGTTATTATTTTGGAGTTGACTGGCAATTCCAGATGCTGAAATTGGCAGCAATGGGGAGAGAACGAGAAAGGGAGAGGGGGAAATGGGATAAGCATGAGGAGGAGGTGGTAGGGAGAGAAAAATGGCAGTGAGAAGAGCAAGAAGCAGCGAACCAGGCAGGAAAGCAAAAAATAAAAAAGTGGCAGAAAGATAAGGGAATAAGGGAAAGGATTTCAAGCAAGTAGAATATTGCCTTCAAAAGTATTTTACTCATTCCAAAATTAAAAATAGTCTCTCCCCCACACTATTTCTCAA
The DNA here is from genome assembly GCF_049243985.1 of Paroedura picta. Classification (NCBI taxonomy): domain Eukaryota; kingdom Metazoa; phylum Chordata; class Lepidosauria; order Squamata; family Gekkonidae; genus Paroedura; species Paroedura picta. The sequence goes on from NC_135378.1 coordinate 36,977,425, forward strand.
ACATTTGTAGTAAATTTCCCACCCTTTGAACTCCTCGGTGTCTTTGCAGCATTTAAACAGATTGCCATATCTTTTCACAGCTTCTTATGTTTTGCAGTTTCCAAGAAACATGTTTCTATTTCTATTATTGCTTTGGGGGTATTTTGGTATGACTCAGGTACACTTGGTGTTGCGGCTCAACAGTGTGGGAAGACGTAAGAAGCAGTGCATAAATCAGCTCGTTCAAATATATTCAGACATGTTCAACATACCAATTTAGAGAAATTCTGAGTACTTACACAGGAAGAGGGGGTGGGGAGAAACTCCTGTCTCAAAAGAGACTAGCACTTAGAATTTCTCCATCTGCCTAGGCACAGGTGTTCTGAAGGTAGGACCGCTTGTACCTCAGAGCTGTGAATGTGGCAGTTTTCAGAACTGGAGAAGTTAGCTATGAATAGAATACCTAGATCAGCCCACACCCTGATAATAAAACAAACACTTTAATCTGGCATTAGCGCATACTTTTAGAGAATTGTTCAAATAGCCTCCACATCTACTTATAGAGAATAGCTTTACATCAACAAAATTGGTATGAATAAAGGTAAAGGTATCCCCTGTGCAAGCACCGGGTCATGTCTGACCCTTGGGGTGACGCCCTCTAGCGTTTTCATGGCAGACTCAATATGGGGTGGTTTGCCATTCCTTTCCCCAGTCATTACCGTTTTACCCCCCAGCAAGCTGGGTACTCATTTTACCGACCTCGGAAGGATGGAAGGCTGAGTCAACCTTGAGCCGGCTGCTGGGATCGAACTCCCAGCCTCATGGGCAGAGCTTTCAGACTGCATATCTGCTGCCTTAGCACTCTGCGCCACAAGAGGCTCTCTTGGTATGGTTAGAAATCCCGGACTAAAATGCTTCCACTCTGAGCCTTTATTATATAAAAAAAGCTAATTATCACCAACCTCCCTATCAACATCAACACTTAATTCATAAAGAAGGATTAATAAGTTCTTAAAAGAACATTGCCTCTGTTCCACTACATGATGTTGTATAAAGACTGGGGAATGTTTTCGGATGGGGAATCTGAAAAAGGACACAGGTTTGACTGAAGTTCTGGAGAATATGCTTGAGAGCAAGTTATCTGATGACTGCTGAAACAAACTTGTCCAATTGTAATTGAACTAGCTTATTCATACCAAGAGAGCCTCTTGTGGCGCAGAGTGGCTCCCTCGCAGCAGCATACCGGTGGGCCGCCAAGACCTGTTGCTGCCTCTCTCCTCCAGGGTGCAAATGGAAGCGGCAGCCACAAGGCTTCTAGCAGGCAAGGAGGGAGGGTGGGAGCTGGAAGGGGAGGGCCAATCAGGGTGGACCTGGACAGTCTCCTCCCAGGAGGCTGGTTCCTAAATATATAAGGGAGCGAAATAGTGTTAAGGAAGTGGTGAAATGGGAAAGGAATTCTTAAAAAGATAGAGCTATACCTTAATACAAGATGAACCTCAGTAGATAAGAATGTACAGTCAAGCAGATCTAAGATCCGAGTCAAAATTCATACAGCAAATAAATGTCCATTTTTCTGATGAGTCTACCTGTGAATAGTTGTAAGATTTAAGGAGATACCCATGCCCATAAACTCAATGGGTTGCTTATCAGACATGTGCCAAAGATGCACAGCACAGTTTGCCACAGCTTCCCAATGTATTTGAACTACATATTTACAGACCAATGACTACAGTCTCCTGATGTTCCCAGGGTGTCCTCCATCTCCTAGGAGCAGTTGGGGCTGAGTAAGAGTGAGGCGGTGACCAATTCACACCCCACTGATGGGAAACACTTCAGTTCAAAGAAACTCTTCAGTGGACCCAAGCCATAGATGGAACATTATTGGTGTATCCGTTTCCTCATTAAAAAGGGCCTCCCCCTTATATTTTATGAGGATTCTTGGCTACTGCTTTCATGAACTGTTACATTTACACAGAGATACCAAAATACAAAATGTTTGTCTACAATACCAAGTATGGTAGGAATATTTATGTTCTAAATGGAGCTTTTCTTAATCATCTTTTTTGAATTAGTATGTATGATTTCTTTCTTCTGCAGATTTCCCAAGGAACAGTGTGTAATTTCAGGGGGAAATCTGAAACTCCAATTTGTCTTCCTAGTTGAAATGTTATGAGTGTATCTGAGCATCCTTCCATGAGCACAAAATAGTCTGTGATACAACTATCAGAAAATACTTCATATGTCATAAAAGTATTGGTCAGCCAGTTCAGCTCACCACATGAAAGTGTATTTCTTGTGGCTCTTAAAGTGTCTTTAAATACGCTTTCTTCCTGGAGAGGGAGAAGTCCACTGTGACAGCCACCTGAAATAGATGTCTAGGGTTCAAAAAGAATCAGTTACGGCCATTATGAGCATGTGGCTACCTTAAACCAAATCAGACCATTAATACGACTAGATCAGTATTGTCTACTTAGATTCGACTAAGGCCTCAGATAGACAACAATGTTTCCCAACATCTAGAGATGTAAGGACGGAACCTTGCACCTTCTACCTACAAAATATTTGCTCTGACATGAAGTCTTTCTGCTCTGCGAAGACCCAGAGGCTTAAGTCACTGGAATGGCATGAACCATATCAGAACTGCAGAATACAAGTAACAGACTTTCTTCAGGCCAGGTTTGGCCTTTAGACCAAAGACAGTATGACAAACAACATTCTTCTGTAATAGAAGCCAGTGATGTGGTTCCTCAACATTTCAGGAGTCAAAAATTGCAAATTAGTGCCCATTGATAAATCCCTTTCAAAATTACTTGTTGCCATTTTTAATGTCATAGATTCATATTTTTCTATTACTGAGTTAATCCTGGTAACTCTCAAGTGCCTTTTTATGTGGTTCCTTAGCTAATCCCAGTTGGAGACAGGGTGGAATCTGCTCACATCTTCCAACAGATGATAATGGAGCAACAGTCCATGTATGACCTGCCGACTTTGTGTTTTTCCCCCTACAAGTTCATAGAGCCAACAATAACAATGTTTTACAACTAGCACTTTTTTCTTAGTTGTGATGGTCTGCTGGTTGCACTGTGATAGACTTTTTACTTTGATACTGTAGTAACTTTTCTTTCTCCTCAGCTGACATTTTGTTTGGACCTGTACATTTGCCAAGATAGCTGGGAAGTTCTGTTGCTGCCTTTGCTCAAAAGCCTGAGGTCAGCATACATAGTTTCTCACAGCATACCCAACAATAATTTTTAACAGTAGTTTGTATAACAAAGTGTGCATGCACATGAAAGCTCATGCCTTGAATAAACCTTTGTTGGTGTTAAAGGTGCCATTGGACTCAAATTTTGTTGTGCTACTTCAGATCCACTTGAATCTATCTTTAACTGTAGGTGAGACTAAGAGCCAATGTCTTCTGGGCCCCAGTCCACAGGGGTTTTTTAGAAATTAGGATAGGGTTGTGCATTCAGGAATATAGGTATTTTTTGAGCTGAATATGGGTTAGAGCAGAGATTCCTAATCCCCAGGGACCCATGGGCGCTCCAGAGGGGGTCTGTAGCCTTTCTCTCTGCCTTAATTAACTTGTCCACAAGCTAGGGAACCAGAAACTTCCATTGCTTCCCTTCCCTCCATCCTGAGCATAAGAAAATTTGTTTCTGCGCTTCTGTGGGAGTGGAGCCTACACACCTCCTGTCCCCCCCCCCCCTGTTTTCATCAATCTTGCCTGTTAACATGGGTGGTGATGATAGGGTTATGCATGGTGGTGTCCAAATCAGCCGTTCCAGGCCGATGCCCCCCCCCCCCCCCGCAGTGCAGCGCTGGCCGATTCGGACGCTGACGCACACAACCCTAGTGATGACACGCCTGGGGATATATCAGGGAGATGTGGACAGCTGACATCACTTCTGGGCTCCTTGAAGCCTGAAAAATTATTTCAGGCTCTTCCATGGTCAAAAGTTTGAAAAAGGCTGGATTAGAGTATCTGACAGAGATGCTGGGGGAGGGGGGATCAGTAGGCCCCTCATTTTACAGGGCTGCCAGGGACCATGTGAAGGCATAGTTGTCTCATTCTCGCGGTAGAACTGTGCACTTCATGTCCAACATCTGGACCTCCCCTCAGGCACACAATGTGTTCTGTTGCTGACAGTTCATTGGAGCACTAGTGATATGATGAGCATGGGGAAACTAGAGCTGGGCACGATGAGGCCTGCTGGGCTAGCTAGTGCCATGCTCTGCTCCATGCCAAGGTACTTGATGGGTTCATGACATTCTGAAATCCAGTTTAAAATACAATAATAAAAACAATAAACTATAATGCTCCTTTTCCTGCTACTCCTCCATGTGTTCAGTGGTGGGATTTTGTTCAGGAGAGGGAAGGATTTTATGTGATTCTATTTACTTGTTCTGGTCTCGACAGTAAGCTTGGTGAAATTTATTTATACTTACATTTATTAACTGCCCCTCCCAGCCACTCCATCTTGAGGCACTTTACAGTAAACCCCATAAAATAGAATAAAATAGACACACTATTAGCAACATAATTCCATCTGTTCCCTCCCAACCCACCAGTCCAGACCCAGTTCACACTGCCCAGCGGCAATCTTTAATTCTGGTTAATACATGATGCCAAAATGTGGACGGGTTCAAGGACATGTTTTCACAGGTTTCCTCAGTGGTTGCCAACAGAAAATAAACATTGTTTAAGTAAACAAAGTAGTATTACGTGAGTAATAACTAAATGTACATGCAGCCTCAGTGCTGGTTTGCCAGTGTCTCTAGACAATCTATCTTAAAAATGTATGAATGGTTAAACATCTTACCTTGAATCACAAAGTTATATGCAGAAAATTGCTTGCAAAGAATCAAATTTGCAAGGAACTGAGTACTGGGGGCATAGCCCACAAAGCACATGAGTCCTTCACCAAATACAGGTGATTTGATTTAAATACATGATGCCCAAAATTCGCTGATTGACTCTTTAAAGTTATAAAAAAACCAAGATAAATCCAGAGAAGAATTAAGTCCTTCTGGATAAAAGGATCTTAGCCTACAGATGTAAAAAGGTCCTCTCTGAAACCTTGGTAATGTTAATTTGTCAATTATATTTGTTTTCTACAGTATCCAGTCCAAAAAAGCTAACATCAGTGACTCATGCTTATTGTTAAAGTGATCCCCCATAAGGACTTTGTTTAACCATATTACTCAAGTAACACTACTTTGTTTACTTATACAATGTTTATTCAGTATTTTCTGTTGGTAACTGTGGCACTGTAGTAAAGCCACTGAGGAAAGCTGTGAAAACATGTATTTTAATTCGTCCACATTTCGGTTTCACATATTAACCAGAATTAAAGACGTTTCATCTTCTAACTTCTTCATAGCCAGTCTGTCAGTTTCTCTGCTTATTTGCCAGTCGCAACCACTGACAGGTCGTTTTCTCTGTATCCACCAGATTGGAGGCCAGACACTCTTCTTTCAGACCAGGGGACACCAACATGTTGGAAGATCATAGTGTTCTTCTGGGAGCAAATTGGGAAATGAGACTAGAAAGAAGTAGCAGGGCCATTAAGCACAGGATTGGCACAGAAATGCCTCACCAATCTCCCCACTGCCATTCTGAACCCACCTGCACCAAAATACCTCTACAGAATTTTGGTAGGAGTGTAGCACAGGGTAATGTTGGAGGTGGTGCGCTCTGGTTCACTCACTAAGTCACCAGCCATCCCAAACCAAAATTGCATGCTGTAATGAAAACAACAGCACAAAAACAGCTCATCATCTTGATGAAGGTGAACAGGTAGAGTAGGAGCCCCAAACAGGAACCAGTGGAACCCACAGGAGCCCCATAAATAATGAGGCTAATTTGCTGTGAAGTGTTCTTCTCTGCGGGGATGAGAGGTGGGAGAGAGAGAGCCTGTGGATGAAGGGCAGCTGCAGCACTTGGGCTAAGGCCCCTGCATTGAGACAGTGATATCTGGTGTGTCCTGCTTCTGTTGAGAAAAAGGGATCGGGGTGGACACAACCCCCCCACCTCCTCACTTTCTGAGGCTTTTATTGGGGAAATGATGTATAAAGTTTTACTGGGCTTGCCCTTGTCTTTGGAAGAAAAAAAACATTATTCATCTTCTGTTTATTAGACTGGCTTTGGTTCAAGTAGGCTAGCAAAAGTGTCTGGCCACCCTGCACTTTTGAGTATTCTGTTGCCCTTGTTTCTTTTATTAAAAACCTGCTGGTATTCTCTGGTGTGACGTTATTCTGTTGGGTTAGCACCGTTTCGGCACTGGACTGTGCTGCAGGGCTCAATTCCACCAGTTCTGCTGTCCATGCAACCTCCCTCCCCTTTGCTCAGATTGTAATTCTGTGCTTGAGATCAGACCTGTTGAGTGAGCTAGCATTTGCCACAATGGCACTGGGGTTTGCTGTTGGGCACTGGTAGGCTGGCATTGGGTTCTGCTGCTTGGCACTAGTACATTGCACTGGTTCTGCTTTACTTGCATTTTCTCCTTCAAAGATTCTCAGATTTGACTCCAGTCCTGTTGGGTTTTGATACAGTGACACTGGTTGTGCTGCTGGCCATGCAAAAATCCCCCTTCCCAAATTTCTACTGCAGAGATTCTATGGGACACATTCTCCTGGGCTTGTATTGCCTTGCTTTCCCCCACACCACCACTAGAAACAATGGAGGATGGGGGCACCTACTTTGGGTGCTCATAGAACTGGACCTTCTGGTCCAGTCTTTTTGAAACTTGGAAATTATTTTCCAGTAGCAATGCTGCAAATTTGGATCCTCTACCTCAGCCTACTTCCCGCAGACCACTGAATATACCCCAGAGATAGATTTGCCATTGACTTTAATGATCCCCATAAGATAGAATGGATTCCCTAAAATTGGTATTCCAGGATAGTTCCCATATTTCCCATATCAGTATTGGCATTCAGAAATATCATGAAATACAATATTTTTGGGTCCAATATGACTGAATCTGAAAAAAAATCTCCTGCACACCCCTGAATTAGGATTGTGTCTTAGACTTTTGATGCCGAGTATTACTTCTGTGATGCCTGTTTTGTTGTCATCACCACTGTTGTTGGAGGTCGGATGAAAAAAGCCACAGATGTTTTAGAACAAGATTCTGTAGGCTTAAAACAACTCAACTTGCAGCACAGAATATTCTTCTCTTGCCCTTTATAGCATTTCGTCTTTCCATAACGTTTATTTCCGCTTGTCATTTGTTCTTGTTTCGGTTTGGGATGAAAATTTCAGTGTATTCATTTGCGTATGAAAAGTGCATTATCCAATGTGTGCGGAATGAGCCAATATTGCTAGATTAAAGCTTTAAACTTTGACTACAGTAGTCGAAACTAGTGCTTCCCACCTGGATCCTGTTTAACTATGGCCTTATCCTTAGCCAAATAACTGTTGTTGATATAGTACTTTTAGAAGGGACACTTGCTGTAGACAAGGCAGAGATGGTGAGTTTTGCAAGGCCAAATGAAATGGGAGCTCTTCATCAGGCTCACAGGGTTTTTTCCCTTCTGTTCTTTTTCTCCACAACTTTGAAACAACCTCCTACTTAGCAGAAAGAAAGGGGGATTTTATGAAGAAAAGTATTTTTATATGAAATTGAACAGCAGGGCTTTGTTTTATCATGAGATACTCCATGTTCTGCTGTGGATTCATATTCATTTCACAAGTGTGGAGATTGTCTATTGCAACCAAACAGAATTCCTTGCATGAATCTCGGTTCTAATTATAGGATTCAGGGAACTTGGATCTGATCAGAAGCTGGATCAATTCCAGGATGTAAAGAAGCACCAGCCCTATTTTAAGGAACACTGAAGACAGGCAGATTCAAACCCTTGAATGCTCTCTGACCACGACTCTCCATTGCATCCACAACAAAGTGTCCAATTCAGAGATCTTCTGGTGATTTACAATACTGATTCTAATGATAGAGAATGAATTTTCTGATTGTAGAATGCTAATCACCCAGTGCCACCCCAACCCCCTGAATATGTGCTTCCCTAATGCTAGACTACCCTGACGTGGATAGTCCAGGCTAGCCTGATCTCATCAGATCACAGAAGCTAAGCAGTGTCAGCCCTGAATAGTGTTCAAATGGGAGATGAGCAAGGGATATCAGGGTCATGATGTGGAGGCAGCCAATGGCAATTTTGTCAAAGTGGTCCCAATCCACAGATTTATGTATCTTCAGATCAGATACTCAGATACTGTAGTATGATACAAGATTTATTTGAAATTGTGTCTGTACTCTCTCTGACTCAATTAAGTATCTCCTAAAGATAGGAATATACTGGTATATGAAAGGAAATTTCAGAAGTTTGTTTAATGAATCTGCAGGCTACAAAATGTGGGTTGGTGTTTTTATCCCTTCCTATAGTGTTTGGAAAAATGTCCACCCTCCCTATAACCAGATGTATGATAAGAGGATGGCACAATTTACAGATTTATTTCCTACTGTGGATTGGCTAAAGGACTGTTTTACAAAGAGGCTCAAAGCAATTTATAGTTGTATTGAACAGCTTACCCAGGGCACAGTCAGTACAGAAATAATACTGTTAAAGTTTAGAGGCAAGCTGTCAACAAACTTATGGACTTTTATTGTAACCTTTACATGGTTAGTTCTCCTGATTTACTCTTCAGGAGATACACCTTTGACCAGCACCAAATCTGACTCATTAGTTTTTCTCAGGCATAGAAAAACTAAATTCTAAATGTGAACCTCTCCAACGGGTTCTTTCTTTTTCTTTTTCTAGCTTGCCTCCAGAGAAACCTGGATTTCCTAAGCCAGCACCTATGGCAGTTAATTTCTGAGTTCATTAGTTTCCCACTTTGAAAATATACTTGTCAGTTAACTCAAAGCGCATGTTCTTTATTTATCCAAGTAAACCTATACCCTGATGCAACAGGGAGACATCCAAATCCAAAAGGGACAAATGTGTACATTGAGTTAAATGGATGATAGTCATGGTTCCAATTTTGACAGATTTCTCATTGTCTTCTTGCACTAAAACTCAATTTAGCATTAATGAAACTGCAAAGCCAAGCATTTGAAGTGCAGTAAATTCTTTCATGCATAGTAACAAAACACTATGAATATAAGCATAAATACAGTCATGTGTGCATAGTTTTTTGATGTGGGACACATCTTCTGGCACGCTTCATCAGATGGAAATGTAGACAGACGTGATATCCATTGTCCCGCTCACAAAGCGTGCCAGAAGATGAGGAGTGCCCAGCCAGCAGCCACACCAGCCTCTGGGACCTCGATAGATGCTGTGTTATTATTATTATTATTATTTATTTGATTTGTATGCCCGCCGCTCTCGGAAACCGGCTCACGGCGGTTCACAATGTTTTAATACAAATACAATATATTAACCATTAAAATTCCCCATTAAAACCCCATTAAAACAATGACTAAGTCACAATGATGGCGATTAAAAAGCTATTCCCGTACAGGCCCACTGGATGAGCAGAAGGGAACGGAGGATAATTGGGCATAGGATGGAACACTCTGGGGAACCAGGTCAGTCTAGTACTGGCCTCCCCCCTCCGGGGAGAGGGGTCCGATCTTAGCCCCGGGCCATCACCCGGCCTTAGACAAACGCCTGGCGGAAGAGCTCCGTTTTGCAGGCTCTGCGGAACTCGGAGAGCTCCGACAGGGCCCGCAGCTCTTCAGGGAGCTCATTCCACCAGGTAGGGGCCAGGACCGAAAAGGCCCTGGCCCTTGTCGAGGCCAGGCGTGCCTCCCGGGGTCCTGGGATCATCAGCAGATTCTTACCCGCAGAGCGAAGTGCCCTGCGGGGGGCATAAGGAGATAGGCGGTCCCTCAAGTATGCAGGACCCAAGCCGCGTATAGTCTTAAAGGTTAATACCAAAACCTTGAACCTGATCCGGAAACAAACTGGCAACCAGTGCAGCTGCTTCAGCAGAGGCTGAACATGGGACCTCCAAGATGATTTAGTGAGGACCCGTGCAGCTGCATTCTGTACCAGCTGTAACTTCCGGGTCAGAGACAAGGGTAGGCCCGCGTAGAGCGAGTTACAGAAGTCTAATCTAGAAGTAACCGTTGCATGGATCACAGTGGCCAGGTGTTCCGGGGGCAGGTAGGGCGCTAGTAGCCGAGCTTGGCGTAGATGGAGAAACGCCGTCCGGGCTACCTTAGTGACCTGGGCCTCCATGGAAAGTAAGGCATCCAGAATCACTCCCAAATTCCTGGCTTGGGGCACAGATGACAATTGTACCCCGTCCAGGCAGGGAAGACGCGCTTCCTGTTCCTGCTCCCTTCGGCCTAGCCAAAGGACCTCCGTCTTGGAGGGGTTGAGTCTCAGGCGGCTCTTCCTGATCCATCCAGCCACTGCTTCCAAACAACTGGCGAATTTTTCTGGGGGGAGATCTGGCCGGCCATCCATCAAGAGATAAAGCTGGGTATCATCAGCGTACTGATGACACCCAAGCCCATAACTCCGTACCAGCTGAGCCAGGGGACGCATATAGATGTTAAATAACGTGGGGGAGAGCACCGCTCCCTGTGGCACCCCACATGGAAGTGCAAAGGAGTCGGATAGCTCCTCCCCCACAGCGACCCTCTGTGACCTGTTCTCTAGAAAGGAGGATAGCCATTTAAGAGCCACCCTTCCAATCCCAGTATCAGCGAGGCGGTGAACCAAGAGCTCGTGGTCAACCACATCAAATGCGGCTGACAGGTCTAATAGCACGAGGATGGCCGACCTGCCCCGGTCCAGCTGGCGCCGGAGATCATCTGTCAGGGCGACCAGCACGGTCTCCACCCCATGGCCAGGACGGAAGCCAGACTGGTATGGGTCAAGGGCCGAAGTTTCCTCTAAAAATGCTAGGAGCTGGTCCGCGGCGGCCCTCTCAACTACCTTGCCCAGGAATGCAAGATGCGATACCGGGCGGTAGCTGGCGGGGTCCCGCGGATTCAGCGATGGTTTTTTCAGAAGAGGGCGAACCACTGCCTCCTTGAGCCGCTGAGGGAATTCTCCCGATGTAAGAGAGAGGTTTATAATCTCCCTCAGGGGAACACCTATCCGTGGGTCGCTGGTCTTAAGCAGCCACGACGGACAGGGATCAAGGGGGCAAGTGGTCGCCCTCACCGACCCTAGCAATTTGTCCACTTCGGATAAAGAGAGCCGCCTGAAGCCATCAAACCTGATCCCCCGTAACGGCCACGGAGCTTCTAGTTCACAAACTGTATCAACTGTGGCAGTAAGGTCACGACGGAGCGACAAGATCTTATCCGCAAAATAGCTCGCAAAAGCCTCGCAGCCAAGTTCCAATTGACTACTATTTTGATGCCCTCCTTCGAGGGCAGTAAGAGTCCGAACTACCCTAAATAATTGGGCTGGGCGAGAGCTAGCGGACGCGATTTCCGCAGCAAAGTAGTCACACTTTGCCGCTTTCACCGCCATCTCATACGCCCTCATAAGCGTGCGATGAGATGTTCTTGTAGCTTCGTCGCGGGTCTTCCGCCACACTCGCTCTAGCCGTCTCACCTCCCTTTTCCTCTCCCGAAGCTCCGCGGTAAACCACGGGGCCTGCTTGAGGCGAGGGCGGAGAGGGCGCTCAGGAGCTATCTTGTCAATGGCGGCCAACAGGCGGGACTGCCAGTCCTCCACCAAGGCCTCCAACGAGACACCGGAGGGCATCGGGTCCCGCAGAGCATTCAGGAGTCCTTCGGATTCCATAAGTCTCCGTGGGCGGACTAAAATGCGTCCGTCACCCAAACAGGGGAGGGGTGGCATCCGTAGGCGAGCCTTCAGGGTATGGTGGTCAGACCACGGAACGATGTTGTTAGCCACCAGATCGATCTCAACACCAGCACCAAAGATCAGATCCAGGGTGTGGCCAGCCTGATGAGTGGGACCAGCAACAAATTGCGAGAACCCCAGTGTCGCCATGGCCGACACCAGGTCCAGGCCAAGTCCTGGAGCCGACGAATCCGCATGGACATTAAAGTCCCCCAAAATTAATAATTTGGGGAACTGCAATGTCCAGGCGGCCGCCGCCTCCAGCAGGCCCAGCAGGGCATCGGGCGGGGCAGTGGGTGAACGGTACACCGCCCAGATGGCCACGTTCTCGACCGATTCCCACGTCAGGCCGACACATTCAACTCCTGGGATCGATGGTGCTGGGAGAGCCCTGAAGGCATAGCTGTCCCGGACCAGGATCGCCACCCCACCCCCCCTACCATGGAGCCGGGGCTGATGGAGGACCAAGAAGCCGGGTGGCGCAAGATCTTTGAGGGCGACTGTTTCACCTTCGCGCACCCAGCTCTCGGTAATGCACGCCAGGTCTACCCCATGCCCTGCGAAATAGTCCCGCAGGGTTGAGGATTTGTTCTTGATCGACCTGGCGTTGCATAGCATCAGCACCGGCTCCGCCCTAGTGTGACCCATGGGCACCATGACAGCAGCTGCCCCACCCCCAAGGCTTTGACAGTGGTTGTGCTGGCCCTGAGAGCCAAGGCAGCAGCTGCCCTGCCCATGAGGCATTCACAATGGCTGTGCCAGGCCCTGGGCAGTCGCTGTGTGTCCCGCGAGCACAGAAGCAGCGACAGAGGAGCAGGTAAGCAGGATGGGAGAGGGAAAAAGGGAAGGGAGTGTGCTTGCTTGGAGGGAAACCAACAGGTAAAGGGGGAAACAAGTGCGCGGAAGAGGACGGAGTATCTGTGTGTCTGTGTGTATTTGCGAGTGATGGAGGGGGGAGGAAGCAAGGAGGGGGTTGGGAAACCAACTTATAAGGGGGGGGGGAGGGAAGGGAGTCTTTGTATGTCTCTGTGTATGTGTGTGTGAGGGAGGGGGCCCTGACCAAGTAACTCCAGAGCAGGTATGAGTCCCACGTACCCTCTGAGAGTCAGACTGTTAGGACCATTTATTAGGGAACAGAGTGATGTGCCTCTATCCGTGACCTTCCCACTGTTCCTTTCCCATTTGAACAGGAGCAGGGTGTGAAACTCATATTTTACTAACAAACTCAACAGCTGGCTGGCTGCCGAGTTTCTGTTTATATAATAAAGGGGACTTCAGTTCCTCAGAAGTGAATGAATCAAGGGAAAGATCTGAGCGCTGCATAATTTGCAGGGCTGGAGAGGGAAAAGGAAGGTCCAGAATAAATAGATGCACTGTATGTCAGCTATTGTTCCGTGGTTTCCTATGTGTGTATACAAATCCTGCCTGTGGCGCCTTATGGGGAAAGCAAGTCAGTAGTTTCTGGAAGTTATTTTTTTTAAAAGAAGACATGTCAGATTATTGGCCTATCAGTGTCAGTACTCTGTGCTCTGATTGGCAGCAGTTCTACAGGGACTTCACGTCATCTCTTGTATGATCCTTTAAACAGAACATGCTGGTGACTGGGGATCTTTTGCATGCAAATGAAGGGAAAGTGTATTGCTTATGGCCACAGGCTGTTTACAATCAGAAGAAAAAATTGATAAAATTGAAAGGGTACAGAGGAGAGTGACGAAGATGATCTGGGACCAAGGGACCAAGCCCTATGAAGATAGGTTGAGGGACTTGGGAATGTTCAGCCTGGAGAAAAGGAGGTTGAGAGGGGACATGATAGCCCTCTTTAAGTATTTGAAAGGTTGTCACTTGGAGGAGGGCAGGATGCTGTTTCCGTTGGCTGCAGAGAAAAGGACACGCAGTAATGGGTTTAAACTACAACGATATAGGCTAGATATCAGGAAAAAATTTTTCGCAGTCAGAGTAGTTCAGCAGTGGAATAGGCTGCCTAAGGAGGTGGTGAGCTCCCCCTCACTGGAAGTCTTCAAGCAAAGGTTGGATACACACTTTTCTTGGATGCTTTAGGATGCTTAGGGCTAATCCTGCGTTGAGCAGGGGGTTGGACTAGATGGCCTGTATGGCCCCTTCCAACTCTATGATTCTATGATTCTATGAAAAAGGGAAGACATGAATCAGAGTTACTTTAGAAAACTAGAGTAAACAAAGTTTACAATAAGGCCTGACCAGAAATATATTATGTGTAACAGAAACAGATGGGCTTGGTGTCAAGCAGCCAGAGCTCCGCTTGCAAAGTAGATGTTCTATCACTGAGCCACACAAGGTCTCCAGTTCCTGGCAAGGCTAGTTTGAGTAAAGCTCACTGAAGCGTACTAAAACTGCTGATGAGAAATTTTCTGAGGTGGAAGTTAAATCTGCTGTCGGTATGTGGGATTTTGTCTTGAGGAGTAGCTGCTCAAGGAACCTGTCGTTTGGGTCCCTGCTTGATAGAGGAGATGATGTGCCTTCTGGAGGTGGTCCAGTTGTTACTAAAGGGTGACCTTGGCACCATGGAACACACTTGCCTGTTTGGGGCGTCACATTCCCATAATGAGCTGGCTCATGCATTGCATAAAGAATCCATCCAGTATATGGTGTAAAATACAGTATGCCTATCTGAGGTGGCAAGGAATCATTTGCATGTCTTTTCAAAGTGCAGCTAGCTCCTGATTAAAATGGATATTTAACTGCCTCTCATTTAGGGGTTCTGATTTGTTTTACAAATTGTGATTCCTGTAGCAAAGTATATCTGAAGTGTTTTGCAGTTTGCCCTTGTACTAGGAATGGGATCCACTACTTTAAAACAAGGATAGAGAAGTTATCATGGAGAATAGAGCAGAGAAATGCTATTCATTTAGTTACCACTGTGATTCCCCCCAAATGTTTTTCCTTCCAGCCTCTGACGAACATTGAAACCAATGTGTTCAAAATATCTAGTCCAGTTTCATTTCTAATTTCTTTTGTATTTGGTTTCAGTTTCTCTGTTGTTTCTCATTCTGACAAGATGGTCAGACGCAGAATTTCAGAAGAACTGACAGCCAACAATCCTCAGTTAGGATTTAAAAGGATTTCTATGGCAAAGCTGGAAATGACGTAATTGCTGGGGTCCAAATATGAGATAGATAAATCTGGATCTAAAATCAATTCTATCACCTTGCCTTTTTTATTTCACATGAATTGTTGTAGTTCTGCTAGATGGAATAACACCTCTCTGTGTATGTATTTTATTTATTTTTCTATTTGTATGCTGCCCTTCCCCAGGGGGCTCGGGGAAGGAGAACAGGGCCCTGATCTCATTTGGCAGAGCATTCCACCAGGCTGGGTCCAGGGCCAAAAACCCATGGCCCTGGTTGAGGCCAGTGTTGAACGAATCCCGAATGACATCTTTGGGGCCAGGGATCTTGAGCAGGTTTTGCTTGCTGGATCTTAAGTTTCTTTGGGGAACATAATACAAATTTTGAAAACACATGGATACATTGTAACTATAACATTAAAAAGAATCCTCTTAAAATGTGGGTGGGAAAGGCTTTTAAAACCTCTCTGGGTTTTATTAAATGTGAAATGCTTTGATCTCTAGTTTGTTATTTGGGATTTGTTCAAAATCTCAAGGCGAAAACCCAAAGTAATAATCATACTTTGTAAAGTGCAAACTAATGCAGTCTGATAGGGGCTATTGTCCAGTTGGGATTTATAGACATACCCTTTATGTAGAAGAGCAGGGGATTCAAAATATGCTGTAAGACATAGGAGGAAATGATACCTTTTGAGAAGTGGAAAATTCAGTTTGGGGGGCTGGGGAGCAGAGGGAAAACTGCATTTTAAAAATATGATATGCTTCACAACAGTATTCATATGTGTTTTAAAAATGGCAATCAGTGACTGAGGAGTTTTATAAAACTAACTTGAGTTTGATCATACAAAATTCTTACACTTACTCTTCTTAAGGGCAGGCTTTCTTAACCAGAGTTTCGTGAAACCCTCGGGTTTCTTGATGAGAGTTAATTCTTTAAAATAGATATTTTAAATTAGTTAAACATTTATTGGGTGATGTGACCATATATGGTCATGTTGACCCGCCCCCCCACTCCCAAAATAGCCAATAATGGGCCTTGAGGGGTGGGAAGGGGAGGGGCCGTGTGTGGGCATGTACACATTTTTCGTCCCAACCATATTCTGCATGATTGTGTCACTTCTGGAATTTTTTGAAGCCTGCAGAATTTTCAGGTGTTTCGCAACAATAAAAAAGTTTAGAAAGGCTGTTAAGGGGCTTAACCCGAAAGACCTGCCTGTGTCAGGCCCATAGCCAGAGGGCATACATGAGGGCATTGTCAATTAAGCTGAAACCGCTAAATCCTAAGTATAAGTCTAGTGTGTTTGAAACCACTTAATTAACATAGAATTAGATTTTGTACTGGGTACCTAAGCATTCATCCAGGCCCTTAAAAATTAGTCTGTATGCAACAGCAGCTGCATCTGTACAGCATAGCATTATCTGCCTAAGCAGGGTTTGTTTTTCACAAACATAAACCACAGCTTCATTAGTGGCTGTGAGGACGTTTTGGCCAGCTGTGCAGTAGATAAATGAAAGACCTCTGGACCGTTGGAGACATGACTATAATGTAGAAGTGGAAATGTGGCATTGTAGAAAAAAAATCCTGAACTTGAGTTTTCACTTAACGAGAGAAAAGAGGAAGGATGAGAGAACTTGGGGAACTTTAGCTTGCGTTTAGCTGTGAAGTTCTTCATTTTAAAGCATTTTAAAAGTTAGATTTTGTATAGTGACATATGAGACCACAAAGAATGCAGATTTAAGAGACTAACAGCGACTTCAATGGACTTCGAAGAGTGTGCTTAACATGGTAGTGTTGCAGTGCAATCTTCTCTGGGGTTAACTAGGATTGTCTGGTCCCCTTGCCCAAGTGCAGTGCTGGGGGTGGGGGTGGGGGGGGGGTTGCAAGCTCCAGGTTGGGAAACTCCTGGAGATTTGGGGTGAAGCCTGTGGAGGACAGGGAACTCAGGGTACAGTGCCATGGAGTAGGCTTTCTCATCCAGGATTTCATGAAACCCTAGGGTTTCTTGACAGTCTTTGAAGGGTTTCCCATATATGCATATTTTTAATTTGTTAAACACTTTACTTTTCCTGTAGGAAAAGGTCTAGAATTATTATTTCCTCAGTTCTTTAATTTTGGGGGGAATAAGATCAGGGGCTTGACAAAGAGTTATTCTTGGTGGGTTAGGGTTATTTTGAATATGGTCAGCGGTGTTCTTCCATACAGCAAAGCAGCAGACATATAGCTTGCAATCAACAATTAAAAACTGATAATAAATTCAGTTGGACACCCCAAGAATCTGCCTTATATAGAGTCTTAGTTCATTTTAATTATTATTATGATCCAAGATCAACCATTAGAAATGTTAACAACACATGGCACGCATCCTTATCCATGGTTCCTCTATATATTTGTGAAAAAGCCTGGGGGGTGGAACGTGTCCTGCTGTCCAAGTTATAATAGGGATTGGCCCTGCCCCTGCAGCTCCCGCCCTCCATCCCTGGACTCTCGCCTTTTTGCTCTCAGACGTGCCTCAGTGACTGGAGTCAGCAGCAGGTAAGGGGAGAGGGCCCTGGGCAAAGGGTAGTGGTGGAGGGCTGGCTAATGAGGTCCTCTTGGCCTTCTAAGATGGGCTTGCTAACAAGGGCCTTGGCCTACTAAGCTGGGCTTGCTAACAAGGGCCTTGGCCTGCTGGGCTGGGTCTACTAATGAGGGCCTCCCAGCCTGCTGGCTGCCTACTAAGGAGCTCTGTCCCGGGCCTGCTTATGAGCTGGCCAGCCTCCACCTGCCCCACTTGATCCGGCTGCAAGCTGCGGCCCAAAGCCACCTTAAGCTGTCTGGCCGGGGGCCAGGGGAGGGGACCATTTCAAGGCCCGTTCTTAGGAATGGACTTTGAAGCTAGTTAAATGCATAAAACAAATAATCCATGTAAAAATACACAGTTAGTAGTAATAACATTATTAAAACATGTTCCTCTGCCTTATTAAACATGCCGGAATGCAGAATCTTGCTATTTTAAGGGTGATTTCAGCAAGAAGAAGAGAACTAACAATACTGAGTCAAGAGCATTGACGTAGCACATATTGTCCACTCTGACTAGCAGTGGATGCCCAGTGTTTTAGGATGAGTTTTTCATATCATCTTCTATAGATCCGTTGTTAACTGGGAATGCCAGAGATTGAGCCTGGAATGTTCTGAATGCAAAGCAGATGCTGTATCACTGAGCCACAGCGTCTTCTGTCTCCCCTTTCCCAATTTAGTAATCTGAGCAATATTCCCCCTGAAAAAGGAGCAATCTCAAAATAGATCTCATTTCTGCCCAGTTCTTCTGCTGATGACCTAGAGAAGAAAGAAACAAAGAAGAAAAGATTATGGAACAGGCCATGCTTTGCTATAAGTGCAATCCTAAACGGGTAATTCTGTTTTGGACTGCACTATTAGTCACTCACCACAAGCCATTTTTCTCCGCTATCTCTCCCAAGGCAATTTGGTGACAAACTTCGTGCACATGTTTCTTTATATCTCCACAAAGAAATAGTCTATAGAATTAAATAATAGTAAATTCACTGACCTCATCAACTCTCAGCATATGGAAAACTAGTACATCAAGGATGAAAACTAGACAAGAAAGCTTTCAATGTACATTAGCTGTCTGTATAAGGCCCATAGAGTTGTTCAACTTTTTGTGCATGCATTCTGAGTTAATCCATTCCTTTGAGTCTCTTCCTGAATGCTTGGAATTGATTTGTTTCAACAAATAGGCGCTTAGGATACAAGGGGGTTACTTGTTGCTGCAGCAGTTCGTTGCTGGATGTTGTACTAGATGGATCACAGGTCTAATCTAGCAGGGCTCTTATATTCTTACGTTTCACATACCCCTTGAAATGGCTGGCAGCAATTTCAGCCTGACAATGGGGCGAGTGAGTTCAGCTGTTAGGTTTAAGTGCCTGAAGAGTCAAACTGAATGGAAATCCAGCAAATGTTTTGGGAAGGTGCCTTTTTGGGGCACTGAACCCAGCCAATTTGTGCCGAAATTTGACTTGTGAACTAGTTCTTGTGAATTCCTAGACAGCCGTACCCATATCTGCACAGTGCAGATAGGTCTGTATACAAGAGAAAAAGGTGGCATACACACACACCATGACATTAAAAAAAAATGATAATGTTCAGCAATCGAAAACATTCCAGTTTTATAGGATATTTTGTTGCTGACCCCAAAGTCTTGTACCTCGAATTCATACCAAGAAAAAAAAAACAGTTTAGAGAGAAGCTTCAGTGTGAAAAATTCTGCCCTAGTAAATTCTCTGTTCTGTCCAACAGAGGCTTCAATCTGTTGCTGATTTCTTTCCCACTACAGAGGTTAAGTTAGAAAGTTGTGAGCCAATCACTGGGTTCGTGTTTGGCCTCTGCATATGAATGTCATGGATCCACTGCTACCTAGCAGTGGCTGTCGTGGCACATTTCGGCCACATTTGTTTACCATATTTTTCCTTCCTTGAGGATAAATGTATCTGCCACAGAAGAATAACTTCTTTTCTGACAAAATGCTCTCAAATCCATAAACCTGTAGGCTAAATAGAGAGTAGTTGGTCTTGCTGTATTATGGCTGCTTTTCAATCATTTGATTGTGCTGATTGTGTAATCTGTGTTCATACTGGATCCAGACTTTCTACAGCAGGACAACTACAGTTTTATCTTGTCAGATCTATGTAAGAATAACAACGTATGTGAGGATTGATTGGTAGAGAATACAAGGAAGAAACCTGAGGTATAATTGGTGGTGAGGGCGGGACGGGACACATGCAGTAGGTTTTTGCATTAGTGCCTGTCGTTTTGTTAAAAAACAGAACATTGAATAATCCAAAGAATCTTTCTTAGGCTGCACAATAGCTGAATAATTCTGACGCCACACTTTTCTGTCTCTCTGTGTGTATGTTCTTGACTGTTTGCCTGGGCTTATTAGGGGAGGGTGTTTGTACACTGCTTCTCCCTGGAAGAGATAAGGCTTTGAACACTGCAGGCTGCAGGAGATAGGCATGTTAATGGAGGTCTGTCTCACACTGTGTTCTGTTTTGAATACCAGTGTGTTGTGTGTGCTTAAATTTACGCAACAGGGCTTGGCATGCCTGCTAATTGCCTCCAGGCAAAATTTATGACGCTTGTCTCAGTTCCTACCTTTTATATACCAGCTTCCTTGTGGGTGTAGGTCAAGTCTGAGAAATGTAGTATTTAAGGGAAACAGCAGGGAGGACTTTCTGGGGAAAGATCATGGGTCTGTGTGTCACTTAATGTCACATCCTTCTTCCAAGAGGCTCATCAATATACAAGGAGGTCATCACATCTCTCCACCCGTTAATGAAAGGGACATGCTGCCTGCAGATGTGCTGGCTCCCAGAACAGGTCTAGGGCATTCCATTATACCAGTATGGTTTTTCTCTTTCTGCACCTCTGTGCCAGAAAAAAGGTTTTACTTGCTGATCTCGGGGTTCACCTTAGCATTCAAAGGAGTACGTATTATTTAGAAGATAGCAGCTTTGGAGACAAAGCAAATGTACTGAGAGGGTCATGGATGCTTCCGTCATGGATCTGTGTCACTTTGGAAGGTACTAGGAAAGTGCTTGTTATAAAGTGCTCACAACCACTGATTCTCCCTGTCCTTTCAAAGCTACAACATCAAGCAGAAGATGAAACATGAACCCTTCTCCCTGATTTAATTTTGTGTAGATAGGAGTACTTGCAAATAACTGGTTCTTGCCCTGCATTTTCTGGAGTGCTAAAATCCCAGACAGGAGTCTCTCTTTCTTTCTCCCTCTCACTGTCTGTGTCCCTTTGCTATTGGATGTCCCTTCTTGATATGGAATACAAAATATATGCAGATGTGAATTTGTGAAGCTAGCAAGGAGAAATGGGATGAAGAAGAAGAAGAAGAGTTGGTTCTTATATGCTGCTTTTCTCTACCTGAAGGAGTCTCAAAGCGGCTTACAGTCGCCTACCCTTCCTCTCCCCTCAACAAACACCCCATGAGGCAGTTTCATCAGTGCTGTGACTCTTGCAGTTATAGGCAGGGTGTGGTCTAGAGCAGGGGTAGTCAACCTGTGGTCCTCCAGATGTTCATGGACTACAATTCCCATGAGCCCCGGCCAGCAAACGCTCATGGGAATTATAGTCCATGGACATCTGGAGGACCACAACTTGACTACCCCTGCTCTAGAGGTTAAACTAGTATTGGACTCTGGTCTTCAGTATCCTTTGCTGTTGTGAAGCTTGCTGTGTGGCCTTGGCCAAATCATACCAATTCAGTTTTCACTTATTGCCATGGATGGTTGTGAAGGAAGAACCACACATGCTAACCCGAGCTTCTTGGAGGAAGGGCAGATAGATATGTAGTGAAAGGGTAGACAGAACCAGCTGAAAAATTAGTTGGCTTCATTCACGTAGTCTGCGGATCTGAATTTGTTCGTGTATAGGGGATCCCTATTACTTCATCTTTCTGTTATGTGGTACAGATGTAGCCACCTTTTGAGTATTGTTCAGGAACTGCAGCTGTTCCCAAACCCAGCGGCCAGACTGTTAAGTGTGACATAACTCCTTAGTAATAAAAAATCTTTACCTGTTTCAGTTTGTTTTTTCACACAAATGTACTGGCATGACTTATAAACCTCCAAATGACCAGGAACTGAAGCGTCGTAAGGACTGTTTGCTCCCCTATGGATGTTCTCATTAGTTAAGATGTACGTGAGAGGCTCTTCTTCAGGAAGAGGTTAGATGGAGAGTTTCAGAGAAAGGGCTTTTGCTGTGCCCAAGTGGTGAAAAGGTCTAGTTGTCCTGACACCTACAGTAACATCAGTTGATGTCCACCCTCTTTTTCCTTTTAATCGGATATTGTTATAGGCAGCTCCCTCTCTCAGCTGATAGCATTGTTTCTGGGTTGCCGTATTTGTTTTAAGCAAATAGTATGGTTTGTCTTGATTTTCCGTGAGGGCCTCTTGGCAGAATTTTTTTAAAATTTCCTTAAATGGATAGCCGAATGTTATTTTATAACACCTTAAAACAACAGGAGCCTTAATCCTGGAAAGAGTGAAGCAACTGCATTGCAGCATGGCTATAATGAGAGCGTCACAGTTAATTTTCATTTACATTTGTACTTCACACCCCCAACAGTAATTGCTTGAATTTCCTGGACAGATGGCTGAATAAGAGCTCCGTTGCTTAAAGTTCAGCAGCAGGAGAAGCTCAACAGTTTCTGCATGTTGGTTTTGTGTTGCAGGGACTGAGGGTGGAGGCAGATTGCAGCCATGTGTCTTGAACTTGTTGAACTCAGCTCCCTTCCTTCTGTCTCCCTTTCCAAATACCAGCTGTTGTTATTTATTTAGTTTATTTGTACCTTTGATTTATAGACCGCCCATCCCACAGTGAAGATCTGTGTATACAGAAAGAGCATCTTTGTACACTGTCAAATGCACGTGCAAAGGCAATTTTTGCCGGAGTGGGAAGTCCCTGTAAAGCAGGGGTGGCCGAACTGTGGCTCTCCAGATATCTATGGACATGCTGTCAGGGGCTCATGGAAATAGTTCCGCAGGGCCTGCAAAAGGGAGCTCCTCCGCCAGGCATTTGGTTGAGGTCGACTCAAACCATCACTTCCAATTGGCCCCCAAGGCCCCCCCCACCTACTATGACTTCTACAAACCTGCACAACCCACTGGGTCTCAGTAAGAGTTGAGCTGAGGCTCCTTTGCAATCCCATTATTCTCTCATGTTATTATCATGTCAATGTTGTTATAATGTTATTGTTACCATCACCTATTGTTAACGTATGTTATCTGTATCTTCTTTCCTGTTCCCTGAAAACCGTCCTGAGCCTTCGGCAAGGGCGGTATATAAGTATAATAAATATAAATAATAATAAAATAAAATAAATTGTAGTCCATGGGCATCTGGAGAGCTTTAGAGCAAATTGGGCTACACAGAGGAAATATGCAATCACATCTGCAAAAACTAGTGCCCTGGCAATTACACGTTTCTTCTACACCAGTGGTAACCAGTACGTGCCAGCAGCCCTCAAAGTATTCAATGGGAAACTAAGTGCCCAACTGTTCTATGGCATCCCTATTTGGATCAACGCTTTTAACCAAGCAGTCGAAAGTCTCCAATCTGTCTTCCTTCGTAAAATCCTTGGGATGCCGAACTGTGTTTCTTATGCAGTCCTATGTCTAGAAACCAGCCAAAGACTATTGGGAACCAGAGCATGGTTGTTAACAATCAAGTTCTGGCTTCGCATTCATTTTAGATCTGAACCCAATAGTCTAATTTCCCTCATGCTATCTGAACATGAGTCATCTACTTGGTTAAGACACATTGAGGGAAAAATTAAATCTATAGGGATATCTTTAGACTCCTTGTATCTGATATCTGAAAAGACTGCATTTAATTCAATTAAACGCAGACTGTTAGACATAGAACTGCAGGAACTTAGCAGTAAAGCTAGAAACGTTTGCTCGCCATTGAGCTTGGGGATCTCACCAAGCTCTCAGCACCTAGCTGCATACTTCTACCATCTAATCATCCCACAACAGCGTAGAGCATTCATGTTAGCTAGAACTAATGCTCTACCTTCTGCTGTTCTATATGGGAGATTTCAACAGATCCCATATTCAGCTAGGTTGTGCCCATGTGGACAATGCTGTATAGTAGTGATCCCCAACAACCGGGGGCTCCCTCTCCCTGCCCCCCCCCCGCCGTAAAAAGCTTCCCAGGCCGCAAGCTTGCGGCCTGGGAAGCTTCTTACTGTGGGAGGGGGGGGAGAGGGAAGCAAGGCAAAAGTGCTGCGCATGCGTGATGCGCATGTGCGGCGTGCGCGGCCGGGCAATCGCCCTCCCTGCTGCTGCCGGTCCCCAGCCTCAAAAAGGTTGGGGACCACTGCTGTATAGAATCAATTACACACATTTTCTTCCATTGTCCATTTTATTCTTCGATCTGAGCTAAATTTCTTAACTCACTGCTGTGTAAAAGAGAACTGCATTCGGATGAACGAAAGACTCAGTTTCTTTTGACATCCCAGACTCTGATATAATTGAACCAGTTGCAAAGTTTTTATATCTTGCCATGAGAAATCGTGAATGTATTATGTCCTACCCTAAAGCATGATCTCTGCCTTTGTTTTCTCTGTAAAGCAGTGGATCCTTTTGCACTTTCCCTTCTTATATTGTACTTTTATATGCTATTAAAGGCTTGTTGTTGTTGTTTCAGGGCGGTTGGGTTCATCTGGGTTCAGCAGTTCAGGATCACATCTAACCCCAAACCTAAGTGGAATTTTCTGGTTCGTGCTCATCCCTAGACTGCCCAAAAAGGCTCTGCATTATGTAAACTGCAGTAGTGTTTCCTGGCTGAGCATCCTGCTTGTGAATCTTGATAGAAAAAGGCTGGCCTGTTTTGCTGGGGCTCATGGAAGGCAGCGTGTCACCTGATCTGTGGTAGCCATTCTGGCATGGACATCAGTCGTTACCTCTTTGTAACTTTAGGGAAGTCATTGGGCTTAAAAAGAGGCAACTCTGCTTCGGATGGCACCGTAAGCCTTAATGGAGGGATAGGTTGTAGGAATGCCAGCTGACTGTGCAACAGGCTTTTCTGTCTAATCCCTTCCTGCCTTTCTGGGACAACAGGAAGTAATTCTGGGGGCCTGGCCTTTAAGGATTACAGAAGCTTCCATGTCTGTTACCTAACTCAGCTATTGCCAATTTATTTGCATGTGTCAGGTCTACTACTAGCATTACGTTTTGGCTGTCGTCATGAAGATGCTTGGCGGAAAAACAACAGTGGAATCTTTTATTACAAAGGGTCTGCCTCAAATTACACAGTTCCTTGTGACCAGTCAGTACATGCAGGATAATAAAAGTGGATTGGTCACCTCTGCTGATTGTCAAATATGTTCTGGGTTTGTATTCAGGCCCAATAGAAGAAATGACCACTGTCTTCATCAGTTCCACTTGCCTGCTCTTCCTCTCCTCCTTTCCTGCTCTTCTTCTTGCCTTCTTTCAGGGTTTATCTTTGCAAGAGCAGGCCTGAATAGTGGGGCGAGGGCTGTGTAAGCCACCATTGTGATTTAATGTGGCATGGAACACATTGTAGCAGCACTATGGCAATTGTATGATCTGACAATTAATACACAGTTTCCCAATATCTAAAAGTGTAGAAGAGTCAGTTCATAGTATTCCTTTTGAAAAGGCTGTTTTGCTGGACCATATATACGCACGCTTGAACATGCTTTGTATTCACCTATGCCAAGAGCTGAACATGAAGTTAGGATTCATGTGTGAATTGGCATCTTTACAGTGCCATTGTAGGCAATTAAATCCTTCTAAGTCCATTGAATACAATGGGAGGAATGGCTGTTCTTTGGGAGCAGACCCAAGCAGGTCTGCATGGAAGTAACTCCCATTTCTGTTACTCCCAGGAAAGCATTTCTATCATTGGAGTCTTACTAGCATTTAATTTTCTTTCTGAAAATAACCCCCCCCCCCAGATGTTTGCCATCTTCAGCAGAACTCAATTTGAAACTCATGACCTAAACTACTAGAAATACAGAAGTGGTGAATACTATCTAAATCTGACGGTGAAGATCAGAATTCCTGGGATAGTTCTGTGTAGTGTCATGGCCCAATAAGTGTCTGGTTTCTTTTCTTTCTGGGAATATGCTGACCAGCCAGGGAGAGTACAGTTTAGCGATTCCCAGAGGACCTCATTGTTGTTGGCATGCAGTACGGCATAAGCAGGTATAACTGTTGATTTACCATGAATTCAGATCTGTATTTAGCCATGATCTCACCAGCACAGCATGCTTTACTGTTTCCTTGAAAGATGATATAACATCCACTTAAAGGCTGGAGCATTCCTGATTCATGAAAACATTTACATATAATATCTGCTGTCTAAAATAACTCTGCCCTCTTTTTCTGCATTACTTTATAGCATTACTGTCTTATTGTCCAGCCTTATAGTAGAAGAAAAAGTTTTTATACCCTGCTTTTCACTACCCAAAGGAGTCTCAAAGCAGCTTACAGTCACCTTCCTTTCCTCTCCCTACAACAGATACCCTGTCATGTAGGTAGGGCTGAGAGAGCTCTGACAGAATTGCTCTGTGAGAACAGCTCTAACAGGACAATGACTAGCCCAAGGTCACCAGCTGACTGCATGTGGAGGAGTGGGGGATCAAACCCCGTTCTCCAGATTAGAAGCTGCCACCCTTAACCACTACACCAAGATGGTATATATATAAAGTGTGATTTCTTCCTTTCTGTAGCATAAACAAACAGTAAAACAACCAGGAACAATCTGCTCAAAGTCTAAAGTCCTTTATAGCCTGCTTCTATTAATGTTTATTGAAAATGGGTGCTAGTGAGTTTAGTGGATCGTCCCCAATTAACAGTGCAGGTTTACTTGGAAATAAATCACATTGAATGTAAGGACATCTATTTCAAATTTTGTCCAGTCTCCCTACAAAACTGTAATCAAGGCAGCCTACAACATACTAAGTTTCAGATTAGTTATTTTTTTAAAATGCCAACATCTAGGCCAACTCTTTGTGTATCAGACTAAAAGAACATGTTGAAAAATACATCACACTAAAAAGATATGCAGTAATTAAAAATCCACTATAATAAAACCCATCTCTCAATACATGCAAATTGAAGTGACGTTGACTTTCGTTGCCAATAGTTTAAAGCTTATGCTTACGTCTCCCATTCGAATCCGTGAACTTAAAAGGGTTTAACTTTTAATTTTGATTAGCTGATTTTTAGTGGAATTATTGGTTGTACTCAGACAATACTCAAAGGCAATGCTTTTTATCTTATTTTTTGTAAAAGAAAAGATATCACGAAACTCCGGCTCACCTACTTTGGCCATATTATGCGATCCAACTCAATGGAGAAAGCAGTTATGCTAGGATTGGTCAGTGGAAAAAGGAAACCAGGCTGACAAAGAGTGCGGTAGTTGGACACAGTCAGGATGAACGCTGGCCAGAACATTGCATGGCTGAAGATATATATATTACAGCAAGCAATGTTCCAGAGTCTCCATATAATCCCCACACTCACATCTTCTATCTGAATAAGAAATATCTGCATAACAGCCCTCAATAATCAATGATAGAAATGCATTTAGCCTAGCCAGCATATATGTTGTTCTATGCTGTGGTTACGCTATTAGTCCATTGTTAAGAAAGGTTCCTTGATTGATCAAATAAAATCATGCTTGAATACCTTCCTTTGGACAGGACCCACCAGACAACACATCTAGTAGTAGATTTTGTGCCCAGTTCTGTAAGTTTAGAAAATTGCACACAATAACTGAGATTGCGACTAGATGAAATTTTAAATCTCAGTTTTTAACTATATAGTATAAAGACACATGTGCAGGGCCAATGGGACTTCTGCTAAGAAGGGCTTCAAATTGGCCATTGGAGATCTGATTGGCTGTGCAGGGGTTTTGGCAGTAGTTGACATCATGGCACAAGGCCCTTCAGGGTGTGATTAAAGGTAAACTCAGCCTATGCAAGAAATATTTTTAAATAATATTTTCATTTTAAAACACATGCTGTTTAGCAGTCCTTCTGTCAGAAATGGTGAAGAGTTGCTACAAGACTTTTGCATAATCTCACTTCCTGACATTTTGTGGTGGCCATTTTGTGATTGTGCCCATCACCCTGTGGCAGAATTCCAAAGGTATCCTCAAAAAGTTTGGGGACAAAGTGTGTTCTAAAGTTTGCCTCACTGAACCAGAGTTTAACCAAATGGGAAGACTTTCATTGTTGACATCTTTGTTGGGCTTGTTCTGGGAATTACGTGGTCCTTTGCTACCAGAGGTGTCGGCTTGATGTTGAATATTGCCATTAAAGAGAAACAGATCTAATTGTCTAACCAGGAGATCATTTATCAGTGCTTTCTCTTCTGTCAAGGTCGAAATGCCAGTGGAGAGGATGAGGATGCGACCATGGCTAGAGGAACAAATAAACTCAAACAAAATCCCAGGTCTCAAATGGCTAAATGAGGTAAGGTATGCCTAAATTTTCAAATCGTTTTGTTTTTTTAAGCATAGTATTTGAATGCTATTTTGCAAGGCTTTCTGGGTTGTTCTCTGTATGCCTAGAAGTTATTGGTTTCCAAGGTATACTTTATATTTTGATATTGCAGAGTATTATGGGTGCTCAGCGCAAGTTATAGCCAGTCTCTCAGACATGTATAATTTCGTCCCAACCTAATCTAGGCAAATAATATGAACTTTAGAAATAAAAATGCCACAACATTAGAAATGTTTCCTTTATAATCTCAGTAACATACACCTTGATTGGAACATGGTTAAATGCATATATTTTAGGCAATTGGGGATGTTTCCGTAATGATACATGTTGCATTAATAGTACATACCTAAACAGAATTATGTCATTCTACACCTATTGGCTCTGTTTAGGACTGTATTGTTAAGCTCCCCCTCTGAATCCTAGTAAAACCAGCAGATTTTCAGTAATTGATTTCTGTTCATTATTGAGCTAAGAAGTGACAAAAATATTTGCAGACAATGGATATTGTTCCTTGTCGATTTACTACTTTAATCTCTTGCCTTCCTTCCCATCAGGGACCTCAGGGCCATCTACCCTATAGATTCCCAGCCAAGCACTGGCCAGATGCAGTCCTGATTCACTTCAGCATTCGTCATGCAGCTTCAAACTGCTTTAAGACAAGCTGCTGGTTAATAATTGTTGACAAATTCCCATTTGCTTCCTTTCATAGGAAAAGAAGATTTTCCAGATTCCTTGGATGCATGCTGCGAGGCATGGTTGGGATGTTGAAAAAGATGCACCTTTATTTAGAAACTGGGCCATTCACACAGGTTGGTTTTTGTGTGTGTGTGTGATGTTTCTTCTGCTCTTGTAATACTGTTTTCTAGTTTACGTCTTTTTTCCTCCCTGGTCTCCCTGATCCTGGATCCCATGTGCAGTACAGTTAGCGCATGGAGTTCTACTTCCCCTGGAAGGAACAGATCCTCACGCATCTCTCTCTCTGCCCGCACAGAGCTATTCTCTCTTTGAGGGGGCGAGGACATCCTCTGAGTGATTTCCACTGTTCCATCAGGGAGGCAGGACTTATTAAAATTCTTCTTCCTGTTTGAGTCTGGTGGGAGTCACCCAAGCTCAGCTCATTTCCTGCCTCACACAGGGAGACAGCTAGTCAGGCAGTGGGCAGCCTATCTTCTGTTTCTAATCTATCTTTCTAGTCTAATCCTTATCTTAATTATATTCTACTTGTATCTAAACTCTAAATTTCCTGGCTGAATGCTATTTCTGACGATTCAGGGCAGCAGGAGGATTCCTAGGAGAGATAAGCCTGTAAAAGTACACAAAGGACCACATGGCCATTTTAAGCCTCTAGGGGCTCAGGTGGCAGAGCAGCATGCAGAGATGAGGCTCAGAAGACATTATCCTCTTGGAGACAGAAATGGAGGCTCCAATGATTGAGGGAGAAGCAGCAAAGTTGGCGGGTGCATCCTCTCGGACCATCCTTCCCCAACCAATGAAGAGGCTTCCCAAACAGCAGTAAAGAGCAAAGATGAGAAAGACTGGCCAGGGAAGCCTCTAAAAAGCGCACCAAAAATGATGCTGGCCGTTTTGGATCTGGGGAAGCCATGGAGCAGCAAAACACCCCTGACAACATTCTTTGGAGGAGGAAGACACAGTGAGCGCCTCTGGGCAAAAAGATATTTCTGGCTCCTTGTTACAGAAAATAATAGAAATGGTCAGAGCATAATTAAGAGAAAAAAGCACTCAGGCCTCATGGGGATATGGGGGAGGTGCAGCAGCTCCCCATCACCAGGCTGCAGCTGAGACAGTAAACAGGGAGACCAGCAGGAGACGTCTTGGAGAACTAAGGCAGCCCAAAAATGGGTTTATTACAGCCCTTCCAGAGACAGCATACAGCCAGAGGGGGATGAAACCTCAAAAGGGGATCAGGAATTTTTATCTGATGAGGAAATTATGGAGGAAATGGAATTACCAGAACAAAATAAAAGGTATGACTACCAGTACTTATTGTGGAGATATATGGCAGCATTAGATATTAAGCAGTCTGCAGTGGAAGAGGAGATGAATCCCAAATTAAAGTCAAAAATTACTGAGGCTAATGCAGAATTTTTTCCTCCAAAAGACCAATTCCCAAAGTTGTTTCTTTTGTCTCAACATTTTGAGAGATGATATAGAGCAGAATGGGTAAAACCAATGGCAAATAGACAATTCCCCCAGTCAGCAACAAAATTGTATGCTATGCCTGAATATGCAGATGAATTGTTTCAAACTCCAGTTATTGATGCGCTCCTCTGTTAGAGGAGAAGTACTCTCCGCAGTAAGTATCTAATCATTGTTCTCTCCATTCAAAGGTGTAGGAAAGTCTTGTGACTGCAAAAGAGCCAGATGCACATCAAAAGGGGATCCAGTGCCTACTCTCTGATGATGGGTTCAATGAAATAGAGTCAAAGGATTCAGAGCACCTCAGCTTAAAGGGTTTGAATCCAGCAATGCGCAGGCAGAAACATAAACCTAATTAGTACAACTCTGCTTGCACAAGGTCTTGAGCAACACAAAGTGCTCCCCCCCCCTGTTTATTATAATGGCAAGATATCACTGGCAGAGCACCTCACGCAAGCAGAAAAGAATTCTGGGAAGTATTGTGATAAACTTAGCATGATGGACTAATGCAAGTATTTTTCATACTTCCGCTTGCGCAGGAACTCTAGCAAGGGCAGAAATCTTTCTGTGGATCTAAGCCAGTGCTTTGATATTAAAGGACTCAAAAATGTCTTGTCATTAATAGCCTAGCTCCGATTTTGCAAACTTCATTTATAGAATCAATTTATCTCATGTTCAGTGTTCTGCCAGCAGGGTGTAGAGGTTAAGAGTGACACATTCTAATACTGAGAATCTGGTTTGATTCCAGCTGGGTGACCTTGGGCTAATCAAAGTTCTCTTTGAGCTTTTCTCATGGAGCAGTTCTCTTAGAGCTCCCTCAGCCCCATTTACCTCACAGGGTGTCTGTTGTGGGAAGGGAAAGGTGTTTGTAAGCTGCTTTGAGTCTCCTTTGGATAGTAAAGAGTGATATATATATTAAAAAAACTCTTCTATTCCTACTGTCTTCAACTTTTCTTAGCGTTATTCTCTTTCCCCATGTCTTTGAGTCTCATTCATTTGTAGGAGGCTGGCCTCATGTTGATGTGCCCTACAAATTAAGAAAGCACTTGCCTGGAGCTAATTTCTGCTTGGCCCAGAAATTAAACTAATCGTTATTTACAAGGTTGGCTTAAAGCCCAGTGCACAGTAAAGTTTCCTTATAGAATGATGCCTACTGTCTAATACCAATTTTAGTCAGGTTT
This sequence comes from Paroedura picta, assembly GCF_049243985.1. NCBI lineage: Eukaryota > Metazoa > Chordata > Lepidosauria > Squamata > Gekkonidae > Paroedura > Paroedura picta. Next base: position 37,008,693 of record NC_135378.1, read on the forward strand.
CAAAATAAATAACAAGGTAGATTTATTTTCTAAATTAATAGCATATAATTTTTTGGTTGACAGTTGTGGTAGATGATGGCAACAGTGTCTCAGTGATATAAAAGAGTCAATGTCTTTATTAGAGCGATCTCCCTAAATCTTGTAATTTTTCCCCCCACTAGCTTTGCCTTTGTTTGCTGCACTGTCTTACATAAAGTTTTCCGCTACAGTGAAGCCTTGGCATTACGTTTCCTGTCAGAACATTCTTTTCAAGTTTTAAATTCTTTGTTTTCTTCCGTCTTAGGAAAGTATCAGCCAGGAGTTGACAAAGCAGATCCAAAGACATGGAAGGCAAACTTCCGGTGTGCAATGAACTCTTTGCCTGATATAGAAGAAGTGAAGGACAAAAGCATCAAAAAAGGAAACAATGCATTCAGAGTGTATCGGATGCTGCCGTTGTCGGAGAGGCCATCTAAAAAAGGTAGATGAGAGAGAACTAATATAGGCCTAGCAATTGGTTCGCTGAAGTGGGCTGATAACCTTGGGAATCTGGGGATGTCAGACCCTGCCCCTACCAGTTTGGGTGGGGTTCCCCAGTTTCAGGTATTCCTCTCTGCCTCTGGCTAGCTGACCTCCAGGGAATAATTCCCCCCCTCCCCGCCCAACAAGCAAGAATCTGGAAAGAAATGTGACATGTGTACTTTACTTGGGCACATCAGTGACGTGGGGGGAGGCGGGAGAGACACTGATTTTGGGGCAAAACTCTATGGAAAGAAGTTGGTTTACCGACAAACTAGAGTGTTACCCTCGACATGCCTGCATCATTTCCAGGCGACATGGGCACATCATGTTTGTTTCCAGCTTCTTCCCTCCTTGCTCCCAGTAAGTTCACCCCCATCTCCCACCAGTTGGTCTGATGGGCCTGGTAACCCTATGGAAATCAGAGTGCCAGAAGCCCTACTGATTATGGGATGCTCTTTGTATTATGTGAGGAAGAGTCAGGTGCAGAGGAACAGATGTGTCATAAAACACACATGTTTTGCAAAACTTCCAGTATGATTGTGTAAATATTGCTTGTTTTGCAATAGTCATCTATCCTCAGGTGAATAGGTAAGTCACAAGTTGCTCCAGTTCCATTCTTTACTCCACCAAGTACTTCATAGCTACTTCCACCCTCCTCAGTCTCCCCTCATTTAAGTTGGAATGCCCCTCTGGTATTCATCCTACCTAGGGGAAGAGTATTGTAGCTCTGCGTGTGCTGTTTTTCTCCTGGCCCTCCAACAGTAGGGAGGTAAGCAATGAGGGAGGTACCTTGCAACTATACCTTTACCTTTGTACTATGAACGGTTGCAAAGACTTTAATCAGGGATTTTTTTACATGCTCAACATTAAAAAGGTCAAGGAAATATGGTTGAAGAGCTTAGTCAGGTAAGTCCAGGAATTGTACAGCATCTCCTGTTTTTTTTCCTGAGGGTGTGGCTGCTATTCTCTGCAGTCTTAAAACATCGCCCTGAGATGAAGACTAAAAGCAGATTTTTTTTAATCCCATGTATGCATAGAAATTTGTTTGGGTTTGGGAACCAGTTCAGAACTTTTCAGTGAAATGATGTTCAGCTTTAATACATGCAAGCACTACAATCTAAACAAAGCTGTATTCTGTGACAAGTAACTGCAACTTTTAATCACCTAATTGCAGCTTCTGGTACCAAAGTCCAGAAGATATTGCCACACCAGTTAGCAGAACAAGGAAAGGCGAAAAATAGATGGGTGTGGCAGGGAAAAAATAATTTATTGTATTTTATAACACCTGTGAATTGCAAGATGCTTCCTGTACCATAGAGCTGCATTTCAGTGTGGTTTGCATGCATATCCAGTTCAAGTGCCATTGAAATGAATGGAGAAAGTGCTGGAGAAAGTGTTGATACTTGCTTGATATTTAGCAAGTTAGCGTGTCTGGATTGAGAAGGCTTGTTCAGATCTTCCCTTGCCAGTTCATCTCAGTTTATCCTTCTTCACAGGATTGTTGTGAAATTACATGGGCTGCCCACAGTTCCTTTGAGGAAAGAAAGGGTGAAAAGTATTATGTGTAGGTTTCTGTTATTTGGGGAAGCTTCATAATATTTTGGACCAGGGCAAATTTGATCAGGCTTTCAGGAAATGGTTGTTTAAAAAACAAACCTCTCCTTGCATTTTTACAGGAAAGAAACTCAAGTCAGAGAAGGAAGAAAAAACTAAACAAATTAAGGTACATATTTCATTTTAGGGGCAAAGATGTTACAGTTTGAGGTTGGAACACTAATGGTGTCGTTCCTGCTGAAGTGACACTGCCTGCCCCATGGCCTGGATACTGTATGCCTTCGTTCTTTTTGTAGAATGATGATACCACGTCCCATCAGTTGACACTCTGCTAATATGACTGGTTGCCAAATGCAGGTGTGCAAGTGTGTCACAGGAATCAAGCCTCTTAAAACAGCAAACAGAGCAGATAGTGGCCATGATCCTTCTATAGGGTGTCTGTAACCACTGTATAAAATCTGTCCTATCATGCCTCATTTTACCACTCTCTTGCACTTTGAGTTCAGCTGAGGTATGTAAGCAGGCTGTTATAGGAAAGGCTTTAAATCTGATTTAATAATTTTTTAAAATGCAATACCTTAAATTTGTTTATTTGCTTAGGTTTTATTTAATATGTTATTTATTACATTCCTATGTTGTCAACTGCCCTGAGCCCCAGGGGAGGGCAGTATAAAAATTAAATAATTGACTGACATATATGTTTGACATATATGATATTCTATATTTTCCCATTGTGCACATCTAATCATGAAAACCCTATGGGGACACCATAAATCAGCTGCAACCCGATGGCAGTACACACACACAATTGGTGAAGCGCTTTCTGCCATCTCAGAACATTTAATGGCAAAAAGAGGAATCTCTGGTTGTGTTTTGCATGCAGAATTCATAGTGTCCTTTATACATGGCAACATGTTATTCTACAGAGTATTGCCAAGACTGTGAATTCTGCCCTAATGCAATTACACTTCTATGCTCAGACAGTCCACATTTTGAAGGGAAATCAAATTCTGAATTCTGCAACCCATATAAGTTATGCAAATACAGTATATTTGCATAATTTCTCTTATGTCGCATATTTTCTTCTGCAGTTTTGCTGTTTTTCATACTGTACTGCAGTCAAGTAACTAAGGCATTGCTTCTCCACTGGTTCTGGGGATTAGAGGCATCATCAATCACAGACTCAAGGCTAGAAACTTATTTGGGGGGTAAAAATTGACATATTTGTGCTTTTTACAATTGTGCTTAATAACACACATTCAGAATAGGGAAAGGGATAACTTGTTATGAGAATCTCAGTCAAGCAAACACTTTGTTTTTCTCCTCTCCTTGGTCACTCAAATAGGGAAGAGAAGAACTCATAAAATCCCAGTTTAAAACACAAAACCAGGCTCTCCAGATCTGGAATCTTCTCAGCAATAGAATTCTGCATGTTTTAATCTGCTTCAGTTTGACTATCTGGTAAACCGCTGAAGAGGGCATATTAATGAAACAGTGAGAGTTTGATTAACAGGGGCTAGCCATAGGATGAAAGGAGGCAGTGCTTCCAAATTATCCCTTCCCCATCCTTCAGTGGTTCTAATACATTCCAAATGTTTTCTCCGTAGCAAGAACCAGAGGAATCGTCTTGTGAACTAAGTAATGGAACAAGCCAGGGGTTTTCTGATTACTGTTTATCTTCCACAATAAAAGCAGAAGTTGACAGTACGATAAATATTGTAGGTGAGTGAGTCCACATTTTGTTTTCATTCCTGGGGAGAAAGTTTCAATTTCACTGTATTAGCAGTAAAATGAAAGCATGATCATTGTGTCTCTCATTTTGTAATAGCTTACTGAGCTTCTTGGTCAAAGCTTACGGAAACTTTGGGAAAGGTACAAAAAATATTTGTGTGGAATAGGTTAGGATAGTAGCCTCTGACACTCATGAAAAATATAAGAAGAAATGGCATGGCTCCATCCTTTCAACTAGCATGATTAAAGAGATTGTAGAAGTGTTAAAAAGGAAAGAATCTCCTATCTTCATATATAGTTGGATATACAGTTGGATCCAGTGCAAAATTTCTGCTTGCACTAGAGCTCCCATATAACCTGAAATGCAAGAAAACGACAGTGGTGGCAGCATGTGCTAAGTAAAATATTGCTTTTTAAGATAAGGAAAGTGTAATACTTCTGGTACTATATAAAAGGCTCCTTCATAATAGTTTAATCTATATCAAAAAGTTATGTTTCAGATTGCACAGCGATTTCCCCCTTCCCTGCAAATCATCATTTGCAAATTAACAATCTTCCCTCAGAATATGTGATCCCTTCATTTTCCCATCTCCCTTCCTTATCTTGTTGGCCTGAACTGTGTTTAAAATGTATTTTGCCTGCATGATGGTTGTCACAAGCTAGGTTCCTTGAAGATGAAGCCCTGCAACCAAACTAAACATGGTGAACTCATGGCTGCTGTGAGTTCTCTGCTCCTTTTCAAATGTCAGAAGAGCTGTGGGGAGGCACGAGAGAAGGCATGGTGAGAGGAGGGCTCCGTTCTGCTGGCCCCATCATTTTAAATGCCTCACAGCATTTTAAAATGACTTTGAAATGGCAATGGAGAACATGCGGCAGCCACCAATTCTCTGTTGCATTCAATGCAGCTCCTAGTTTCAAAACCAAGTTAAGATGGAGCGTGAAGGCTCGACATCAACCATTCTCAGTGGGTTGGCCCCCTGGGGGATCCTGGCATATTTGGAGGGGGCCACAGACTGAAAAATGTGAGAAGGGGAACCCAGAGGGTTTATGGGGAGCCCTGGTAACCGAATCAATAATATACCCTTTTTGTCATGCTTGATGTCATTAAGTGCTGGAAAAATTCAAACTTTGTCAAGGGAAAGAAAAAGAAATAATGCAATCCAATTTGTGTGCTTGCTTGAATTAATGCGTTCAAGAAAAAAATGAACACACATGCTTCTCTTGGTCAGATGTTCTAGAAAACTGTCTCGCGTATGTATAAGAGAAGATGTGTCAAGTATATTTATTTCACTCTTAGCTTAGGCCTTTTTTAGCCTAGCTCATTGTGCAAGTTGCCAGCCTACTGCAGGAGGCCCTGAAACCTGAGAACAGCTCCTAAAATCGCCACCCCCCCAAAAAAAAAGTCGAGAATGGCTGCTCTACATAATGCTTAATTTTTAAAATAAAGTCCATGTCCATTTTAGGGAGTGCTGTTACAGTTCTTTTTGTTGCTGAAATACATGCTTTTGTTTAATGTGAAGAAATGTAATCATCATGATCCTCTCATTATCACACAAAGTGATAGGAGAGTCGCATTTTGAGGGGACTCCCGATGATCATATGATCGTTCCCAATCCTCCCGATGTTTGCCAAGTAGTGGAGGTGACGACAGAGTGTGACGAGCAGCCCAGCAGTGTGAGTCAACTATACCCACTACAGATCTCCCCTGTCTCCTCCTACGCCGGTAAGCAACCTTCTAGGCCCTGAGCTAAGTCACTTTTGGTAGATGGTTTTTCTTTGTTAATTTCTCATGGTTAGGATTTTACTCTTTCAAGGAAAGAGGTTTGATAAACACAGGCATCCCACTCCCTACCCACCCAAAACACAAAAGTTAAGACTGTTCTAAGATACTGAAATAGAAACTTAAGAAATACGTTCAGAATATGTACGTAATGCATTTGTGTACATAATGCACTGATCAGAGGAAACCACAGCAATAAATTGCAGAAATTATTCCAGTGTGCATTGAAGTTCCCAGGAAGGGACAAGGGGCACACCAGGCACTTCAGCACTCTTACAGTTCGTTGTGTGTCCTGCTGTATAGCAGCTGCAGCTTTCCATTCCTTCTTGCAAAGTAAATTACAGTTTAAACTTCGAGTGGAGGGCTTTGTGCCAGTGAATGATCATACATTAGTGGTTGGATCCAGCCAACTTTCTTGCTCGGTCTCAGCCATCCTTGCTCCCTACAGCCCCCATCACACATGACTTGTGGACATGGAGGTCTCAGGATCGCCAGCATCGCATTCTCAGAAGTCAGAGGGAAGCCCTGCTTTTACCCGTGCAGCAGCTGCTTGGCTCCCAGGTTTGGGAGAGAGACACAGAAGCATCTAGCCCCTCAGTCGCCTTTCTGAATATGTTACCCAGAGAGCACTTAGATCTAGTAGCACCAACCCTGGCCCTAAAGAACTGCATTAGGCCTCGACCTGCCCAGTGCAATGAGCTTCAGGCCCTGACGGAACTTGCCACGTTCTGCAGGGCCTGCAAGATGGAACTCTTCCACTAAGGCCAACTGGGACCTTCATCAGACCAACTTCCGGGCCCCCCTCTTCTCCCTCCTCCTTTCGACCCCTCATACTTCCTTGTTGTACAGCAGTAATGTAAATACTGTGTGTCAATGGTACTGACAGCTATTTTAAGTGTAATTTTAAAACTTTAAAACTTATTCATGGTTTTTGCACTCTAATTAATTATTATTGTAATTTTGATTATGATGTTCACCGCCCCAAGTTGGTGAGTGCAAGAGGGGTAGCATATAAACTAAATAAATAATATGTGAGTGAGCATTGCCCGATTTCTGCTTTCGCTCAGCAGCTGCTGTGAAAGGACAGAGAGTAAAGAAGCCCTAATTGAGCACGTGGACATCCTCCAGGGGCACAGACTGCATAGTATGAGATAGTTGCTTGCATAGCTATCAAGCAGAGAGGAAAAGGGCTTTGTGTGGGGTTGAGAAGGGCAGCTCATATTCCACCAGTGGGCTGCTGATGCTGCTGCATCTAGGAATCATGACTGGCCTCTGGCCTTAATGGTGGCCGATAAATGGGGAAAGATTGTTAAGCTGTAATACAACAGACAGAAACTCAGTTCAGGGAGAATAGGTAGCAGGATGCCAGCACAGCCAGCTAAAAATGTCTAGTCCTTGAGGCTGGAAGGCCAGATAAAAGTTATCTAGCCAAATGAGCTTTATTGCTCTTTGGCCGTAGATGCAGGATTGGTGGAAGCCAAAGAAATATGCAAAATACTGTGATGGAGACTGTGACAGAGCTCTTGCAATGGAGGCAGCAGTTACAGGGAGGGGTAGAAAAGGCTATTGCCCCTTTCATTGGCCAAGGAGTCTCACACAGAACAGGCGGCATCTGCAAAAACTTCATAGAACTGGCTTGGAGTCCATTCTTGGATAAGAGGAAGCATACACTAGAATATATATTTTAAGACTGCTTAAATTATATAGTGGGTCCCAGTTTATCCTGGCTATTGATGATAAAGACTTTAAAACATTTGTAAAGATTAACACTCCGAACCAGATTGCTTATAATAGCTCAGATAGAATAATATTATTCTATTTTATTTTTATCCCTATTTTGTCCCAGAGAGCGAAACAACAGATAGCATCCCAAGCGATGAAGAAAATGCACAGGTAACCAAATGACAGGATAATGCCTATCTCCCCTTCCAGTTGCTTGTTCCATGGTTGTACTGACGTTTCTTTGGCTAATTTTTGTATTTAACTTTGCTATGAAATTAAACCAAACTTCGGAAATTTCCAAAGTTAAGAACTTTCACTTCCTATTGATCTGGATAGTGTTACACATTTGTATATGGACCAAATTACCAGTCACAGCAGCATATGTGTGGCTAACAGTGTGTAAAGAGGGAGGGGGTTGATTTAAAGCAGTGGTCCCCAACCCCCAGTCCGGGGACCGGGACTGGTCTGTGGATCAGTCGGTACCAGGCCACAGCTCCTCCTCATCCTCCTCCCTAGCTGCTGCCTCAGGGGCTGCCCTGCCACTCTGCCACCGGCTCACCTTTGGTGCTCTCCAGTGGCCACCATGGCTGGGGCTCTCCCTCAGCAGGGCACTGTGCAGCTGCTGCTGGCAGAGCTTCCCAGCGAGCGGCAGGAAGTCAGGGGTGCCGGCAGGAAAGCAAGTGGAGCAGGGGCTCAGGCAGCAGTGGCAACATCCCTCAGCAAAAGACTACCCCCCCCCCGGGCCTCAGTAAAATTGTCACGCATTGACTGGTCCCCGGTGATAAAAACGTTGGGGACCACTGATTTAAAGCACAAAGTGGATGCTGAAGTCTCCTGTATCAACTGCTTTTCATCTTATTTATTTGCTTCATTGATGGTCCACTTTCCTCTCCAGTGGAGACTCCTGTTCTCCATTTTACCAGCCCAAGGTCACCCAGCATGCTTCCATGGCAGATTGGGGAGCTGGATGCAGGTCTTTCAAATCCTTGACACTTGAACCACATCCCTATGCTAGCACACTTTGCCAAATTCAATTCTGGTATCAGAACCCAAGTGGGAGAAAATACCTCAGGGGAGGAAGTGAAACCCCACTCTTACTTTATCATCTGGACTTGGTTTAAAGTCATAGGTCTTCAACAATCACATGTGGGCTCAGAAGTAAGTAAAAGTAGTCATATTGGTCTAGGGTGTGTGTGTATGTATGCACATGTGTGCACACATGCACATACGTAAGTATGTCTTCACAAACTTTTCTTGGAGTCTTCCATATTTTACTATAATCTTATATGACTAAGAAATGGAACTTCAGAGAAATGAGACCTACATGTGCAGTAAAATAAGCAAAGCTAGATTTGAGGGAAAGTTGGCTTTACCATTCTCTTAACAGGATATTGGTGGCGATTTTATGAAAACAGCTGCACTCTGCCTGGTTTTTAATGTAGTTCAGGGCTGATAAAAGTCTGTAGAATGCCTAGTGCCGATAGAAACGACAATCTCATTCACTGACCCATCTCTTTTCACAGGGCCAGCTTCAGTGGCAAAAAGAAAATATTGGCGGCAAACAGTACTATAGCAATTTGGGGACAAGGAACCCCTCTTACCCGCTTCCTGGCATGGCTACCTTTGTGACTTCCAACAAACCTGACCTCCAGGTCACAATCAAAGAAGAAAGCTGCCCCCCTCTGCCTTTCAGCAGCACGTGGCCTTCTTTCCCAGATCTCCCTCTCCAGCAAATAATGTGCTCTGCATCCACCAGTTACAGCAGCAGGCCAGACCACGAAAACCGGGCAACGGTCATTAAGAAAACGTCAGATATTACCCAGTCACGAGTCAAGAGCAGCTAAGCTACTAACTGGTCTGTTCCCACCTGATTTTGTGTGAGATGTCTTCAAGGAGCACATCTAATATACATTGAACAAATCTAAGGGAAAAGCCTTTGCAACATGATTGTGTCCAACTCCAGTACTGGAGCATTTCAAACTCAGGACTCCAGCCATCTGAATGTAGACATGAAGCCAGGAGGAATTCCAAGGCTCCAGCCAGGAAAGAGAAGACCCGCAATGGGAGGATCCAGTTCTTCTTCAAGAGGACCAACAGTCCCCACGAATGGAGTCGCTGCACTTTTGCAGTCAAGGCCGCAGTGGAACTAAAAGCCTTGGGATGGAAGTGAAAATGTGAACTAGCTGGATTTTTAAAAAATCTATTGTGAATATGTACATAGCGCAGTACTAGCAGTCTGCAGTCTGCTTTTGCACCTTATTAAAAAGCACTTGCAAAAAAGGCCTTTCATTACTTTGCTCAAATTAATGGCACACCAACAATGCAGTCTTATTTCGAGCTACTCCAGTCAAGCAGTGCTGTCCTAAACACAGTAACTTTGCCCATTGACTTCAGTGGATGTTTAAAAGTGAAACTTGGTTTAGGATTGGTTTAGACTGGTGTAATTTTTTTTAGGATTGCACTGTTAAAGGCCTTCCTACTGCTTCCAACTTGATTCTTTCCCCAGGCTACTTTGCTATTGTAGCCTTGGCCCATGGAAAAACCAATTCAGTAGGAAGGTAAAAAAATTCTTATGTAGATTTCACAGATTTTTTTAAAAAGAAAGAATGCTTGTATTATATGTGTCTAATCTGCTATGCTTGAAAGCTTTGTGGTACAATGGAAGAAGAAAATCTATTAAAATATATTATGCAAATTCCCAGGTTTAAAGAAAAAAATACTCTAATTCTAACCAGAGTAAGCTTTTTTATTTTTTTATACAGTGGAATATTTTATTCAAAGTGAAATTCTAAAGTGAATATAATTGTTTCAAGTTTTTTTATCTTTTCTACAGCAAATTTATAATTTTACAATTCAACGTCTTGGTTGTCAGCAACAATTACATATTTGTGGCACTTTTTTTTTACAATTTGTAAAGGTGAAATAGCTTTTAATGACTTTATGTAGCAATCAAACTATCCTGTGGATTGATAATAAATATTATATATAGTTAAGTTTTTAAATTCTGTGTTTTGGGGATTTTAAAATAATTTTGGTAATGTTTCCAGAGTGAAGAATGTAAAGTATTACAGATGATTCGTTTCTGCTTGTGCTAAACATTATAGTTTTTTCCCCCTGGTGAATGTAGAAATATATGGTGCATTTTGCATAAAATGAGGCACTGGCTGCCCATAGATATTGTTACCACAGCCCTCACAAACTCCTGAAGATACAAAATGGTTTCCACAAGAGGTGGAGCTATCCTGTCAGAGAGTGAGGTTATGCAGTAACTCTTCACTGGTCTATGGCTGTACAGTAAACTTGATTCTGATCCTAGTAGCTCTTCAGCATTTCAGGCCAAAGCTCTGCTGAACAGGGAAACATTATTTTAAAGTATTATTTATGGACATCATGTTCAGTTGTGCAGTGAAGATCTTTGTGCTGAGCCAATCAGATCCCCAGTGTTCAGTCAGAAGCCCTGACAGCCCCACCTGGCCCTGCCACTTTCCAAAAATACTTGGTGGCTGCTGGGAATGGTGTTGGCAGCTGCCACAATGCCCAGCAACACCACGCTTGGGACTCAGACCTAGGGCCTTTTCAGAGCACAAAGAATTGGAATCGTGGACAAAGAAATGTCTTGTAAATTGATAGAATTACTAGGAGGGGACTATAGGACTGATAATGTGCTATCTGAATTGGTAGGGAAGAACACTAGATGGGAGCGTATTGACAAAACTACTGGAGACTGGTACAAAGACAGATATTCAGATTGCAGGCATGACACAGAGACGTGCGGCAGAAATTTGGGGACAACGGGAAGATCTGAATGAGAGCTTTCCAGCTGTCACGAGGCACTTACTGTCCGGATTCCATTAGTGGCCAGTGATTGCATGCCTTAGGAGGTCCAATACAGAGGAGTGGTATCTCTGTCATCTAGCCTGGTGTGGCTTGATTGCTTTTGTCCTGTTAACACATTCATATTATAAGGCTTATTCTTTGGGAGTTATCACTGCAAGGTCACTGCAATGTTGCTTCAAGAACTCTCTGGAGCCACACACCATGGCAATTGCTCCCCACTTGCAGGGGCTGCAACTTGCTTAAAGTATTCCACATGTAGGATATACATTCAAGCTGGAGATGAGCAATGCATGGATTGGGTGGTAGGGAATGACAACATATTATCGAACCAGGAAGTCCTCAGTCTTGCATGTTTCCTCTTTCCTATATGTGGTGCAGAAATGGAAGGCTTTCCTGATTTAGACATCCAAATTGGAGGAAAAACAAGACAAACTCCTGTTTGTTCTCATCTACAAACCAAGATCTGGACATTAATACTAAAGTAAAACCTACAGCAAGCAGAATAATGCTTGCCTGAGTTACAAATCTCTCCTTTCTGTTCATACATCCCATAAAACCAAGGGTGGCTTAGCCTCTTATGTGCAAATATTTTAAACTGGGGCTATTCTGTTATCTAGATTGCATAATGTTCAGTTGTGGGCAGGACAGCTGTTCTTGAAACAGTAACCTGATTTGTGTGCTACATTGGAACATTTATGTCATGTGGACTCCAGCAGGCTTCCTCTCCAGTTTTCTTTGTCAGTCTTCACTGAATGATTTGTGGGGGCCACTTAAGAGGTATAGGAGATTTAGCAGGGTCCCAATAAACAGTTATTTCAGATCTATTGTGACAGATGATAGCAAAAGTGGTAGTACATGCAAAAACCAACTGTAAAATCATCTAGTCCTACATACAGGTACAGTAGAAACAGTCCACTTTATTCACCTTTCTGAAAGTTGAATTTGGTGGGTCACTGCAGTAGGATTCACTTTGCTTTCAGTTAGCTGTGATCCCCTGGGCTTTCTATCCCCGGTGACCCCAAATTAAAGAAAGTCATCTACACATTATTTCCATTTTGATACTTAGCACTTTAAATTTTTCCTCGTCAATATCTATGATTGATTCACGGTGACGCTACCTTTACCCTGCAATATCCAGGAGCAGATATAAATCACTACATTTGAAGAACCCGCTCTGAGAGCCCCAGTATTAAGTGTAAATCTCTGCATTTTGCTGGATTAACTTCCTCCCCGGCGCCTCCAATGCTGACATAGCGAAGCAGTTTGTCGCTGATTGGTCCGGCTTGCTCTGGCTGTAGACTCGGGACTAGTCAAAAGGAAGGAAATAAAGCACTCTCCAACTTTGTGCTCCTTCAATGTCAGCTGGAGCTTCACCCGACATCCCCCCCTGCCATCAAGGAGACCAAAAATTGGGACAATGCAAATGCAGAAGGGCGACCTCTGTTTCAAATCAGGAAAAAGGAGGGTTATAAATATGGGTTCAAATCCACCAGAATTTGGCAATATTTACAGTGGGAAGAGCCTCTTGTGGCGCAGAGTGGTAAGGCAGCCGCTTGAAAGCTTTGCTCATGAGGTTGGGAGTTCAATTCCAGCAGCCGGCTCAAGGTTGACTCAGCCTTCCATCCTTCCGAGGTCGGTAAAATGAGTACCCAGCTTGCTGGGGGGTAAACGGTCATGACTGGGGAAGGCACTGGCAAACCACCCCGTATTGAGTCTGCCATGAAAACGCTAGAGGGCGTCACCCCAAGGGTCAGACATGACTCGGTGCTTGCACAGGGGATACCTTTACCTTTACAGTGGGAAATGTGAGTGTAGATTATACCATGGTCACACATTCAGCAATAATTGGGATCAGAACAGACTCAGAAGAGATTAAGGTGACACTCTGTTCCATCTACAACACTCAAATGACAGGATAGGGGTAGATGGCAATTATAAGCAAGCTTTCCAATTCATCCTCTGATTTGCCTCAATTCTGCCCCATTCTGTGTTCCACAACAATTTGGGGTGACAGTAACACTCTCTCTGACTACCTTCAGCAGGACAATGTTGCTCCAAGCGTTTGTGACAGATACAACTTTCTGGGTCTGGCTGGAACTTCAACAAAACTAGAGATGATGAGAGAACAGTTACTTGGCTCAGGTAAATAGCAAACCAGTGACACTGTGACTAAAATTAATCTCTTATGTTTGTGTGAATCTTGAGAAAGAGTTGAATCAGGTGTCTGCTTTTTCATCAGCAGAACTGAGTAAAAGGACTTGCTCCATCTTTCAGCACTATACTTCTATAATTGATTAATTTTTTAAAAACCTGTGGGAATGCCTATGCATCAAGCCCTGCTTTTATGGCTCTGCTGTTGAGGAACAGAAATCCAAGAAACAACCAAATATTGCCTTGTCACGCAGGGGAAAATATCCTTGACTGTTGGTTATTTATCACATAGTGCAGTGCCAGAGAGCAACCAGGAAACTGAGGGCAAAGTGGGCAAACACCTCACAGGTGTTTGTTGCTGATAGGATTTTTCACAAACAGTTCTTATTTTTCTCATAAGATAACAGTAATAAAGTTGACCACAGCATTTTAACCAGTCCAAGGTGCCTGACTTTCCAAGTCACACGTAATGATTTGTATTTTGGAGAAGAGTTTTTGAAAGGAGTTGTTCCTCTTCATGGCTTCTGTGCAGGCAGACATGGGCCTACATGACTGCAGGCCAGCCACGATGGGGAGCTTCCAAGCTTCTTAGATGAAACTTCTAGGCTTAGGAATGGTCTCTCTTCCCTCTAGAGATCCCGTTTCCTGCCCAAAGGATCATGTGATAGACGCAGGACAAGCACTTAGTTCTCTTCCTGCCGCTGTGAGGAGAGGATGTGTTTCTTTATGCTGAACTGTGGGGCTTCATGGATAAAACGAAGTTTCTTTCCACAGAGTGCTCTGAAGACTTCAACCCACAAATCGGTTGGATGGCTCTAGTTAAGAAGTGTGGGGAGTGTGGCACTAAAGTGACCCAGAAAGATGATCATTCCTCATGCCTCCTATCTTGGAGAGGACCACAATACAGCCACGTGCCAGCCTGCAGATGCCTTACACCTAAAGGTGCACAAAGGGAGAGTAGCAAGGTTTAAAGGCTTGCTCTCAGGAGAAGCCCTGAGCACTCTGGAACCCTGCAAGGAAAACCATCCCCAAACAGACAAAGATGTGAAGACCCCTTCAGTGACTCCAGCAACTACATCCTTGTTATCGGGATTGCAGTCCCATGCCTCTTTACCAAGGTTGGCAAGGTTGAAACCATCCCCAAAGAAAGCTAAAAGGAGGGTGAACACCCCCAATGAAACCATTGACTCAACGATGTTCAGGTCCACCTCAGAACCAACAATCCCCATCATCACAGGCTCACTCCCTGACCCAAGATCAGCAGTCCTCACCCCAACTCCAATGGGGTGTCTCCTCGGAGCCAGGCTTTGACAATCTTTAGATCAGTCTCACCATCAAGGCTCGAGATCGACTCATTTCCAAGACTGAAGACCCTTCTTACCATCGGGAAGAGTGCTATGGTCCCCAGATTCTTTGGAGAACAAGGTCTTCTAGGTACTTCCCAAGGGCCCATCCACATCACAGGAGAAAGGGCAACCAGATCTATAATCACATATGGGCATGTAGCAAAATCCTTGGAGTCTGTTCCCATTTACGATGCCACCGTAGTGGGCACAATGGGCATCCCTACATGGAAAGCTGCAAAACATCCATCGCATTCCAGACATTCTGTCCAGGGATTCTGTTTTTTGGGGGGAGGGCATCATCTGGACATGCAATTGGGGTCACAGTAGTTGGGAATATCCTGCATTCTTCAGGGAGTTAGACTAGATGAGCCTGGAGGTCCCTTCCAACTCTATGATTCTCTTATTCTAAAACTTGATTTAAAGATAAATCAGTGACAATAAAAATAGTCTTTTTGCCCTAATGTAGGGTAGTGAAGCATGCACTTTCACAAATTCCACACCATTAACATCTTCTAAGATGGCCCTAGACCAGTCAGCATCATGCAAAGCATGCACAAAATCCAGCTGTGTCAACAAGGGATCACAATACCAAATCTGCTATTTTTAAAAAATGCATCTGTCAAAAACTAAACCAACCGGCAATTGTTCCAAGAAAGTGGTTCAGCTGTGGGGGGAGACACTCCAAGATCAAACAATGCTACAGGAACAACAACAAAAGAATCCTAAAGCACCTTGGTAACTAACGAACACTGCAACATGCACTTTCAAAGACTTTTCTCTACCCCCTTTCTACTGTTCCTAGCCATTCAATTCACCAGGCAGGTAACACATTAGCCTTTGCAAAGTAACATAAA
Source organism: Paroedura picta (assembly GCF_049243985.1). Taxonomy (NCBI): domain Eukaryota; kingdom Metazoa; phylum Chordata; class Lepidosauria; order Squamata; family Gekkonidae; genus Paroedura; species Paroedura picta. Next base: position 37,024,169 of record NC_135378.1, read on the forward strand.
TTCTCCCTTGTAAGGTGACTTTTTTGATGGCACAATCTCTCGAAGCTGTTTCCACACACGCTTTCATATGAGTGCTTGATGGTGGAATCGTAAGGCCAGGAAAAATCAAGAGCACAATAACCTGAACACATGATTGACACTGTCCCAAGTCATTCAGATTCAAATGGCCCATCCATTGATTGTAGCACTCTCATGTAAAGAGACCCTATTAATTTACAAACATCTTATGTCTGGATAAATACAGAACACTGTCTCTCCACCGTACAACCCTGTATCAGACGTGTCTATTTGAGAAAAAATATTCTGTAGAAAAGTTCACTTCCGGTATTTGTTGCTTTGGTTTCCACCATCAATAAAAACAATACTTCTAAAAATTGCTTCCACTTTGTGCAGTAAGATTTCCAGTCCCAACATTCACTCAGCTGCAATCTTCTGACCTCAGAGTCAGATGACAGAAAAGGAAGAAGTTATGACCTCCTGGATATCAAGGCTAGGACCGGGCAGCAGGCCAAGTGATCCGGGTTAAGCACTAAGAGATGTACTGTTGCCAGTGCAACATGAGCGAAGCAGGAAGTAGAGGGTTACCACACATCTGGGAAGTATCCTGGAGGAATCGTTTCCATTGCTGAAGGTCTTCATCTTGCCACCTTGTGTCCTCTCAACATGTGTGCAAAGAGACAGGAAATTGCTTTCCATGCCTATGTTTTAGTAGCTGGTCCTTCCCAAAGCTAGCAAAAAAGAAAAGTGGCTTTCTATTTGAAAGAGCGTCTCCAGGGTACCTCCCAGATGTGTGGTAACCCTCTACTTCCTGCTTCCCTCATGCAAGAGAAATGGCTGAGGAGGCAGAACGAAAGGCCTCCAATGGAATCGAGGGAACTCGGCAAAATGGCGGATTAAGAAATGCATCTGGGGGTTAGACTTCCAACTATATTTTATATAGCCAAGATAAGGCTAAGACAAACACAAATAAAATTGCTGGCTTTACCCATAAGTGGGGACTGTTGACCTTATGGAGGAGAGTTTTGACTGTTTACTTGGACTCCAATCAGGCTGTTATACTGAACTGCCCTGGAGGAAGCCCCAGACGGATCACCCACTCAATTGTTTGAACTTCTGTAACAAGCAGGAGGAAATCTGGTGGCTGGGAAAGCATATCTGGTGATGCCATTTGAGAGGAGGAGGGGTGCTTTTATATGCATTTGGTTTTGTTTTTAAATTGGTAATTGTGTTCTGCTTTGCTTATTGCCTTCAACAAAGATTTGCAGCATGGCCATGTGGAAATGCATAAAAAATTGAGGAGATGTTTCAGCTCTAGAGGGGTCCCTTCCAATGACAGTTTAGAAGGGGGTTCAAAGCCATTTGACCGCCCTGGCTTCTGCCAAAGAACAGTGGAAGCTCCATTTTATGGAGAGGTTTTAGAGATTGCTGTCCTCTCAAGAACAGCTCAGCTTCTCAGTTTCTTGGCTGGCAGTTTATAAGTCCCTTAAATGTGTAGTGCAGCCTGCAATGAGAGTTAGTTACTCTTCAACTAATCTGCCGTACTCACATCCAAATAGTGTAAACACAGAGCATTTCTCATTCTGACAATGTACATTTAATGGTAAAGAAGAGATCTGAGGCCAATGGCAAGTTGATAGACAGCTGTGCCTGGACAGAAGGATGGGTTTTGCAGAATTACCTGCCAGTTGCTGTGAAAGCTGTGAGTTCAGTTGGCTCCATGCAGCTTCAAGGAAGATAAGTCCACTGAGGGCAACTGATCAGGGTGGCTCAGGGGATCGTCCAGGATCACAGGCAGCAAACCTCTGCATAAAGAACTGGGTTTTTTTGTACCCTGCTTTTTACTACTTGAAGGAGTCTGAAAGTAGCTTACAACTGCCTACCCTTCCTCTCCCCACAACAGACACCTGCGAGGTAAGTGGGGCTGAGAGAGTTCTGAGAGAACTGTGACTAGTCCAAGGTCACCTAGCTGGCTGCATGTGGAGGAGAGGGGAACCAGACAGGGTTCTCCAGATTAGAAGCCACCGCTCTTAGCCTCGACACCAAGCTGGCTCAAAGGGAAAGTGACTGTGGACTATACCATGGCGCATGAGATGGATTTACCTGTTACTGCACATATTATCCTGTTGTCACTGCATTGTTTTCCACTGATAGAATGCCATTTTTCAGGATCATATCTGCCAGCACATCATCTCTAATATGCTATGTTTATGCATATTTCTATGACTTCCTGGTACATTACTTATTATTCAATCTCTTTTTGTATTGATTGAATTGGCATACACGGTGACATCCTCTCAGCCTCAGTGAGCACAGACGCAAGGGGCAGAAACAAAAGTTGATGGTCCCAATGTCCAGCCTTCTTGCCTCATATAGTGAGATTTTAAAGAGAGGATCGATGCAAAATGCTACTGGTTGAGGATTGTAAATTGACAGTATTATAAAGCAGTTGTGGGGATGCAAAGGGGTTTGCTTAATCTGTATCTGGAGTTATATGTAATCACAGCATATCTGCACTGAAGCAAAGCTTCGCTTTCCGTGCCCATTCAGTTTCCATACTCAGTCGGCCAGCAGGCTTGGGAGGTAATTGCCGATATGGAACTGTAGACTTTGAACTTAAACACTACTGTTCTCTATCTACCCATAAAAGCTCATATAAAACATTAGATTGCAAAACATGCAGGTTAGTGTAGTTTCCTTTGAACTTTGGAACCATTCAACTGAAGTCACTGGCTATTTAAAACACTACAGTATAACACTTTTGACTTTAGGACTCATGAGGGGGGGGGGAGAATAGAAAATCACAGCACAGATAAGATCAGTCGGAAATATGCTAGAACAGCAGACTCTTCATTTACTCCACTGCTAGAGATGGTCACAGGCTCACTGATGTTTTTGCTTCAATTTTGCTAAATTTGTTATTAATATGACCTTAATAATTGAATTAAGCAATAATACTTGCACGGTGTAAGATCAGAGCCATAGGATTGCCACGCGTCAGACTCAACTGAACGGCTAATATTCGTCGCCAATATTAAGTCTGCGGGTTCAGTGATCACAGACTCCAGTTCTTCAGAACAGCTCTTTTTATTTAGCAACTCCAGCAACAAACTCCAACTACTGAACAGGCAAAAACAGGCAAACACAGGCACTTTTATACCTTTCAGGCAACCCACTGCTGCCTCTGATTGGCCCTAAGCAGAGCAATACGATTGGCCCTAAGCAGAGTGATCTGGTTGGACCTTAACAGATTCCTTTGATAGGTTAAGTTCCTTGGCTGGCAAAAGCCCTCATTTGCATCAGTGGCCAAATTCCCACAGACATAACAGCTAACATTATCAAAATCAATTATTGAATTAATTCAACATTTCCAGGACTAAATTTTATTTGGAACTTCCCACTGAAAAATAATGAAATAGCTGAGCCTCTGTCCTTCAGTGAATGGATACTTTCTGCCGACTTCTAGACATTTAGCAGACATCTCCACTTTATGTGAAGTGGGGCATGTTTTGCAAGATCCCCTTAATAAACAGGGAGAACAACAGAGTGCACACAATACATGAATAATAAAAATGCCATTGAACAGGGGCTGTGTTTTGTAAGGACTGTCTGGACACCTACAAGGACTTGCAGGGACATCCCATTCCCTCATGAGTTCCTCTTTCCATTCCCTGGGGTACCCCAATAGCCTAAGGTGACCAGATTGTCCCACTTTTGGAGTATCTGGGGGTACCTGGCAAATTGTACTTATGTTGAAATTAATATATATATATATATATATATTACAATACTATTTTTGCATTCTATGAGTTCTATGAAACTTTTTGTTGCTCCATATAGACCAAATTTTTAATCAAGACCCCCCCCCCCCGGTCAATGGTGTCCCGCTTTGCCAATGTTAAAATCTGGTCACCTTACAATAGTCTCTCCCATTTTCCTGCACCCCTTTCTCTTTCCCCTCCACCAGCCAACCTATCTTTATCTGTCCCCTGCCTTCAGCTTCCCCCAAACCTCCCCCAGCAGCCTCTATCCAAGAAAACTTGCTCAGTTGCATGGTGCTATTCCACAGTGGCTAGGCCCAGTTATACTGTGAGAAACTCTCAAGGATTTGTGGAAAGCATTTTCCCCCGTATCACCTTCCCTTGGTAATCTCCATCGCTTCAGCTTTCCCTGCTTCTATCCAGGAGTGGCTTATGGATTTGCGGCACCCAAGCAGAGTACAGTTATAGAGGAAGCAGCCAGATCGGAGGTGGAGGGACTTCCACTGTGGAAAGGTATATCACTCCCAGTGTCCTTAAAGACGGAAACAGGGAGAGGAGAGGGGCTACAGCCCTGATCTGTGGCGGGGAGGCACCATGCAGTTCTCCTGAAAGCGCTGGGCTCATAGCCCAGCTACATGTGCTACATGCATAAACCGGTCCTGCTTCTATCTCTCCTTCTTGCCCATCCACCAGCCTGTCTTTCCTTTGCCCTCCATCTTCAGCTACATTTATTATTTAGTGACTTTATTTGTATCTCACCTTTCTTTGCAATGAGGGCTCAAGCCCCTTACATCATTCCCCTCTCCTCCATTTTATCTTCACAACAATCCTATGAAATAACTTAGGCTGCAAATGTGTAACTAGCCCAAGGTCACCTGTGAGCTGCCACAACCGCATGATGATGTTAACCTGGATCTCCCAGATCCAAGTCCAAAACTTTTAACTGCTGCACCCACTGCAGTTTGTGTGATGGCTGTGCTGTGGAGCAGGAGCTCGCAGCCAGACCTGGGGGAGTCATGCAACTTGCATGGAAGCCATTGGTTGCTGTTGGACCCGGTCCTGATGAATCTTCCCTCAAAAGACCAACCTGGAAAAGACCCTTCCAACTTCCCCTGTCCTGTATTGACAGAAAACATGAAGGCTGGCAATACCATTATGACTGCCTAGCAAGTACTGAGGGAATCAGTTTCTTAAATCTAAAGGTGCTGCTTCTACACTCCAAAATTAAACTTTTTTTTAACAATATTTCAGATTCCCACCCACCCCAAGAAACCCTGAGGCATCTTTTAGGTTTGCAGAAAGATCAGACTTATGGCTCCAATCCCTGGATTTAAGTATCCACAGATGTAGCCATGTTCACAATTAAGTATAGTGATGATTTCAAACTATCTCTGCACTGGGCATGCAAAGAATTTGGACTGGTTGGAGCACAACTCGCCAAACCACCATCGAACTCCTCTGTCCATCCTTTGGTACTGATATGTGAGGTTTTTCTACTATATGGCGCTTTGTGATTCTAATAGAATCAATCAAATTCTGGTGGTTTGATTGTCTTTTACCTGACTGGCACCCTACCTACTTGAAACTGCAGTGCGCCTACATTACTGATTGCAATGCATACACAGTATTGAGAGCAGAGGGCAGATGTTGCCTCACATTCTATGTTCTAGCATCCCATCTCAGGTGGTAGAAGAAAACACTCATCGGTCCGCCTAGTGGTAACGTTGCTTATCACAAGGGAGAGAAGAATACATGCATTTGTATCCCCTCCCAAACCACAATGTGTGTCCGCAAACCCTTTGTTCCTGTGCCTGACAGGTGCAGTACTAGAGAATAGAAGAGCGTGAGCAAACAGGAGGCCCTACTTACATATGATCAAAGGGCTCCAAAGGACAGTGAGCAAGCAATCGGATAGCCTTGAACAGTTTTGAAAGGCAAATGAACCAGCACAATAGTCTTTGGTGTCAAGATCGAAAAATGGTCTGATTTGCTTGTAAGTAAATGCACAGGAGTGCCTGTGTTCCTGCAGAATCCAAACCAGAGACCTTTGCCTGCCTCATGGCCTGAACTGGAGAAGAAGAGGATTGGCCAACAAAGATTCCATTTGCAGGCTTATGCAACAAGGACTGCTTAAAATGTATTTATCAGTTCAAAATATTTAAGTGTAACCAGGAGAGCTTACAATCATAGTTCTTAATATCACTCTTAAACTGAACACCTGCTTCTCTGGTTCATGTTCTACTTGCTGGTTACAAGAAAGAAACCCAATTTCCAGCAGGCAGTTTAGTGGTTTGTGAGCCACAAGCCTGTTTGGGAGGTTATTTTCTGACCACTCAAACACTATAGTGCAATCACCAGCATTTCACACAAACACATAAACACACACACTTGCATGGCCCAATAACAGTTCTAGTTCTCCCTAACAGGTTATTGTTATTGTTATTTAATTTATTATCTGTCACAGCTGTGCATGGCCCCACAGCCAATTATTTATTTTTAAAAAAATTATGGTAAAAAAAACAATTTTGCACACGTTTTTTTGCACAGCCAATTATTATGGCAACTGCCATTTGCCTCCAGTATCCTCATTTATTTACTTGTCCTAACCATTCGTGACCCTGGGGGAGAACGCATTCCCATTAGTGGACCAAAGTAAAAGCAGCCACAAGGCAAAAAGGAAATGAAACTCTACAACTGCCGCTTTTGCACAGCTATAAAGGGGTTTGGCAGCTGCTCAATCCTGATGGAAGCAAGATAAAGAGGTCTGAGGTTCAGCTTAGAGGTTATCAAGTCCATCAAACCTTGCATGCTTGCAGTGAAGTTCCAGACACAATTAAGAGTAGAACCAGCATTTTGGCTTGAATCCTAAGGCGAAGTTATGTTTCCACATGTACCCCTGTTCAAAGAAAATCATATTTGTGCTTGCACACATTCTTAGCCAAACTTATGAGCTTCTTCCACTTGCACAAACTGGGACAATAATCGCTGCATTCGTTCCTTGATACTTTGGACATTCTCACTCGCTCGTGTGTGATGGGTACAGCTTGTGCAAAATGGCACTGTGAATGGAACAACGTTTGAACCTTCCTGCATTCCAGATCCAAGCCTTTGTCCTACATACTAGCAGCATTATAGTTTATACCTTGGTCTATAGGGAGCACCCTAGACATCATGGATCCTCATGACTTTTACATGAAGTTACCCAAAATACATTGGACAATTGCATATCACAACCATATCCAAACATTGTCCAATAAAAAGCAGGGATTTGGTCTTTGTGCTTTCTATGAATGGTCTTTCAATCCCTCCCATCAATGTATTTGAAAAAAGTTAAGATAAAATAAATAAAATCTAAATAAATAAACAAATAAATAAATTTTAAAAAATCGAATAGTTAAAAATCTGAGCCCTCTGACTTTGCTTTGTTTCACCCTCCCCCAAACACAGTAATTGGGAGGGGGGAATGCTAGAATCCTACGCCTAGGGAGGGTTTCTAATCCACCCCTATGATGCAATCCGTTTGAATCAACACCATCTTTTCATATGTACAGTTTTGTTGTAAACAATGGAAGCCACTTTGGCAGGAGTTATTGGCTTTCAGCATGAGCCAAACCGATGGGGTGATGGAATGGCCATTCAGTTTGGCTGCTGAAATTTGCAGCACCCTTAGCCTTCTACACAGAAGGAAGCAAGGGAGGCTTCTCCAAACATGGAAATTAGTGAGAGGAAATGTTTCCCCTCATTCATTTCTGCAGGCTGGTCCACAGTTGAAGGCACAGGGGCAGCGACCAAAGAACCCTATGAATAAAGGCATCCTTTACTGGGATCAATGTGCAATCTTTGCAAATGAGTCCTTCAGGTGTGTAAACAAAGTCAACTCTAGGCCATAAGCTGCATTTTAAAAATATTCAACAGGTAAAAAGAAAGAGCGACTCAGGAACATGGTGCTTTTAAAGCATACAAGTTGAATGTTGCAAAATCCGTTGTAACGTCATTCTGTTATTCTATAAAACCACAACCTCAGCACCTTAACATTTATAGTGTATGTTGGTCCTCCCAGTGTAAACAACAACTTGCTCAACTAGTCCCTGTGTACCAAGTTGCTATAGAAACAATTGACTTGGTTCCCTTAACATGGCAGCTGTTTAGCATCTCCCAGTACCTGAATGACCTTTCAGCTGTAAAGCAATTCTTTTTTTTTTCAAGATAGGCAATTGTCTGAGCTGTTACACCTTTAGGCAGAGAGAGAAAACATATGCATATATCCCAATCCAAGCATTCATGTTGGCTTCCTCATGCAGTTGGCTTAAGCTCCACACAGAGAAGGATCTGTATATGCACACACAATTGCCACCTGCTGTTTAAATGAATGGGAAGCATCTCATATACATTGAGGGCCAATTTAGGGGGACGGGCATGCAATAATGTCTACAACATGGAAAAACAGGCGGTTCTGAATGAATATACTAACAGAAAAAAAGAGAGAATCTGTCCCAGGCTATCAAAATCAGTTAACAATATATTTGTACAATTTCTATTTTAATGATACATGAAACAACCAGAAGGGACTCTAGATTTTGTTCCGTTTTCAATGTAGACCTTTCATCAGTGGTTGTTTCCAACTCAAAGTGGTAATCAAAATTCTATGCATATAATACCGGCCTTCAGCTCTCAGGTATGGGAGAGCTTTGTTCAGAAACCTCTTCCTCTGGGCTACTCACTATTCCTCCCCACTCCCAGCCTCCACTCACTGTGGGCCACTGCTGCTTCTAATTCTTCCTTTCTTAGGTTTAGTCATGAGCAACCAGGAATGAAATCTATTTCCATATCATGCCAAAGAAGGTATGATCAGTAGAGCTTCACAATAGGGCAGACTGGGGTGATTTTTCTGCAAACCCGAAGGAAGTTCCAGGGTTGCAGAAAAATCTGAAATATTTAAAAAATATATAGCAGGGGATTAAAACTTTTCAGAATAACAGAAAACACACTCACAGCTTTAAGAAAAGAATGGCCACTGCTAGGCAGCCACAATGTTTCCAAGCCCTCAAAACCTTGGTTTCCATAAAATAAGGTGAGGAGGGGAGTAGGAGTGGGTGGAGAGGCCAAAACAGCCCTGGAAATGCCCCCCCCCCTATTGTATTCTTCCCTGTTGGAGGAGGAATCAGCATGGATAGGCCCAGCAACAAGTACTGGAAACTCACTACCCACATAACTTGATCCATTGGGGGCTACTCAACCCAGGCTGGCACGACTCTGGTTTGGCCACAGCACACTTCCAGCCACCGCACAGCCTAGCCAGACTTTTTGGAGAGTCTGAGAAGGACGTAAAGTGGAAAATAGATAGAGGGGTGGGCAAAGGTAAGTTGGCTGGTTGGTTGGAAAGAGAGCAGGAAGCAGGCACAACAGTGGTGGCCACGGTGCCCAGCCTATCTCTGACAGCAGCCACTGAGCCTGATGTGGCTTCGTGCTGGTGGTGGCTGCTAGGCCACTGGAACCAACTAGGGTTGCCAGTTCTGGCATAGGAAATACCTGGAGACTTGGGGGCTGGAGCCAGGAGTGGGTGGGGTTTGGGGCATGGAGGCACTTTGGTGGAGTATAATGCTATGGTGTCTACTCTCAAAAGCAGCCATTCTCTCCAAGGGAACTGATCTCTGTCAGCTGGAGATGAGCTGCAAAACTGGGGGGTCCCCATGCAGCTCAGCCAGACGTTTCCTAGGAAGATGCTACACTCTGGTAGGGAAGGAAGGAAAAGTGAAGACAGATAAAGGGGCAGATAAATGTACATTGGCTGGTCGATGAGGATGAGAGAATAAAGCAGGGAGAAGGGAGAGGCTATGGGGAGTGCCAGAGAAGGAAAAGAGGAAATAGTGGCTATGGAGAGAGATAAGAGAAAACAAGATGCTTCCTGCAAGTCTCTCAAAGTCCCTTCCTTCTTACTAATAAGGACACGAGTTGTTGTGAGTTCTATAGTGGCAAATGGTACAGGATATATACCTTTAAATATATACAGGAGCACCTTGCACATTTGTTTTAGTGCACTGATGTAAATTTGTGCATGGCGTGCACTTGAATTACTGGCAACTATTCACGCCTATGACTTTCCTTTCTGTAAAACCTTTTAATCCACTGGTCCCCAACCTTTTTATCACCGGGGACCGGTCAACACTTGACAATTTACTGAGGCCCGGGGGGGGGGGGGGCGACGACGACTAGTCTTTTGCAGAGGGACGTCACCGCCGCCTGAGCCCCTGCTCCACTTGCTTTTCCACCAGCGCCCCTGACTTCCCGCCACCTGCTGGGGGGCACTGCCAGCAGCTAGTCCCTTCAGATAAAAATCTTTGCCTGCCTTTACCTTCATAGTCTAGTTATCTTGGCACCCTATCTACCCTGAGCTGAAACATGCATTTTTCTTTTTTTTAAGGACATATTTGGTTTCATTCTAGGCCACACTTGGCTCTTGAGCCAAGGGTGGCAGACCCCTGATCTACCTAGACCAGCTCAGCCTCTCTCTCTTGGCATCAGCGTCTCAGACATTTTGGCACAATCACTTTCAAACAAAACTCCACAATGCTTTGCCTGCAAGATTGGCAGCACTGTACATCATTAGAAAAAGCAAAGGTTCCCCATGTGGCCTCACTGTTCAGATATGTGACCCTTTGTGCTAGGAGCAAACAGCAACTATGATGCAACTTAAACTAGCATTACACGATGCAAATGTGCCAGTTTAAAAATAAACTACTTGAACTAAACTTACTCAAGGGTGACAACTGTTGTAACATTTCAGCTGCAGTGCTAAGATCAGACAGCTTCCCCATCTAGGGATGCATTCAGACGACATGCTGAGCCACAATTTGCTGCAGTAGATACAAATCTGGTTTATCAGTTAATTGCTCTTCCCTGTCTCTTGCCCTTACACATGGAACATGAAATAAAGTCCAGCTGTGTATGGTATCTGACAGCAATACACCTGACCTAGAGTTTGTTCACTCACCACATGCTGGGATCCTAAACTAAGAACATAGCAGAAGCTATGCTGGATCAGGCCAATGGCCCATCTAGTCTGACAGTCTGTGTCACACAGTAGCCAAAACCCAGGTGCCATTAGAAAATCCATTAGTGGAGCCAGAACTCAAGAAACCCTACCTCTGTAGCCCCCCAAGCACCAAGAATACTGAGCATCACTGCCCCAGCCATAGTGTGCCATCTCTATCTTGTGGCTAATGGCCACTGGTGGACCGCTGCTCCAGATGTTTGCCAAGTCCTCTCCTTTTATCTGTTCTAAGCCTACTGCTCATCAGTTTCAGTGTGTGACCATGAGTTCTCTTACTGTGAGTTCTTGTATTATTTCTCTGCCTATCTCATGGATAATTGTGTAAACCTCTATCATATCACCACTCAGTCATTGTTTCTCCAGACTAAAGAGCCCTGACCTCTTTAACCTTTCTTCATAGAGTGTTTTTATTTGCCCTCTTCTGAACTTTTCCCAATGCTATAATATCTTTTTTGAGGTGTCGTGACCAGAATAGTGCACATTATTCCAAATAAGGCCACCCCATAGATTTATCCAGGGACCTTGTGATACTGGCTGATTTGTTTTCACTTCCCTTCCTAATAATCCCCAGCATAGCAGTTGCCCTTTAAATTGCAGTTTCACACTGAGTTGATATTTTCAGTGAGTTATTGACCATGACTCCAAGATCTCTTCCTGGTCAGTTACCACCAGTTTAGATCCCATCAACATTTATTTATAGTTAGGAAGGAGAGGATGTTTGGCTCCAATGTGCGCTACTTTGCACTTGCCCATGTTGAATCTCATGTGCCACACTGATGTCTACTCCAGAGTCTAAAGATGGTTTCAGCTCAAGGCTGGCCCTATCACGAGGCATGGTGAGAGAATTGCCTGAGACAGGAGGAGTCGCTGCCACCACCACCATTTCACCCCTCCATTCAGCTGCTGTCATGGCACTCCCCATCCACCAGCCCCTCATCTCCCCCCCCCCAAACCAAATCAGCGAATGCTCCTTTGTTCCTTATTCCTGACGCACACTGAAACATAGCAGAGGGAATAATGAGGGAGGGACCATTCGCTGCTCTGTTTCCTGGCTGGACAGAGGCAGACTGTGCCAGCCAATGAGGTGGCTCTGAGTTGCTCCTGATATAATCTCTAGTCATGAAGCTCACTGAATGGACTGAATCATGGACAAGCTATTTGTTTCCTCAAAAATCATTTCAGGTAAGTTTTTGAGTAGACAATATTGCAGCAGCAGCAAAAGACATAAGTATGAATTTTTCCCCCACACACAAAAAAATGTGAAAAAGTTCTGAGACTTTAGACATCCAGTTAGGGAACACAAGCTTGTACTAATATTTCAAATGAATAGAGAGACGTGTAAATAATTTGAGTGAGGGGGTTTCTTTTTGTTTGACACCTGTTATGTTCAACAGATGTTTTTGAAAAAGAAAAAAATCAATCGTCTCGAAAGTATCATACAAAAACTACTTTTTAAACATATTTGAGAGCCTTGGAGTAGTAATACTTCCTCAAGCTTACTCAGTGGTCTTCACCTTCTCCAGACCTAAACCCCATAAATTTTGGATGCGCTGAGCTGCAGGCACATGACATCACAGTCTTGTGACAAGAAGAGGAGGAAATAAAATTATGATCTCAGAAACATCATGGGTGAGACTGAAGGCAGAAAAGCAAGAAAGCTGAAACAGAAAACCCAAGTCAAGCACTAGGAGGTGTACCATAGTAAGCAAAGTAAAAACTCAGAGCTACAGAAGAATCCTCTTCACTGCTGAGTGACTTTGCCTCATGGCCTGCCTTTATCCTCACAGCATGGATACAAGGAGAAGCAGGAGGCACGGGACTCTTGCTGTGCACTCACATAACAGGGTCTTTCCTGAAAATAGCAAAAAAATGAGACTGCACGAGGGCTTACAACCCACCATTTGAGCACTTGTGGAATGGTTTTTTATACATTGCGGATTCATCTTTCTATCTGTGCAGACAAGCAGGATGTTGCAATTGTTTGCAGTTTAAGCCGGTCTGTGAGAGCGTATTTTTGTCCGCAGAGTTAAATGTGAAGGACACACATTTTAATTGCTGACATCTGCTCACCTGCTGTGTGTTATTATAACAGAACAGAGAAAAGGGTAGCAGGTGATGTGACACACCTAGGCCTGGGTCCTTAGAAAGCTGATACCAATCAGAGAGGACAATGCAGACCTTGATAGTCAGATGGTCTGACTCAAAATGGGGCAGAATCTGAGGCCCATTGTTTCCCACCCAAATGGAGAACACAGAAGAGTCCTGGTCACTGTAAAAATTGATTCCTGCTCAGTGTCGTGTCAAGGATGCTTCTCTCAGCCGCACCCCAAGATTTGTTTTCTGGTTACCTCAGCAGCCATGACAACAGTCATTCACTTATAAACAGTTGCTAGGATGCCAGCCTAGAACCAGGCTGGAGAGAGGGAACTGATCAAAAGCTGATGCCATTTCATTTAAAGTCAAGAAACAGCTCATTTCTCTGGCATGCCTTCTAAGGAAATGTTACATAAATGTATCTGAAATGAATATTGTTTCTTGGGAAGGTCATGTTCTCTCAGCCTAACCTAGCCTTGCCAAATTTGTGTTTTAAAACACCCATTTGGGTACTGTATGTGTTAATTTTTCACAAACATGCTTTTAAAGCCAAGAGGAAGGTTATATATAGGGGGTTTTAGAACTGTTTTCAGAGGATTATTTATTTGACTAGATATTAAGTCCGCTGTAGCCAAAATACAGCGGGCGCTAGCGGGGTGGGTGGATGGATGGGCAGAAGGGGCAGGCGGGAGGAAGGGGGGGAAGGTTCCATTGGGAGAGGGGCAAGTAGCGATGGGTGGGTAAGAGTGGGGGTTGAGAAGGGTGGGTGGCTGGGTGGGGAAGCAGCGGCAGTGGTGAGTGGGGATGGGGGGGCTTGGAAGATCGTGGGGGGGGAGAAGCGGCGGTGGTGGTGGTGAGTGGGGATGGGGGCTTGGAAGATCACGTAGGAAGAAGGGGTGAAAATGGCGGCAGTGGTGAGTGTAGATGGGGGGCTTGAAAGATCGCATGGGGAGAAGGGGGAGGGGGAAAGCAGCGGTGATGGTGAGTGGGGATGGGGGGCTTTGAAGATCAAACTGGGGAGAAGGGGAGGGGGAAAGCAGCAGCGGAGCGTGAGAGCGAAGTGGTGGCAGCAGAGTGTGGTGTGGATGTGCCAGCCAGGGGGGGAAGGAGGTCACTTGTTTTCAAAAGAGGGAAGAAAAATGCTAAATGCTATAGTCTCTCCCCATGGTTGGTGCACGTTGTTGACACGTTTGGCTCAGAGCAGCCAGCTGTGCTTCAAGAACAAACCCAATTGGTCCACTTTCAAATGAGAGGGGAAATTGAAAATATATTGTAATGTAATGTGATACACTGAAGGCTGATTTTCAAAGAAGTGCCCCTTCACTCCATTTTTAGGGTTGCCAGTCCCCCGGTGGAGCCTGGGGATCCCCTGGAATTATAGCTTACCTCCAGGCGACAGGGATCAATACCCCTGGAGGGTGAATCCCATAGACTTATAGTCCATTGAGGTACCTCCCCACCCCCAAATCCCACCCAGTCTTGCCTCCTCCTCCAAAGTCTTCAGGTATTTCCCAACCTAGAGCTGGCAACCCTAATTATGCCTTCTAGCCATCTCTATTCAGTCACACTGTATCTAGTCCTGGGTAAACATCTGTATAATGCTTGGAAAAATTTAAAAAGCATTGGAGAGGCTACACAGAATCATAGAATCATAGAATCATAGAGTTGGAAGGGGCCATACAGGCCATCTAGTCCAACCCCCTGCTCAACGCAGGATCAGCCCTAAGCATCCTAAAGCATCCAAGAAAAGTGTGTATCCAACCTTTGCTTGAAGACTGCCAGTGAGGGGGAGCTCACCACCTCCTTAGGCAGCCTATTCCACTGCTGAACTACTCTGACTGTGAAAAATGTTTTCCTGATATCTAGCCTGTATCGTTGTACTTGAAGTTTAAACCCATTACTGCATGTCCTCTCCTCTGCAGCCAACAGAAACAGCATCCTGCCCTTCTCCAAGAACTTCCAGCTTAGGTGAGTTTGGCTTCGTTCCTTGATGTTCTCTAGGACTTGCAGAGACAGAATACATCATGAAAAATAAGCAGATCTGTTAAAAGCAGTTTTATTACTCCAAGTTATTTCTTGGTTCAGCAGCTGGAGAACATTTTATTAAGAGCAGGGTATAACTATTTTAAATAAATAATAAAAATAAATATTTAAATAAATAAATAAGTGCAGAGCATGCAGAGATTTTGTAGCAGTATTCTGGGAAATATCAAGTTCTGAAATGTTATCTGGACAAGTTGATTTATACACTCAGCTTCTAGTTATCCATAACACTAACTTTGTAATTAAGTGGCCATTTTCACTGTAGTCGATGTCTGTGTTTTATGTCAGAATATCCATCCCAAAGTGTACAAATATTTAAGAAATTTCCCTGTGGTTTTGGAATCACCACTTGTCATTTAAAGGCAATCAGAGGAACAGCTGTAGGCTTCCAGTATCCAAAAATGTGTATGCCAGGGGTAGTCAAACTGCGGCCCTCCAGATGTCCATGGACTCCAATTCCCATGAGCCCCTGCCAGCGAATGCTGGCAGGGGCTCATGGGAATTGGAGTCCATGGACATCTGGAGGGCCGCAGTTTGACTACCCCTGGGTATGCAGTTTGATATTTGGGTCTTTGCTTCAGCATGGGTCAGAGCCCACTAGTTTTCATTCCATCTTACCCAGTTCCTCTCATTACTACAATGCTTGTGCCACATGGATTTTGGGCATGGACACCTAGGGTCCCCAGCATTGCCTTTTGGGTAGTCACTGGGGGAATTTCTCCTCCTATTTCACTAGCAGAAGTGCTGTTGGGATCCAACCATAGAGAGACTATGAGAATATACGTACCAAGAAAACTAGTTCAACAACATCCAAGGATTGCATAGCAGTTCAATTCTGGGACAGACGGGAATGGGGAAGCAGTGCCTGATGGGTTTGGAATTGGATTTGAATGCATGGTGTGCTACTTAATAGAAAAGAACCTGAAAGTAAGATTAAGCAATGCTGCCACCTAGTGGTATCACTTAGGAGAACTTCAGCATGGCCCTGTGGGTCAGACCAATGTCCACCTAGTCCAGCAGCATCCTGCTTCTTACAGCAGACAAAAAAAGAAAAGAAAAATCCAACTAGATGACTTAAGCGTTGTTCTTCTTTATTCAGTATATGTTTGAATTGTTAATTTCTGTATTGCCACAATAAATTTAATAAGAATTCCCTCTGCGTGATATTTCATTTATCACTAATTTTCATCTGACCAGCCCTCATCTGTACCTTCCTTACAGCAGACAGATAGGCATGAAACTCAGCAATATAGTGTGCAGATGTTCACTGCATCCTGAAGCTTGGCCTTCTAAGTCCTTAGGATCAAAAAGAGGTTCATGGAAGTTTCATTTAGCTACCATAGGCAACCAAAATTGATGAACCAATTACTCCCCAAAGTTGTCTTT
The DNA here is from genome assembly GCF_049243985.1 of Paroedura picta. Taxonomy (NCBI): domain Eukaryota; kingdom Metazoa; phylum Chordata; class Lepidosauria; order Squamata; family Gekkonidae; genus Paroedura; species Paroedura picta. The sequence goes on from NC_135378.1 coordinate 37,040,501, forward strand.
TCTGTGCTGACGTGAATGATGGCCAGGTTTTTAAAAAGTGAGTAAACTAATCACCCTTTATTTTCCCTGTATTTCTCTCTTTTTATTTTCCTGTTTTTTCCAGACCCTTTCTGAATTACAAGTTGTTTGTTGTTCTCTAGAATTTTGAAACAGAATAAATGGGACAAAAGTCCAACAAAGCTTGTCTTGGACTTGCATGGAGACACAACACTTTACATGTAATGCTGCTAGTCATATTGTACAGATTAGGGTGTGCCACAAAAAGAGCCCCTGACAACCACCATTGCTTCCCAAAAAGGACATCAATATCAAACAATTAGCAGGTACAAGCAAAATCAAAGTGTATTTGAAGTGAAGCAAGAAAACAAAGCTAAATGAAATTAACCTAACCCAACAATCAGATGTATAAACTTCAATGCATTCATTCATATTGTGTTTGGATAGTCTTATCTCTCTTTTTAAATATCTTGTTCTTTGTTTAGAGAGTTATTGTTATAATATGAATTGTTGTAATACTGCTGTTCAATTAGAACCCCCTGTTATGGTTGTTGTTGTTATGATTGCGATATATATCCCTACGTTTTGTGTAAACTGCCCTGAGCCTTATGGGAGGGTGGTATAGAAATATAATAAAAAGGATTATCTGTTTCCTTGTACAGTACTGAAGTGAACATTGATACACATGAACACATGAAACGGCCGTATACAGAATCAGCTTTCTCTTCACCACAGCTTTGGACAGTGAGCAAAATGATTTACTGTTATAAGAAACTATATGAGGGGATGTTAACTGTCTCCCCCCTCCCCATTTTTCTTTTTCTTAAAGACAGGTTTATAAATGATCTACACAAAATAGTAATAGGTCAACTCTTGTGGTTGTTGTGCTTTATTTCTACAAGACTTAGCTATAAATAATGTTGTCCCATAGTCAGACATTCACTGGCAGAGTGTACTTCAACTACATTACTGGTCCACTAAACTCATGAACCATGCAATATCTATATAATGTATAGCCAAAAGATTTATGGTGAGGGGACCTAAGGTATGCTAAAGAGGAGGGATCATTTATCAATTTGACACAGAAAAAAATGTAAATTATTCCAGTATGCCTAAACATGAATTCACTTTAAATAAATTGGATTTTAAGGATCAGTTTTTCATGTAGGCTGCCAGTGATCAAGGGACGTTACATCTATCCAATGCAGCATCACCTCATTAAAACTAATGTTGCTTACATAAAAGTACAACCTCATCAGTGCTGGTAGTAATGCTTCACCCATGGATACAGTACAGTACCCATTTACCTCAGACCACACCCTACTGGAAACAGTGGGACATACTTCTGAATAAAGATGGATCGGATTGAACTGTGGAAGGCCTACACAATAATATGCAAAAACAGACATGTGCAGTCCTTCATTACTTCCCAAATGGACCAACTGGGGAGAGATCAAATGAGGGGTGGGGGTGGCAGGGCCAGACACAATCCCATCCATTTATACCTTATTCAGTGTGCTCTGGGGGAACTTTATCTCATGTTTTACTAGTGATTTTTTGATGTTTAAAAAACATTTAAAACTCTTAGCATTAGTATAAAAGGTTGCAGTGTCAGTAAGTTACAAAAGGGCTAATTTAAAACACCAAAATTGTAAAATGTGCTTTTAAATTTTGAGAATTTAATATATGTGTACTAGGACTGCCAGCTCTGGATTGGAAAATACCTCAAAATTTGAGGGGTGGAGCCAGAGGAAGTGAGGGTTTGGGGAGGGGAAGGACATCAGTGAGGTACAAAAAGTGGTCATTTTGTCATTTGTCTTTGAATTGATCTTTATTGCCTGGAGATAAATTGTAATCCTAGGCACTCTCCGGCCAGCACCTGAAGGCTGGCAAACCTAATGTGCAATTTGGCATATCATCAGCAGTCTAGGGGAATATGAGCCATTGATTTCCCATAAATAGAGCATGTCTTCTCTCAAGTAATATATCTGAGGTGTGAGATTCTCTGTTAATTAATAAGATTGTTAATAATTGTTAATAATTGTTAATAAGAGGTCTCCTTCAAAAACTAAAATGGAAGGTTCCAGATAGTCACTCCCTTCAGTCTAGAACCTAAAACCAAATAGATGGATTTTCTTTACTGTTCTCCAATATTGTGGTTTTCAGAACCCTCAAACATTCCCTCCCTCCTTTATTCTTTGGGACTGAACAAACAGGTTTATGATAGTAGAACCATGACCAAAGACAATATTCTTCTTGGGTTCATTGATTTTCATGCTTGATAAAATATCTCTAGTCCCAAATGTACTGGAGTGGGCTATGGGGGAAAAAAACATACACTCTGCATATGCTCAAGAACATTCTGTTAATATTCACATTTGGTAGAAAAATAGAAGTGCGTAGTCCTGAATTGCTTCACAAACTGGGAAGAAGTCAAATTGTGGGTGGGGGTGGCACAGCCACTCACATAAAATTTAGAAGTAATCCCAGATGAGCCCTTTCTGAGATTATTAAACTTATTTTCCATTCAATATGTTGCACCCAAATGTATTTAGCTTTAGACTGTACTGGATTGCCAAACAGATCTCAAAACTGATTTTTGTCATGCATCAGCATGAAAAGATTGGATACACAATGTAAGAATGAGGGCAGTTCTTTGTTATTTTTCCCCTCACTTTGTCAACTGAAGAAACATTCCAAATGGCATCTCTAATCTCCCCAGATAAAAAAAACCCAACCAATCGTTTTAGCTCATCAGGAGTTTGCTTTTGGCTTAAGGACTCTCAGCCTGTATTCTTCTGATCATTCAGCAATTAAAATTATGTGGAACTATGCCATTAAGTGGACAAAGGGAATGAGAAGATGGAGACAAGATTGAATTTTTTTTTTACAGAATACTGGGACGTTTCACGTCTCTGCCAAATTATTTAGATTTTTGTGTTACCTGAGCATACAAGTGGTCTGTGTTACTTGACCCACATAAGATGGGCTGATGTCCTCATTAAAAGCAAGGCCCATATTACAGCCACTACAATGCTCTCTTTCAAGGACATCTTTTTCCCTAGAGAGAATGATTGCAAAAGACACAGAGAACGACCAACTGGCTCATATATTTATTATAATACAGGCTTGCAGGCCAAGGCTTTGATACTGGAGAAAGTTTAGAGGTTGCCTCAATAAACAGACTATTCAAGCCAGTACTGCCTATCGGAATAGCTGGTTAACATAGCAGTCTAGCCAGTCATAGAAACATGATACAGGACAGTAAAGAAATCTCCCAAGAAGTATATTGCAAAAAAAGGTAAACTACATTTATCCAAGCAGATTCAGTTGCCATTCAGGTTGCAGTCAAAAGGGGAGTAAGAAGCCTAATATAAAGAGTATACTTCTCCTGTCACAAATGGCCAGCTTGTCCAGCATCATGTGTGTGGGAGTATGAGGGCACTGTATCTGCAGAAAAGACCTGCAGAAGAAGCATGTATCTCCATGGAAGGACATGTGAAGAAGGGAGAGGACAATGAAAGAGAGAGAGGAGGGGCCAGCTTTCAGGTTAAGACAACAAGAGGCAGCCCACCTGTAACACCTGTGTACACTTAGGGTGGTGTGGCACCCCCTCCCCCATGTCCAGGCATGCTGAGTCACTCCCCCCCACACTGTGTTCTGTAACTGGTTGTCATTCTACTGCATGTGGCCATTGTTAAAACAAACTGTAAGTGAAGAGAATGATGATAATGATGTAAATAGTTCTTGGTTTGCATTAGGGAGACAAGACAAGTATACCTTTCTAAGCTACTGTCGCATTCAAGGCCACTTCACCTGGTGATTGCCAACACAGTCTTTGGAATTCATGCAGGTGATGATAATAAATCTACTGCTGCATTCAGGTCAGTGCCTGATATTTTTACTCTGCCTGGGAGATTCCAGGAGGCCCAGAGGCAATTGGAAGATGATTTTAAAAAGCAGAATTGGCAAGCCAGTCCACAGCAAGGCTGAGAGCCAGATGTTCCATCCAAGGTCAAGGAAGCAGGGCAGACTGGGGTTCAAGGTTACACAAGCAAGGCTCTCTTTGAAAAACAAGCACAAGATTAGCATACAAAGCATACAATTCTACCAAAAGCCTAGGAAGACAGAACAATTATGGTAAATGTTGCTTCCACACATTGGCTCTGCCCACACCTTTGCTTTTAACCTTAATTATTGAAACCCAGGTGTTCTTCATTAATTGAGTCCTTGTTGCTGCATCAACTCAATGTTGTTGAGATCCATGATTGAGCTACAAATCTTACCTTTCAACTGTGACACTCTGCTGGCTCAGAAGACCATGGAGCTGAAGACCCTGAAAATGAATTCTGTCCCTTTGTCCCCTGCCAGAAAGAACAATCCTTATCCCCGAGGCTTCTTTTGCTGGTTCTGCCTCTAAATCCTGCTGCTCAGATGGGCATTCCACAGGTGCAGCTCCTGATCCCTCTGTCTCCTCATCCTCAGAGGCAACTGGCTGACTCACAACAGCCACTAGATAATCCTTTTAAACCCTTAAGGTACAATTAAAATACATTTTAACTTGATATACATTTTTTAAACCTTCAGATTGATATATTTCTGCAACACATCTTTACAGCCAAAGTTCTAAAAAACTGAAATAAAAGTATCCCACTTTCTTCTTAAAATTATATCAGTTCATTTTTTGGAAAGGTAAGGTGCAACAGCCAAACAAAATTAAGAAAAAGCTTTTGTTTTGATTTCACATTTAACCATAACCTCAGCGAGCTGAAAAAAATCTGTCATTCGGGATACTGAAAGGACTATATTATTTCTCTGTCTGCTATTTGGGTATCTGGGAGCCAGCTGACTAAACACAATGCACTATCTTTGCCCCCAGTCCCCAGCTAGCGATCGCTAAATGACTCTCACCTGCATCATCCTAGCAGACAAAGTTCACAATATCACAGCAGTTAGAAAGTAACTTTTCAAGTCTGCTTGTTGCAGCCTGTGCAGCTGTACCTTTAAACTTTGGAACCAAACCAGCCAAGTGAGGGCCAGCCCTTGAGAGCAGCTTCAGACGCCTGCCTCCTTCAGAGTGACAGCAGAAAGAGACAGACGGTGCCGAACACGGTCTGGAGGGGTCCCTCTGCAGCCCCCGGTATGGCAAAGCACACGGCCCTCTCTTTCCTCTTTGTCATGGTCCTGGCCAGCTCATCCCTTGCACATCGGAAGCTCCTGCTGTTCCTGATTGATGGGCTCCGCCACGATTACATCAATGACCAAGCTCTGGAGTCCTTGCCTGGTTTCAAAGAGATTGTCAACAATGGTGTGAAAGTGGATTACCTGACCCCAGATTTTCCTAGCCTTTCCTACCCAAACTACTACACCCTGATGACTGGTGAGTACGCTCTTTCACTTTCTCATTGGGACACTTTTAAGAGAGCTGGTAGCTTTTGATAGTTGCCAAACACATAAGGTCACTGGCTTCTGTAACCCTGAGGGGATGCATATAGACAAACCTCTCTGATGAGCATTCAAGGGATGTTAAAAAGGCATGGCTGGACTAGGCATGGTACAATTTGAACTGGAGATCTGTCCTGTTACTTCGTTTTATTATCATGAAAGCAAGTTTCATGTAATATTGTTAGACAGTTCATTTCAAAGCTCCACCCTGGCGAAATCTCACCAGAGGATTCTTAGCAGTGCTCTATATTATAAGCCATGTGCTGGCATGGCTTCCTCTTTCAAAGTATAATGGTTGGCACAAGCAAAGATAATTACATGAGCCTAGGATGCATCAGGATGAATCCTGCAGATTGGTTTGGCTAATTAGGGCCCTTTCGTCTGGCACAGGGAACTTTCCCCTGACTACACTCTTGAATCAGCAGAAGGTCCTTGCCCCAGAGGAAAGTTGTATCAGTAGTGGCAGAAATCCAACTCAAGAGTGTTTTTTCCCCTCATCTGGCTCATTCTCCATCAAAGGATTGTGCTGAGTGATTGAACCATTTTGTTTATGGCTGAAAATGAATGCTCAACCTTGCAGGAAGAGATTTGTAAATTTAATGGGACCAGAGATCCTTTTTAAACTCATACAAACCAAACTTTGTAATTATTTTAAATGAAAAAATTAAGAACTGTCTTGGGACAGGGATCATTGTTCTCTTTTTTTAGATATTGTTTGTTGCAATAGAGAATGAAAATGGATAATTTAAATTGCATGAATTTAAATTGCTGTACACTCAAAAGTATACTGTGTGACATATCTTCCAAATGAATTTTTTTTTTTAATCAAGCATCCAGGCATGACAATTTCAAGATATGCCAAAGGCAGGAATTTTTCATTGTGAGGAATTATGATTTTTTTAAATTATAAAATGTTAGGGTAAAAGCATACTTGTAAAGGTTTATGTTGAAAGCATTTCTCCCATTGTTTGTGCGTACAAGACCAGCATCATAGAACCTCCTTTCAAAATAGCATAACATTATACCTTGTGGGTTTGTCCTGAAGCTGGGGTGGGTTTTCCTTATCACATGACAATAAACTTTATGATCAGGCAGTTAAACACTCATTCGGCTGCTCATGAAGTACCAAAACCTCAGAGAAACTGCAATAGCTTTAACAGACCACCTACAGAGTGAGCAGTTCATGAATTGTAACATGTCATGTTTCCAAAGTTCACTTTCCTACTTGGTCATTATATAGCTGGAATGCACGAGAAAGAAATGTAATACAAACAAAGGAAATGTGCTCAGACATTCAGCTGATAAATTGTTGTACAGCAGGACAACTCTTTCCTCAAGACAAATGTATAGGCTCTCTCTTGAATTTCATATCTGGGATTTATTAGTTGTCACAGCAGCCCACCTTTCTGCACCTCCCCCCCCCCCCCAGTTTGCTTTCCAGCAAAAACATTTTCTCTCTCACTTTAGAAGCCTAGCAGTGTATAGGAGACTCCTCCTGATACATGCGCAGGCCAATCCTGGGACATGTTTCACAGAAGCAGGTTCATTTTATTCAAAGGGACTTGCTGTCAAACAAATTTCTGCATGACTGCAGCCTTACTTGTTAATTATTTAAATCGTTTCATCCTGCTTTCCCACCAGTTATTCAGTGCTGCTTAAAATAATAAATTATGCAAAAAAGGCAAAAGCGTTAGCACGAGTTTTTTTGTTTGGGGGAGGGGGGAAGACAGCTAGTGACATGACAAAGGTTTATAAAACTATGCATAGTGACAGGGATTTGAGGGACACAATTATCTTCCCCTTATAATCATGGAATTTGAGGTCACAAAATAAGTGAAAGACAAAAAATGTCATTTCTTCAGTTCATAACTCATTCACTGAATTCACTGCCACATCAGGTAGACATTAGAGGAGGTGGCTTCAAAAGGGCATTAGACAAATGGAGCATGAGAATCTCAACAGCATTTAGCCTCCATACACAGAGACAGTGTGCCACTGGTAAGCTGAAAAACAATAAACATAATGTTATGGCTCCACATGACCGTTAATAGATTGACTGTCAAACTCTCATAATTGTGAGCATGTGAAGCCGCCTTATATTGAATTAGACCAGCCTTTCTCAACTTTTTACCATTGGGAAACCCCTGAAACATTCTGCAGGTTTCGAGAAACCCCATAAGTGGCACCATCTTGAAGATTATGGTTGGGAAGCATAGCTGTGTATACACCCACTTGCGGTCCCTCCCCTTCCTGCCCTCTCCAGGCCTATCATTGGCCATTTTGGGAGGAGGCGAGGCAGGTCAACATGACCTATATGTTCGTATCACCTGATAAATGTTTAACAAATTAAAAATGCAAACATGAAGATTACACTTAGTAGATTAATACTATCTAGCACTTCCCCCTAGTTTCTTGCCTGTTCAGAACCTGGAATTTAGACATTACTGTAATATTATTGGCAATTAACAACAACTGTAGAAATAATAGCTAGCTACGTAATTTTCTCCCCAATTTTTGTTCATTGTTGTTTGTTCATCCATCAATAGACTAATTTTCTCTCCAATAGAGAACTAGAGGAGTTTAGAACATTGCCCACCTTCCGTCCCTTTTATCCTCACAGCAAACTTGTGAAGTAGGTCAAACTGAGAGAGAGTGACCAGGCCAGGGTCACTTTGCAAGCTTCTGGAGATTTGACCTTGGGTCTCCCTGATCCTGGGCTGAAACTGAACCAGGGCTTCATGAAATCCTGGGTTTCTTGACAGCCCTGGAAGGGTTTCCCAAATGGATGGGGGTTAATTAATGGTTTATATATTTTTAAAATTTGTTAAATATTTATTGGGTGATATGAGCATATATGGTCATGTTGACTCCCTCCCAAAATTTATTTATTTATTCACATTTAAGTGAATAAATGGCCAATGATGAGCCTGGAGGGGTGGAAAGGGGAGGGGGCCCAGGTGGGCAGGGACACAGCTATGCTAACTAACCATAATTTGCATGATTGCAGCACTTCTGGAGTTTCTTGAAGCCTGAAGAATGTTTCAGGGGGCTCTCAACTGTAAAATAAAGTTGAGAAAGACTGTCATAGAATCATAGAGTTGGAGGGACACCTAGACCAACCCCCTGCAGAATACAGGCAATTCACAACTACCTGCCCACCCACAGTGACCTCAATTCCATGCCCAGATGATGCCCCTTCAAAACCAGAATCCCTGGCCTGTCTGGTCTGGAAGAAATTCACGTCCTGATCACAAAGGACAGTTGGCATTTCCCTGGGCATGCAAAAAAGGATGACAAGAGCCAACCACTGACTAATGTCTAACTACTACATCATCAGGTTCTCCCCCTCCCCATGTTTTGCTTCTTGATCTGTCATGAAGTGACAACAGTCGTTTTTAAAAGTACTTTTGAAATTTCCTTCTTAAAAAACACAAAAGGGCAACGTAACTATAAAATCAGTTAGAGAGAAAATGCACTACCTTCTTATTGTGTATGGACAAACTTAAATGGGAAAACAGACTTCTGTGATTCTTAGGGAGCAAGTTAGTACCTGATGAATTTTGCTGTGGCATTTCCTGTTTTTTTCCCCGTTTGGACAGTCATCACACAATGTCTTGATCAAGACTATTGTCCCCATCTGCTCCCCAGAAACACCCTCTGGCAATACTGTTTGCAGACCACGGAGATAGTTCATGGCATGAATAAGGGAGCCACTATGTGGAACGATAGGCCCACCTAAAATGTGTACCAAAGCAGGACAGCACTGAGCCAAGAGTGGGCATAAATGCACAAAAAGATAAATACATATTAAACAAATCTGAGTCAGAAATCTCTGTTCTCTTTAATATGAGCTATGGCTAAAGGGAATGGCAATGAATTCAAAGCATCTTACAACACACTTTTAACTCCGAGGAACTAGAAATAAAAGTTGCTGCTAAAGTTGACCACCTAACCCAGTTGTTGTGTCCCTGAGTACTGAATACTGGCAATCTCAGAAATTACCAACATTGAGGCATTTTAGTTTAGAAGGGTTTTTTTTTGGGGGGGGGGTACATTCTTTTTAATGGGCAATGTTTAAGTGGATTGGAAAATTGTTACTATCACTTATAAATGAAACATTTAGCAGTTCTTCTACAGATGTAATGCTATCCTCTAGCTACCTTCTCATCTACAACCCCCTAAAAGAGGGTCTAATTGAAATAGTTTCAAGGTTTGCCAGCTCTAGGTTGGGAAATACCTGGAGATTTTGGAAGTGGAGCCTGAGGAGGGAGGGACTATAGTGCTGTAAAATCTACTTTCCAAAGCAGCCATCTGTATCCCTGGAGGTCAATTGTAATCCCAGGAGATCTCCAGTTTGGGATAATCAGATTACTTGGAATAAATCAATAAAAAAACCTACATGGGAATGGCAGCCAAATGAAGGTATGTCAATTTAGCCCAGCTCCCTGATTCTATGCCTGAAGCACAAATTCACTCATTCTTTTGTACACTCAAGGCTTTTGACCTATTGAGCAAGGGAAGATAACAAGCAAAAGGTTTGTCATTTCTTCACTTACTTTCCCCCATGGCCCTCACAAAAGAGACATCAGCAAATGCTCTAGTGTCTTGCCTGTCCATACAACCCGTCTTTTCTCTTATCCTTGCTCCAGGAAATGTATCTTTTGCACATCCAGAACTTCTAATATTGCTAATTGATGAATTGCATGATCATTATTATGACTGAAGAGCTGGAGTCCTTGGCTGATTTCAAAGAGGTTGCAGGCTGAGGAACAATAGTGGATTACCTGACCTAGATTATTCAAGGCCTTCCTATAACTGATGAGTACTTAGCAGTGATCTCATCACCTTTTAATTCTGAAAGTTAGGTGACATAATTGGACATGGCAGCAGGAATACAACATGGATGAGACTTTGAGGAGAGGCTAAGGTGATGTCAACACCCGAGGTTTAAGTGATTCAGTTGTCATTTCTACGCCCAAGGGAACTCTGGGAAATGTGGGTCCGTAAGGAGGATATTAAATAAAGAATGCTTCCCACTGCCACCAAACTGCAACTTGTAGGATTCATTGGGGGAAAGCACAACAATACTGGTATACACTTATGGTATTTATGATTCCTTTCCCCCCAAGAAATATCACTGGGAAGATGAGGTTGATTCATAAATGATAGTTAAATTTCACAGATGTGCTAACATTTTGTGACAGGGCTTTGCAAACCAAGAGGTGTAAAAGTAGTCTACTGCTCAGGCAGCCTTTCTTCATCCCTCATCCCAACCCTCTGTTAATACTTTGCTGTGAAGATTCCTTTTCTCGACTGCCACAGAAGATTATCATCTCAGGTAAAGAAGGCACAAGCCAACTTAAAAAACAAAACAAAAAACATGCTCTTTCGGTCAAGCACCCAGAGAATTGATGCACTCAAAAAGAAAGTAATAAAGAAGTACTTTCCCCTGTTTTCTATAAAGGGTCAATAGCTCTTTAACCTGCACCACATTACATCTAGGTTGACTGGAGCTTGAAAATAGGAACTCCCTGGCCTTGCTTGTCAAAGGCAATGAAGTGTAATCAGGAAGGTTACAGCAGCAGGAAGATGTGTTAAAAAGGACTTTTCAGAGAGATGGGAGAGGCTGTTGATGCTGAAGTGGAGAGGATACATGGGGATGGAATACTCCAGTGGGAATGTGGTTTTTTTTAAAAAAGATGGTTTAAAAAGTTGTCACGGTAGCCTGTGTGAGTTGATGAAGGACTTGGCAACTGGTGACCGAAGGTCAGATCAATTGCAGCAGCTGGGTCACTATATTCTTGGGGTTTTCTTTCCTTAAGCCTATTTCTTTAACTACTTTATTTCTAGGGTCATGCTTATGAGGTATAACAAATGTAGAGTCCATGGCACCTTTAAGACCACAAAAGTTTTGTTCAAGGCATGAGTTTGCATGAGCACAAACACTTCCTCAGGTACAATATGATGGAATGGAAGTAGTTCATACTTATAGGCAAAGTATGAGAATAAATTAACATACAGTCTAATGAAAATGTTTAACATACAGTCTAATGAAAATGTTCAGTCTAATGAAACAGGTTTCGGAGATAAACAGGAAAAATAGCAATTTGGATTTGTTCTTATTCCCTTGAGACTGAATTATATGGGAGACATTTTGAGTACAATAAATATGTCCATAAAGGTGCCACTGGATTCTAAATTTGTTCTGAGGCATGACACCAATATAACAGGGGTAGTCAAACTGCGGCCCTCCAGATGTCCATGGACTACAATTCCCAGGAGCCCCTGCCAGAGTTTGCCAATATAACAATAATACACAGACCAGTCAGCACAACCAAATTATACATGTTGATAAAGTGGGCTGCAATTGTGAGTCCTTTTGCCAGTGGAAATGGCAAGAACAAGGGACAGGATCGTAAACCAAGGGAGGCAAAGCACTCATGCCCAACTTGGAAAAAATGACGTACTGGATGACAGGGAGGGTAAATTTACCCTGTTTAAAGTGCACTAGAATGCAGAATAAATATGAAGTAGGTATATATTTGGGGATCTGAGTAAAAAAAACCCCACCTCTGCTTCTTTCTTGCCTTAAAAGACCCTTGCTGGGATCACCACTACTTGATGGCACATATGTAGGTCAGAACACCATCATATCTCTTTATCCCAAGAACTAGTCCATAAGCAAAGTAATGGATTTCCATTCTGCTGAGCACATTTACAAGCATCCTAGCAGGAAGGTCCCAGAGCAATCTGCCTTGGCACTGCATGGGGCGACAGTGTCTAGCAACTGTTACTTCAGCAGTGACTTTGGATTGGGGAGGAGAGTGGCAGGTGAAAACTCCTCCTCTGGGAGATCAGCACCTTAGACAGAGGCCCTTCGTAACATCTGTCCTCGACAATGCAGCTGCAGCCAATTACTTCTGCTTCTCTAGCAGGGCTGTAAAGAGAGTCTTGAGGAGGCAATGGTGAAAACTGTTCCAGGAAAAGGTAACATGCACCTAATGATTTTGCAGTCCTTGAAAATGATTGCTATTTTTTAAATATTACTTTAATTATGATTTTGGATTTAGATGTTATTGCTATAGTATACTTTTAAGGATGTTAGTATTTTAATGGCATTCTATGACAGGATTTTTAAAAAATAGATACTGTACGTTGCCACAAGTGCTTTCAGAAGAGAGGCCACCCATAAATAAAATATAGGTCTGAAGAAGGCAATAAAATCAATTGCATGGAAGGGGGGGGGGAACATGTTCCTGGGCCTTAAAAAGGACACACACCATATTATCCATGAAAATTTGGCTACAGCTTTATTGTCATGCAAATGAGTGTGGACATTACATGGGTGGATCCTGCTATCTTGTGGCCAGCCAACCACAAGGAAGTCCCTTAACCAGCAGCCCGTCACTGGGGAAACCGAGTGATGTACAGGTCAGAATCCACTGGACCTCCAGGCTTGCTAGGCCAATGGGAGGTGGCAGACATTAGGGAACGCAGCAGGTGTCAGCCTCTACTGGCTACCATCTGCTACCCAGAAATGCAAGCCAGACGCCCTCTCCTTCCCAGAGATGGCACTGCAGCTCAACATCCACACAGCCTCTTATGGAGTTCAACCCCAAAAGGATCCATCCCAATGCCTAACAACTGCCAGCTTTGAAGACAGCATTATATTACAATGCAAGGACATAAAATAAAACACATTACCAAAGGCAGAAAACTGCTGGAAATAACGCAGTGTGGCTTGACGGAAAAATATAGGGATGGGAAGGGTGGGATGCGGCATGGCAGAGGGAGGAGATAATTTCTGGATAATCCCCCCCCACACACACACACACACAAGCCCTGCCTCCTAAGAGCCAGGCACTGGAGATAGATACTGGCATGAGGGGCTGGCAGGGACCACTGGCCACCATCTGGCTTCCAGCTGGGCCCACCCTCCTCTTCCGGCCTGCAGCTCCCCCACAACCACAATCAGTGGCCTTTAGGTAAAATGGTGGCCGTGTTTATTTGCAAGGGATTCTACCATTTATGCCATCATTGTCTTTCATGAAAAAAAAAATTCTGAGAGCGTGTATTTTAGAGCAGCTATTGCGTAAATCAACACTCGGTTCCACACAGCTTGGTATGTAAGCTACTTCACCATGTAGCTCAGCATTTAAAATGTGAAATAGCCTCAAAACTGGAATGGCATGCTCTGTGGTTTCCAAAACAAGGAGACTGAACAAACAGTACCTTGAGCATCCAAACAGATTTTTGCTTTCTGTTTCACATACTCATTAATCACAACAAAGGACTGCATTGCATTCACATGTTACATACATTTGCTATGCAGCAAAATGATAGCAGTTAAAATATTTAATTAAACATCTAAAAAGCATTTATAGCATAGCTGGTTCAGAAGCTTCCTCAATATTCTACAGTCCAAACTTACCCTATCTTACCACTCTACTGAGCAAAGTTTGTTTATTTATACCTCACTTTTCCTTTTGGCTCAAGTCTGAAGCCATCTCCAATCTAAAGAGCCCTCTTCCACTGGAGGAACAGTTATTTAAGTTGGAGAAAGACTACTTGGTGGTTGAATCCACTCCACTTTTTCCTCTCCAGGTCTGAACCTGGGGAAAGAACTCAGCATGTCTGCAAGCCACATCTCTTACCTCATCAATTCCCTGCAGCAAACAGTTTTTTTTCCAGTTTTTTTTAAAAATAAGAACACAGTGGCAACTTATCTAGTGTTTAACTCATTGGTGCTGAAATAGACTTGTAGATCTAGGAGTCAATCAGATTTGTATTAGGATGTACAAAAAGACTTTCATTCAAGTTAATACAGCCTTAACTTTTCTTCACTTGCTTTAGAGAGTCTCAACAATGGCTGATGAGAACATATTATCTTTCTCCTATTTGCTGGCAGGGCTTGAATATACAGAGAGAACAGAGCACCAGGCTGCTTAAAGAATAAAATAGGTTTTATTTATGAAGAGAAACAACTATATATAGAAAGAAAGAGAGATCCAACTACCTAGCTAGCTGCAGTCATTCTTCAAATGTTCTGGAGGTAAGCAGGGAGAAGTATATTCAAAAGAGCAGGAAGTCCCTGTTGAGCTAATCAGGACACTGAGGAGATAATTTGAAAATCGTCCCTATCCAATGCCTCTACAGACACTCTTGGTATTCCACTCCATCTTGCACACTGCAAATCTTGCATATTCCAACTCTGGGAAACAGACAAATCAACTCCAGCAACCCAAAGTCTTCATGTCATTTTAACCTTTATTCCTTTAGCTGTCTCTTTTGCAAAGTCTCACTAACAATCACTACCTAGTATCCTCACAATGAGAGCATCTGTTCTTTCACTAAGATTTGAAAACAGAATAGAAATATTACTGCCTTGCTACAGAATATAAGATAACTCTTTTGCCTTCCAGGTCGCCATTGTGAGGTCCATCAAATGATTGGCAACTATATGTGGGACGCAGCTACCAATAAGTCTTTTGATATTGGCGTGAATCAAGACAGTTTATTGCCTCTTTGGTGGGATGGATCTGAGCCACTGTGGGTCACTATGATGAAAGCAAAGCGGAAGGTCTTCATGTACTATTGGCCTGGTTAGTATCATGGAACCCAGCACTATGTGCCAGCACTACATGGGATTATTTTTAACAGTTATGAATTGAAGTTTATCACACATTGCTCTGACTGTGAACTAACAGAGCATGCACGGAACACAACTCTTCAGAAGGTAAGAGGAAATGATGAAGCACACCAGAATCAAGAGCCCTCTTTCTCAAACAGCTGACTGGAGGGATTGCAGGTTTTTAAAACCAACCAGAGCATAGAGCTTCAGCAGCTACAGGGAAGGAACTGCTTGC
This sequence comes from Paroedura picta, assembly GCF_049243985.1. Taxonomy (NCBI): domain Eukaryota; kingdom Metazoa; phylum Chordata; class Lepidosauria; order Squamata; family Gekkonidae; genus Paroedura; species Paroedura picta. Next base: position 37,055,809 of record NC_135378.1, read on the forward strand.
ATAGCATTGTTCATGCACACCATTCCTTATCTTCTGTGCATGTATAGTACTTTGCTGGATTGGGAAATCTAAAAAAAATTTTCTTCAGTCACCTATATATGCCAAAGCCACATACCCATATGCAAAAGAAATGTAATCTGATCTACTTTTTTGTTGTGGTTTTTGGTGATAACTAGGTGTAAATCTCTGGAACTCGGTCATAAACCTTTGCACCACTATCTATTCCTGCAAAATCAAGGCCATGTCAACATTTCTTAAAATCTTCTTGAAAATCTTAAGGTCACCAAAGATGTATGAAAAATAGAGATAACAGTTTGGATTACCAATATTCTGATCACGCAAAATATTTTATTTTTGAAAGGAAAAGGAAAGGGATGAAAAACATACACATTGCCACATAAATAACAGGGGAAAGTACAAACTATGATACTAATAGGGTGTTGTTTGTGTACAAGTAAACTATACCATTCTGTGCAAACGCCAGAGTTTTGTGGACTATTTCATGTGCAATAGTTCCGACACGAAACGAATGACAGGTAGATCAGATTGTAGACAAGCATCTGGACTATACCACTTCAGATTGTGAGTTGGGACTTTTATGTGCAAGGACATGACATGACATAGTACTCCTCGCCACCTGCTCTAATTAGCCAAAGATTGTTCTAGGTCAAGCATGGATGCAGAGGTACTTCTAGGAGGGAGCAGCAGACGGACAGCTCTGTAGAATGAGTTTAGAAAGTCACTGTGGACATACACCACCTGTTGGGTGGCAAAACCGAGGAGGACTATAGTTTGCCCCCCTACTTGTAGCCTTTCAAGGCGCAAACCGCTAGCCACTGTGGGAAGCAAAATTTCAGCATTTTCTTGAAGGACTGTAAGAACTTGCTCAGGATAGCTTTGAATTCAGAGATAATTTCCAGAGATAACTATTTGGATAAAGGAGGGCTTGGATCCCATGGAGGAGTTCTGCCAGCAGAGGCAATTTTCAGGGATTCTAACTTGCCCCTGGTGCTGTTCTGAGAGACACTGCAGAGTGGGTGGGGAGCATGATATGATGCTACAGGATGGTGGGGGCAAGAAAGTAATCTCCCGTGGATGGAAATCCCTTCAATTTGTAAAGCCCTCCATGGGATCCAAACCAATTGTATATACTATTGTTTTGGAATTTTGATGGATTTGGGGATTCTTCTACACTCCTACACATTGCAAAATTCTTGGGTTTGTTGGGAATAGCACAAAGACTTTGCATCCGTGATGTGACAGGAGTTTTGTGCCTCCCAGGAAGATACCAGGTCTTTTCTGTTTGTGACCCAAGCAGGCAGGAAGAAGCAGCTTCAGCCTTTCTTCCTCATGCTGCAAATTGCCCTATGGAGCTCCTAAGAAGGACTGCACAGCTTTCAAAGATCTGTTATGACATTCAGTATCTAACTGTTAAGTCAATGTTTAGATATGCAAAAGCCAGAAGTTAAGGTCACAGTGTCAAATATATAATCTGGAAAACCATACATTACGCAGAGAGAAAGGGAAAATAAAATTTATTCTGCATACCAAAATGCTATAACCAGAAAGCTGGTATAATACCAATGGCACAATTTGGAGATTCAAATGATGTTAAAATTAAATTATTCTTTCCTCCAGGAAACTCACCATTTAGTCAACAAACAAATAATTGAAAATGGTGTGTCAGAAGTCATAGTTGCTAAGAACTGTGACTAGCTGCCAAACTAGTTGTCCCCACTATCTCTTTTCACTGGTTCTGCAGGGTTTTCTGCTGTGCTTCAAAAAATGTTTGACCATAGATAACAGAGAGACAAAACAGAATACACAGGGAATGAATAGAGTGCCTATCTTACCGCTTTCAATTATTTAAAAAACTATCATCTGGAAAAAATGTAGGTAGCTGCTATATAGGGTGATTCTCTATTTTTAATGGCCTGTTTTCTAAGGTTGTCATCAATGTATAGAATTCTCAGTATTGCCAAATATGAGGATACTTAATCTGGAGACAAGAGCTATGAACATAAAAGGTAGATCTTTCCACAAACCTGAAAGGCTTTGAAAATATGAAAAATAAAATAAATGGTGGTAAGCTGTACATGTAATTCTAAGAAACAAATACTCTTTCAGGGACCTTTGTATGAGTTGCAAGGTAACCACAACATTATTGGAAGCCTTCAAGTCTTGGCTTCTGTCCATAAAAGGCAGAGAAAGGAGATAGGCAGAGAAACTATTCTTCTACAAGAGGTTTGAGGTAACAGAAAGATAATTGGGTGTTCTATAAGACTTTAATAACATCTTGTGGGATATATACACAACAGTGCAACATACCATTCTCATAAAGAAAAATGCTATGTAAAAAAGCAACTGAAGTGTAAGGTACTCTAGATCTAAACACAAAGCTTTGGTTCCAGTGAGAGAGTTGTCCTTATGCTTCTAGTCTAGGAAAACAGTGAGATAAGCAAGCATATTATAAAGTATTATGATAGCCTATGCCAACTTAAAAAATTAAATCCAGTATATTTTCTCAAATTAAAAAAAAACATGAATTTCATCAAACAGCTTCTAATCCTACAAATCCCACTGTTGAAGGCTGAAAACATCATTGATAGTCAATTTCAAAGAAAAATCTGGAATTTCATATTAAACCATTTGCTGGGTGATTTCAACTTCATCTATTCCAGTCAGTTTCAGCTCTAACAATGATTTGGCATAAATTCTATAACCAAATGGTAATGACTGGGGAAGGCACTGGCAAACCACCCCATATTGAGTCTACCATGAAAACGCTAGAGGGCGTCACCCCAAGGGTCAGACATGACCTGGTGCTTGCACAGGGGATACCTTTACATTTACATTTTACTATAACCAAGGGGAATGTCTCAAGCTAGGAGAAGGGACCCTTCAAAAAGTCTGCCTCTATCCCAAGTCTCATGATTAATTTCAGTCATTGAAAGTCCACAAACCAGAATAAGCTATAACTACCAATATTTCTCTCATTAGGGTGTGAAGTTGAAATCCTTGGAACCAGGCCTACCTACTGCCTACCATACTACAGTGTTCCAACAGATGCCAATTTCTCCAGTGCTGTGAATAATGCTATTGAATCTTTGAGGTAAAAATCTTCAGGCTCTA